>NC_133237.1:22935931-23589502 GCF_040436345.1 Pagrus major
ACGTCCTACACGATCTGCTTCCTATCAAGGACTTTCCAGCTTCTGCTACTAGTAGCGATACTAAAGGACAGCAGCTGTTCCGACTAGGGACTCAAGCGGATCTCACAGAGAGGTGGCGAGCTGGCTCAGGGGAGCAGGCACAGAGCCAGAGCTCTGTCCCTAGCCTTTATGGACTAACGGCAAATGGGAGGCTTACAGAGAGACAAAGCAAGAAAAAACACAATCCTTTCACAAAGACAGCAAGCAGCTGCTCCTCTAGAACCACATAATGTCTGGTTCTCTCATATACACAGCTGCAAAGGCTTCAACAATTCCCAAACTATGGTCCTCATGATTACATAGCTATGGTTGGTGCTTTCATTCCATCAATACACACAGACTGTAAGGCAGAAGGAAAACCTATGACCTCTACTCCCATCTCCAAGACGTAGACAGACTTTTTAAACTTCCTGCTGATGACATAGCCTTCTTTGAAATCTGGCGTTTCTGTATGTTCAAATCCTATGAGAACTATATCCTCAAAAGACGTAGAAACAGTTTTTGCAGCTCTGCACACCTCAATTTAAAACAGGAAAAAGGAAAGCTATCGACTGCAAGGGCAATAACCAGAACACCACTTCCCACCCTTTCCTGCATCCGGCACTAAACAATGGTCTGGGTCATACTTGGACAGACAGGACTTGGGGAATGCAGCGACTGCAGAGACTGTTCGATGAAGCTAATATCTATACAGGATATGTTACTGACGATCAACAGGCATATAAAGTAGCGGGCTACCATTAGTGTAATACATTATTCAAAAATAAGTCCAGCTTGTGATGGAGCCTGGTCCAATGTTTATAATAACCACTGTACAGAGATGACTTCAGCAAGGGTTTCACTAGGATGAGAAAATGTTCACTTGCAGGATAAGAATCTGTCATCCTGTTTGTTTCCTTACAGGCATCTGGTGAGGCTATCTGGTATTGCAAGGCTCAGCTGTTTCTTGATGAAATTAACCGTGAAGCCAGGGAAAAGCGACACCCTGGATAAAATTAAGGTTTTGAAGAGCCCTATTTGTAAAAAAAAAAGATCTACTGTTGCAAACAGGGAGGCACTAGGCTGCAAATGCGTCCACACACCAGTGTTGTTAAAGCATGCTATTCAAAGAGCCTGCTGACAGACATATGACATGTCTTTGTTAATTATCTTGGAGTCTGATCAATATTTATTTGGCATAACAACACATGCAGCCTATACCTTATTATGAAGAGGGAAAACCAGTTTACAACATGTGGAAACAAGTTGCTACTATTATGCTGCGAGGCGTTCACACGACACAAGAACAAAACATCTTAGCGACTGTCATTTGGTACCATTTTGTCGAGATATATACAACTATATATTTACATGTTACTACATTTTAATACTCCCACATGGTTATCGTGATGAGATTAGCGCTCATCTTGGCAATTTTACGCTTAAGTAGCTCAATCATTGTTGATGACAATGCTCGTCCGATGCTACGATAACGCACACAGAGCAGATAATAAACTCTTCAAAGTGTCAGAAACCATTCATGAGAATGAAAACCGCTTTTAATACGCGTTTGTTTCGTTCGAGGACGGCACAGTTGTGTTTATATTAACCGGTTTACGGGCAGTGACACCTTACAAATCCTAGCATACTGGCTATATGTGCCGTGTGTCCAGCAGGTCACTCTGGCGCACTGTGGCCGATAAACAATAACTTCTGCTACAGTCTCACCGGTTGATTTTATGAGCAAACGCCCTCCTCTCGCTCGCTGTGGATGTCATTTCTTATCCCCATGTAAAAGAAGCTCTTCGAAGTCAAACTGAAAGCACTCCCCTCCTCCTCCCGTGCCTCGGCTGTCCCGTCTTGTGCGGGGATGCGGACTCTCAGACCGCTTCCTTCTCCACGCCGGGACTGGGCACGGATCCCCTCCTTGTTCCTCCTAGCGGCCGGGAGCTGAACCGGGGCCGTCGGTGTCATGTCCGCCATGATGCGTGTATGCTACATCCGGTGAAAGCTTCAAAATAAAATCAGACTCGCGTTCATTACAAATTCTTTATTGAGTCATACGCGGTGATATAGCCCCAGTTTGTAGCTACTAATTCGCAGTCCTTTTTTTTTTATATAGGTGTAGTAATTTCAAATGAGCATATACATTTATTTCAATGGCACAGCGCTGTGTAAGTCATTTCTTTACTTCCGGTCCTACTATTTTCATTCAACTAATGTGGACAGCTTGTTTAAGGTGGCAACCCCCATCTGTTCATGCAGAAATCTCACCTGACCGGTTTACAGCGACCTGGAAGTGGCGCATATCCACCTCAGTTTAGGGTTTCACTGGTTTCATTTCTGTTTAAAATTTAGGAAGCGGACCAAATAAGTTCAAGCCTGATGTTATTCTCAATATATACTTCTTTAAAGATGTTTCATTTACTTTTGACCCCATTTTGGCATCCACAAAACCAAATATAACCTCCCATTTAAGTGGCACGGTATTGATTATTTACGTTTTATCCTTGACCTTCCAGTTCACAAGGAAGATCATGTTGTCGATGCCAAATTTAATGTTGTTAGAAAACAAAGTGCACAATAGCACCACCCAGAGGACTGCTTGCACTCCGTCAGGTCTCTACAAGACAACAGAGCGTGTTTTACCGCGACTGCACCAGCAGGTGGGGCTGCTCACCATGATTAGAAAAGAAAGAAAGCCTTGCCTCATCAGTGATTGTTTAAGATTCAGTCCTTACATTTGACCTCTACAAGGAGAAGAAAAAAAAGCTACAGCTTTGTTTACTGGCTTGCTGCCTAACAGTGACTGAGAGTCAGACTTCTGAATCAATTGATATGAAAACAATCTGACATTTCTGAAAACAAGTAGTCATAAAAGGATGCTACAGATTCTTTAAGGTGGGTAAAACAAATATGTCACATACTGTATATCTGACAGTGTCCTTTGCCTGTCTTTTTAATTAGAAGAGGAATGACATTGTCAGTGACTCTTTCCACTAATGGAGGACTTGTCAGTTTATTGTAATGGCAGGTCTACATCTTCCTCCTACCCGCCTGCTGCTATCACTCCATACCCCCATGCCCACAATGAAGATGCTTGCTGCTGCAGTCATCCCCCCACGGTCGTCTTATTCAGTACCCTTCAGAGCTGCTGCAGGTATTCGGCTGTCCTCTGTGAGATGGCTGATGAATGGCATGGATTGTATAGGAGAAATGTGAAAAATGGAGAGCGAGGAGACGGAGGTAATATTAACCTTGCGTGACAGAGGTTTGGCTGTAGCTGAGCAAGGACGTCTCGGGGATATATGTTTATGCATGGAACAGCAGTCAGAGCAGCGTAAGAGCTCGCAGGAGGCTTGAGTCTGGCCCATACGCACTGCTAATGAAAATAAATGAAGCTCACGCTCTCCATCTCCCCCCTATAGAGGCACGCTTCCATCACAATGCCAAAACTCATCTTTCTCTCTCTGCTGCTCTTTCTCTGTTCCTTGAATTCTAATTTATTGTGCAATGGTGCTTTCCATAATGGATTTGTATATAAATGAAATATAATCATGTTTTTTTTTACTGGCATTCATAGGCACATGCATTCATCTCAAGAAATATGTGTCTAAAAATATTTACCATTTGATCATGAATTAATTGGGTATATATATATTGTGTTTGTGTGACATTGCTGTGTCCTTGTACAGAAAAACCCACCTACCATAAGTGGGCTGAACCCATGCCTGCTTTATCCTTCTGTCCGCACCTTCCCTGCCTGCTTCCTTGCCTTTCTGTTCATCGAAAGCTTTCAATTCCTAGATCGGCACTATTGTTTGAGCGCCCAGCCCCCACGGCAGCAAGAGCCCCCACCACCACCACCATCACTGCTGTGTTACCAAAGAACAAAAGAGAGAGTGTCAGACACCACCCACTAGATCTCTTTCACACCAGAGCCCCCACCTCAGTTCCAGATGGGGTTGCCTTTTTTCAGGGTTTCTCTCAACCCCAAGAGTCCTCCAAAATGGAAGCCCCCACCCCTCCCCCCGGAGCCCACTACTCAGCTGCCCGTCATCCACCTGCTCCGCCGCCACGCGCCCGTGGCCAGGGCACGTCCCCTCTCAATCCCACCCCACCAGGGAGTCCTATTAAAATCATTAACCACTTTTTACTGGGGTCTGCTTCCAGGACATTACTTGCCAGCAGTAAAAACTTTAACAACATTAACTCCTAAAAAGGAAGGACAAACGTACAATCTGTCCTTTGGATAAATAGAAAAAACAATTACTGACAATTGAGAAAAAGATACACATATACCATAATTGTTCAAAAAGATAAATGGTGATTGTTTTCTGCAATATTATTTGACATCATATATTCTGAAAAGAAAAAATAAAGAAATTATTAAACATGTCATTCTGGGTCTTCTCAGGGTCAGCGGCTATTAAAGCAGGAAAGAGGAATTACACCAGACTGAATATCGTAATCAATAATGCTAATTCTAATCTGCATCCTGTGGTGGTGTCCTATGCAAGGGGCAAGCAGATGCTCATTTGTTTGTTTCCCTCAAAGCATCAACATGTAGCATCTCCAAAAGAATCTCTGCCTCGACCTCCACCCCTGTCTTGACCTTTCCCCTCCAGGGACAGAGAGCGAGGTGTAGCAACAGGACACATCTGCTACGAGGCAGCTGTTAAGTCCCCTTATGTTGATCCTACAGTCAGGGTTGGGGAGCTGGTGGAGGGCTAAACGTAATCATTACACACTAGCTTAAAATCTGCTTAATTGCTACAAAACATGCAAACCTACACCTCTTGGTGTTCACCCCTCCTCCAAACATAAAACAGAATATTGAGCTAATCAGATGGAAGAAAAATGTGTTGCATTTCTATCTGTATGCACTGATAAACTGTCATCAAACTAAATGTATCTTGGACAGCAACACATGAGGCTTTGCCACCAGTATGCACAGCCACACTTTCTCCTCTGCCTACATTACACGCATGGATGCATGCTACGCTGTCACTCTCTAACCAAGATTTATGGAAATATTCGCTTCTAGCTCCACTCAGTGCAGTGCACAGTGAACACTGCTATTAGCGCGTTCCATATTTGAATAAATGCAGATATATGCATATAATAGGTTTATTACTTCTTTACAGCACTTGCTTTAGACTTTTACAGGTTCTGTGCTGCAGGAAACGACTAAACCCCCATCACCAGCACCATTACCACCACCCCCATCCCACCATCATCCTCCAGTCCCTAAGGGTTCAAGCACCCAAATCAATTGAAAGAAAGAAGAGTGCACTGTGGTCCTCCCCCTACATCTGTCAGGGAGGGAAAGCAGGAGGGGCCGCACTCATGGGCCGTACAGAGGAACAATATCACTCCATCTGTCACAAACCGTTTCATCTCTGATGGGATGAAATATAGCTCACAAATATATCTACCTCTATATCATCTATGTGTATTAGCTTACTGGTGCCCAAGCCTCTATCAATTCCCAGAAGCATACGCAGTGGCTTTTTGTCTCGTATTACCTTCCTCCCACCAGCCAGCCAGCACTCTCCAACCACCTTGCAAATTATGCTTTTAAGCTAAACAGCACGTTAAAAGAAATTATTCCACTTTACACAGTGAACCAGTTAATGAAAATGAAAGACTACCAAGTAACGAAATTTGCATGTAAAAAGTTCCAGAATGAATGTGCAGAGCAGCAAACCTGAAAGCTTAATGAAAGAGAAAGCACAAATTGTATCTGGAGGAAATACTGAAAAAAAGTAAGATGCAATCTGCTAATAACCAGAGAGCTCTTTCATATTCAAATGGTGCTGCTGCTGTGTTTGGAGGATGGGTGTGGCTGGCTGATTCTTCTTGCCTCCTGAGCTGTCGCGGCTTTGTGACGTCCGCGATCTCATTTGCTCTATCAAATTATGCTATCGGACTGGTCACTGTTCAGTGCCAAGGACGAAATGACAACCCCAACAATACGTCCACAGTGCTGCACACTGATCTCCGACAAAACAAGGTAGCTCAGTAATCTGGTACGCTGTAAGAACAGCACAAAATGGCCAGGCTGTTTACTGGAGGGAGGAATGAAAAACAAAAACCCATATCCCCAGGAGCCATCATGCATCTCTCTGAGCAGCAGGTAGAGCTGCAATCTCAGTCATTCATATTTAATTCCACAAGAGTTTCCGGCCAGACTAATGTGCTATTGATTTCAAGTCTCCTATTACTGAAACAGGGGAGGGCCATGAGGGGGAGAGAGCTGGACTAAAGGGAGTGAGAGCAAGAGATTGAAAGATGAGAGGAGGAAGGATGAAGATGGAGGGGGAAAAAATAGAGTGCAATGGCTAAACCCGTGATTTTCTTCTAGGAGGCATTATCATATTCCATTTGGATAGCTCCGGTTATCTAATAATCTACTCTTTCCCTGTTAAGTTAAAACGGAACAAGAATTCTGCATGAAAGCACAATGAGTACATTTCAGGTTGAGGCAGGAAATGTGTTTTATATTATTTATTGTTCATTACAAGTCAGAGCATCTGAAGATAATCGTGTCACAGTTCATGAAGCTAACAGGAACAGGCATGCTTGCACCTCTTCCATTCGCTCGTTTTGTGTCTGTCACTCGTGTGTTTTTTTCATGTCAGATAGAAAAAAAGGCAGCAGGAAAAGGAGCGAGAGAAAAACAAAGAGAATGTCTAAGAGCTATGTGTATTTAAGGTCTCTCCCTAGATACCGACTCAGACAGGACAAAATGAAAGATTAATAACCATGGCTTTATATCTAAAAAGGTTTTGAGTAAAACATGGTCTCTGTAAAGGAGGTTTGTCCTGGTCCACCCAACCTCAAAGCCACATGAACATACAAAGGTGGCCCGGATAATGTTCTGATTCACACATATTGATATATACCTGTGTGTGATTTTTTTCTTTAATCAAAAGATAAGAATGTGGCACATGAAGATTGCCCGAAAAGGTACATACAAACAAAACACAGATAACTGTTCACTGGGAATTAAACAGGCACATGGAAAGCAGAATATAATCCATAAATAAAAAGATGACAAGAGCGTCTACTTCAGAGAATTCCTCCCACCAGCCTGTCTACTCTAATAATAGCCCAGAGACAACACATCCAGACAGACAGAGAGAGAAAGATATAGAGAAAGAGAGGAGAGAGACGGAGAGAAAGTGCAAGAGTGAAGCCATGAGGGACCTCAAAAGAAAATTGCCAAATAATACATAAAGGGTTGAATTAGGCCGGTTGCCATTATCAACAAATGTCCTTTTTAAAAGAGGCTAATTTAATTTTGGATCCTTTCCTGAAAGCAATAACTGCTTCACTGCTGCTGCCACAAAACCCTGAATTGCCAAGAGCCAGGCCTAGTGGAGAGACCACTGAATTAACCAGACCTGAGGCTGAATCATCCTACCCATCCCCCAGATACACTGTCATAGTGTCACTCTCTCACTCTCCCTCTCTCTCCCCCTCTCTCCTTCTCTCTCTCACACACACAGAGGGCCACTACCTTACCGCAGGGCAATGGCAACAGGCATTCATATTGACGTAATACTATGAGAATAATAATGATGCGAAACAGAAAAGACCAGGCTGAGGAATTCAGTCCTAAAGGGGTTTTGCAATTTACAAAGTTAAGTGTTAATATATATTTACTATTCAGAGTTCAAATACATAATACATTAGTAATTTGCATCCTACTGCCATATTCTTGCTGTTGCTGTATAGACTAAATTGTGAGATTAAAATTAAAGTATACTATGTAAAATGTATGCATTTCTCTGCTCCTTCTACTGTGTTGTCTATGAAATTTTCATACTCAGCTGTATATCGTTCCTCTGTGGGCTGATGAACTTTAAAATCAGTGAACTCATTTCGTAAATGCTTAGAGTTCATCCCTCTGGCACCGACAAGCATTCCATGATATGCTAAGAGAAAAGGAACACTGCAACAAGACTCGTAATCACCACGAGTGGAGGAACCCTTAACAATAGGAAAATAATCAGTAGAATAACAAAAAGCCTTTTAGGCAAAACCAATGCTTGATCCTTTGATTCAGTAATGTACAATAGGCGCTTCAAATGCCCTCTTACCCACATGGAGGATTCAGCTGCAGTGCTACTAACCAGGGCTCTAATGAGGGGCCACAATTAAGCCCATTTATTCACATTAAGTGTGAACTGTAAGTGGGGCTGCAGTCAGTTGACAGACCTGGGTGCCTTTGTGTTACAAGAGCCGCTTTTATTCAGCAAACAAAGACGGAAAAAACACAAGCACCTAATGACCGAATCTCGCTGGCTCTTCTTAGACGTTCATATACACAGGCAGAAACACACAAACACACGTGTGTGCAAGCACACATACACACACACATACTCTTCCTCCTTCTCTAACAAACTGACTCAAAGGCTCCAACGCATCCAGGCTGAGTTGAGTCACTGCTTGACAGAACGGTGGGGGCGGGGTTAAGACAGACTGACAGTGGGGCTCCATCTCTATCCTCTTATTAACGCTTAACGAGTGCTTTCCTCATGCAATATTCATCTCCACTAATATCATCCAAGCTCTGAGCCGAGCTTGCTACTTATGTAAGGCAATTATGTAAAATATCAGACAGGGCCCATGTTCAAAATCTGACTGGAAGAGAGCTACAGGACAATGACAGAAAGAAAAAGAGGGGGTATACGAGAGTGACTGGAAGGTGTGAGAAACAGAGAGAGACATACAGTATGAGGACATTAGATGCTCAAGTGTCCTGTGCTGTATCTTCATCTTAGTATAGACTAACATCCATCCACAGATCCATTGAAGGCAAGTGGTCAGTGTCAATAACGCAAACAATTCTCTCCCTCGCACCAGCACTCCTTACAACCAGAGATGTCTGAGGACTCCTCAAGGTCAGTTAGGGAGAGCAAAGCCGAGAAACTGATTGTTGTTACAAGAGGGCTCACATCAGCACCACTCATTGACAGATGAAAAACACACACAGGAGACATTAGTATTAAACAAAGCACAGCCTCCATTCACCATCTCATTTCCTCACACGAACAGCAACCCTAGACTCGTACACAAATAAACAAACATACACTGATTTACGCACACTTGCACGAACACCCACCCCCCCAGGTCAAGGCCCTATGGGGGTCTGCACAGAAATAGGTCATTTGTCACACATGATGTCCCGGGGCAGGGGATGCATTATAGATGAGCCCAAACAGCATGTCTCAGTGAGCACTCACCACACAGCTAGACACAGGAGGGAGCAGCAGGAGGTGGGCAGTGAGGGATGAGAACTCCTCAGGAAGGGGATGTTGGGATGTTGTAAAGTAAGACAAAAATCACTGTGGGCCACGTTTCTGCTCATAAAGCAAAGACAAGAGATCATTCAGCACAGCCTGATCAGAGCTACAACTGCACCTTTCTCAACTTTTCATTGAATAGACATGAATTAATTCAGGGGGTATCTAATTTGTTATTCTCATGTCTGCACCTGACCCTATAGCTGGCCATCTGCCTTGCATTTGAGAGGTCCAGAAATCATCCACCCATTAATCGTATTATGGATTTAACGCTTTGTTTCTAGCCACAATTCACACCCAATTATTGCATATGTTGTGTCTTTTCCACCCATTGCTTGAATTCTGTGATTGTCAGCTGAGAACGTGGGCTCTTAAAGTCCACAAATCTACACTCAAAATCGCTTTTATTTGCAAAGACAAAGGCCTAAGGAGTGAAGTTGTTTGCTATGGTTTCAAACTGGCCTAAATGGAGAATGAGAGAGAAAGGAAGGGGCTGTGCTGAGGAGGAAGTGAGTGCAAAGTATGGGGAATGAGAGAGACAAGTCTGCTGTCTTCTGCTGCACCCATCTGTTCTGAAAGTGCAGGTGGAGCCCTATTCACTCCGCTCTGCGTGTGTGTGTGAAGAGGGGGGCAGGAAGAAAGGAAGGGCAGCGAGAAAAAGGGAGTGGAGAGATGGAAGGGCATGGATGGAAGAGGGAGGGTGGTGGGGAGGGGGGACTCTTGGTGATCTCTCCTGAAGGGGATAATGGGAGAGGAGCGCATTGCAATGGCTGCCATGTAGTACCCTCCCTGCACAATTAGCCAATCAGCAGCGCGCTCTGCCAGCCAGGAGGATGCATAAAAGAAGAACATTGCAGCAGAGGCACAGAAGGAGACTGCGAGAGGAGCAGGGAATTACACATAAAAACAGCAGAACCAGAACACCCTCCCCTGGACACACCCTGCTGAGGATCACTGCTTCTCTTTTTTTCTGTACCATCGCCCACGCCACTCGGAGAGAACGCTCTCCCATCATCATCATTCAGTAGAAAACCCCTTTCTCCTCATTTTCATCCTATAGAGGACACCTACAATCTCAGAGGGCTGAGATTCCCTGGCGAAGATTGTATTTTTTTCCTTTTTTTCTTTTTTTTTTCTTTTCATTTGGACTGCTGACAGAACATAAGGGCCATATAATATAAAGGCCGAAGAGCACACAGAGACTCAGCATTCAGCTTCAAGACCAGTGCAAAGACGGACCTAGATTTCTTTCATTGTACGTCAAGAATGGTTACTGTACGTATGACTCTATTTCTCTTATATTTGTGAAGGGGAGGTTGTAGCAGCATGCCTACATTGTATCTCAGTGCCTTTATGTTAGATTTGTTATGATCTGCAATGCATGTACACATGTGATGTAGCCATACACAGATTTATTTCATATCTTACTGATTTATCTGTACTGGAGACTAATGTAAATGTAATTAGAGCTCCGTGGCTATGTCCACATGCCAAAACATAGGGGAATTTAGGGATTAGTGTCCTCTGTTTTTGGTCAATATGCGATACCATATTATTATGATAGGACTAGCGATCGATAGAGGCAATTAGCAATCTCATACTGAGTGATGCGCCATGCCGGCTGCGCTCCAGCCTGCAGTCATCATCAGCGATGGATAAAGTCTTTATCCTGCCATTTTAGATAGCACAGCCTTTACGTTTATGTATCGCAGCCACTCCGACTGCCAGCATGTCGCTGCTTTTGGTTATATTTCCGAAATGATGCAGGAGTCAAGATGTAGGAATTCCGCAGGATTACAGTGATGGAGAGGCAGTAAAGCGATGAGGCGGCTCGGTTCAGTGGGGAGGGGGGAGGACTCGCTTTCTTTGCCTCGTACAGCACAAGGATGCTGGAGACGGGTTTCTGAGACAAAACACGATGCCTCGGAGGCTGAGGGCCCATCCAGCAAGGCAGAGGAAAAAAAAGGGTCGAGTCACTCCGGGAGGGGGAGGGGGAGGAGGGAAATTACGCATCCATCGGTTTGCATTGAATCAGACAAAGTCCAAATTCCTCAGGGTTCTCGTTGCGATGCAACCGAGTAAATGGGCTGGAAATCTCTGAGGCCGCGACAGTAAGGACGCGCACGGACATCTCCATTTTAAACGCATTTTCTCCAATTGTATCAGATCGCATACGTACAAGATGGCCATGCTTGCATTGCGCTTGTCGGATAAAAGGAGATGTGAGCGATGATAAATTAGCTTTGCTCTGAGCCGACGGCCGGATTGGGCGTGTCTCTTTGGACTGGAGCACCAAACGAGGGCCTTGAAGCCTCAAAAGGCCCACTCCGCTTTACCTCTTGACATGTATTACGCTTCACAACAGATAGTTCATCTAAGCAGACCAATTAAGACCAGACAGATTTACATGAAATTACAGAAGAGAGGGAATAAACAAGAAATCAGCAGCAGATTGCTGACTGCTGCTCGGTCCAACGAGCACGTGTTGTAAAAACCTGCTTATTAATGTGAAATATAAATAATCCATAAAGTATTTTAGAAGTTTAATTTTGGGGAAACTGCGGGATTATCATGTAGAATTGTAATTATATCCTCAGATGATAAAATGTCTGGCTGCTCAGTGTGAGACTGAATAGTGGGAATACAAAATATATTATTTAACGCATAGAAGGAGGTGATGTGAGAGGTGGAGTTGGTCCTTAAACTATTTTAAAATCTCATTTATTGAATTAAAAATAGTCAGAATCTTGCTCGGAAATATTATGCTCATAAAATGGAGGTGGACAGCACGTTGTTTCACCATCTGTGCGGCTCGAACTGTCCACTTGACACGTTTCAGTGCCAATTTTAGTTTCTCTTTGTTGTACATTACCTATTGTCCCCTGCAGACCTAAACAGAAACCCACCGACGGAGGCTGTGGCTCCCCTCCACATGGTCCGCAGTCCTCCATGCCTGTACCGCAGTGGCAAGCAAATAAAAGCGTTGAGTCAGATAACCTATCCAAGGCACTTACACAATTCAAGGACAAGGGCAGCCGAGGCCCTCACTGTAAACCAGTCCAAGCAGTTGTTGGATGTCAGGTTAAAAATGCAGAATTAAATGTAAATCTTGTTGGCTGATAAAAGGTTAGAGGCCATTTTACAGTATGTCCAAAATACCATCATTAAAAGGCGTCATGTTATGTTATATTACTACAGTTAGGACGTGGCCTGTCTGACTTATAAGAGGCGATAAATGCAATTTTGTTATGTAAGCGGCGATTTGGCTCCTGTTGCCAATAACTTCATGTAATTATCAGCAACACATATAAAGCCTGTTGTGACAAAGAGACACACTACTTTTTCACAAATATGGATAATTTAATCTCATTGCACATGGCACATAAAACTGATCTTCATACTGACTGATAATTTTATGAGTTATGGAAAAAAACATTATTTCTCCGACATTATTTATTCGTGTTAATAATAGAGGCCATTTCGCTTTTTTTTAAATTAAAACCACCACTAAATACAAGAGTAGTAATTCTGTTGGGGAAATGAGCTGATAAATAAATCGGATTGCTGGTTTTTATTTGACCTATCGTGGCGTTTTTGACTTGTGGCTGGCAACTGTAACAGTCATTGTTCCCGGAGAGTCCTGCAGCCCCTGGCCACGACACAAAGCGCCACTGTTTACATTAATATTCATAGTGCTGCCATAGCCTCTGCGAGGGAGACGAGGAGGAACGGGTGGCTCTTTTGTTTGGTCGTTTCAATACGTTTATTCAGCAAAAAGGCGCTCTGGTTCATGAATGCCTGCAGAGCTCACAAGTCTTGCTTTTTTTTTTTTTTTTTTAAAGGGGGGGAACTAAAAAAAGGAAACGTAGAAATCGAGGGATTATATTTTGCATCTGCCATATTTTAATAGCCGTTTTTGTGATTTATTTATAAATTACTCGAGGTAAAGCGTTTTCAAAGTCAACAAAATATAAAATTAAACGACTCGGTGGTGTTTTGCTGGTTTCAGGGGCCTCTGTGGCCTCAAATGAGACCGTCCGAAAGCCACTCCCTTTTTCAGCACGCTGGATAGCGCCCCGCATGCTACAAGGACTTGCAGGACAGATTTGTCTCCCCGAGCCTTTGACGTTGTCTGCTCCCATCTTATCAAAGCAGCACATACTCAGAGAGCTGAAATCTTTTAGAAATCTTTTATTCTTAGTCTGCGGAGCGGAGAATAGGATGGAGCCTCAGTGCATGGCTGACATGAGCTGTGACTCCTGTCGTCCTGTTGTTTTACAGCTGCCACCATGATCCCTTAAGCTGCAGAGAGTGTGGCTAATGCCCTTTGTTTGGGATAATCCTGTAATCTGTGTTATTTAGAAGGCTCATTTACACTTCAGCCTAGCATTCAGTTCTGATTCATCCCTTCCAGAAAGAAAAATCTTTATATAAGGCATCATAATATGGACAGCAGACAAGGTTATATATTTAAAGGATAAATCATTATCTTCATTGTGAAAGCTGTCAGTTGAAAATATCCAGGTGGATTTCTTATGTGTTCGTCTTCATTGATTATTGGGTTTGTCCAGACAAAGACAACTAAAATACATATATTGCAGGCATACAGCCAGTGAATTTAAATCTACACTAAGCCTAAAATTCCCAAACACTTAATCGTTCTGCTGCGACTGCATGCCAAAGCAGAAACCGATGGTGACGTGTTATATCTCACATTCAGGGTGGATTTCTGGTGATTTTAAGTGCATTGTAACATGTAACATGACAAAATCTCACGTTATCAGTTAAAATGGGAAACAATTATTCTTCTGTACATTATAGCCTCCAGTGCTGTGCTGCATTTGGAGCAGAAATAAATTAGGAAAGCTGTTTTACAGGCATCAGAGAACACAGACTGCATTTACATTCAGTCATGTAATGCTTCTGTGTTTTGTAATTTAATTGTGTACAGTGTAGGTGGTACGTGTGCTTGGCAGTGGAGGCAGGGCTCTTGTTTGCGTGCAAGTCTGGGTTCATGTGTTTGGCAGAGGAGGCAGGGCTCTTGTTTGCGTGCAAGTCTGGGACCATGTGTGGGCGATGCTGATGCAGAACATTAAATATTAAGGGAGATCTCACAGAACCCCAAAATAGAAAAAAGCAGTGTGGGACACATATTGCAACCCTAACAACTGGAATCCTTGAGAGTCTTTTACAAGATTTGTATTAATGTGCCGTGTTTCTGTCCTTATTAGATACTTAAACAGAAATATGTTTAGACAGTAACGTCCATGGCCATATTTACACCCAAGACATGGTTACAAGTTTCCCCTGGAGAGAGCGTTTTTATTGTCTCCAGCAGTCGAAAATGTCTGGAGCCTATAGCTGGAGCAAATCTATACTGGGCGTATTGCGATTATTCATGCTACTGTAGGCTTTACTGCAACATCACAATGATTTATTGTGTTTTTACATCATAGTAATTGGGTTACTGCAATCCAAACTAGACTATTTTGTTGTTGTTGTTGTTGCAATACGATATGAAATATGACTTCTCAAAGATGAAACAATTCTCTGTGTTTCTTATCTTTTCTTTTTGTTTCAAATAACTTCAAAGCACGCTGTTTCCCTCTATTTCTGCACGAAAATCTTAATCTTAGTTGCTGCTTGTGTCAGCCAATCTCAGTGCCCATCCCATACTCAGTGGGTCTGTGAATTATATAACTTCACACTGTTCACTGGGGATGTGTGTTCTGCCACGCTGAGGGTTATTTCAGTTGGCAAGTCAAATTTGCCCTAATATGTTTTTCCTTCAAAATGCTTTTGTCATATTTGGGACACATCCAGTGGCTCATATTTCTGTTCGTCAGATGCATCACATCACACAAAAACGTACTAGGTTAATCTTGTAATAAATACAACATAACGGCTTGATTCCACCTTTTTATTCTCAACACGTATGTGTGAATCATATCATAATTCATAATGGCACGAAAAAGAAAGTCAAAAGGCATTTGAGCCGTGCATCAAAATCTTGATGTGATTGCTATCTACGTTGCACTGCCTTTGTGCGCAGACGTGTGTCTGATGTATTTTATTTTTAGTCTGTCTTAACTTCGTCACTGTGCTCCTCTTCCCCTTGTCATTATCAATTTGACTTACTGATATTCCCTGCTTCTGCAAGCATGAAGGAAAAATGTCTGACCTGTATATGTGCTCCTAATAAGCACAGACTGAACCGCACGCTGGGCTTAAAGTAAGGGAGCCATCCAGCCATTAGAAACAATGCAGTCTTTGAGGGGCTGTTACCTGGGCAACCTGAGTGGAGGTGAGGCTCAAAGCAAGACAGCAGGTTACAGAGGCGAGGCAGAAAGGCAGGTTAGACAGACCCATTCGCAGACGAAAGAAAAGGAGAGAACACATGAAATGTCACAAAGATTTGAAGGCACAAATTCATTCTTTTAGTAATATGATGATAACACAGACGCAGAGAACCTATAAATTACTTGAATATAATTAACAAATACTAAAATGAAATCATGCTCACCTCTCTTTTGGAATCAAAATTAAGCTGGTTATGATTTATCAGAGGAAGACAAAAAGCGAGATTGGCTAAATGCTAAATATTTCTGTTATAGTATTTCTCCATCAAGTGAGGAAATTCCCTGAATATAATTTTGAAATAATTCTCAAGGTTCTTTAATTAAGTGCCTTTGTTGCTTTGCACTGCACTGTAAGAACCCAAAAGCTTTAGAGGAGACTCATTTAGCCTTACTGACATTCAAAACACCCACGAGTTAGAGATCTGCAGCAGCTTGAACCTACAATCTGACATAACAATTTACATTTTGGCACTAATGGCACACTGCATTCAAACTGTTTATCTGAACACCTTAGACTTTTGTTTGTGAAAAGGGATAGTGAGCATCAGCACCTGCTGCACAAATACATGAATGGTAATGTAGAGGCTAATTTCAGCTGCATGAGACAACATGGAGAACTCAACTCAAAACATGCATATAATCAAATATGTACTCTGATGAAGTTTAGACATGAAAATGAGGCATGTAAATGATGGTTTCAATTTATGCATTATAAAATAAAAAGATGTCAAATTTAAATAGTTGATATTAAGCCTGAAGCTGTTGCTGTTTTCGGTACATATCCCTTTTATATTAGATATTTTTTCTAATTAAAATACCAATCTGTGCTGCTCCATAACATCAGCATCACTTTTAATAACGACACAGCAATTCATTTAACTCGGGATATTGTTTTCCTTTGTTAGCAATCCATGTAGATTTATAGAAATAATGATCCAGAGACAGAGTGTGAGGAAAAGGAAGTGGAGCAGGAAGTTTTGTTTCTGACCACACAGATGTTCCTTGAGAATCCCCTGTGGATTAAATTAAGCAACACGGTGTACTCCTGAGCAACACAGTAGACACAAACAGTACACTGTGCATTAACCCACACTCTTACTCCACTTACAAAAATAAATATCAGATTAACACAAAGAAACCTTAACAAAGTCAGAAGAACAAACGTTTAATCCTAACTTATTTTTCTACCAGACCGTGATATTCCTCAGCATCAAATCCATTTAACAATGTCACTCTCCCTTTTGTCCGTCATCTTATCCCCTTACTCGCCCAGCCTCACACACCACCATCACTATTATCCATCCCTGTGTAATGATGTAATGGTGTTTGACCCTGGAAGAGAGTGGGGGGAGGGGAGGAGTTAGGAAAAAGGACTGTGACATCTGCAGGACCAGAGGCAGGGAGCGAGAGAGGAGGAAAGATGGGGTGAAAGTGGGGGAGGGGAGATGATAAATTAGACTTTGTATCCATCTCCATTTTTGCAATGCTGATTCCTGACCTTTCCCTCTGACAGTGACAAAGTGGACAGCCTGTCCGTGTGGTTGTGTGTATAGCTTATATGTGTGCATGTATTATATGTTAACTACGAGCACATGCAGATTTATACAGCCACCTTTTGTGTCTCTTTGAGAATTATAAATCTAACTCCACCCTCTTCCTCAGCAGATAATCAGCACCATGGAAACCCAGGTGTCCAACGGTCCAAGCGGAACCAGTCTGCCCAATGGTCCAGTCATTAGCACCAATGGCTCCACAGACGACAGCAAAACCAACCTGATCGTCAACTATCTGCCTCAGAACATGACCCAGGAGGAGTTCAAAAGTTTGTTTGGTAGCATCGGAGAGATCGAGTCTTGCAAGCTAGTCAGAGACAAGATAACAGGTACAACGCTGTCCATGATGGAAAAAAATATTGTAACAACAACTGGTTTTGAGAATCACTGACACCACTACGGCTCTTTCTTTGTCATCAGGTCAGAGTTTGGGATACGGCTTTGTAAACTATGTGGATCCAAATGATGCAGATAAGGCCATCAACACACTCAATGGTCTGAAACTGCAGACTAAAACAATCAAGGTGAGCGGACCTCTCCTCTCTACAATAATCACGCTTCATTTTTTTTTTATTCTTGACAACGTGCTAGACAAAAAGAGAGGAAGTGGAAATTTTGTCAAGGGGGGGTTGTTGAGAGAGGTGGCGGCAGACGTGACAGAGGGAGGGGAGGAAAATGGGGAGGAGGAGGCAGAAGGGAGCGGTGGCTAGAACAAAGAGAGTATGAGAAAGGGTAAAAAGGGAAGGAGAGTGGAGGTCAGAAAGCAAGAGGCGGACAGCATGCAGAGGTTATTGTGATGGAAATGTAATTAGGAAGCCCGACTGTGGTGCACTAGGGTCAGTCCAGGTTACCCCATCTGCCTCCAATCTAGCCTAATTAGGGGGCTTCTTTGTCCCAAAATCAGATGAGGGAAAGAGGGGGCCATATTATTAAACACTACTTCCTCCCATCCCCCCCGACCTGATCAAAGTAGATCAAAGATTGAGACAAACTGCAGGATTGAGAAATCAAATCTCTGAGAGAGCAGAGCAGGTGATCATCCAACAGCTGTCCATGAATGGGGACGCTAATTCTGACTAATGACTGATCAAACAAGCTATATGCAGGAGTACCAGATTTGGTTTGATTGTGGAAGAACACACACACATAAATATATGTATGTAGATTTATTTATAATCTTATCTGACAGTTTGCACATGAGAAATTACTTCTTACCCACGAAGAAAGTGTTGACTGTCTTGGCAGTCATTATGCTATGCTGTTAATCTTATGGTGTGACAACCATGAATGATTTTATGTAGAATCACTGACTAAAATTAACTTCTTTAAATTGTATTCTCAAACTTAAAAAATAACTCCTCTGGTCAATACCATAGTTTTATCTTACTGGTTTTTGGCTTCAATAGAGAGGGGTAAGGCGTTGAGGGAGGGGGCAGCAGTAGAAGGGTAGGGGGTAGCTCTGAGAGCAGAATGCCAATGACGGGATTAGAGGCCATATGGGCTTCAGGCACCATCTGTACTGTGGGAGCGACAGGGAGAGGGTTAATTATAGGGCAGCCTCTGCTCCCCGAACACAGCAACTCCCCCCTGACTCGTCCAGAACACCCTAATCACTGCACCACACAACCCTCCTGCTCATACAGTCTGTCTGTGTACACAATAGACACTGGTGCTTAGTACTGATGGATGAAATCAGAACACCTGTATTCATGTGACAGACAATATAAGAAGTCCTTTCAATTCACATCACAGGTTTCTCTGTGCCTTTGCAATATGCACATTTTATTGCTACAAATATTTATACATTAAATGAACATATATATTTATGGGACAAACACATATGCATACAAACAGCGTGTGTGTATGTGTGCGGACAATATGTTTATAAGTTGTCAAGGATCCCGCAAGTCTTGTGATGCACTTACATTGTTTGCTGTTTGCCAGTGGAGCTGTTCTCCCCCAGAGGATAGAAACAAAGGAAGGAGGCAGGACAGGGAGGGCAGCTCGGCCTATCTCAGACAACACTCACTCTGTCTCTCCATCACACACAAACACAGCACTCCCAACAATGCACTGCACTGGATTATCTATCACACATGTGTTCGCTTGTACCCATAAACACAAAAACAAGAAAATGTGTTACTTTTATCTATTTATTTTACAATCAATCAGATATTTCTCCGCAGTACCAGATGTAAAATGTTCTAAAAAGTAGACCAACAGAAAACCATAAGGGATATAAACACAGACGCACCAAAAATGGCCGTGCACTAATTAAGTCACCAGTGAATTCAGGAAAATACCAACGACCAAGGCTGATGTTTTTCAGTGCAAAACAAAGCTGACACTTGGGCTTGTTAACTGATGATTGGTATCAGTTTGGGTAATGGTTACAGTCATCTCAGTGTGCCTGTGACAGCCTCATTGTGCCTGAGTGTGAGCTTAAAGGCACTGATTAAGTCGACACATAGCAAAAAGACAGTTGGGACTGTGGAGATGGTAAAATCAGTAGGAGTCAAAATGAAGTTGTGTTGGGAACTTGTTGGGAAACTCAGACAAGTGACATCAGATCTTTCTAACATGTTTCTTAAGATAAACTTGTGATTTCGGGGTAAATACATTTAATGTACATACTGATTTATTTAATGTTGATGTTATAGGTATCATATGCCCGGCCAAGCTCGGCTTCTATTCGTGATGCCAACCTTTATGTGAGCGGTCTCCCGAAGACCATGAGCCAGAAGGACATGGAACAGCTGTTCTCCCAATATGGTCGTATCATTACATCCCGCATCCTAGTGGACCAAGTTACAGGTATAGCCTTATTTCACTCCTCATGCTGTCTGCAACATTTCTCTGAATGAAAACATGGTAGGCCACCACTGTCCTTGATGCCAAGGTAGTAACATTGGTCTGTTTTCTTAATCGGAGCAGGCATATCACGAGGAGTGGGTTTCATCCGGTTTGACAAGCGAAACGAAGCAGAGGAGGCCATCAAAGGTCTGAATGGACAGAAGCCTTTGGGTGCTGCCGAACCCATCACTGTCAAGTTTGCCAACAACCCCAGCCAGAAGACAGGCCAGGCCTTACTGACTCAGCTGTACCAGACTGCTGCCCGCCGCTACACGGGGCCCCTGCACCACCAGACTCAGCGTTTCAGGTACTGAACCTTAACCAATGTCACACCACCTATGAGTTAATCAACAGATAGTCTGTAAAAAGCCACTGTTTCAAGACCAAATCACAGGTTGTCCTGCTGTATCTCACTATTTTACAGTGACAATTGTTTAAATGTGTCAATATTTAATTGTTTCAGTATGATATGGAATGTCGTTTTTGAGTCAACAGTCAAATTACAGTCTCTAAAATGTTTTTATACAAGCCTCAACGACACCAGAGATTAGCTAAGAGTAAATATACAAGAAAAATCAGATGACGTGGCACATGCTAAAAACAGTAATATGGTCTACTTTTATAAGGAAAACTGTGTAATCGAAAACATTTAAAAGCCAAAACAAATTTTCTGTCACTACTAACACAACTTATTTGTAAACTGTTACTTTAAGCAATATTATTGCTTTATAGTACAGAAGGAATAGGCAATATTTCTTGTCCCTCCTTCTCACTCTTTTTCTCTGACTTTCTTTTAAACTGCAGCATGATCCCTTCACTTGGAAAGGGTCCAGATCCAAATAACAGCTCAAAACCAATGTAAGAGACCAGTTTTTCCAAATACAATAAAAAATAAAGCTACATAAAAGAATACTACTGAATCTTTAATTTGTGCCTATACTACATAGGCATCATAAAGATTGAAACTGCCAGATGTTGGCCACATCTATACTTGGGTAATTTTGAAGGTTCAAAATTTCATGGTACCTCACAAACAATTGTAGATACCGTCTCAGGTTGGAATGCTCATTTAATCAGTATGGATAATTTTTTTTTTAACCAGTAGATGTAAAATGACCTATGATACAGGATTTGTTGATCGTATATTTAAACTATTAAAGGGGGATCTATTTAGGAGCTTAAACAACAGTGAACAATAAATACCAGCTGAGACGCATATTCACAGGACTATTTTAAAAGGCATCAGTTTGAGGTTGGATGGTTTGGGACTGCGTTGCAGTGAAGGATGCCCTCTGGAGGCCAGCTGGTGAAGGAGCAACTTGTTAACTGAAAGCCCCCCTTCCTTGTAGATCTCATAACTAACTTCTGCATCCCCTTCATTCTCCCTCTTGCGTTGCAGACTCGACAATTTACTAAACGCCAGCTACGGAGTCAAGAGGTAAATGCCAAAGGTGTACTTTCAAAAGCATCCATGCCAAAATAAAACCTCAAACAAAGTGCCTGGAATACCACCTGCTGACTTCATCTCGAAATCAGATATAATGGCCATAATTTTTAATGCCCACTGCCCATTTAACCATGTTACAGAAGCAGCCCAGAAAACAAAATACTACCTGTAATTGCAATAGGCAATGGTGCAGCCTTCTAACAGCAGGGTATTCTGGCATGGCTTTGTTTAACCTTTTCGTTCTTTTGTTTTAATTAATAGAAATAATTTCTATGTATTTATTTATGAACTAACATTGTCAGTTTCAGTTGCTTTAATGTCCCCTTTTTTCACCAGCATGGACATACCAGATTCCGTTTGCGTCTCCTCTGTTTGCTCCAGTTTGTGTATGATTTGATTCCAATTTGCTTTTCATCCCTCTCTAGGTTTCTGTGTTTTGTTCAATACTGTGATTTTCGTTGAACATTGTGATTCATGTGTTTAATTCTTCCAGAGGCTTTGGTCAGCAGAGAAAATGAGAAAATATGCACATTGTGTGGGTGTCTGTGTCTCAGGGCACACAGTGGCATTTTGTATGAAAACAGGTAGTTTGGAGCCACTGTGGTGCCCACACATATTTATCTACTTACTGTACAGCAGAGGGGATGGAGATGGGGTCCCCCGACTCCATACCCGACTACAATCTTTATCATTTCTCACTGAGAAACATGCCCATAAGAAACAGTATAGAGCACTGAATGCTGTGTTGAACTTCAGAATGACACCCATGGTAGTTCTCCTACTCTCTTCCCCAGATTCTCCCCCATCACCATTGACAGCATGACCAGCCTGGCCGGTGTCAACCTTACCGGTCCAACTGGAGCCGGCTGGTGCATCTTTGTATACAACCTGTCCCCTGAGGCAGACGAGAGCGTTCTGTGGCAGCTCTTCGGGCCCTTCGGCGCCGTCACCAACGTCAAGGTCATCCGTGACTTCACCACCAACAAATGTAAGGGCTTTGGCTTTGTCACCATGACCAACTACGATGAGGCCGCCATGGCTATCGCTAGCCTTAATGGCTACCGCCTGGGTGACCGCGTGCTGCAGGTTTCCTTCAAGACCAGCAAGCAGCACAAGGCCTGAGAGAGAGAGGCTGTTGGCACCAGCTCCTTCGACCTGCAGGGAGAGCAACCTGAGCTCCCTGTGCCATCACTCTACATGGGCCTGGACTGAGTCTCTCTCTGACACATTCTCACACAAATTCATGATATATTATCACAAACACAGACATGCAGACACACAAACATGCACACACATAACCAAACATATCCATACACAAGTCAGAGTTTCAAACAAACACACTAGTGGAGTTTTTCTTTTCTCTTTACACAACATGCTAGTCCTTCCCTATATTTGCCTGGATTGAATTAGAAGGGGTACGTAGCTGGTTTGTTGGGTAGGGGCCAGAGCTATCTATTTAGGAGACAGTCTAACGAATGTGACAGAGAATGTGTACTGAGTGCTTTGATTGAATTCAGGCAAATAATGACAACTGATGAACAAAACGATCAAAAATTTAAATGAACGAATATGTGCAATTTACCCAAACTCTTACCCCACCATCTCTCCCATTATCTTGCTGGAGAGGATGTAGTCACTTTTTTACACTTGGGCATTTTGAATCAGCGATTTTTTTAGATCAAAGAAAATGAAATTAAAAAACAGTGTTCTCTTATATACGTCTATTAAAATATAACTATATATTCAATATTTAAGGTGGTTATAATAGCCGAGTATGTAAGCATTTTCTAGAAACTTTGACTACTGTTTCCTGACCTGCATTAGATGGTGCCTAGCGTGAAGGCAGTTTCTCTACCCTGTGTGAGCTTGATAGCTCAGACCCACTCAGATTTAGGCAAACCAATGAATACTGGTCACAGAAAAGAGTAGTCGGAAGGCCATCAGAATCACTCTTTCCCTCACAGTCTCACACCAAACAACACAATAGTACACTTATGTATCACAGAAACACAGTTCAATAACTAGAAGATATATAAATATTTAGTCCACAAAAACAGAAAAAAGTTCCTGTATTTCTTCTAATTTCTCACAAGCAGACTGTCTGTGAACTTAGAGCAGAGTGGCAGTGCTCCCATGGTGACAGCGTTCATTAGCAATTCTCTGGTGGGCGAGAGCAAGTGCGAGGGGAAAACCGTTTCACCATAACACAGCCACATCAAAGAAAAATACCGGTGTTTTTTCACTTTTTGCATCATTTTTCCATTGCACCTGTATTTCACACTATCCAAACAGGCCATTTTACTTTGCATGGCTTTGTCAGCCATGATTTGGTGTGATATCCCTTTAACTGATCTGGTGTCAAGAGGTAAAAAGAAAGACGAACAATTCATATTGCTCTTGCTGACGTGCTTTGATTATGAATGTTACCGGTAATGTCTTCAGATTCACTAAGATAAAAACAAGCAGGGAATTTGATAGCTTGAATATGATTACGATCCAAGCAGCTGCAAAAAGTAACTCTGAAGACAACGTAAAACAACAAACCCGAGGGAATAAACAATGGTCAAGGGAGGTCTGTAGAGAAATAACACAGATGAGCAAAAACTCAAGAGCACCGGTATTATTCTTAAGTCTAGTGCACAGATAGAAGCTTCCAGAGTAAATGAGGTCGGAGTTTTACTACACATGAGCTCTAGACTAACAACATGTATAGAGCAGATTAAGAGGGCTGCAGTTCCAAATGACTGAACATTTAAAACTGACTTAGAGTCAGTCACATGTGTGAGCAATGATATCTGGCAATGTTAAAATTATCACTGATCCTTTGAGGAGAAAGATTACCAGTTCCTCCAGCTTTGCCAAATGCTACTCAGTTTTATTTAAAACCCCTCTATTCTCTTAAAAGCTTCCCAGAAACTTTGAACTCCTGCCCTCTCAAAAGATGACTGTACAACATCAAGCCTGAAAATAAGTGTCATAATTATACTTCTGTTCACAACAGAAAGGAATTTATTTATTTGCTTCAGATCTGTTTGGCACTATCACAAAAATAGCATTTCTCAAAATATCCCCAACCCAATTGCATGGAAATTATTTATGGCACCCTTGATGAAACATTAAGGCCAACCTGTCTAGTTGAAATGTCAGTTTCAGAACAGACTTAAGATTTACCGTGGGGAGAGCTAATGTCTTTCAATATCAAGACATTTGCACATGATTATAGATTAAATAAGGTCAAGTATATTCAAGACATTTTTGCTTTTGCTTTTCTAAATGACGCTGTGTTAGCCAAAGAGGACGATCTCTTTGAAAGGATTACATTAAAGATAAATCTATTTTTATACATACAAAGGAACAAGACCTTGTGCTGAATTTTTACAGATTCTTAAGCTTGGAAAAATTGGGACATCGCATGGCTTTATTTTAAACCCTCTGATCTTTGCAGAGCAAGGGGGAATAAGCATGCGGTGTATGGGTGGGGATTTAGGGAGGGGGCGAAGGAACATTGTATCTCGTACAAACTTAACCGTTGAAGCATATCAGAACAATTGAAACAAACTTAACAAAAACAAATTCGATGTAAAAAAAAAGTGAAATTAAACAGTTGGGGGTATAACCTGACAGACACATCTATACTTTTGAGTGCTTAGACACACTCGCATCTCGTGTCCTGAAGTTGTGTACAGTGTTGCCTAATGATGGTGCAGTGAAGTGAAGTTCTTTGACTTGAGAATCCCAGACAAAGTTGCAGTGAGACCGGCTCATTGCCCAGCTGAA
Source organism: Pagrus major (assembly GCF_040436345.1). Taxonomy (NCBI): domain Eukaryota; kingdom Metazoa; phylum Chordata; class Actinopteri; order Spariformes; family Sparidae; genus Pagrus; species Pagrus major. Next base: position 22,961,253 of record NC_133237.1, read on the forward strand.
AACTGAATAGCTGCTTGCAAAAAAACAAGGTAAAACGCAGATTCAAACAGTGACGCAGATTCATAATGAACACTGAGCATGATTCTTTATGATTAGATAGATTTGATTTTTGCCAAAGAATTGCTTTGCAAGTCAGTACCAAGAAGGATAAATTAAGACTAACTATATTATTCCCTGAGTAATTGCTGTACAAATCTATGTTATTTATTGAATAAGGACCCTCTACAATTTCAGTTATCATTACTTTTAAATATCTAAGTTGCGCATATCAGTTTGCATTTGTAAATCCTAAAACCATTAAACCAAATGCTAAAATGAAACAGGTGCAAGGAATCCCATTTGCACACATTTCATGAGACACCGAATGATAAAAAAGGCATATCAAAAATAAATTATGACGAATCCGTTCACCTCTTGACAAAGGAAAAATTGTATGCATCCATATAATGTATTTCCCCCAACATTTATATCATCTGCTTTGTCTTGTGACCAATTTAATCCTTTAAAACTGTTAACATTGCACCACTTACTCTGGCATCTTTCGATCTGACTCATACTGTTTCATCCCCCGAAAATACTCTGAATGATTGTTGCTTTTTTGTGTCCCAAGCCGACCACATAAAGAGACTAATCTAGCCATTTCGGGTCGAGCAATTTGCAAGAGATAGCACCGTAGGACTGAGCACTTGGTGAGAACAGTGATAGACGTTAGGAACAACCGAGATAACAGGCCACGTTGAACTGCAGCTGGAGTTGTTTACCCAGCCATGTCCAATGTAGTACAGTCAACCCACAAACCAAACCCCACAGCCCGAAATGACCTTTCATACACTGTCTATACAAAGACCTACATCTACAGTAGAGAGCCAAGGACCATGGCAGGAAACAGTACTACACTGCTTGAGCAACAACAATAATCATTTAAAAAGACAAAAAAACTTTCCTATGGAACAGTAAGTGCAATGTGCTTTGTTTTTATATTGACTGAGAACAAATGATATATATTTTTTAAAAAAGAAATTAAACGTCACACTGAAAAGGTTTGCGGAATAGTGAAAGGAGCAAAAAGTTCAGACAACAACTTTAAAATGAACAGACTCATTAAGAAAATCAAACAAGCAATGAGAGCTCTGATCTATAAATTTCCATAATCACCTCCTCAGCCCCTAATTTGTGCTCTGACCATGCAAGCTCAAACAAACTGCATATTTGGCTGACTTAATAGAGCAATTCTCGATGACCTTGAAAGGAATACTGTCTAATATATCATCAGTTTTAGCCCATGTCAATTTCAAATATCATTTTTTACTGTAATTTATTGATTTCATTTACATATCAAGACTCACTTGTTAAATGAGCGTATTTGTGTTGTTGATGTTGCCATAGAGAACACACATGGGTCAAAGATTTTGTTTGGTTGCATTGATTGGGTACAATTTATTTTTCTTCCATTATTTAATTAGTTGCAGTTTTTACAGTGTATGCAGATTTTAGACTTAGTTAGATTTTTTTATTTCAATCAAACTGTGTTCAATTGTGTTTGTAAAAGTCTGTGGTAGCTTTTGTTGCAACATAAAATAATTTAAACAGAAAAAATTCAAAATAGCGCCAACAAACTTGTATTATTTGGGCGACTTTAAGCTTGTAGTTTTAACTTATTGTTAACTTAAAAACTATTTATTATGATTATTATTATTGCCTCGTATAAAGTATGTTTTGTGTATATTTATGGTTTATTTCATTATATTTGCAAGTTTAAAAGATTTTAAGTTTGCCAAAATTGTGGTTACACCATTTCGTTTCTTAAAAGGGGGACAAATAGAAAAACAGCTTTAGAAGTACGATTTGGAAACGTTCTCCATAGTCAAAGAATGCACTGCTATATTTAACTAATTGAAGTGTATAAACATACATGCTGTGTGCTAGATGTTATGCCTTTACTGCCTGTGTTCTGTTTGTCTTGTTAAATGAAAATCTTTTAATTATTTAATCTAATCACAGTCTTGTTTTTTCAACCACTCTGTGAACCCCTGAGACATGGGACAGCCCCTGTAGTGAGGCTTCGGCCCATTTGAGGGTCCAGCAATTAGCCAGGAACAAAGGGGATGTCCTAGGTTTGATATGCTCTCAAGATGCTTTCCTGTTAATGCTGATGGGTTGATCTATAAAAATGACATTAAAGGGTTCTGTTACCGTAAAAGCATTGCAATACTGAAATCATCTGTATCAATTTCAATATCAATTTGTGCTTGGGAAACCCAGCCAAGAGCTCCGTCAAAATACAGACGAGCTCATTAAAAGCTGCAGGAAGGTTTTCTTGGGAGTCTCTAGGGTAGTAAAGGGGTGAGTGGTCCTTCTGTTTCTCAACCAACTGTATTTTGTGTCTATTTATTTAGAAGAGGGGACGCAGTAACTTAGTGATGTTTTTCTTACATTTTCCTGGAATGGTAGAACAAATCAAAAGGTGAAAATGATCAAAACAGTTCTGCTGACACCAATGTCAGCGGGAGAAATACAAAATCTCATACTTCCAAACATGACCAAATGAACAATGTCAAAATTTAACAAAGAAAAAAAAAACCTTTCAGTTTAGTCTAGGATATTTATTACTGGGATTTCAGCTGAAGACGCTTGAAGACTTTTTCATGGAATTGTTTAATTATTTGTACTTTACATGCCAGAAAAAAATAAAATAAAAGTTACAAATATTGAGTGACCCAATTTTTATTGACTGACAAAACTAACGAAATATTAAAAGGATGTCATTTTCAACACCATGTATTCACATTTTGTTTGCCTTCACAAAGATTTGACCTTCTTTCAATACCAACATGTTTCCTTATGAATTTTTATATCCATAAAATGAATGCAGACTAAGTACTATGCAAAACGGTTTGACAGTATGAAAGGAAAAATGGAAAAATGTATTTCTGTTTCTACTCAGATCTTCCTAATGTTGTATTTACTACTACTACTACTACAAATTGCTTCCATCTTATTTGGAAGCCACCAGTATTGATTGAAGCTCAGTTGGAACAAAATGGCTGTGCTGGAGTTTAAAAATAGACACAAGTTGGGAATATGATAAAAGCAACTTTATTTCAAAACATTGGAATGACTATATTGGACATAATTCAGAGAAAAAACACAACAGGGAGCAGTGGAAATTGGATATGTAGACAACATAACCACTCATTGGAATTTCCATCGTTTATCCTTGATTATTAGCTGATGCCAAGGTGGTGCCGCTTACAGCATGGCAACTTCATGTTGCTGCAGTGACTGTGGTCCCTGAAGAACAATCTGCAAAAGTAAGCACATACACGTTAATTTCACTGGCTTGTTTGCTTAAGTCATGACTTCCTAGTTGTTAAAGTGAAGGGCAATTTTAGTTGCAATTAATCCCTGGAGGTTTCATTTTTGGTGACTAAGTGTTTACACCAGTGATTTATCCACTTCTTGTGTTAGTTTGGGGCCAGCACCTCCATTTGCATTGGATGCTGTGATTGATTATATGAAAAAAAAGTAATTCTGTTGTCCAAACCCTCTTACCACCACACTGACTCGAATGGACCTAGACACATCCACACTATCATGATCATAAAGCTCGAAAGCTTAGTTCAATATACTGTATATTTCTGTATAAAAAAACAAATACTATACTTTTACAGCATAATGAAATGCTTTCTGTTAAGCAGAATTCTGTGCAAATTCAAAAAAGTGCAAGAAGGCATGAACTCACAGGCTGAACTGTCACAAACCTCTTGCCAACTTAAGAGTTAAAATGTCTGCAGTAAAGGATGGATGCAATGCTGCACCAGTAAGGAAAGCAAATACGTCACAAAAATATATACAACAATTAATCAAGGAGTATGGTTTAAACCTGCTCAATTCAAAAAGTGTCATGAGATGACTTTTGTTGTGAATTGGTGGTATACAAATAAAGTTTGATTGATTCATTGATGTCCAGTTTATCTATAATTTGTCCAAAGAAAATGTGGCGCAGTATACTGCAGTATGCATCACTCACACCCTTATCATTTATTCATTCTTAATACTTTTTTAACTTAACAACTACACTTAACTCAAATTAAGCTGTTATTACCTTGTTCTTGCTGCAGTCCTGCTCTTCTTCAAAAGGGAGGATGTAACTGCACTGCACTGTTTTCTTCGCAACAAGATGTTAAAACGCTAAACCTTTATATAATGCAGCTCATTCATTATTATTTCGCTTAAGTTAGCACCATTTAGAAATGGTTATCGGCTGCTCACTGTAGGAGCAGGTGTAGGTCTTGGCCCAATTGGAGGACCAATTTAAGATCCTACAGGGGAAAAGATTTGCCCGCTGCACAACATAATGTATGTGCCCCACACAATACAATGTGAGGTTGTTCAAATTCATTTTGAAAGTTTGCCAACAAACACAGAAGTACAGCTACTCACAAATCATGTGGATCTAGAGCTCTGTGTGCCCATGAGACTCTGGATACAGGCTTTGGGGCTCCTGGCAGACAGCTGGGGTGGTGAACTCCATCAGATACTCACACCGGCTGGGCTCTGAGGTAGATACCACAACTGTCTCCTTTCCACACGTTAACTTAACCTGAATAACACCAAAATAACCTTTTTATGTGCCTTGTCCAATGAAAAACATTAAAACGGTGAAAAACCAGGTGCAGAAAAACATCAAGTAAGGTCTGAGACTCACCGTGGTGGATCTGTTAGGGCCTTGCCAGCACCCTGTTCCATGTTCATACTTCATCAGAGAGTAGATATTGTCCTCAGGACCTGTCCATTTCCCCCATGTTCTACAGAAAGAAAATGGAGAACAGCAAGGGATGAGTCAAATGAGGACAAGAAACAGCACAAAACACAGAGGAGTAACAAACACCACAGATATTCTCTTACCCTAGGTTAGTTTCTGATCCACCATATTTTGGTTTCTGGGAAACTCTGTTGAATGGACATAGCCTATAGATGTACCTGAAAGCAAAAGATAAACTTAGTACTTCAAAAAACAGGAACTTAGACCAAATTATTAATAAATACAATAATTGTTTTCCAAAGTGAGAGTCTACACATACTCGCTAGTAGACAACTCATAACACTGGCCATAGAGGTAGGCAAACTCAGCACCAGGTCCAAAGTCAAAGGATATTTCCTTCTCGAGGTTCCTGCAGACAAAATGCAAATCCAGAGTCACTACTCATATCTTTGCCTTGAGAGTCAGAATGCAATTGTGGAAACAAACACTGATTGCATTATTGGCAAAGAAGCTCCATTACAATTCATGTCTCGCTACTTACCTGATCTGATCATCCACTTCTCGCAGAGCTTTCTCAGCCTCATCAAACTCACTCCTGGCTTTCTGAGCAGCTGGGAATCAAATGTATCATTACAGGAAATTTAGTCCAAACCCATACATGTGCTTACATAGTCACACATTCAAAATGTCTGAGCAAATCACACCTTCCTACTGATGCTTATATAAAAAGATAAGCAATAGCCCTCAGTCGTACAAAAGCACACAGCTGTTCAATGAATTGCTATGGTCTTCTGATTAAAAATTTATGATATTAAGCTGCAATGATTTAACAATTTGTAGTTAACTATTAAATTCAATCGCCAACTATTTTGAGAAAAGGTATAGGTTTAAGTCATTTTTTAAGAAAAAATCTCCACATTCTCATATTCCAGCATCTTAAGTGGAAATATTTTAAGGTTTCTTTGCTCCTCTATGACAGTAAACTGAATTTCTTTGGGTTGTGGACAAAAAAGGGATTTGAGCACGTCACCTTGGACTTTGGGAAACACTAATGGACATTTTTTAGCATTTTCTGACATTTAATATACCAGACAACTAATCATTGATTATCAAGAAAATAAGTGACAGAATAATCGCTAGTTGCAGCCCTTGAGTGATGAGTTTCAAGACAGCACATTAAAATTCAAACTGATAGGTATGCAGACACATCTGTGCTTTACTTCTGGTATTTTGCTGCGTGACTCACTCATAGCTGAGGACAGGCTGAGTCACTCTATACAGACACTTTATACAGACACTTACCATCAATGAGGTTTTGCGTTTGATCGTCGTAGGGTGGCATAGTCCCCTCATCATCGTCATCCTTCTTTTCTTGAGTCTGTGTTGTAGGAGGGCTCTGCTTATAAAATACATAAGAATGACTCACTAAAATAAAACTCGAGATTATCCATCATAAATCTGATGGAGATACTAATTGGGCTTACCTTATAGTCCCCCTCGTCGGGGTCTTCATCGTCATCCTCTTCATCATCATCTTCTTCTTCCTCTGGGATGTCATCTTCAGGGTACTGCTCAGAGTCATTGTCGGGGACTGGCTCCCTCATGTCCTCCTGTGGAGTCTCCGTTGGTGCTGGGATGTCTGCATTGGACTGATGCCAAGAGAGTTACAAATTTAGAGGAGAAGAGGCTTTTACACGTGGAGTTCACTACAAGAATAATCTGGCTCTTACCTCTGATACATATTTTTCTTTGATGTTATTCCAAACAGACTCAAATGCTGCTGTGTCCACTTTGTCCACTCCTCCCAATAGTCCCTGTACAAGCCAAAGACAATATTCATATTTTGATTTGTTCGGCTCCATATGATGTATAACATTTAATGATAACTACACTTTAACAGCAGCGTTTTATGGAAAAAAAATACAAAAAGAAAAGCTTTACCTGAGCCTCTGCTTCTGTGAATGAACCATCTGAATCAGGGTCGAGCTCAGAATGGGACAGAAGATCAGCCACTGAGACACTGAGATAAACAAAAACACATCATTCAAGGAGTTACAGTATCAACTCTTTATTACAACTAACAACTTTATATTTCTACCACTCCGTCAATGAGGTCACTGACAAAAAAGGACCAATACACCAATTACTAAAGTGAGAGGCTTGAACATTTAATCTTTTGAGTGTTAATCTACTCCGAAAAATTTTTCTTTAGGAAAAAGTAATGATCTCTCTAGCATACCGTCAGGTTTTAAATCTGCTGTGTGCCACCATTTTGGATCCCCACTAAATAAGGTGCAAAGCCACAAGGCAACTTCAAATATGGTTCAAGATTTACTGATGCTGCATTTCGTCCTTGTGCTATTTTTGAAAAGCTGTGTTCCTAAAGTTTTATGCTTTAAAAATTTTTTTTAAAAATAAATGTATGACTTCCCTCATTATCGGTGGCACAACCCTGATTCCCAAAAAATTGTGACACTGTAAAACATAACTAGCTCAATGACCGGGATCATTTGCTTATCCTTTGACATATTTTCATGAAACAGTACGAAGGCAATATATTTAAGTTTTATCTCATCATCTTCATTTATCTTTGTAAAATTTTTTGTCAATCTCAATTTGATGCCAGCAACACGTTTCACAATCAAGTTGGGACAGGAGCAACAAAAGACTGGGAAAGTTGTGGAATGCTCCAAAAACACATTTTTTGAAAATTCCACTGGGAAACGGGTTCAATAACAGGTGACAGTGTCATGATTGGGAGTGAAAGGGCCATTCTCAAAAGGCTCAGTCATTCAGAAGCGAGGATGGTGCAAGATTCACTTTGTGAAACACAATTATTTAAAGGATATTACTACATGTGCTTGGGAATATTTCGTAAACTGGTGTCGAAAACACAGTTTGTTTGCAACTGGTTGCATTCTGTTGTTATTTGCATTTTACACAGCATCCCAACTTTTTCTGGAATTGGATATGTGACAATTCTGGTGGGTCCAGATACTCACAAGCCATCTGCATCATCATCCAGCTCAAGAAACACCTCAGCCATTCTAGCTTTGTCTTTCTCCAGGCGAATAGCAGCTTTTTCATCTAAAACAAAGAGTAAAATTGCATTTATTGTTAGCAGTGATTCTGATCCCACTACTACATTAGCTAGTACATGTTTTGAATTTAAACTTCATGTCAGAAGTCTTTCATCAGTTTGAGCAACTACTCGTGTTTGTAGCATCCTGGCATCATCAACTAAATAAATAGACTGCACTATCTGGAATGTGATGCTCGGTACAAACAGTGGATGGTGATGTACTTTCAAATTTTAATTTACCTTCCCAGGCCTTCAGATGGCGCTCTTTGGCTTCTTTCTCGGGCTGCTCTGCAGTCTCCTTTACAGTTCTTAGGGCCTCCAGTCTGTCCTCCAGATCCTTCTTACCGACCTGAACTTCTGTAAGTTTGGCCTGTTGAAATAAATCAAAATGTAACAAAATAAGATCCACATAATACAAGAAAATTCCATTCATTTTATGAAGCAATGCCTAATATCTACTCCAGGGAACATAATCCACAAAGGCAGCAGGGAAGAACAACTAATGTGAGCCACCAATTTCACAAGTACTCACTGGCAACTTGGAAGGCTTAACAACCCTTAAATTAGCTTTATTGTTTGCTTTTTAAAAGAGACTTCAGATGGCTAGCATCCATTTTCTGGCTGTAAATCAGGCACATTCTGACTGAGCATTATCTACTCAACATCTTATTCAACAAGAGACGTACAGCAGCTAGATATACGATAGTTTTTGTAGACACCAAGTGTTGGGGCATCTGTATAAAAACATATTTGACACTGCAATAATCTATGTGTCAGTACTCTGGATATTGATTTTTCACTAATACCAATCATTTTCTTGCCATTCATACCTTCTTATCCTCTAGGCCCCTCTTGGCCTCCTGGATAAGTTGCTGTTTAAGCAGAAAGCCCTCCTTAGCAATCTCTGCCATCTTCTGCATGACCTCTCTCTCTTTGCTCCCCAGCTCCCTACAAGTCACATGAAATAACAAAAATAACTCAACAAAAACAAAACATTTAACATTTTCCGGAAACTCAATGAGTATCTGTGTAAATGTTCTATGGAGAAATTGGGCTTAGACTGTGAAGCGTACGTAAGTTCTTAGAATCATAACTAAATTATAAAAATAAGAACATTCCCACCTGCAGGTGTTCTGACAGGCAGCACCGCTGTTGTACTCATCAGTTGTGTCACAGCAGTCTGTACAGGAAAAAACAACATTAAACAAAATCCTGCCAGCACAACACACCTGAAAAGAAACAGTCAGCAGATTTTAAAATTCATACCGCAGATCCCATCATTGATGCGAGAGGAGGGGATGAAGGCTGGTCTAAAACCGGCATTGGTGCAGTGGAAACTGCCGTTGGGACAAGCAGCAGTACCTGCAAAAAAACGTGTCATTAAATATACCAAATAGCTGTTCAATACTGTCATGACCTGGCAAAGCTAGAATCATACTGACTAAGCAGATGTCATGTACATGTATCCCTTATTATTGTATTTACTTCAGTACACTGTGGGGGGAAAGTAGTACTGGAGGGATATGCAAGAGTCTTCAGTATGCAGAAAATACGCACCTGGCTCATCAGAGCCGTCCTCGCAGTCACAGTAGTCATCATTCACTCTATCAAAGGGAATAGTGCGGGAGCCATCCAGGCAAGTAAATGGTTTGCCCTCCTCATAGAACTGCCGTTCTTATAGGGATGAACAGAAGAAACGAGTCAGTCAGACAGCTTTTTTCTGACCTTTCACCCAAGCGCAAAATACATAGCTGTGGTTACTCATTAATCTGTTTAAGTAGTTGTAGCTTTTATTCATAAATGCTTACTGGATAGAGGGACACCGCGAGGTCGTAGGACTTCAACAGCTGAGACTCCGAGACTCAGGAGCAGCAGGAGGAGGTACTGGTAGGACATCATGATGGTGCAGCTCCACACTGGGTTTAAATTTAACAAGACTGCGCTTTACCAGAACCCCCTGTCAACTACACAAGATGTACAGATGAATAAAGCAAGCAAAGTGTAACAACTATAACGATAGGCATGCGTTGACAGGGTCGACAACGTTATATAATGAAAAAGCGATAAAACTACTACGTATTTAGACAGAATACGTCTTCTTTTTAGTTAGCCGAGAGCTAACAAGTGAATGCTAACTAGCGAATTTAGCTAAAGCGTTAGCTAACAGCAAAGCATAATAACTAACGCTTAAATTAAAAAATACCAAGTTATACGTATGTCGTTACCACAACAGCATAATACCTCTTGCATACAATGTTAATAAAGTAGACAAAGACAAATAAAACTTGTATTTCTTCCTTACAGAACAAGCTAAAAGGTTATCATTACCGGTGAAGTACTTCGGTCAATGCCCAGTTCCGTAGCGACAGCGCGCATGCGTACATACACCCCCCTCTCTGTCTTGTTACACTCTGATTGGACAAGGCTTTGTTTACGCCTTCTGATTGGCGGAGAGCCGTGGCACCTGTCTGAAGTAGAGGATTCTGGGTAGACTTGAGGGTGCAGCCATCTCACGCCAATGTCAGACAGGTGCAGGTACTAATTGTGACTATAAACTGTTATTTTGGATGAAATTGAATAGTAGCATAAAAGCAAACAAGTAATAGCGTCTAAGCGGACAAAGATTATTAAAAGAAACTGCCATGAGCGTTCAAATGAATCTAAAAAATAACGTAAACGTCTCCGCACATGGTCTGCGAACTTATTCTACGATTGACGAGGTGTTGTTCATGCTCATTGTCTGGGCAGTATTAAAAATCATCTGCTTACATATGAGTACAGATCTATACTGGATCAAATAGGGAGTCTAAATAGGGCATCTAGTAATTACATCCAGTGATAATAGTCTTGCTAGTGTTGCTACAATTAAATAAGATTACCCTCGACTAATAAATGAATAGGCATGGTAGTATTGCAAACACACAAACAAGTAATATCCTGACAATTAATACCAAACAGTGCACTACAAACAAGAAACAAACAGCAAACATGACAGTGGTGTTGCATTTAATATAAAAATCTTACTTTATTTGTATTTTTAACACACTTTACAGTACTGAACAGTGAAATAAAAGAAAAATATACTGATATACTATAATATTGTTTTATATATAGATGTTTGCTTATTAAATGCATTTATTCACAAAATGACACCTCAGCTCTGTTAAGAGGGAAAACTTTCATAAAAATAATATAATAAAAAATAACTTGGACACATTTTACACATTACAGCAAGATCATTTACAAATATTACAATCATTTCATGTTGTTTTTTCCCTTGAATAATCTTTCTTACTTGTGACAAACACATGAATTAAAGCCCAGAGAATTATTCACAGAGGGAGTCAGTCTGCGACAAAGTAACCTGACAGCAACCCGATGGGAACCAGCTAGTTAGGCCACCATTGGACGAACATTTAGGCTATCAGGATAGTGATTAAAGTTACTAAGAAACAGAGGTGGTGGTAGTATTAGAAATGGCCAAGTTAGATAAGGGCACATTTATTTCCTTTGAACATGTCACATCCTATGTGACTACATCAGCTTACATTTGACTTTATCGGTCAAATAAAATCAATCTCACATGGACTATTAATAGAGAATTACTAGTCTGTTTGATTATGCCTCTAGAAAAGGGGTTAACATTGATTACTGCAGGTTTGTGATTTGGCCCAATGTAATATAATCAACAGGTGACTGTCAATGACCAAACCACCAGCACAGACTATACACTACCTTAAACACACTGTCTGCCTCGAAACCTGATGGAATAAAGTGCTGGTACAAATATATTTGATTTTAACAATAAGTGTGGACAGTTAAAAAACATGACAGAAAGTTAAGCACACGTGAGCATAAACATAATCAGAGAATGAAAAGGTGGGGATGTGGCCTGCAGTGCTTCAGTGGTTCACTTAACAACCTCAAGTGGTTATTTGTCAATCATTATGACTTGGATAAATTTATAATATACAATCCAATATTACATTATATACAAGAGTGATAATGCTTATAGCTATATCATCAACACGTGATTCATTTTCCAGACCATCCACCAGAATGATATAAAAATAAACTGTACACAAACTGTTCAAAGAAAACACTTCCCATGGTTTTCTTTTCATCGTTTAAAAAGAATGGCAGCAATCAATCAATTGAATAATTTTCTTAATAAGAAACAATTGCTACAGTATTGTGTTTGTATGGCAATAAAATATTAATGTTTTTATAGCTCATGACATAACAAAAAGCCACAAAAACAAAGCAACATCTTGAAAGTAAAAGGCCGATGCATATGGGAATCTTTTATTAAAGTAACTGCAATAGTAATCCTGGATTCCCATTCCACAAAGCCTGTGTGGTGGCCCCGCAGCTCTGCTCCATCCTGCGACAGAGCAGGTCAAACACACAGGCTTCTGTTGCACTGAGCTATGGTGTCTTCAGATAAGTTCAGTTACTGACCTGCAGAAACTTGCTCTTACCTTCAAAAGAACCACACCCATGTTCTTTTTTTTTACCCTGTGAAAAACAAACACCTAAACAAACTGTGACCTATTTAAGCTGTGCTGATCAAATCCTGAACACCGTTCAACAAGATGGGGTGATGCCAGTGAGGGAACAATGACACATATGACAACATCTTTAGCATCCTGCCCTCTCTTTCTGTTACTCACTTGCTTACTCATGACAGCACAATAACACACGCAAACAAACGCATACACCCATCAACTCCATCATGCCAACAAATCTGATCAAATTCAAACAAAGGACATCCCTATTAATTCTCATTGGCTGCAAAATCTTAACTCCCATCCTTATTTCCTCTGCATGCCTTCAGGTAGCTATGAGATAGTCATTTTACCATCCTGATTAAAAAACAACACATTCTTTATGTTGGTCAGAGCACAGCAACAACGTAACGACTAATTGGCAGCAATGTTTCCCTTTCCCCTCCAAATGCAATGCTGGATACATTGTGTATAGACACACCGATACTCACAGAAATAAGCATACAGACGTGATATAAATATACTAGGATATCTATCATATATCTTATAAATCTACATACTGGCAGGTATGTATCCTGCATCTGACATTAAGGCAAAAAAGCATCAAACATAACAAGGATGATTAGGGACTGCCAGACCACCTTTTGGCCAAGTCACACTTCTTTCCCCTGACATTCTGCCTCCCTGATTTTCTTATTCATCCATGTTCCTTCAAATCACTTCACCCACTGTAGTTTCTCATCCTTGACTTTGGTGAGAATCATTGTGTATGAGGAGACATAAACACACAGTGCAAGTGGGTTTGAGATGGCGAGTGAAAATTTGTTCTACTGATGAAATAATTCAGTTTCCCTTCCAACATGTTTAGCAACTGTTAAATAGAAAATAGGCAAAACTTATGCTTCAAAGCATCACATGGCTTATTCTCAAAGTTTAAAAAAATCATTCTAATAAGAAAAAACCATAAGCTGGAGTCCACTGGTGGTTGTGGTGGTGGTAGTGATTGCTCTGCATCTAGAGTTATTATATTACCAGAAGAGCAACAAAGGAAGACTTACAGCTTAAAACATATCACCACAGAAACTGTACGTGTGAGATACACACCACAATACCATGAACAGTAAAGAGAGATCTTTAACAAGAGACAATCAAAAATGATAACAAAATCAGACACTCCCGTCCCACAATGCATTGCTTCACGACAGCTCCATTCAGGAAGCTGGTGTTTCAGAAAGGCACAGAGCCATCTTGCACCAGTAGCACTCTCCTCGTAAAGGGAAAAGGGGTATGGGACCCAGGGGTCCCTTCATCGCAGCATCTTCCTTTCCTTCGACGTCTTCCTCTCTCCTCCAACTCTGTGGATTTTCTTATTTTTCTTTCCGACAGAAATGGAAAAAAAGTCACTCGGATGTGTAGCTTTTCTGAGGAGAACAGTTTCTGTTGAGGTTCTAACAAACATGAATTACTAATACTGACTGAACACTAGTTAATACTCCATTAAGAGATGGCTTTTTCCAAAGAGATTCATCACTGATCAATGTCCCTCGTGTAAATGCACACATACAAACATACAGTCAAGTGTGTGTGTTGGTGTGTCTGCGCGTGTGCAGGAATGGAGGGAGTTAATTTGGGCTCCAATTGTACTGCATGACTGATGCATGCATGTACACCCATTGCATTGGTGTATTCACTTGTCTTACTCCTACTATGTGTTTGTGTGTGCCACTTTATGTGTGTTTATATGTGTGCATTCCAGTCCCAGAGTGCTACGCTGTCATTAGTTACCCATCGTTGATGCTCTCCTAGATTCCTTTTAGTCTAAAGTTCATTGTGAAATCAGTCGAAGGACTTGTCACCACTCCAAATCTACAGTTGCTGTGTAATTACCTTCTCTTTAAGCAATTTTAATTTATTCCCTTTTTGAAAAATATATTTAAAGGTCTGTATTGTCATTGCAGTCTTATTTGTTCTTGGTTTGGCCATTGAAAGGATGAACAAGATAATGTGTGCAAGTGAGGAGGGAGATACAGGAGCATTACTCATGTATCTTCAGCTTGTGAAGAAGAATCTTCCTCTTCCTCTACAGGACTTGTGTCAGATAGTCTCTCCTTTTCAGATCTCACCTCCAACTGAGCTTTCATCTCCTGCTCCTCCTCCACCTCCTCCTCCTCCATTGCCACCTCGTCCTCCTCTTCTATTATGTCCTCATTTTCCTCCTCTGCCATAGTGTCTTCCTCCTCCTCTTTTTTACCCTCCTCCTCCTCCCCCTGACTGCAGTCCTGTGCCACGTGGTTCGGCGTAGGCTTGTCGCCCTCGTCTACCTGTTCTCTCTCAGAGCTGTCTTCGAGGGTGAGCTCAAACTGAAACTTGTCCATGCAGGCATTTAGTTCCTTATCATGGCACACAGGAGGTGGCGAGGGACTTTGTGGGATAGTGCTCTGATACCAGTCCCTGTTGTCCTCCAGAGTGTCCAAGATGTCCTGGGCATCAGGGTGCACAAGGTCCCCCCATGTCTCCCACAGCGGATGGACGATGTAGTCAATAAAACCCACCTGCAACCAGAAAAAAGTGTATGACAGACATCATATAAACTGTCACAGCGGTGTAATTTCACTTCCTACAAATCCGCATTAAAAATGTATGAAGATGACTGCTGTGATCAGAGATGACAGATCACTCTCTGCACTGTAGTTATCACCCCCCTACAGTATTAACAGTTATCCAGGTGTGCACAGAATCATTCCCACACATGTGTATAACATTTACCTGGCTCTTTTCCACAGATGCAGTGTGTTTATCACACATGGGGCTGATCTCCATCCCTCGCTCTCTCTCCTTGTCTCCTTGCCTGAAGAACTCCTCCATGATTCTCTCCGTCCATTGTCGATACACAGCCAGGGGTTTCGTGGGATTGCTCAGGTCAGCACAGTGCACCATGTTCCTCAACACCTGCACAGACAGTCACATGTCACACGATATTTTGTATATACAACAAAGGGGGGTGGCCCCAACCAACATGCACACCAACACACATATCTGTAGTCATATCTCAATTTTTCTTTTACAGAAGCTACAGAATGATCAGGAATATTATATGAATACTACAGGCACAGTGTGTCTCTGTGATCCTCCCACTCTTCTGTGATTATGTTGCAACTTGTCAGTTCGATCATGAAGTCCATAAAGTATACAGGCAACAGTATAGTTTATAATTGAGGATTTATGGTATATAGCAGACACAAATGTCTGCTTCTTCAGCACCGTGGATTAATCAAAACAGCCTGAGATTCTAACTTGCACAAACTTCAGTCAGATAAAGGATCAATGATTCAGGCGGACAAGATTAACATATTCACTGAACAACCCTTCTACCCAGGCACTCTCTGTACTACAAGGGGCAGGTTAAAAAGGATGAATTTTTATAATTTCAGATCATCTATCTTTAATCTCCCCTGTCCCTCCTGACAATTTGTTTTGTAAATTATCAAATCTTTCAACAGCTGAAAGAAAGTGATTGAAACCCAGTTTTCTGCTGACCTCTCTCACTTTTACTTTACTCGCTCTTCGTATCTCTTATATTGACTGCTTGTACAACGCCAAAATCCAGTCCTCTGCTTCTAAAACTAGCTTTCTTCACTTTTTTCCCCTTTTCCCAACACCTCAACACCTGCTCCTCCCTTTTCCAGTTCTGCTCACAATCTGTTTTAGCAAGTACGTATGTCATATTTAAAAAGCTCAAAAGGCATCCTCCGCCACATACAGATGTACAATTAACCTCACCCCCTTCACACTCTCTTTTAATGTTAATCATCAATTATTTTGTGACATCTGGCTGTGTGCCTTCAGGTCACAACGTTTCTCAAGGAGAACTCTTTTTCCATCTCATGTCAATGGCTACACGTAGAGAATCAAAGAATTGTCAAAGAAGCACCAAAATCATTTCAGGCATACTGACCCAGCAGTGCACTCCTCTCTGATCTCCTGACCTCATTTAAGACAAGAACAAGAATCACTTAGTCTCCTTAGGACGTTTGCAGACACCAAGATCTCTGGGAAAGCACTTGCATGTTTCACTCTTCTTGATGAAAGCTCTGATTCTTGCTTTTCTACGTGACACTTAACCATTCCTCTGATTCAAATCTTTGACATTGAGATCAAATCAAGTCAAATATATTTCTGCATGCCTGACTGACATCTCCAGTCCATCAAACTCTAATCAGTACTGAGCAGCTCTTCCTTTCTGCAAAATCCTGCCCCATGTCAGATCTCTCTGTTTTTATCGACAAAGTACAGCAACACCTACTTCTCCCATGAAATACTTAAGGATAGTCTGTGATAACCAGGATCAGTGAGTTGAGCAGACTCCACAGGAGTCGCTGCATTTTATGGCTCTAACTCTTATAATCCATAAGCTACTAAAACCTCATTAAAAGAAGAAACTACTTAGCCTTTTTTAAGCCTGTCTGTCTTAACAAACATTACCAGCACTGGAGGAAATGCAAAAACAGAAAGAGCAGTCACAGATCTTGTGGCGTCCATGTGCAAAATGTAATCACTACATCATGACATTAAGGAGGGGCGTGTAAGTTATGACAAGGCCGTATCTCCCACATACAAGCAGCATCCTGCAGAGGTGAAATACTTTGACGCAGGAGTATAAATCAGCCCTCACCAGACTTGTTGTTCTGTCCAGCCTCCTACCTAGTAACCTTTACTTTAACTCTAACCAGAGCAATGTTAACACCCTGCTCAGTCTTCATCTCAAAACCAATCCCTTTTCTTTCTTTTTTTTTGGCACTCTAAATGAATTGAATATATCCTTTTCATCATCCTTTTATTTTGTAACAGACTCAGAATCAAGACAATCTGCAAGCTAACTGGCTAAATGTCCATTAAAGATGGCATCTCACCTGTATCCGATCAGTGTAATGGTCGAGCAGCAGTACTCCAGAACTTGTCACTTTCTTGGTTTCTACCATTGTTTTGAGATCTGCCAGCAAACTCATGTGTTTAGACATATCCGTTGCCAAAACCTGGGGAGAAAATTAATATTAGCGCACTATTGAAAGATGGAGAATAGAAAGGCAGCAGAAGACGAGGAAGGGCTAAGCAGGAAGATTATTATCTTTATGATATAGAATGAGTTTGTTGACAACACTCACCATATCAATAACAAGTTTCCTCAGACTCTGTCTCTGCCTCTTGCTAAGGTTCTGGAAAATGTCACAGTTGTCCTCGTGAAGCAGCTTGAAGCCCACAGCTAGGTGATGGTTCTCCAACACAGACTCATCATTATACATCAGGGCTAGCTCTGAGTCTGAAGGAAGATAAGACAAATATCTATATTTAGAACAACTAAAACTACACTATTTACAGACTACACACATTAATGTACTAAAAACATGTATAAAAAGTACAGACTCAAGAGGTTGCACTGAAATATTGCATGATTGCTGAGAACTTGTTCTATTGACATATAACTTTAGATTTCTTAATACTTAAACTTTTTTCTTTTCAAAAATGAAACCTGTTTTATCCAAATTCTTTAAAAAAATTAATTTTACATAGCAGAGTTATTGTCTTTGGGACGATGTTTAACATAGAAAAATCACCATTATGTTGATTTTGTAATGAGAAAGAGACATTGCGTCTTTTTTTTCTATTGACTATATGTTGCAAGTCTGTAGACCAATATCCAAAATTAGCTAAGGCAACAAAACCTTAATTTAAAATGTACACTGTTAAATACTATGTTGGGGCATCAGTATGAAAATTATATTAAATACAACTATTCTGTCAGGTAAAATATTCATATTTAAGACTCAATCAGGAACCAATTTGAAGTTTAAAAAAATACATACGCACATACATACATATATATATTACAAAGCCCATATATTTTGGACAAATCTTAACTGGGTTGTACAAAATTAAATGTCAGGTATTCTCAAAATAGCTGACCCAGAAAATTGTCCTCATCTAATTCTAAGCTACCTGCCTTATGCTCTTTCTGAAATCAGACTTTTACAGACGAGACCTGTTGTTATTATTATCAATCCTGAAGTATTTGGATTTTTCAGCAAAAGCTGCTTTTTGACTGTCCTCTGCAACATGATGTCATCTGTTTTCCTGTATATTTCTTCCACAGTTCACATGTTTGTTTGCCTCTTAATCTTGACTCACTTGTGTTTATGAGGAATTGGTTGGACACCCCTGGATGGTCCACATCGTGAATGGCAGCGGCAAATAAAGCAGCTAGAATCTCTAGATCGGTGAACACAGCCTGTGGGAGAGAAATGAAAGGAACATAATTAATTAAACGAACATTTTGCATGAATGTGTTTTTGGTGTTTGGAGTAATGCTTTTTGTCGTTGTCGGACCAGCAGAGATATTTACATCTAGAGCCGGTGTGGATAGCAGTACATGAGTAGACTGAGTGACATCTGCAGCGTGGAGGCTGTTGTGGTAGGCCACATTGGCATGGTAGTGGTCCTCCAGGGTCATCACATAGGTGACAAATGTATCCATAGGGATCCGAAAGGTCTTCAGTAGATCTCGTTCCTGCAGGAGAGCCAGGCCACAGGGGTCATTAGTCATGCTACATTATAGACTATATAATCCATTGTTAGTTGAAGTTCTGTCTCTCACCTGGAAGATGGCAAACATTATGCAGCTTAGGGGTCGGTTATTAGAGAACTCTGCCACTTGAAAGATATTAAGGCCCCACTTGTTCAAGTCGTTCAGCTCCTGAAGACACAAACAGACAACATTAACACACAACAATCCTCAACAACAATCATGAGTTTGTTACATGTGATAATTCCACCAACAAAGGTGCATGAGATTACAGTTGTGTGTTCTTTAGATTGGAGTCTTTAGATTAGATTTAAATGAGGTTGCATTAAATTTGCATCATGCAAAATGGCTGCATGAGATTGTGTTGTGTTGTAGTTCTTGCAGGTGGAGAAACTGGTTTCTCCTCTAAAGGAGAATGAGAAAGAAAAAAAGCATGCTGCGACTGTGAGGGTTAAATTACTGTTGACGTTAACAGGTGATGTTTTAAGTTGTGGTAAAATTTTCTGCTTTTAACTTTAAACATCATATATGTGTAACAACAGATGTCTTGAATTGAATTTTCCCTTTATCTGTTCACATTAGTGGGTGTACAGACAGGGAAGCTGCAGAGATGTGTGCAGAAATTAGTGTGTGCTTAACACGGTTATATTTACATAAAGCGATGGAATATGTTGACAAGAGTAACAGGAAATACATCTAACCTGTTTTTTTAGTGATCTACTCCATCTACTGTGTGGGTTTATGTGTGCATGTCAATATACTTACTTGATTTTTGTCAGCTGCTTTTCCATCTATGTAGTTCAGTTCAGGTCAGATTTTTATTGTCCCCACAAGAAGAGTTTGTCTTGCAGCAAGACAAAACACAACGCACGATAAAAACGCAGTAAGACAATTGAAGATGTATTTACCCTGGCTAACGCGTCCTCGTGTTCAGTCTTGACACCGAAGCGAGGCATGGCGGAGTTGGAAAGGCTGGAACTGTGCGTAAGCTTCTTGACACCACTGATGTGACACATGGGCTTCTCCCTTTCCCTCAAAGTCGGGGATGGGATCTCCACCTCGTTCTGCTTATCTGGGGGGGCAAGACTCAGAGGTTAGCCAGGATGGAGACTTATGTGATGTGCTTGACCTAAGGTCAAAGCTATAAGATATATATTGGTTGCTCACAGATAGATGGCAGATTTGTTTTACCTAGAAAGGTAGTGGAGATGTATTCTGACACCTGGTTCCCTGAGCGACTCATCTCTGACAAATGGGACAGCTCCCTGTTCAACATCCTCTTGAACTGAGGGAAGGACAGACAAAAACAGGAAGTGAGTGGCTTTAATTCTAGTTGCAATGTAGAGGCATATTCAGAGATGTTGAAATGGGCAGATAAACCTTTAGAAAGAATAACAGTGTGCTTTAGATTCCATTTGTACTGATACATAACAACAAAACCCTCCTATGAGTCAAATATGAGAAAATAAATTATCACCCTCAAACTGGCTTCATTCACTAAAGGGTGAGAAAAATCAATTATGAATCATGCCTCCTCTTTTTGAGAACATACTGTTCAATACTCCAAATCAGTGGACTTGCATTTGGATTGCCGTGTATTAATATGCTGCAGCAATGTTGCCTGTTTGCATGTATTTTTCTCCATACATCTAGAGTGGAAATCATGAAGGACTACTCTGCAGGTCCTTGCAGCACAGGCACGAATGTGATTAAATGAATACATTATCCCTGCAGACTGTTTCTGAACGTTCTCTCGGCTTTAATGTCATTCTTTATATTTATGGATAAATGTTGTGTTTTCAAGGCTCGACAGTCACCTGTCGCACAAGTCATGTGAAGGCACAATGCAATTCGGACGAGACCCCTCAGTCTGTGTCCTACTGACTGATCTCTCACACATAACAATCTCCATGGCAACCAGAGCGGTTGCCGTGGCAACTGCCTCCTCATAGTCAGTCCTTCAGCTTGATGTGAGAGCGGTGGCTGCTTGGGTGACAATCAGAGGGAGTAGGCAGGTGTCTCTGACCTTTACCAAGGTCAACCCTCCCCTCCTCTGCTGTCTTCCTCTCCACGTCTCTCTGTTACTTATATCTGCTCCTCCCTCCCTCTCGAGGTAAACAACACTCTCCGCTACTGCCCTCCAGCCCCAAAATCCTCCTCTGTCATAGGCTCCACTGTGCCTTCCTGCCATTTCACACACCTCATGCATTCCCACCATATTTCACTCTTTCCCTCTCTCTTTTCCCACCTATCTCATCCAGCCTTGCACTCTATACATGGTAGGCCAAGCAAATAAGTACTCAGCAAATCGTAGAAACAGTTGGGCAGAATCAGTCATCATGAGCCAGGAAAACAAGTCAAGCCCAGTGGCACACTTAGGCATCAGGCTCAGCCCAAACCTCCTCCTCTTTCTCTTGCTCTCTCTTGTTCTTTCCTCCCCTAATGCTGTAACGCTGAGTCATAGCTGCCAACCAACACTTCCACGGTGCCAGTCCGAGTGCCAGGACAAACAACACTCTTCCTCTGACACTGACTAATGAAGCAAACATGCAAACGCCACACAGACATGAAAACGAACACACACACACTAATACACCTGCATATGTGAGGGACCCAGGAGGGCTTCACTCTTTCTGTCTATAATCATGAATAACTGAAAAAATGATGATCTATAACCTGCACATTTGATTGATCCAGACTACAAATATATCAGCAGATAAGCAACACATATATCCTGATTTGCCCCCATGTAATTTAAGTAAACAGTGAAGAGAAAAGCCAGGATTTGTTTTGGTAACACAGTGACATGATACCATATCTAATGCAAACCTGACCTATGATAGAAAACTCACACAGTCTCCAACTTCATACATTTGTTATGGATGTTGGCACATGTGAGGACAAAAGGAGGAAAAAGAAACATCCTCTCAGTCCTGAGACAACAAGCATTGTCCTTCAGTGACAATACGCTTGGCTTCCTTGAGTCTGTATTGAGGCCAGCCTCAGGGTGGCAGGAGAGAGAGACGGAGGGATGTGGGACGCAGGTGTGGAGGATGGAAACGGACATTATGTGACACTGCAACGTACCTGCAGTAAAGATGGCTAGACTACTAATCGCAAAGTCCCACTGAAGTTGTTTTTAGATTTTAAGCAGCTTGGTGTATTCTCAAAGGACAGACATGTAGACAGGTATGGAAGGAGGAGAAGAAGTGATATTGTCTTTTTGTTTACAATGTCGCTGCTGTTGCTGCTGTAGAAACACTGAGCAGAGTTAATAAACTCTGTGCCTTTATTACTGTTCCCCTTCAGTGGATTTGTGTATAAATTATGTACAAGAAAACACACACCAATACTCTGCCTCACAGTTTCTGACCTTCCACTGTCAGACCCAGAAAACCTTTCTTTACCACATAAATTCAGTGTATAATGAATTGTATTGAACATATTGTCCCTTATAAAAACATTAAATACACAAACTGACTGTTGGATTAAAAACACAAGAATAATAAATGTGGTAATCAAGTAGATGAGATGTAAATGCATGCATAGATGTGGCAGTAACACTTGAAGAGTCCACAGCATCTATCCAAGATGGCCACTGCCAGGCCTTCTTGCCCTCTGCAAGCTCTCCGAGCCCTACCTGGTCCCACCAGCCGATGAGCCAGGGCCTGGAGCAGGTCTCACAGAATAGGTCCACAAAGGGTGTCCTGCGCTCCGCCGCCGTCCCACCCCCCTCCAGAACCCCTCCGGCGGCTGCACCAAGGTCCAGCTCTGCCCCTGCCCTCCCCTGCAGGGGGCTGTAGCTGGAGGAGCGGGGCAGCCTGTAGCCTCCTGGTACAGGCGAGGGGCAGGGGGACGGCGCTGGGTCAATGGCCTCCACAACACCCATGTTGAGCGTGACGGGCGGTTTGGGCCGATGGCACAGGCAGGTTGTGCGGTAGTGGATTGGGTTGGGGGCACTGTGGGTGCCCCAGTGGCATGAGGGCGTCGTCAGGGTGTGTGGGGAGAGGCCACAGCCAGTCAAGCGGGGACACTCCAGAGTGACGGCTGCCCCGAGAGGGGGTGAAGGAACAGGGGAAGGGGGTGAGGGTAGGGGCTGCTGGTGCAGACTGTCCTTGCCTACATGCAGCACCCCAAAGCAGGCCACCCAGTCAGTCCAGAGTCCGGCTCCAGCCTCAGTGTGGTCCGAAGATGAGGGTCCCCCTGACGGGCAGACCAGGAGCCCCCTGGATCCGGCTGCTGTGGAGACTACATCTCATCCCATTTGCTGAGCCGACTGACCCAAATGTACTGTCACTGCAGGGTAGAGGTGGATGGGAGTCGAAAGAGGGAAGATGGAGGGAAACAGAGAAGGAGAGGGAGCGAGGGACCGTCTGAAGGGCACAGAGAGGAGCCGATGGAGGTGATGAGTGGGAATGTGACAGAGATGTAAACGAAAAAATGATGTTGAGAGAGCCGAGCTGCTTGACAAACAGTAATAAAAAATTTAGATGATGGAGGTGACAGGGACAGAGTGATGGTGACGGCAGGACAGATAGATGACTGTGGTATCGAATGATGGAGGTAAAGGGAGCTTGGATGACAGCAGGAACATCGGGGAAGAAAGAGGGGAGAAACAGATTATAATAGCAGGAGAAAAACAGGGATGGAGAGGATGACAGAGGGAGAGAGAGAGAGAGACAGAGAGGGATGCAGGCAGGGATGCAGGCAGGCCTGAAGCAGACGGTCAGGCTGAAGAATCACACCAGAGCTGTGGTCTGGAAAAACAGGCTCCCTCTTCCTGCGTCGACTGCCCCTCCCCCACGGTACGGATCCAGAGGCCCGGCCCAGTCCTACCGGTGCATCAGCCCGCCTGTGCCGTCTCACACTGATCCCATCAATGCACAGTCAGTCCACAGTCAGTCAGGCTGCCTCCTGATTGCTCCGTATCCCAGTCCCCTGCTCCAAGTCAATCCATGCCTCAGCTGGCCGAAATGCCAGAGGTCTAATCCTGCCGCTTTAGGCTGCCGTTCCTCCTCCAATGCTCTGCCTCTTGCGCCATTTCCCTGGATGCTGTAGACAGCTCTCGCAAGCTAATCAGGCAGTGTGGCTGCAGGCGCATGCATGTGTGTGCGTGTGTGTGTCTGTGCCTGCTTCTGCTCTCAGCCTGAGTGCGCATGTGCGACAAGACAGCATGTACGTCTGTCGAAAATATGTGTGTGAGCGAGGGTGTGAGTAAGAGTGAGAGACTGAGTGGGAATTTACATGTGTACCTCCATGTTGGCACAGTGCGGAGGATTTCTGTAGCTTAGCTGCGGCTGCTAAAAGGCGGCAACATATTCACAGAGACTCTGTTTACCCCAGGAGACTTCTCTCTGCACATTTTATATGCACACACACACACAGACACACACACAGACACATAAATGATGTCCTTTAAGCACTCTGCTGTTCTCTCTCCCTCAGTCCCTTCATCATAAGCCTGACTGATTATAAACACACAGATCCTTGCCATTAATTAAGAGTGCAGTGCAACACGGGAAGAATTTCTCAAATAAAACAAACAAGGTACGCAATGCTGTCTCTTTAAGACAGAACACTATTAAAGGAGCATCACCTCTATTTCATTGGTTGTTGCTCAAACCACATGGCTTGTGGTCAGAGAGGCAAGCCAATGACTAAAAGGGAAGGGCAGACCCTGCTGCTGTTCGATAGCAACCAAGGTTACAGCAGAGACATCAGCATCAGGGCCGTCCCCCCTCCCTCTCACATCCTCCATACCCACAGACCGTCACCCTCCCTCCTCTCTCTCTGTCCCTGAGCCCCCACAAATACAAATGCATGCATACTGAAGAAGCCTGCCCACGTGCACACACACAGGCATGTAGATGTAGTACTGCAAAATACACACCTGCATCTCTTACAGCTATAAACACAAAAGCTTAACGAGGCATAATCATGTCAATTTAGTCCATAAAAACCCAGAGGTGGTCCAACCACAAAGCTCACAATTATTCATCAGTACAATTACAGAGTTGCAACAAACAATCAATTAGTTGTCAGCTTTTAATTTAAATACCAACAATTTTGATAATCGGTTCATTAGTTTGAGGTTGTTGTTTTCTAAGAAAACAAGGCAAAATTCTCTGATTCCAGCTTCTTAAATGTAAAAGTTTGTTTTAGATAGTAAACTGAATATCTCTGAGTTGTGGACGAAACATTTAGGACAAGACATTTAAGGGAGTCATATTGGGCTTTTGAAAACACCGATCCACATTTTTCACTATTTGACTGCCAACAACTAAATGATTAATTGAGAAAAGAATCAACAGATTAACTGACAGGGAAATTCTTGTTAGTTGCAGCCAACCTAGGAAACAAATATTTCCAATAATTGCTATTTCTGATTAACAACTCTTTGAGAATTGACTCAGTCTACAGTAGATAAAGCAGCACATAATTACTTTAATTTCTAATGAGTCATTTTCTAAACAATATTACGTGAAAATGTGTGAACGTCCAATGTGATAGGTATTATAGGAGACTGGACAAGCCAGATGAAAGTTTTTATGACCCAAACGCAGCATTCTTCAAAGTATTTGTAATACATTTTACATACATGATAGAGCTGCACTGTGAACATATATTTGACTGGAAGCTTAAACAAGACATTATAGCCATGTGTCTGACTGATACAACTACAACCCAGTAATGTTCAGTCCTCGTGAAGTGTTCTCGTGAACCATGAAATACACCGTTTATATGTTGCTCCTTAAGAAGCTTGGCATGGAGTTAATGTTGAGCTAGAAGGACAGTGAAGGTACAAGTGAGCATGTTTGTGTGTGGACAGGTGTTCACCTTGTTGGAGGCCATCTCGCTGACTGAGCGGTGGGTCTGAATGGTCTCCAGCTGGTCCAGACACCAGTCCAGTTCCTCCAGAGTCTCCCGAGCCATCTGCTGGTATGTCTCCTCTGGGGAAAACACACACACAGGCACAAAACAACAACAAAATTGAAAATATGTAACATACTACCAGTCTAAAATTGATTGTCAAGTCTACTACCGTATGTTATAACCCTAGAAAACAACTGAATCAAAATGATTTGTGTTTTCTGATGCTGTAGAATTAGTAACATTATTTCACATTTTAGTGAAATGTATTTTAAGTTATGATTGGCTAAGTAACATAAAATTATACAATGCTGGCTCCAAAAAAAAGGTTGAGACGCTGTGTGAAACACAAATAAAAAGAGAGTGCAATCATTTTCAATGAACTGTGTTTATAGACAACAGTTTTATGAAGCGTTCCTGAGCCTATCAAGTCAAATCCGTCATGCAAACGTGTTTCATGATCAGTTGCTTATTAACAACTGAGCCTTTCGAGAATCCCCCTTTTGTATCCAATCATGATACTATCACCTGTTACCAATGAACCTGTTTACCTGTGGACTGTAAACACCTTCCACAACTTTCCCAGTCTTTTGTCTCCCATTTAAAAACCTTTATTATGTTGTCTAAAGTTGCATGTACTGATGTTCTACATGCTGTTTGTATAAGCACAGTAAGACAGGGCTTAGGATTTAGCTGAGTGACAAAACTATAAGTATAAGTATATATCTATTGCTCAAACTGTTTACTCATACATGTGCTTCTAAAAGTGTTGATGATGCAACTCTGCTCGCAATATTTTTACAATTGCTACGACAAAACAGTAGGTTTCATTTCCTCTCACTTTCAGTGTAAAGAAGTTTTAAGGTCGGGTGAAGATGAAGCCTTTCGTACATAATTTAAACATCTATGTATGAAAAGAGATTCAACTCTGTCGAGTTATTTCTCAACGTATTTTTCATAGCTGTAGCATTATATGTTGAGATAATTAAGATCTAATACAGTACAGTTGATTAAAAAAATCCTCAATATCAGCCACATGATGATGTGTGCTGTCCTGCACACATTTGCATTACTGATGATGCAATTTGGGAGCGTGGGAGCCTTAGTGTGTCCTTAAAGCCGTGTGAGGGGACTGTGGGTCTCTTTGGACAAGAGTTTTAATTAGCTGACAGCATACCAGAGAGCGTAGCTTGGGGAACAGTGGGTTGGCTTGTCACTGGTGACCTCCTGTGGACAAACACATCATTACATCAGATGGAGAAGCACACACTGCTGCCCCCTGCTGGGGTTCAACACACATTCAGCACTACACCATGAGGCAACAAAAGGCTTGGCTCACAGAGAGGGTATAAATATTTTTTATGTATTTTATTCATTTATATGCCCCTGGAACGAGACAAAGGCATGTTTGTATTAAAATGCCTATGAATCTTGTATAACACTGCAATGTGGGAATTTTTAAAAATGCATAAAATTCCCTCATTTCACTTCAAATATTCAAGCATCCTAAAATAGTCGAAGACAAAGCATGAGCTCCGCTCTCCTTTCAAATAGCCTTCGTGGTTTCATAATTGTGTAGTGAGGGAGGCATTTTCAGGGCACAACACCGCATAATTATAGATGCTGATAATTCTGTGGTGCACTGCTTTATATATCATATTGACGTGGAGCTAAAAGCCTGCCAACTCGAGCTCCTTCTGTCTACTGCATTACAAAGGAGAATAATTTTAGTGTTATTGACCGTCTCCATCGTCTAGGTACAGAGTCAGGGACATACATCTGAGGCATGGTGTTCTCTGCACTCAGTCCTCAGCCAGCGAGCTGGAGAGTTGCCAGATAATGCAGATCATATTTTCCTTGAGCATAGCCTGATAATCATAAACTGGTTAATCATGATGGCATAAGTGTTTCCCACGGGAGCGAGGAGAAGGAGACGTTAGCAAACACACTGCAAACTAAGCAGGCAGTCGTGACGAGTGTAAGTGGGGGGAAGGGGTGTTTGACAGCATGATACTGACTTGTTAGTGGGTGTTGTGACATTGGCGAGGATGGTGAAGTTGCTTCTTACGGTTCGTAGGCTGGCCAACACCTGGGGGATGGATGGACAGCGTAGGAGGGGAAAGAAGGAGGAGGGAGGGGGGGACAGGAGGAGGAGGGGGAGGGGGGACAAGTTCACTGCACTAATTAGCCACCTTTCTAGTCACTTACAGCAATTAAACTTGTCAGACAAGGTGCACAAGGAAAACATACCTGAGCGAAAGGGGTGACAATCATGTCTTCGGCGTGCCTGCAGGACAAAAGATGAAAACAAATAGCAGATAATGAGAGTGTGAGAGGTTTGGGCGACTGAGGCGCTCTGTATTAGTGTTTATATGAGCGGCTGCATCTGTGAGCTGGATGTTTACACAGACCTATGTGGACCTAAACAGAGAAATAGTCCTGAAATATACTAATGGAAGATTTTGGGTGGATTAAACTTGCGGAAAGACAAGCCAGGAAACAGAGCACAACAGTTAATGCTAAGAGGATTCATCATGATTTCATTAGCATAATGAATGCATAATTACAGTCACAACCATCGCTGTTTGATTGGGATAATGTGCCGTTACTGTGGTGTGTGTGCGTGTGTGTAAATGGACACGGCAGATTTGGAAAACATGTTTAAATTCAGTGTGCTGCGTGATGGATCCAGGACGATGGCTGCGTGCTTACCCCTCACTGTTGATGGAGGAGTTGCGTGACATGGTTTTGGGGGACGTGTCGTAGTCGGAGTCCGAGCGGTACAGGAAGGACTCCCTGCGCTGGCTCTGGGGGAAAGAAGGGTGGAGCACCAACCCAGGACTCGCCTGCGAATCCATGGGACTGCGGCCTGGCGAGGGACCATTTTCTGAATCGAAGCTGAAGGGTTAGAGAGGAAAAATTGGCTATACATCTTACATGTCATTTAGGTCATTGCTTCTCTTATCTCACATTGACAACAGGTTGTGGCATGATAAACCTAAACTCCCAAACAAACTCTCATCCTTTCTACTTGCTTAGAGAGGAAGCTGAAGGAAGAGATGTGACAGACACTACAGCATGAATCCATACAGCTGTGACTCTGTGGTGCCGTTGGATTGGCAGCCTGCCACCGGGCTGCCCTGGGAATTACACTTTACTGACAAGTCATATTTTAGAACAAGTCACATTTAAGTGAGCAAAATGAGCCACATCGACAGCAGCGTCTCTCGGAGCCAAAGCTGTCTGTCAGCAGACGTGAGTGATTGAGATATTGGATTATGGATTCAGATTTCTTTTAGGACGAAAACACAACAGTGTTCAGACCAGTACAAAGCCAACTTTCATATAAACTTCCTTTCCATGAAACCAAATATTCCATTTATAATCAGAATAATGGCCTAATCAGAAAATAAATGCCTCATGTGACCACCTCAGTTGGGAGAGACTGGCCTGATAAGAGGTAATTTTCAATCAGGTTGAGGGGGGGGTGTAAATCTCTTATCATTCATTCAGTAGGAAAATATTGTTGCCTTGTAACCATTTTAACGCTTAATCCTTCATCATTCTCTCTGATCGGAATAAATATATTCTTTCTGTTCATGTTTGACATGCAAGTTTCAGGGAGGAAACATGGCTGTACCAAATCAAACCTGGTCTGTGGCTGATACAACCTTAGTGTACTTTAGACCTTTAGATATTTACCCAGAGTTTACCCAGAAGTGAATATTTGGTCATTATCTCTAAGTTTCGCGTCGTCTAAACATTTGTGGAGCTTCAAATTGAAACAGAGATGCATCCTCCTCCTAAACAACTGAAGTACAGACGGCCGAGCTCGTGCACCCGCTTCAGACAGGGTAACACTTTTAGCTTAGCAGCTACAGTGAAGATTTCAGCTTATAAAAGTCATTTTCGGATCTCGGGGCTTCCAGAGACTTGGATTATGCTGTGGCCATTTTATATTAAATTTTTTTTGTTTTGTTTTCTTGTTTTTTTTTTTGATCGTTTTAAAACTTCACCCGACTTTCCATTACCATGGGAATGAGTAGATAATGACTGAATTTCCATTTTTGGTTGAACTTGTCCATTAAGAATGGTCAAATGCTTAATTAGAAAGAGCAATAGAAATGCAAATACTGTTCCCTGGACACAATGTAGGTCCATCTTGAAAATTAACAGACAGAACTACTTACAGATAATTATATTCTGATTTAATACTTTGGGGCATGTAAACACATCTTATCTGTCATTTTATTTAGTGTACATGTAAACAATTAACTTTGAATCCCTAATCAGAATGACTTCAGTCAGGTTGAAGAAATATTGTCCATGTAACCACCACTATGCTCATTGGGACACATGACACAAGTGGATACTAGATAATTAAACATCCAACCCAAACATACGGTTTCACTGATGAAGCTACATTGTTACAGTCATGTAAATCAACATCTGTCTTCTCCTTTTAGTTCAGGAAGGAAACACAGCATCTGTCCACACACATCAGGCCAGCACGTTGCTAATTAACATTAAACCCAAAACACAAGGCTGAAACTAATCTGCCAGATCCAGTCAAAGACGAGCTTAGCCGAAGGGGACACGGTAACACGCGTCTCAGGTTACACTCGTCTCTTTTTCACCAGCAGCACCTGCAGTCAGGAAGCCTTTATACTCCAGCAGCCCTCGACAAAACTCCATCGTTTTCTGAGATGAAAGAAGATTCGATCCCTCAGCTAAGAAATCAACTCAGTATTGATTGAATAAGGTTGTGGAGTTTGGCATCCTTTAACAATAAAATGATAGAGAATTGTTTGGTAACCATCGGACAGATACCAATTTATCTGAAGAGTACACTACTGGAATTGTTATTAGGCTTGCTGTGCACTAAAACAGCTACAAGCCAAGACTTCCATCTATAATAATATGCATCTACAGTTGTCACTTTCAGGCTGCAAATGTGAGGATGACAAGGATAGATAGGGAAGCAGGTTGCAGTGTAGCTTCGGCATCTATTTTTAATGTAGGATAACTTTAATCTCCACAACACCTCCCCACCTCTCCCAAACTTTTGTTGTCAACACAGTTGTGAACGGTTTTCAGTTTGACTTCTTAAATTAAGCGTGAAGTGCGATATTTTTAGAATTTACTTCTAAATTGGCCAATTAGAAGCCACTGCTCTCCCCAGAAGGCTTTGTGAATATGGCTGAAGATCAAATTATCATTAAACAAGTTTCCCCAGTAATGAAAAACACATCAGAAATGTCTGCCAGGGGGACCGTCTGCAAGCTGCACGCGCTAATCCCTGTTTTTATTTTTTTCTGCAAACTTTGAGAGTAATTATGAAACTTTAGCATTCAGAATTCAGTTCACTTCCCAAAATCTAATCCATCCGACTCAGGTTATTAGTGTGTGTGCATGGAATAATTTACTCATTTGCACAAATGTTTATAATGCTCACACCTCACCTGAACTGGTGCAGAACAATCAAAAGTCACTGCAGCTTCTGTTTTTAACAGAAAAATGTACCTTGGCTGCAGAAATGTACCTGCAAATACAGTTGGATGAACGTCTGCGCTCCTGAATACTGCGGTTCAGTTTCATACGCCGGAACAGAGCAGAGCCCCCGTGTCCGCGAGGCTGATCGACCGGTGACACGGGTGAGGTGAGAGAGGGTGCGGGAGGTGGACCCTCAGGACCTTCCCACAACCTCAGCTGTCGTGTCAGCTTCCTCTGACTCATCGCTGACAGCTCTGGCCCTGCTGAAGCTGACCAGTTAAAGAAAACTCCCCCAGACTCTGCTTAAAACTGGCTGTCTCGCTTTGTTTGGCTGTCTCCCTCTAATGCAGTTCCACTCATCGACTTCTTAGTGTGTCGACTCACGTCTGAAGCAGACAGACAGTCTTATGTGGCGCTAACCGTCCACAATCCAGAGCAGGATCAAATATCAAGGCCCGATCCTCCCTTTAGTAGTGCTCTCCCATGTGTCTCATGCCAGAGGAGTCAAAGTGCATCAACATGCATATCCTGGGCTGTGATCCTCAGGCCGTGGATGCTTAAACTCCAGTTCACCCCTTTTTACATCCTCAGTTTGTTCCCTGGATTCACGCAGGTCTCCTTAATCCTCGCCTGTGCTGGTTTGTTTAAGGTTCGTCTGTTCCTCGGCACCGACTGCTTCCCAGAGGAGAGCTCTTCTGGTATTTCACCACCTCAGCTCAGTTTGAGTCCTGCTGGGACCGGCCGGCCTTAACTGGACCTCTGTCCCCATCTGGTGTCCAGGCTGCTGTGGCTGCTGTCTCACATTCACAGCCCTCAAGACACTCGGGCTGCACAAACAACCTGCGATGATCTCGGTTAATTTCCTAATTAGTCAGCCTTTCGCCCTTCACGTTGTATCTGTTACTGTTTCTCTCCTCCCCCGCCTCCCCAGTGCAAGCATGTGCTCTCTCTGTCCTTATCTCTCTGTGCACACAGTTCCTCTGCAGCAACAGGAAGACTGATCAGTAAGAGCAACAGACAGCAGACGTGAGAATAAAGCAACACACAGAGCTTGTGTAATCAGGTTTTGTAGAGAAGATAGAGAACAACCAGAAAGAGGAGGAGAAAAGAGAAAAAAAGTCAGGGGAAAGCGGGTTGACTCATACCCCTGTGTAAATGTTTACATGTTCCACTAAACAGCGTGCAAGGTTTGCGCCCAAAACATTTTGTATTTTGACATCAACAGCCTTGCTCACCAACAGCACTTTCCTTGGCCTTTAGATGTGAGCAGACACAGTGCTACCTTAATGTTCTCCGTGAGCAACAATTAGACCATGAAATAGCTTTCAAACAAGGTGCTTTAGGTCAACCACAACTAATTCAGTGATGACATGCGAGATAGCAACATTAGACAGCCTCAAGCAGGATTTTTATTTTTCTTACATGGTTTCTAAACAGTACATGGCTGCTTTTCCAGCACACTGCAACGTAAAATGCAAAAAAAATCAAATTGACTGCAGCGTTATTAAAAACTATGTTGGAGATATTGAACCACTGCAGGTATCAGGTTTGCTGGCAGCACAGCTCCTGAGGTGTCATTTATTACTTTCATGAGAGGAGGTATTGATTAATAGCAGCGTAACTCCTTCATTAACCCCTGAATTACCAAAATGGTGTTTGGAAAGAAGGCTGTTGAATGTGTGGCAATTTCCTTGGCAGAGAGAACAAAAGAAGTGTTGAACTAGATGAGTTTCACAGAAACGATTGTGCAACTTACTGAATTACATTCCTGTTGCACAGTCTGACACTCCAGGGTAACATGTCTACTTCACATAGTTATTGAAAGATTTTTCTCACATATAACAGAAGACTTTCAGTCATAGATTTTAAGATGCTATTTAAGATTTGTTTATGTAAAACAATAGTCTTTTTTAATGGTTTCAGATTCCAGTCCAGTGTTTCAGATTTGTATGCATGACTACTCAAGAGAGATGTCTAAAAGAGTGCTGCAGCGATCAGGTATTTCTGTAGGCTAACCCGGAAATTCTGTGGTAAACACAAGTTTATGATACTTACATGTTTGTTTGGCAAGATAATTTTCACAGGTGAACACCACTTTATGATTTTTGAAGCATGTATAAAATCGCCAGAAGTAAAAACCATTGCCATTTGTTAGCAACCACCTTCTGTAAGACACGTAACCACCTTTTAATTCAAGCGTGGAGTGTTTACTGAAGAGTTAGATGCTTGTGTTCAACATAGACCTTATTTCAGGCATTTAACTGAAAGTACATTAAAAAAAACAAAAAAACACTGACTCTGAGACGAGGGAACCAGAGATGCAGAAATGCCAACTTATTTCCTGGTTTTAAGACTCCAAAAAAGTGCATTTGTTTTGGAAAGCGAGTGAATATAAGACACTATTTCTTTTTGGTACTATTTTTCTTTTTTTAAACACAGCTGTTTGCAGACAGAATAGTGACGAGGTGATGTATCTGTCTGTGGCTGTGGAAGATTAATAACTGTAATACAACAACAGTGAAACAAAGTAGACTTAGTGCCGTACCAGTGCAGCTTCTTTCCTCGGGCTGTGAGACCCCTCAATTCACCCTCAGCACTCTGCCATGAAAAACAGTTGTAATTTTATGATTTATCCAACCTGATTAAGTCAGAATCCCACCCAGTGACAGGAATAATATCTTTCTGCTGATGCTCTCGTTTGCTCGTGTAGGTCGTATAGAGGCATATTTAAACTGAGACCGTTTCTTAACCAGTTAAAAGTTCCTTGAAGTTCTTGTAGTTATTATTGACAATGACTAATTTGTACTAGAGGTTGATGTATTTGTAAGAAAAATAAATAAGAACAGATCATACATTACATTACCTCATGCTACTGATTCTTGAATTTCTGCTTGTCTGAGTGGAAAACTCTCACCACACATTTTTTGTTTTTGGTTGCGGGGCTAACCTTTTTGTCAGTGTTTGGAATACAGATTGGACATTTTAAGTTATGCGTGTGTGTGTGTGTGTGTGTGTGTGTGTGTGTCTCTGTGTGCGTATGTGACATGCCGACAGCCTGATTTTGTGTGTTTACTTGCGGCTGTCGTGAGACACAAAGAGGCAAGGTATTCAAACTTTGTGTCACAATTTGAATATACACTCTGCACATACCAAATGAGAGCACAAATGAGACGACTTGTGAATCCTATCTGTTTTTCTCGCAGCCTTTTTCTGCGAGAGCAGCGAGCAAGAAAGAAAAAAAAAAAACAAGCACAACCTGCTGCATGAATTCAGTGTTCCACCTTTCAGCACGCAGCTTAAAGCCTGAGCACAGCGGAGAACACAGGAAAGATAAGATGCCTTGTCAAGCTGTTTCCTCCTCCTCTCCCCTCGCCCTCCACATTCTGTAGTTTACCCTTTCTTCTGAGCCCCTCTGTTCCCTCCCCTCTTTTCCTGGTGGAGAGCAACTGTCGTTTGTTTATGATGCACAGGGGATGGATGCTGGAGCTCGTCTTGGAAAGTCACTTGTGAAAAGGCCTTACATACAGCCTGTTTGAACAGTACCTTTCAAAGACAGACTCTGGAAAAATGTCAAGAATTCTAATTCACATGACAGTTACTATTGTGATCTCTGGAGAGCTGATGAAGAGACAATTATTCTATCTCCTATTAAATACAGAGTCCCAGCTCAATAATAGCTGGTGAAACCTCTCGAAGTGACTCATGCACACACGTGGATGCAGACACAGGCACGCACACATGTGGATACGCACACACACACACACACACACACAAAGGCAAAAACACACCCCCATGTTGCACTTGAGCACACACACTAGAGCACTAACGCTGCAGCTCTTTTGTTTTCACTCAAACACTATAAAAAGGCAACTAGATGCACACACACACACACACACTGTACACAGGGTGATTATAAGCCGGTCTGTGGGCAGCTCTCTTGGTTTCATTATGTGAAAGCAGAGTCCCCGGAGTGTATCACTGCGGACAATGACATGATGATCAGAGGTTTCAGAGGGATGGGGATTTGTGCCAGCCGAGTGACTCCTTCTTATGGAAGATAACAAACCGTCTGTGTCAGGATGGAGAGGCGCACATTAAAGCTGCTGTCTTTTATGTTGCCCTGCTACCTGAACTGCCTCGCTCTGTTAACTCACTGGGGCTCGGTGACGCAAGCCAGAGACAACCCTATGGTAATGGATATGTTAACAGCTTTAGCATCATCGGCTGAATGGTGCTCTAACTCTTCAACTGATGGTTCACAAAAGCTTTATCGACGATACAGCTCCGAAAACATGCCGTGAAATCATCTTAAGAGCTAAAAACCATCCTTAACATCCTGATGGTGAAACGCATTAATGTTACTATTTATACAAAATCAGGGAATATGAAAATCTCTAATTCAGTTCTATATGTGAGCATTTTTAGTTTAAAAATGAAACATTTGTTCACCATTTTAACTACAAGTAAAGGGACAGTTCACCTGGCAATC
The DNA here is from genome assembly GCF_040436345.1 of Pagrus major. Taxonomy (NCBI): domain Eukaryota; kingdom Metazoa; phylum Chordata; class Actinopteri; order Spariformes; family Sparidae; genus Pagrus; species Pagrus major. The sequence goes on from NC_133237.1 coordinate 22,997,037, forward strand.
AAAATACCTTTTGCTATTTATCCATATTTACTGTTTTGATGTGAGTTGCTGAGTTTTAGAGACATCAGCTGTAGAGCTGGCAGAGAGAAGGCAGACATCTATATCTCCAAAATTCAGCCCACCCACACCAAAACAATCTAGATCGATAAAAAGATGAGAGGAAAAAATATGTATTTTTGATTTTAGGATAAACTGGATCTTTAACATCAAGTATAGGAAAACAGACAGCAAATCACATGTGAAATGCAGCTTTAATCTTCTCCATTCAAACGAGCTTCACTTGTTACCGCAAAACACGCTTTAATAATACTGCATTTCTTCAGGATAGCAAACTTCATTTAACCAAACAATGTTAACTGCTTGTTAAGCACCACAGAATTGCTCTGCGCTGGGCTAATACGGCTGTTTTTATAGCGTATGCACACTAATTTTCTAACTCGCATAAAAACATTAAAGTCTTACTCAATAGTGCACACAATATATAATGAAATACTGACAAATATTGTGCCCTATAGTTCAGCTGCTAAGCAAACAAAATGTTCCTTTCTTTTGAAGACACTTTGCCTGACTGTACATCTTTTTGGCTCCTACCAGCATTCAAGTTCAAATATATAACTGACAGGACAAATTATAGCGCAGCCTTAAGAAAATACTCATGACGTGAATAAACATGAGAGACATAAGATCATTTAAATATGCTGGACGATACTAAAGGTCATTTACAACAACATGACTCTGATTCAGTTTGCATGACTGAGAGATGTGGTCACTGACTTGGAAAATGTAAAGCTCATTTATCGCATGTGCAGTGGCTGTGTAACAGCTGAGATTTGTTTTAGCAGAGAAATCTTATATACAGGTATTACTGTAGTACTAGTGTGGTTATTAAATTAGCACTGTGGATGTTCCCACTGAGAGTCCTTGTGTGCAGAATAAGCCGGGAAATTGGACTGTTCTGCTGCAGCGTTTCATTTTCTCTCTTCTCTGCACACGTTTCTGCAACAAAAAGGGGGAGCTTGATTTCATGTCATTAGTACGGCAGGCTTCAAAGGGCTTTGGAGCCCCGAGTCAATGCAGCGATTAGTTTAATTAAACCTATAAGTCTATATGAGAGTGTAGAGGAGATTTACATGCATCCCCTCCATTGACCCTCTCCTGCCATCGATTATTCATTAACAATGATCACGAGGAAGCTGCCGGCTGGGGAGAGCTGCTGCCATATCAGCATTTTCCCAACAGTCTGGTAGGTGTCAGCTCTCCTTTCCCTCCATCACACTGTGTGCTGCGTTTAATCAGGCCTCTCTGAGGGGATGAGCCGACCCTCATTCATTTAAGCTGCTTCAAAAAAAATACAGTCCCAGTCAATCCTCCCCCCCGCCCCCTTTTCTTCATTCTCTTCAGCTGACTAAGTTAATGATTAACCTGCCTGAGTCCATCACCCTCTCTCTCACCATGAGACACACACACACACACACACACACACACACACACACACACACAGTCCGTACTCTCAGCCTCTGCGGAGAATGACAGTTATTTCCTGCCCCCGCTTCCTCCTTTGCCAAGCAAGCACAGATGCTTATTTCCACGTGCAATTTCAACCCTCCCTCCACGACAGCCCCAGCCCCCCCATGAGCTGTGCCTCACCCAGGCATTTAGCACCTGGCTGATTGCTACCAGAGTGGGGGTGGCAGTGAGGGGAGTTGAAGCGAGGACTTGCAAATTGGGAAAGGGTGCTACTTTTATAGGCTGACCATATAATCACAGCTGCACTACTGCTGCCGTTGAATCATCCGCGGATCTATGGACCACATTAAGGGTTTTTATTATGAGGTGCTCTCAGGCCGGGGCATGCTTTTAGGGCAACATGCCCGTCACTGACACATCTCAAATGACATGTCCACAGCAGGCTTGCCATCTCCGCTTGCCTCAGCTTGCCCTTTGTGCCTCTCAGGCAATCACAAGAGGCAAAGAAAGATAGAGGCACGCTCAAGCCTGCTTCCATTTTAATGTCGGTATTTACAGTACGATGCACAAGAAGTAGAAGCTCTGAAGGGAAAGAGCTGGCGCCACGCCACATGGGCAAAGAGAGAGCATCTGGCCACTGGAGCTTCACAGAGCCAGCATGAGAGTAATGTCCTACATGAAGGAAGAGAAAAGCAAGACGTGACACTGGAGCGAGAATAAACAGCTGGGAGAAGCTATGGGGAGACGGTCAAGGTGACAGCAGTCAGTCACACTTGATTTGTCTTGACTTGTCACATCTGATCAACAGATCTTTTAGCTTTTATCTAATTTAATGTAATTCGATAGAAATCTCTAATTAACACGATCGGAAACATTTCAGAACCAGTCATCATGAATTCAGATTTCGTGACTTCTTGAAACCTAGCTGCTGAATGCTCATTAAACTCATCAAATTATGAAACATCATTATCTTATTAGCATAGATTGCATTTGAGTTGAAGCTCTCCAGAAAGCCTTCCTTTCTCCACTTTGAATACAGGATCGCATGATGGAGGCTTGTTATGAGTCTTTTCGTGCGTGCATCTCGGATGAGTCACAGATATCTTCTCAGATAAAAATGAAAACAATGCTAACCCCGATGAAAATTCAAATCGACTCCAGACCCTACCCCCACACTCTCAGTTTATAAGTCGCCAGAGCTGCCGTGAGATCCACATCTCCGTACTAATACTGGACTGAATGAGGCTGCACACAATATAAGAAAATCTGTACTCATTACTGTTCATGGAGTATTACAACTGAAAGTCCATCAATACTGGAAGGGCTGATGCAACTGGAAGCAAATCTGACTTAAAACTTTTCACCACCAGTTCTAAAGTTTTACATTAATGATTCAATGAAAATTCAGTGCTCATGTACCCACTTCAGTCGGGGTGCGCCCTAACTTTTTAGCTTAGCAGCTACAGAGCCGACTCCGGCTTTATTAAGACAACATCTACAACATCTTTTCAAATCAATTTGGGATATCAGGGCTTCCAGAGTGTTGGATTACACCAGACGAGCTGTATGGAGCCATTTCAAGTTTTTCGGTTGTTTTTTAACGTTTAAATGCAAGTCCCCATCTACTTCAGTTGAATGCTGCAACACTGTTGTGCTGTCGAGCTCTAGAAATGTTTTGTGGACTACAAAACTTCACCTGATTTTCAATCAGCATGAGGGTGAGAAGATAAAGACTGAATTTTCATTTTTTGGGTGAACTTATCCTTTAAAACAACTGATGGCCAGACAGAGCAAACTTTTTTGTGCTTGTTCGTTTAAACGCACATTATATATTTTCTACTGCGAGGGTTCTCATTGGATGATGTCGTTAAGTACTGTAGCGTGGGATCATGGGAGTTGTTGTCTTAGTTGTTAAAGGTGCACTGTGCAGTTTTGGGGCAGAAATTTTAATCAGAAGAGACGGATCTTCATTGGCTGAATTGTTTTATGCCCAAATAAACTAAATAACTGACTGAATAAACTGAATAAACAAATTGACCTGAAAGGGCAACACAATCTCATACTGTTTTACTTTGTTTATATTTGGCGGACCCTGCCACCTCTCTAGCATCAAACAGTGTCCTGGGGACCTTATTTTCCTCTGAAAACAGCTTGTTTATTCAGTTACAGAAAAACTAAATATTCCTGAGTTTGTATTATTACTTCGTTAATATTTTAAATATTATAATATCTGAGTTTGAATTTCTTCTCCCGACCTACATACTACCCCTTTAAACAACCACCACTGATCTGACGTGGCTGGTAGAAATCAGGCTACAGACGAGGTACTATTTGACTCTCGTATCCTTGAATTTGTATCGACAGACAGCCAAATGAAACTCACCATCACCTTGAATAAAATTAACAGTTTCTCTTGGTTGAACATTGTAGGAAATATTTGGGATGATATAAATACACAACAAAACAACAAAGGTCTAGTTGTTTTTAAAAAATGTTGTTTAATGTCTGCTAATTTATAGTTTTTGGTCAATATTATTAAATGCTTTCAGTTGCCCTGACCTCCCTCAGCCCTCCCCTCTCCTGTTTGCCCCCCAACTATTCAGCCTCCACCTCCCACCCAGCTCTCCGCTGGGCTGTGGTCAGATCACAGAGCTGGGGATTACAGCAGATTATCCTGCCCACAGGATCACCAACCCAACTCCGGGCGGCCCGAACACAGAGAGTCGACCTCAGCCTCTGAAAGTGCAGAACACATGCCTTTCAGCAAGAAGCCGGAGGGATTGGCAGCAATCACACACCTGGCAAATACCACAGGAAGGGGATTTATTTTATGGGCTACACTAGACAGGATAATCAGCCTTTATTCCGCGCAGCAACAGGGCCTCAACATTGTGAGAGGACAGCCACCGTCAGCCCTCTTAATCTATTAATGCACTGTACAAAATAAATTCCACACGGATTGAGTGATTCACATTAGACACACAAAGCTCTTAGCACAGTGTCCCCTTTCACCTGAGGAATTTGGACTCTGCTGCTCTTCCACTCTGTATCCTTCAAATACCCACCAGAGGCATCCGTCACTTTACATCACCATCAGCACATGTCTGAACTCCCCAAAACTCACAGGAGTCTCTCCTCAGGTGGAGAGCGACTCATTCTGTCACCGCCGTGTCTGCTTCACCGGTTGCTCGACTTTCAGCTCCGTTTCGATGCAACTTAGTGACATGCCTTACTGCACAGCACACAAACTGCTGTGTATTACAATTTAAATGCAACAATATAGTGGAGTGTGACAGTACTGGAGGACATTCACACATTTGGTGGTGCTGGTTCCTTATTCCAGCACACTGGATTTTATTCCAAACATTGACTAAGAGTTTAAAATCCTGACATAATATGCAACATGTCATGATAATATATTTTCTATATATTTAGTTGAGTTGTGTACTTACATTGTCTCAACAATATTCCAACACAGAGAAATGTGTAATTCTACTCGAGGTAATGGTGCGTTTCATTTGGTCTCTTGTCAAACGTGACTAAACATAATGTGAACAAAACTTTAAAACATTACCTCATCCCTGAGTCACATATAGATAGATTTTAATGTGCAATGGTTGTTGTTTAACAATGATTCCAAGCTACTTACGTCCTTCGTTTTGTTTTGATTAATAGAACCCGAGCAGCAGAAATGACAGTGTGTTTACATTCACATCGGGCAAATAGTGCAGAAAATTGTGCCTTTTTGATTATACACACTCCCCAAATGTTGAGGGACATCTTAATCACAATTTGGATCCAAATCGCTTGCAGTCTAGTGTCTTCCAGGCCTGTACTGCAGCCATCTTGCTTGTTTTGTGGCCTTTTTGCCTTCAATCTGGTCTCCAGGAAGTCAAACACATGCTCAGTTGGACTGAGGTCAAATGACTGACCTGGTCAGTCAAATTTATTTGACTATTTAAACATAAAAATTCATCAGTTCTTTTCCTCTGTGTTTAAGATCATATTCCTGCTGCCTAAAATTTGGTGATTTTGTATAAAGAGAAAACGCATATTTACCTTCAACATCCGTAAAGTCACTACCTCAACCTCACAGTCACTGTGTTGGAGTTCAGCCAACGAAATGAAAAGATCTCTCTGACTCTCTGCACAATATTTTGCTTTTGTCTGCTGCACCTTTGCGTCTTGTGTAAGAAACAGGGGGCAACAAGGTCAGCACAGCTTGTTTTATTTTCTCTTTTGTTCTCTGTGTGTCTTTTATCCAACAGTCTCTTATCCAACAACACACTTTGTTACTGTACTTAAGTAGATTTTTCAGGTATCTGTACTTTCTCTGACAACTTTTTACTTTTCCTACATTTGAACACAAATATCTGTACTTTCTACTCCTTTTTTCAAAACAGGCTTGTTACTTTAGTTTGAATGCATTTGAGGGGAATTATTGATTATTTTTATTTTATATCATTGCATATCGCCTTCCCAAAATCACAAGATTCAACCTATCAGTGCATATCACACACAGCAGACCCAGCAAGACGAAACAACGTAAAAGATGGAAACAGATGGAGACAGATGGAGAGGGTGACCCGAATGGGGAGAAAAGGTGTGCTGATGTCTTGTATCTGCAGAGACCCTGCAGCCCACTGGCTCAATTTCTTGCTGCTTGAGAAACTGTGCCAACCCAAAATGTCTGTTTGACGTCGTGCGAATGAGACTCAACAATCAATTATGTTTCTGGTGCGTTTACAAATGGCCCGGACAAATCCTACTGATTCTACCTTAAAGTTTAATAGTCTTTGTATTATATTAATGTGACATGTAGCTTTGAAGAAGAAATGGCTGGTTGAACTGCCCTTCAGAGGGATACTTGACACTTTTTTACTTACAGTGCATTTGAGAGCCTGTACTTTCCTGCTTTGGTTTGAGTAAAGAAATTGAATCAGTACTTCTACTTTTAACAGAGTCTTTTCTATTTGTACTTCTACTTGAGTAAAGAATGAGTGTACTTTTGCCACCTCTGCACAGTGTCTTTATCAATCTCTCCCTGTTCTCACTCCGGTAAAGTGATTAATTTCAACTTAGATGTGGGCAAACCCAGAACCAACAGAAACCCATATTACTCCTGCTTCTTCTTCCTCTCTTCACTCTTGATCCACGGAGCTTCCTTCCCTTTTATATGTAAATTCCACTGCGACCCCAGAGGCCGTTTAGTGTGAAAGGTAAGTATTTAAGAGTCGTGACTCCCAACACTCAGCTCTTTTTATTTATCCCATTCCCAAGTATCAGGGGGAGAACTGTTAGTTTAATGAGCATTGTTCCTCTCAAAAAGCACCTCGTAGGTTTGTGATGCGGGAACTCCACTGTATTTCTCCTCCCCTCTGCTGTTGTGGAGCCTGAAGCTGGGCTAAACAGATGGATCAGCCGCCATGGAGAACCATCCTGTGAGATGACAGATGGAAAGACGTGTTCAATTGGTGCTCTGTTTAGTTTGCTGCCACTCGTATCCAGATCAACTGGGAGTTGAGAGACGAACTCCTCGACACGGCGAGTAACTGTTCCGCGGCGGCGCGAGCAAACACAATGATATTGATTTGCTTTTGATGTTTAATGATGTTTCTCAGAGTGGAGACAGAGCAGGCTGTGATGGAAAGAAAGAATTGGAGGGGTCAAAGAGATAAAAGTGGTATCCAGATGAATTCAGCTTAATGAACTAGATTTTAATTGCACTGACCAGCATTCCTAGAAAGTGGAAGAGTGCTCTTACAAAACCCAATTAGTGCACATTGTGGAGCGGAGATGATGAGAAAAGAAGAGAGAGGCTGGAAATGCGATCAAGCTGGACCGAGTAATGTAGCGAAAGCACTGGCGTCTCTACTATACCACCAAATCCATAAACCTCCCTCCCCATGATGTGTCCCCCCTCCCTCCCTCCCTCCCAAAGCCCAAGCCCACACAAGAAGTGGTATTTTTAGCGCATCACCCTATCTCTGAGATGGAGCGCGTAACTCCCTCTCTGCAGGCAGGGGCTGCTGGGCCTCTTTTATTTTAATCCAGACTAGAGAGAGATGAAGAGAGAGAGAGAGAGTGAAGAGTGTGTGAGTCATCCAGAGCTACCTTTGTGTCACTGTGGCTGTGTTCCTCCTCACCATCTCACTATCTTTCCCTCCATCTGTCTTTTCACTCAGTCTACCACTGTTAGCTAATGTAATCTATCTATCTATCTATCTATCTATCTATCTATCCATCATCGTGCCTATCATGGTCTGAAAATCTTCATATCTTTTCTTAAATTTCAAGTTCTGTCATATTTAATCCAATCTTGGAGTGAAATGCAGACTAATAAGCATTCTTGGCATCCATTCGTCATACATATTGCCCAGCACAAAGATGGTTGGCTGCATATTACCTTGGAATGATAGATAATTACTGATATAATGTGGTGCAGAAACAAACGCTGGGCAGGGTGCAGCTGAGTGAGAGAAGCGCACAAGGTTGATTTGAGCACACATTGAAATGGTCCATTTAGCTTGACGCTCTGAATTGTCCTGTAATGCATTCATGACGTGGCCGAACAAAAGTGAGTGCACCAGTGAATTGCTTCCCTCTTGTTCGTTTTGCTGAACTGTCCTTCATATTCAGATTCAAATCCAGTGGCAGTGCCATACATCAAGCAAGTCATTTTAAAAGCAGTGCAGTCGTAGGTGAGCTCCAGTTGATGAATATGGCGAGGACAACAAGCAGCAACATGAAGCAAAAACAATTTTACTTTAAGAAAAGCCCTCACCAATGTTCAGGAGCTTTGGCTAGTGATCATAGACTGTATAAAACATGGACGTGTTCTTCAAGATGTCACCCAGAGGTTTTATGAAGAGCCATTGTGAAGCTCGGTGTGGTTTTGGCAGTGCCTGACTCCGCCTCACTCAAGGCAATGTCACAAATGGGAAAAGAGGTGGAGCGTGGGTGGAGTTGAGGAGGATGAAAGCCTGGTTGCTGGCAGTCTAGCTAGCAGATAGCTGTCAAACAAAGCACCCTTGGACTTTATTATCCATAAATTTAAGCCTTAAAGGAGACATATTTTTCCCTTTCTGTCAGTGTTTTGTATGGGATATCACCAACAAAAGCTGATCGCTCCCACAGAAAACACTGCTCCTGAAACCCCTCGTCAGTAGTCCCGCCTTTAATTTTGTGACTTTGTGACATCACACTACGTCACCATGTCACACATTTGTATAAGTTTTGTCCAGCGACTAGTTTGGCACGTAAGAATTGATTTAGCACAGCTGTGCCTGCTCAGGCGTGTGTGAACTGACTAATCAGAGGAGACTGGGTATGCAGGAGGAGGGCCTTAAAGAGACAGGAGCTAAAAAAGAGCATTTCAGACAGAGCTGCAGCACTGCACAGTATGAGAAAACTGATGCTTTTTTTGAGCATTAGAGCATGTAAACCTATTTCAGAAGTAACCCAAAATAAAATTATGAACCTTAAAATTAGCATAATATGTCTCCAGCCTCAACAAGTGATAAGATAAAATGTCTCTGTCAACCCTGAAATATAAAATTGGACAATGAAAACCGTTTAATTCTGCCTCGCACTGGCAAGAACTCGTTTATTTTACTGCCATCTCCAAATCCTAAACCAGTGTGTTTAATGTGTTGCATTGCAGTAAGTAAACAATACAATATTCAGAGAACAGTATTAACAACAACATTTCCGGACAAACTTAAAACTTTATGTTACACAAACACACATTCCACTTATAACAACATTTTTCTTTAAAATTCTACCACATAGAAAGCAATAACTTGACGTCTGTACAGATTTCCTTTACTTCCCTGTCCTTCTCCTCCGAGTCTGCGTGCCACCTTCACCTCTCCTTTCATCCAGATACATATTCCCACCCACACCCCTTACACATCTGCATCTCTACTGCTCTCATCCACTGCCCTTCGTCCTCTCATCGCTACCGTCCCCTCCAGAAACAGTGTGTTTTTACCCAAAAAATACTAAAATAGAATAGAATCAAAACAAACTTGCACAACCAATTATTAACAATACACACACCAAAACCAGAAAAATAACCATAATAACCCCGGACTTTAACAGCCACAAGTACCGGGCAAATCACCAGCAAGCTACTCACAATATAAACTGATGAAACACCAAAGTTTCCCAGGTATGCCTCTCCTTCACCTCTAACATGCGTTTTACTGCAGTCATTGAGTGTTTATTTAAAATTCGGGTTTAGAAGGTTTTTTAAAAAAAGCCTGCTGAAAATGTTTTCCTGGTTTGAAAATCTGGCCAAATTGAATTTGTAATTGAATATCCCTGCTGCTGAAACAACCCCTTTCACATCACACATAGTCCTTTGATCCGTTGTTATTAAAGTGTCAATCATAGCTGCTTTAAATGAGCCTGATTCTGATGACACTCTGATGCACGGACGTATATAATTAAGGGTCATAAGCTAAAAAGATGAATACTATGATCCCTATTGCAAAATCAAAAGTTAGAGTATTTTATGTTTTGGTAAATTACATCCTTGAAGATAAAAAAAAACACACCATAAATTAAATACCAAAAAGGACAATTAGAGAACCTCAACTCCATTTATAATGCTGTTATAATAGGCATAATCCAGTAGACTCCTGTTAGTAAGAGAACAATAAGAGAATCAGAGTGATTATTCTAGATAGCACTTATATATCATTAGTGAGGAAACAGAATGATTATCAGTGAGGATTCATTTGTCCTTGAACTGCCTCGGGCCCACTGTCTTGCAGTGGGGCAGTGAATGTGACATGCTTGTCTGATGAGTCAATCTGTCTGTCATTTGTATGCTTGTGTCATTCACTGCCCGCTCATCCCTCATATTCTCAGATTTTTTTAAGCATAATCACTACAATTTTAGACTCAAAGAATGGTTCCCCGTTTCAAACGCCTTCTTTCTGTCTCCGCTTCTTTTCCCCCACATCACATCAAGCCAGCAGCTGGAAGATTTCCTCATCTGTCTAAATCTGGTCAGAGGCTGCTGTATGGACTAAGCTAAATAAAACCTAAAGATTGATCATTTTCTTTTTAGTTACTGTGTTTCTCTCTGTTTAACAACCTAATCACCATAGTAAATGTTGGAGATGTGCATTTCTGCAAACAACTGCTATGTTAAAACTTTACATTTCCTTATGCTCAATTTTCAATCTAATGTTGTGGCAGTGTTGTACTTAGGTAGGCACACTAGGCACAAAACCCACTTGGTTAGGGTTAGAAAAGATCATGCTTTGGCTTTTTTGGTTCTGTAACCACAGCTGATGTCTTTGAAGATGCCCCTTCAAAAATATCGTTTCTGCTGCCACAAACACGGCTAGAAAATGGCTTGATGTCTTGTTAAAAATATCTCGTGGTTTCACACTTAAAAATGTTGAAACACCATTTCGAACTGAGGTCTCTCTCTTGGCAGCCGTCACAAAACCCAAAACATTCTCACTCCAAACTCATAAAGTTTACACGGCAGCTTAATGCTCTACCTACTGTACCCATCTAGCATCAGTTTTGCATGTGAAGGGCTCCACAGTCAAGTTAGCAATAATACGTAATATGCAACATCTGGTTAGACTGACAAACGTGAAACGGTCGCAGTTTTGTGAGGTTTAGGAAAAGATCATACTTTGGGTTAAAGTACTTACATTCAGTGATATAAACATAAGTTAAGAACGCAACGTAACTTGAAAACAAATCACTCTTGACTCTTGGTCACAAACAACATGTGAATCCCAGTGTCCCAACCACCCCTAACTCATACTTTTCCTGCTCTTTATGCTCCTGCACTAGAGGGGCTTTTCAAGAAGGTATGCTAGAGGGGTTACTAGACACATTGTTTTTTCCAGAGCTGATAACAGAAGTTGCTAAGGAGTGAGAGATCTAGCTTTTTTCTGATCTCTGTTGAGAGTTGCACATGCACAGCCACCGCCGCAAAACCACCATCCTCTCCTCCTTCTGACATGAAGATCAGCTCATATACAAGTAATGAGTGTGATATGACACATATTGTGGTATAAATCGATCTGATACGTATGAAACCTGCAAATTTGATGAATGTTTTCAGGAAGACGTAATGCCAACATTTTATTGTGATGACTGCGCTGGTCATGGATGCAAAGAAGCTCTGTTCTTGCTGTCTGTTTTCTTCTCCTACTCTCTGTCATTGACCACTGATGAATATTTTCTTATGATGAGTCTTAGACTACAGATGTTGATAATGTTATCTTCCCTACTAATGGGAACAGAGGCAGGGGGTGAATACAAGATATATTTATCAGCAGAGAATTGAGTGAACCTTAGGAGGCAAGTGATCCCTTACTGATGGCAAAATGATGGAGGAAGAAGCTGTGATTGGGTAATGATGCCTGAGCGGTGTGGTATAAGAGGCAGCAGCATCTAGCAGACCGCTCGGAAACGTCAGTCTGAGAATATGGGCTGTGAGAATCTGCAGTATGTCCAAACAGAATGGATGTCTCCCACTCTGCATGTCCCCAGACACTATCCGTCTCACAATAGCAACCACACAAGCACATGCTCACACTCAGACATTCAGCCTCAATAGCTGTGCCAGTGCGGCTCTCCGTCTGACTTTTATAGAAACGCATTCAACAATAGCATTGCACATGTCTTGTGCGGTTTGTCGTCAAGCCTCACATCCATAATTCTGAAACTGCTGGAAAAGTCAGGAAGCAAAGTGTGGAATTCATGACGATTTCAAGCCAGCGTTTGGACCTTCGTGACAGCACAATATTATGGTGACGTTGCCATCATCATGAACACATCTTCAGGAGATGTGCCATGCCCTGCAGGGTGCAAAATGAGGACGTTACACACATATACACACAAGTCTTTCACTTTAAATTCACATAATGTTCCTACATGGACTCGATGTAGCACGCAGAAGCAGCCCCACTCAATATCTTCCTTATACATATTGAAACACAGGATAGAAACTGAAATAAAGCTCAATAAAACACTGGGAGCTGAGGCTGGTTTGGTTTAATCTCATTACACTGAGAGCCCGAGGCTTCTCTCCCCCTATTTATAGCGCCCTGAAAGGGAGGAGGGCTGGCCTTCATGTACACAGCATCACTGGCTTGTGCAACTGCGGCCGCGAGTGGCAAGGGACACGACCAATCGCAGACAGGTCTTGCATCAAATTTGATGTGACAAAATACACAATTGCCAGTGATCTGTGAAAGCAACCGCCCTCATTCGCTATTCTCCAGACACATGCGCGCTTTCCTCGTTTGCCACATTTACCTTCTGTTCCTCTCCGCTCTCCTTATCTTCACACCTTCTCCCTGGCGTCGGCTTCCCTCATCCCACCTGTTTGATGGAAAGGAACGGGCTCAGGGTTTGTCTTTATTAAATCAGGCAGTTGAGCAACCTGCTTCTGCAGCGATCAAACCAAGAGGTTTCACTGGAATTTTCTAGTACTCAAACTGAGGATGAGGATGGGAATTCTTGGAGGGATTCAGCTGATTTTAGCCAGGGACACTCTGAAACTTCAGCTTGGCACTGACAGTAATATGGACTACACCAGCAACCCTTCAAGTTCTTAAAAATTGCCAACAGCAAAAAGACGAAAAGAAGAAAGAGATGACTCTATCCAGTTTGGCTTTCAGAAAACTTCTCACAACATACCCCCCAATCCACACAAGTAATCACCCAATAAGCCCCTTGATACACACACAACAAAAATGAGAGAGAGAGTCAGTAAGAAAAAGAGAGAGAGAACTCGGACTAGAGCCTCACTGGTGTTAATTACTTTGCCTTTGTTGGGGGTAAAATGCATCTCTCAGTCTGTGTCAGCATCATTACAAATCCCGTCCAGACAGATTGAATCATGAAGGATGTTACTTTAAACCCCCTGCCGTGAACCTGGCCGATGGAAGAAAAAAAATGTAATCTTCAAAAGCATCCGCATCTCAAAACTGAAAAGTAGAGCATCAAATGAAAATACCATCCTGAACCCTGGAGCCGTGCTTTTTTCTTCCCTCTCTGCCCTCCAACAGCCCGAATGTTGCGTGTTAATGTGTGAACATGAACATGACCTACAAGAAATGGGCTCACTGCTCTGACAAGACAGGTTATGTTCACGCATTGATCTAGCAGAGGTCAGGAGCTGGAAGAGCGGCTCTTTTTCCACCAGAGGAAACTGCATCAGCCTGTATATCACACCTTCAGCTGGCTATAAATCAAAAGCTGCTTCATGCATTATGTAAAGTTCTCAAGTGTTCCCACAAACCTTGTTGCAGCTGCACAGATTGCCAGTGTTATTTTTTTCTATATATTCCTCACACCAACCTATTGCATCTGTTTTATTTTCATGTGTCCCTGAATCATTCTGTTTCAGTGGCAATAAAAAATGATTTTGCCCTGTCTTAGACAGGAAGCAACATGCATAATGCATTCCTAAGCAGAAGCACCATCTGGCATTAACATATCAACAGCACAACATACAGTAAAAATACACTGTGCACACATGTACCATGCACTGCACCTGTAATTGTAATATTATAATAGAAATAAATACAATGAAGTCCTCGCCTTGTCATATTTTTAGAAAACTAAAGATTTCTTGTTATGGGATGAACAGTTCAGCAGTTTGGATTAGTTTAGGATTTACATGCCGAGAGAACTTTTCTGATCGTTTCAGAACCGCTCTGTGATAAAACTAAAAAGAAGAATACTTTTGCAGCCCAGTCACCAGAATGAATGGTCGGCATTTTATGTTTCTGCAAAACACATGAGCTGACTTTCATGTCAGGAGGAGGGGATGGTGGCGGATGCTAAGTGAGACACCACTCTGTTATCTCACATAAAATTGATAATTGAACTACATTCATTCTGTCGACTGCAGTGCCTTTTCTTAATTCCTGCACACTTACAAGCAAGTACAAGTACTTTTGAAGTAGGCCTAGTTGCTACTTTATTCTTCTGTTTCATCTCATTTCAGAGGGAAGTCTTTGACACTGTACCCCACTTTATTTATCCAACAGCTGGAGTTCATAAATTAAGATTTTACCTAAAAAATATAAGATTATCTCATAAAATATAACTTGTTGTAGATTAAACTACCAAACACTGTATAGAAATAGTAAAAATCAGCTCCTTGCTTGTTGAAGCTACAGCTTCTACAGTAAAATGCCACACTTAAAGGGTAATTCCACCAATTTTACTCATTAAAGTGTGTTTACTTGTGTCTGCATATCTGGAAAAAGCAGTATAAAGTCTTTTGTGACTGCAGCAGAAGCTGCATGTTATCTGATCTAATCCTCCAGTGATGTCACTTAATGGCTAAGTTGCATTTTGGGTAGCCGCCAGGTTTTATTGCTATACAACTGTTAAAGTCATTATGGACAGCTTAAAAACAAATGATCAAAATCAATACAGCATAACAAGATATTGCCATTTTTTATTCTGCACATTCCGTTTCATAACCTGGTGCCTACATTACCCACAATCCAATGTGACTGAGTGAACATTGTGTAAAATTAGTGGAGTTACCCTTTAATGCCATGAAATAAAACAAACTGACAGAAGCATTTTTCTGTTTTAATAATTTACCATATTTACATTTTGATTGCAAGACTTTCACTTGTAACGCAGTAGTTTTACCTTGAGGTAATGTTACTTCAACTCAAGTAAAGGATCAGAATACTTCCTGCAGCACTGCTTACGAGATACCAGGTTTTCATCCAACGGCAGCCCAAGTCACACTGAATATTTGCAGGCTCATTTGGTTCCTTGCTTTCCTTATTAGCACCCTATGAAATATTTAGTGGCACATTTAGCTAGACCCTTGTGCTGTTATTGTTTTGATAGCAGCTGTATATGATTTGCTGCTGTTTGCAGCACTTTTCTAATCGAGCTCACACAGCAACAGTGGAGCTGAGTCAGACCAAGAATGGGCAAAACAAACCCATTTCCTGCTATATTTCTTTCTCAGGCGTACTGTAAGTCTGTCAACACTGTCTTATCATAGAAATGATATATGGGCAGGATTCATGAGTATGATTTATATTATGAACAGAGTCTGAGCAAAGCTTTGATTGAATCTGCTGGGACTGGACTGCAGTGTACAGTACAGTAAGGAAGTCTGTGACATGTTAAGCCACTATTAATGCCATCTGTCCCTCCTCCATGAACAGGACTGACACTTTCTCATAGTCATCCAGTGAAGCTGACACTCTGCCAGTAATTTTGGCCAAGAACGGTGTCCTGGGGCAGGAGGTCTGGAAATGATACCTCAGACGTTAGCAGGCAGTTGAACGAGCATGCTGTCTTCATCTCTGTCTGTCCGTGGCAAGCATTGGTCTCCAGGTGCACCCCTTCATCCTGTTCAGCTCCGATTTGTTGTGAGTTGAACTCTCCGTTTTCCCCTGGCATACTTCACCTTAGTCTGCCATGGCACTGTGCTTGACAGGTGTATGCTATTTGTTCTTTCTATCCCACTCTGTCCGTGAGTGTGTGTGTGTGTGTGTGTGTGTGTGTGTGTGCTGCGCTGGCACACAGCTGACAGAGGGTTTGTCAGTCTCCATCATTCAGACAGATCTGCGCTAAGACAGCGGCCTAAAGCTCAATTCAGCAGGGTTGTCCTCTCAGTGGAGTCACATCAGAGGCCGCCAGCTGTTTCTGAATTATGGGGGCCGTCTCAGCCACTGGGACGCAACATGGACACAATATCCATCTATGTTGTGAGGAAATCTCCCGAAGGACGTATTTTCTCCCAAGCGGAGGTGTTTGCTGTGAGGTGAAAGACTAACACTTATTTTGAAATTGAATATGCCACACATTTTGACATTTAAATTCTCCTGAGTCTCAGCAATGAAGACCTTTTTCTGGGTTTGAAGTGGGTGATTTGATTACACTAAAAAGGCTTTTCCTTTCAGTTCCTCTTGCCGCCTATGGGCTTGAAGAATAAATTACTATTACTACTGCTGAAAAGATTTATCTTTTTGTCAAGAAGAAAAATAAATCCAACAAAAAGTTTGCTCTGAACTCACACAGGAAGATTTTTAAGTGTGTATTTTCATCTCATGGCAGCTACTAACTGTTTTTCCCTCAAATAGACTGCTCTTTGATGCACAGGTCTGTTTGAACTCCCTCTTTAATGGCAGCTTATTGCCAGCCATATGATGAAGGTGTATTTGCCTGCTATGCCCTTGAAGTCTGTGATTTGTGAAGAAACGGCTGGAGCATGAAGAATGAAAAATTACATCAGTATGAAATACCTTTAAGGAGAAGAATATAGGAAGAGATGAGGCAGTGGTGGGCAGTCCGTTCCACCACTGGGGATATGAAGGTTTGAGATTCAGATATGGCTTCGAGGGGGGAGAGACTCTGCAAGCAGCTGATGATCTCAGTGGACAAGAGAGGGAGAGTGGGATGAAATGATGGATTTATGATAGAGAGACGGTGTGCTTAATGCCGCTGTAAGCAAGAACAAGACTATCAGAGAGAATCTGAGAAACTACAGCGAGATGGGCCACACAATGGAGAGACAAAGCGGAGAACAGAAATAGAGATTGAATCAATACTCCCCATTTACACCGGGGTGAACTGAAGCACTGAGAGGATAGAGGATCACAAAGAGAAAAATGCCGCAATCAAAGACTGTAATTTTTATGGACAAAAGACTGATTCAAAGAATATTATCAGATCAGAAGAGATAACAAATTGCCAGCATGAGGATTATCACAATCACACTGGACATCTTGAGTGAGGCAGAGGAAACTGTTGCGTAATAAACTGTGGCTCGAAGTGCCATTAAGGGGATTTAAGGGACGTGAAATGAAAAGGAAATAAGGACTGGGTGTTGTTATAGTAATGTAAGCCGACTAGTTGCACCAAACTGGAAGATATGTGTGGCTAACAGGTGGACTTGTTGTGCAAGTTGGATCCTCTATGCCGTGGCTCACTTTGTTTCCTCTCTCTGGGATCCTTGCCCATCCACACTTGTCAGAAACAAAAAACACAAATGACTAGTGTATCACCACTTTAAGAGGATTCAGTGTGAAATTAATTAAAAATGCAAAGATGCCAAGGTTTGCAGTCACTTCACGAAGCAGACTCTGCTACCAGTGGCCAGAGTATCTGAGAGGAACCTATCGAGTCCCCCAGTGAAACAAAGTGATGAGCAGAGAACAAACACAAAAAGGGGCCTTGGATGGGTGCCGTGCACATTCCCTTCAAGCAGACAACCTGTTTGGTGTCATTGCTAAAAGATCTCGGAGGGATTTTACCTGAGGTCTCCCGGATCTGCCTGAGCCAATGAGCGCCGTTCCAGTACACGAACTGCCTCCAGACACTAATTAGCGCTGAGACTTGTGAGAAAGCACGATGTATTCACAGAGGAGTGCAATCTGTAGCTTAAACAGATGGTTCCACTACACAAATGAGATAAGAGGTCTATTACTTAACGCTATTAAAACACATTTGTTCGAATAATTCCTCAATGCTCTCTACATGAGACTTTTTGTTTTCTAGAGTGTAGAAAATTTATGATCAACAACAAAATACAGCTGTTGTTGTAATTAACTGGAGCTGTACCTCATTATGAGCTAAATTATTATGGCAGCCGGCCAGTCAGGCAGGCAAAAGAGCAGCTCCAGCTTACAAATCAGCTCCGGGAAAAAAGGTGTAAAGAATGCATGAAGTGGTAGGTGAAGGGGGGGAGTGGGGTCTTTGGGTTGAAATCGTTCCAGAGGACTGAACAGGAAACCGTCTCTGTGCTGTGGTTAAACTACCGTCAGGCTGCAGCACTTCAGCAGAGGTACATTAATATTCACTTTTTCACCTTATAAACATACAAGTCATGATGCATATCCAGTGGGATCTGCTACATACTGACAGATTATACAGTCAAGCCCATCAAGTGCCTGTAGGCTTTGCCTTTTTTGGGTAAATGAAATCTATTCTACAAATGCACAAAACAAGTAACCATAGCAACAGAATTGCGGGATGAGCTGTTACTCGTTCAGTGTCAGTCATTCATTTTCGTGTCTGAACTTCCCAGAGCGTATTGGGCATGGGACCTGATGACTGATACGCACATATTAGCATCCTCTGACAAAAGACACCGGGGGTGGGAAGAGGAGGCAGACTGACACTCTTTGGGGGGAAGCTGATTGCCACTAAGACTGCCATTTTGTGGGATACAACATAGAGACAGAAATAGACTAGTGACAACAGTCACAGACAATGATCCCTCAAACAATTATGCACCCAGAATCCCTCTTGTTTGATACCCATCCCTAGACTGGCGACTGCTGGGAGTGCTTCATTTTCAAAAGCAGGGGTATAACTTTACAGAAACGCGGTACAATCTGTTTTTGTCTGAGCCTTGTCGCAAACAATCTCACCAGCAGCTCTTGAGCTTATTGATCTTTCGAACCGCCAGATGAGGTCTTGACCGACTCTACGGTGATTGAACGGTGTGCTTCCTTGAGACACTAAGGTCATCCACTGGGTCGATCAGTGTCCAACCAATCAAAGACCAATTACTTTTTCAACTCTCCAAAACAGTCACTTCATGTTTGCCTTTATGTTTTTTTCTTCTGTGTCACGTTCGACGTCACGAAAGCTAGAAAACAGAGAACAACAGAAAGCAGAATGGATACAAATGATACAATGGTTACTCTTGTTATATCTTACTTCAGGCATTCTTTCAAACTCAACACCGACTGAATGATGTTCGAGTGCTGCTTAAAAAATGTGTTTACAGGTGCATCCACCTGGGTGGTGTGTTTCCATCACTTCCGTCTAGAGCTGGAGCCATGACTACTGCAGAGTTATTTGACCCCTGAATAAATGCTGATTGTACCCTTTCCCCCCAGAGACAGAAGCCAGATGTTACTGGGTGTTATTGGGTTTTGTGTCCAGTGTGAAAGGGGTTCAGGACATGTACAATATTTTTCATAATGGCAAAAACATGGTTGTTCTAAGCTAAAAATGTTGACAATATATCCTGAATTGACATTTCTACATTAAAAGATCTAAATATATTATATATTATATTATCAACATTAGCCAGACAGGTACCTTTGGGAGTTTTCCTGGTGGGCTGCTCTTTTTTTCTCCAATCCTGGCATTATAGCCTTCATATAGATATTCAATAGGTGATTTTAGCTGATGGGACATGGCTTGTGCAACCATAATAGCAGGTCCCAGTTGCCATCGCAACTGAAACTATCAAGTATTAGTTACCGAAATATGGATAGAAAGAGGAGAAACCCACGGCTGGTGATGCAGAGAAGGTGCGCCAACAAAGAAAAAAGCTTTACTGTCTGACATCGCAAAGTGTGCTAAGATAACGGATTTATTTAAGCTGTCTGCAGGTGAGGATGAGGACAGCCGTGAAGAGCAGGAACACGTGTCACGAAGGAGCAGCTGATTTGTCATGCTTACATGCTATGTGCTGTGAACTAGCTAAATGAAGAAGTGCCGATTCGTTGTACGTGCTGATATGGAAGTTCGTGAACTAAATGAATCAAAATGTCTTTATCAACCTCAGGGTTTCAATGCGGTCGTCCTGCTGCAGGATTGACCTTTACCTAGGTTTAACTAGTCAGACTCAGTGCACAAACACTTAAGTGTTTTTAGAAAAATAGTCATTAACTTAGACTGTGAATGGGTGAAATAAACTTAAACTAAAATGTAATACTTTTCTTCTGAACTACTCATCAACTCTTTTTCACATTATAACATATAAGGTATATAATATTTGATGGCCAGCCCAGCAATAAAACTGATTTGTATACCACTCACTCTACAGGTGAATTTGGCTCTGAACAAGAGAGGGAAATGATAAATTATGGAGGGGGAGGGAGCAGGAACCGGCACAGATCCAATTAAAGGTGCACTGTCGAATGTTATTATGACTGTGAGGTAAATTAGTTTTAAGCAGGATTTAAGTCAAATTAGGTGTCAGTTGATCATTATGTTAATTCACCTGCTTTACACACAAACATGGGAAGGAAAATCTTGGAAAATGAGTTTCTTCATTTTACATATCAGCCTGACAAACATAATACAAATTACCAGATTAAGTTTTTTTTATTATTAATGATTCATCGATTGCCAAACATGACGTGTCACTTTGAATTTGATGTATCAAATTAAGGCCGCTTGAGAGCAAATTCCCGGCTGCTTTTCGTTGCCAGTCCGCCCCTGAAGCCAGATCAAGGGGGCAACTCCTAGTTCTCGCCTGTCTGTTTCCATCTCAGCCTTTATTGAAATGATATTCCCAGACATTGAGGGTATGTAAATAAAAGCATTCAGAGCAGTAGATGTGCACGGAGCTGCTGTCCATAGGCCGAACTCTACGCACGTTAGCCTTGAGCTAAAGACACAGAGCGGCTGGATCCACATAGACGCTCATAAATCCAGCGTGGAGACGAGGCATCCTTTATTCGGACATAAGTAAGAGGCCAGAATATACAGTTGCTCTAATATGTGAGAAGAATGAAAATAATATCAACACGACGGAAATCCCTCTGGCCTCCCACTGATATGAAAACAGATAAAACAAGGCCTATTGCAATCCAAGCAGGCTACAGGTCAGACACTAACCTGTGCACAGCCCACTCACAAATACCTCCACACACACACACATCGTGCACGCCACATTTCACCACTACTCATGACACACAACATTTATCTACCAGCCTCCATTCCTCCGTGCACCCTCCTTCCTGACCAGTGTGTAGTACAAACACCCACAGACAGTACACATCACCTCATGGATTTGCTGAGGCACACACACACACTCACACACACAGTTGGAGCCAGCTTGGTGTGCTCTCAGAACTGAGCTTGGCGGAATCAAATTATCTCCCTCTCTTTCTCTCTCTCTCTGCCCTCTCATGGTTTACCGCCCACAGAAGGAGAAGGGCAGGCAGAGCCAGTCCCAGTGCTCCAAAGATTGGACTGCCTGGGAGCGTGTCCCGAGGACTAAAATACAAATCAGCCCTTCCTCCAGTCAACTGGAGTTGGCCCTTCTCCCAGGGGCCTGCCGCGGAGGCCGTCTGTGGCATTAAAAAAAACGGAAGAAAGAAAACAAATAATAACAGGAGTAGAAAATGAAAATACAGGAACCCCAGCAGTCCCCTGGAGACCCACACACGCTCAGGGATGTGTTATTAGTCTGATAATCACCCTGTTTAGTGTAGAAGGAGCACATTTGGGCTTCACCAGTGACTGGGAGGAAGTGAGGGGGATAATAAGGGAGTCAGAAACAGTCCAGCATGTAAACTCTTCCACTTGCAGGAACATTGCAGGTCATACAGAGGACAGAGTGGAAGAGGGAGCAACCTGGGAAACCTGCATTTATAACCGTGACTTTCTCTCTCTGGCAGGCTCTCCCAGAGATGGGGATACCCCCTTTTACAAACGTGAATAACAACTCAAGTGAGCCCCACTGAGTCTGTATAATATGATGGGAAAGCTGCTGTTTGACACTAAAAACAACCAGGTGCTGCATTCGGTGTCTTCTAATGAGGACAAATGGAGCAATTGTTGTGTAAGAACAAAGTAATCGTATCAAAATCGTATCGTTCCATGACTCACTTAATGCAATGCTTTTAATTTAATCTGCTTGATTAACATGCATCGTGTAATTTGATTTAACCGCTGGAAGAGTTGTTAGCTGGTGGAATTTTATGTGTCATTGAAATTCTGCTGCGTTTGTTTCCAGCCTCACTCAGTGTCCTCTTCCTAATGCAGCGACTTTTAAACTGTCACATCTGATCAGAGGGCAGCTGCCGTGCCAATTGTGTGCTGTTGGAAACCATGTGTGGGGCTCTCCGGTGACATAAGTTCATAACTTTCTCACATCTAATTTAAAGGCCTAGCAAAGAGGGAGTGTTTTCTAACCTCGTCCACCACACCTACAGTACAGGGGGTCAGAGGTCAGGATCCTTTGAGTTAGAGACTCACTAAGGGGCACTTGAGCAGGGTGCATCCTAGTAAACAGGGAGTTTTAACTTTTGGTCCTCCGCCCACTGGGCCTCCAACCTAACCTCTGCAAACAAGCTGATAAAAGCCTGGCCTGGAGTGCGCATGATGGCGATATCTCAGTGCTGCACGCTCGAACGCACCCACTAGACCTTTGGTGCCATTAAAACGACTGTGCCTCACTGGAACATGTGGACGCTCTTAAAAATGTTACTGGTATTTACAGATGCTGCTCCTGCGTTTCGAGTGGGCGGGCTGGTTTGCGCTTCATACCCATCTGACACAGTCTATCCAAAGACGCATAACGCATCAGCACCGAAAAACCCACGCGTCCCGCCTCCCGATAGAAAACACTTCATATCAGTTAACCCTTAAGGCACACTGCGTTATTACGCACTCATTAAAATGCCCCCCCTCCTCCTCCCCACGTTTACGCATATGCCTTGTGGGCTGTCATGGGCTATTATTGGGATGTTTGGAATGCACTCCCTTCTCTCGCCTACCGTTTATTCCCGACACAATTTCCGATGGATGTGTTTGTGGTCCCGTGGAAGGAGGATGGCCAAGACATCCGAGACTTTTTCAGTCCTGGTCGGTCGCTCGTATCCACGGCGTCGGAGCGCTCCATGTGCCGGTGGTGATGCCGGTCGGTGTCGGAGTAGCCCCGGTGTTTGATTTTGATCGGGGTCCGGGGTTGCCTCCAAAGATGCTGCGGCGGCTTCAGAGTCGCCTGTCCTTCCCGGGGAACCGGGAGCGACAGGGACAGGCTCTTCTTCGAGCATGGTGGTGGTTCCATCATAGTGCAAAAATTAAAATTAAAGATCCCCTTTGAACTTATTGATTAAATAATATGGCTGTTTTCGTTTATTCCAAGCACAAAACAAAACGTCTCATGTCCCTCTCTGCCACTTGATCTCTGAGCGAACAAATCAAAGTGACCAAGTCCAGCACAGCCCCGATCTGAATCTCTTTTTCTGAATAACATCAAAAACTGTCACAGTGGTAATCTGACAAGTCGTCCAAAAATCATTAATCTCATTGTTTTCAGTGGTGATCAGTTTGAGTTTAGCCCAGAATCTCCGCACTGCCGCGATCCTCACCAGTCCTGGCTTTTGGTGATGAGACACCGGTCCTGCTGCTTCCCCTGAAGTTTGACGCCTCGTCGCCCATGGCGCACAACCGGATGACTGTATTTATTTTAGAGAATTTATTGCTTTTTATCAGCCACTTATTGCAGAGGCACACAGATCGCCGGCGCTGGCTTCAGTGTCTGTGCGTATGTGTGTGTGAGAGAGAGTGAGTGTGTGTGGTGTGTGCTATTATTGCTGCCTGTATGTCTTTCAGCTGAGCTGAAATTTCCAAGCAATTTCCATAAAAGTACTCAATCTATCACGGTTCATGTAGAGCTACGGCGTCTCTGTGCGCACATACAACGCAGAAGTCTCCAGTAATCCCTCCATGGAGATGTTGGATCCAATAATTTTCAGTTAGATATTAAATTGGACTCAATAAGCATCCCTTCTCAATAAATCAGGATGGTGTGAAGAATGGCTGGACATGTCCAAAAAAAAACAACACATGCGATCCTCTTTGTTCTTTGCTGTCCAGAGTCTCTTCTTCAGGTTTGGTTTTGTCAGAAGCATCATAAAAGGACACAAATGGATAATTGCGGAGGTTCATTCATCCTGTTCAGTGTGGGCCATTATCTTCTTCCCATCCTCATATTTGCTGGAGTTCGACGACAAACATTGGCTCCACCACAACGCTCTCTCTCTCTCTCTCTCTCTCTCTCTCTCTCTCTCTCTCTCTGTCTCTGTCTCTCTCTTTCTCTGTGTGTGTGTCTCTCTTCCTCTCTCTCTCTCTCCCAGCATGTCCACTCTATCTATATGGTGGTTGGGTGGTTGTTCTCCTCAGTGATTTGTCAGCACTGGAGGGTTTGGAACCTTTTATGCGCTCATCCATTATGTCTTGCCCCCGTGCGTGCCTGCGTGCGTTCACTGCGCATTTCCTTGACAGAAAACAAACACAACCAATTGCTCAAATGATGTCAGCTCGGGAAAGAGGCTTATAAGATCAGACATGGCATGTAGAAATGCCACTGTTTATCATTTTACCTATTTGTAGCTGAACATTGTCACTTTGACTCATGGGATCCCAGCTTGAGGAGCCCATGTCGGCCCCCTGCAGTGAGACCTTCAGTCCTCCCTACATTCCTGCACCCAGTATTCTTAGATGAGGAACAAAAGCAAAAACTCTCCTGTTGCTTCAGGAGCACTCACATTGTTGGGTAAAAGGTCTTATTCCCATCAGGGCCACCACAGCTAATGGTGCTGTGAAACACTTTGGATGACAGCATCCTACTGATGACATTCATGACACTGTGCTGACTTCTGTCGGTCTGAGATCAATACTAGAGCCGACCGATACTTAATATTTCATGGCGATGCTGACACCGATATTAGGAATTTAAAAAGTTTCAATATCAATATATTAGCTGATAAACACACATTTCTTACCATGATCCCGAAAACAAGGTTATCAAACACTTGAAGTGTGATAGAGGCAGAAAATTTTACAGTTTAACAATAAGCTTTATTGTTTAAAATGTCATCAGTGCACTAAAACAATAAACTTCACTTGGATTTTAGTCACTCTAAATGATCCCAGGCATCTATTCCTGCTTAATGTTATGTTAAAAAAAGTTTCACATCGGCGCATATCCGACAATATACACGCCGAGAATATCACAAATTTGCCTCAAGGGAGTTTATAATGTGTACAGTATTTGACACCCTCTAGTTTTAGACCTTCGATTCGGATGGAAGGAGCAAAAACTCCCCAAAAAACCTGTTAAATGGGAGAAAAGGAGAAGAAATGTCAGGCAGAGCAACAGAGGAGGGATCCCTCTTAAATGTTCTGCGAATAGACTCAAAATTACATTATGGATTATTTAGTCACTCACCCTCATGCCGATGGAAAGTCAGGCGAAGTTTTGAAGTCCACAAAACATTTCTGGAGCTTCACAGCAAAACAGCGTTGTAGCATGATGGGGACTGAAGAAAACATAAAATGGCTCCATACAGCTACAGAAGCCCTGAGATCCTAAATTGATTTGAAAAGATGTTATTTCATCCTTTTCAAAGCCAGAATCCTCACTGTAGCTGCTAAGCTATAAATGTTAGCTCGCACCCCGTCTGAAGTGGGTGAACAAGCTGGACCGCACGTCAAGGTGTAAATAACGTCTTTTTCAAATCAATTTGGGATCTCAGGGCTTCATGAGTCTTAAAATTGAGACCTATGAGCTGTGTGGAGGCATTTTATGGTTCATCTGGGGTGCTTGGTTGTTGTTTTTTACATTGTAAAACATATCTCCAGCTACTTCAGTTGTTTTGGAGAATACTGCAACACATTTTTTTCTATGAAGCTCCAGAAATGTTTTGTTGACTACTGAACTTCACCCATCATCCATTTATGGCTGAACTGTTCCTTTAAAGACAGCCATTGTTTTGTGTTTATGAAATCTAGCATGCAAAAATCTTGCAGTGACTTGAAACTGCACAACAATGTAACATTGACAAAAATAAGGGCAGACATCAAGTCGAATCAAGTCAGTTTTATTTATAAAGCCCAAAATCACAGATCAGGACGCCTCAGGGGGCTTTACAATCTGTACAGTGTACGACACCCTCTGTCCTTAGACCCTCAGTACGAGGAAGGACAAACGTCCTCCTTAAAAACCCTCTGAAGTCATATGGTCCATGTCAGTCTGATGATGATTTAACAAGCAAGACTCGAGATCAAGTTGATTTATGTACCATATTATCATGAATGGAAATTTAAATGGAGTAAATGGGCAAAAAACATGGACCAATATGATCTTTTGACTGCTAATGAATTCTGCAGTCCGTTTGCCTTCCGAAAGAAAACAGTCTATGAGTTTTGTTTTTTAATTTTTTCGATGTTATTTTGACAGCATTTAACCAAACTGTAATAAAAACACAGAGTTGTTTGTGTATTCTTACGATTAAATCAGGCTTCATCTTGATTATAGATGTCAAACAACTGAGTCAAACTGTAATCAGGGTGCAGCTGAGGTCTAGACAGTGTTTATTTCAGTGAGGTGCTCCTCTGGTGTCAGCAGATGTGTCAGCCTTTTTTTCCTCAATGCAGAGCAGCGTTGTAAAATGTAGGCAAAAGTGAAACTTGAGTAACAGCAAAGATGAAATATTTAGTGAAAAGGAAAGTCACCCTCATGAACAGAAATTGAGTAAAAGTCTTGAAGTATCGATATTAAATGTACGTGATGATGAAAAGTAATTTTCTGGCAATAAATATACTAAAGTATTAAAATACAAGTAAAAGTAAATTGTACATACAGTATATTAACATGCATGTGCACACTGTATACCCTGAGGCGATATTGAGCATTTTTCTGCTAATCAGAATCAATGTTTCTTTTTATCTTATTGCCAATAAAGTGAATTGATTACCTCCATCAAGGAGGTTTTCACTCGTGTCCATTCGTTGGGTGGTTAGTCAGCAGGATTACACAAAAACTACTGAACATATTTCCACAAAACTTGGATGGAGGATGAGTCTCTACCCAGAATACACCCAATTAACTTTTGGTGTGGATCCGGGTAAAGGGACAGATCAAGGATTTTTCTTTTTCAGTTTCCTAAATGCATGGATCTTGACTAAAAAATCAGTTTAGGCAGCAGGTATCTATGAGTAAGTAGAAAAGAGGACTGTTGGGTCTTGGCGGAGGTATGTGCTCTACTGAGTGCTGTTGAGCACTGAGAAGAGCTCAGGTTAGTCGAGATGGTTCAGGACGATGCCACCAAGACATTTCCAGCGCACCAGGAAGCGCCATGCTGGCTGGACTCTTCCAACTGACCTGGAAGATTCCCTAAGAAGAGCTGCAGGAGGCTGCTGGGAAACAGGACATCTGGGCTGCTCGGCATGTTGATGACCCTGACACAGATAAGGAGCTAAAAAATAGACAGCCGGATGTTTGGATGTTCTGTGAACTTCGGAAAGTTGCTGCTGCTGCTTCTCTTCTTCCCCCTGCCAGTGCAGTATGAACGCTCTCTGGAGTGATGCTCTGAAAAATACAAGTGGCGGTACTCACGGCTTTAAATTGATGTCAACATGTCCTCTGATGCTCAAAAACAGTTTATGGACACAAATATAAGTGCTGGATTTTCACTAAGGGCCAAAAAAGTTTGACATCAAACCAGAAAGGTGTCTGAGCGTGAACTGAATCAGAAAAGACGACAGACCAGACTGTAATAACTTTGAGTTAGGCGCTGTGGAGAGTCTTGGTGGAGGTCTGCTACAATCCCACCCACTGGCTCCATCCACTGCTGGCTGGCTGATCTACAGCGCAGGCAGCTCCAGCCTCAGGCCTCACACCTCCGGCGAGTTGAGCTCATTAGCCCGAGGCCACCAGAGACGTGCAGCGGCTGCCCTTTGTGTGTAGCATGCTGGAGCAGTAGAAGAGCTTTACTGGGGAAGCAGTGGTGCCACTAAGAATTAACTAAGA
The DNA here is from genome assembly GCF_040436345.1 of Pagrus major. Lineage (NCBI taxonomy): Eukaryota > Metazoa > Chordata > Actinopteri > Spariformes > Sparidae > Pagrus > Pagrus major. The sequence goes on from NC_133237.1 coordinate 23,025,046, forward strand.
CCACTGTTTCTTTGGGGTCCGCTGAAAGCATCATCCCCAGAGGTGGTGCCTCCACTCGGGTAGATTGAAAATGAAGGGAAAGACGTGACCTGAAAGAAATGTAGAAAGACTTCGCGAGACAAAAAGCCCACACATTTCTTATCTTCTCAACTCCCTCAAACGTCAAAATATGACCTGTTTTCATCACGTCCACCCTCACATATCTTATGGTTTTTTACGGAGAAACAAGTGCATAACCATAAACAGACACTTTGCCTAAACCAACAATTTTGTTTTCTGGTGTGTAATGAGCAGTGTGGTTTTAGACGTTCAGTCTGGTTTCTATCTATTCTGTAATTACTGGCTTTGGAAATAGACTGACACTATATAGAGTTGTTTTCCTCTTGTCCACATGTTTTTTCACTCCTTTCTGCCTCAGCCTAAATTAAATTGCTATTTTATTCTGTGTTCGTGTCCGGCTGTCTGTATTTTAGAGTAAGCAGGGGAGAGAAAAAGCATCCTGCATTTTCTGCCCGATGTGTTCGATATGAAGAAATATTGCTTTCAGCTATGATTTTAAACTCGATGAAAGCGTGTAGTACATGACATTAAACACAAAAACACAATAAATTAGGGCTGCAACTAACAACTGCTTTCATTGTCGATTTTCATGTTTGATTAAGTAATCATTTTGTCTATAAACTGTCTATAAAGAGTTGTGAGTTCCCAGAGCTCAAAGTGACGTCCTTAAATTGCTTCTTTTGTCCAACCAGCAATCCAAAATCCAAGGACTTTTCATGAACTATCATGAATGACAAAGAAAAGCAGCAAATCCCCACATTTAAGAAGCTGGACTGAGCAAAAAGGGACATTTTTGCTTGAAAAATGACTGAAATGATTGGCTATTAATTTTCTTTCAATGCACTCATCAATTAGTCGACTTGTTGCTGCTCTACAATAATTTCAATTCAATTTTAATCATGTTATTTGTCCCCGAGGGGCAACTGCAGGTAATGATTTGAATGAATTATTTGAAAGAAATTGTTGTCCGACTGAAGTGATTGAAATGTGTGCCGAGGTTCAAGCGATATTGTATGAAAAGTCTCATCATTAAGATGTAGTTTAAATATCAGCACTGAATTGGGCATCACACGATATTTCACTACTGACACTGGATCATGAATTCAGTGATCATTGCAGTAACCAAGAACTCTTGTCCTGAGCACCAAATGGACCTTAAAATGTTCACGGGTACACTCCGGCGCTTGAAATGCTTTCCACAAAACTCAGAGCGATTTAAACTCATTTGGAGGGTAGCCTTCAGAGAACAACAGCAGCAGCAGCAGCATTCTGACTGGAGCTGAGATGCAGGAGCTCGGCAAAGGCACGTACAGAAGCACTGCAGTAGTTCAGGCACACCAGAAAAGCATTAATCATTTTGTCGTCATGTCTTTAAAAAAGCCAGTTCAGGCCTAATTTTAGACGTGTTTTTCTCAGCTGAATGAAAAACATAATTGAACTTGCCTGTCTGCTTGTTGCATTCTTTAAAAAAATGGTTTAAAATTGGCAAGCTGAAAATGTCAAGTCGTTGAGGGTCTTGTAGCTCATTTATTCCAGGAGTCAGATGTTGATATGTATGTCTGATGTACACTCCAGCATGTCTTGTTTTGATAGCTCCGAGGAATATCTCAGGGCTCAGACAGTGCAGGTTGAATACAATCAGAAATCTTAACTGTGGGTTTCTTTACAGCAGAAAATCTCAGGAATGTCAAATTGAATTACACAGACTCTTTCAGCTGCTGGTGTTTCTGCAGAAACCACACATCACCTGTCACATTTGCATAAAATCTACAACCTACAGAGCTGAAAAATGAAAGGCAGATATTTTTACTGTTGACCTTGAGACACGTGACGACTCTCTTTGCTTCAGACACTCAGTACACATGTCTTTAGCTTCATAGTTTAGATGTCTTAAGTCTGATGTTATTGTCTTCTTACTTTACTTTCCTGCTACAACAAGCAATAAATCTGCAATTGGATTTCAACTTAAAATTATATATTTTCTCTCAGGGCAGCTGTATGAAAGTACATTCAATACTGTCTCCTTGAGAGAAAATTGTCAGTTGTAGTAGACGGCCGTAGAAAATGAATAAGAAAAATGAAAAAGCTAGATCCAGAAATAATACGTGGAAATGAGTATTTGAACAATAGTGTTGTGTTTAAAAGCTGTTTGGGGTTCAGAGAGAGTTCAGAAAACCCCTTAAAGAGCTACTGTTTTTTATCAGGATCACACATTAGAGTATTGTTTCTCTGGGAAACAACGGGCGTTTAAAATAAAAACATGAATTTCAATTCAGCTGAATTGCTCTGTGAGGAATTGCTCTCTGAAGGACAATTTCAGCACAATTAAACATATGATTCAGGAGCCTCATCAGAATGCAAAAAAGCACACAAAGACTCCAGGAGTCATTTTTTAAATTCTTGCATAGCAACAAAAGAGACTTTCTTTCACTCCATCTCTAAAAACCTTGACCAAATATGAAAGAAAATGCCCACACACAGTAGAGCTGTGTTCCACTTTTATAAAATGCCCAGGCTTTTGGTCACACGACCTTCATCTGCACAAAAGCCTTGACCAAAGAAGGAAAAAATAAAAAACCACACAGACCATGGGAAAATGTTTTTATTTTTTGTGGAATGCAGGCATAATTTTATCAGATATTTCCATAACATCGTTTAAAACAGTACTAATATTCAAACATCAAATGAAGTTAGAAGGGAAATTAAATGTTAATATGTTATTTTCTATCTGAAGGACTCCTTCTTTTATATTACCAAAATAAGAAGAAACTAATAAAAGGGGATCATGGTGAGGGATGATGAGATGACCATGGACCACAGTGCGGACCAGAGTGCTCCATTGTGGTGTGGGAAAAATAAAAGTTCCTCTTGCTTGAGTCAGCGGCACACTTCATTTCAGGACCGTCTGATTTATTATGAGCAACCCTCGGTGAATGGCTCTCCACGTTATACATTCACATTGTGAGGAATAATTGAAACGCCAAGCAGTCTGACTTACTCAGTATATGTGGATGAGATGGCTGTTTGGACCATGGAAAAGTACCGCGTGTATTTCATTCCTGCCATTTTGATTTTATTGTTGGTTGGTAGGAGTGTGTGCGGTGAAGAGTGTATTTACAAATTCAGCTTAAACTCAACTTGTGGACAAATTTGCCATTGCAGCAAACAGCCAATCGCAGGAGTCAGTGAACTCTGCATGTCCAGCAGAAAGACCATCAGCAGCCTGTCTGGCCTCTGGCCCACACTCATGCTGCACATGGGTCATCAGGGAATACTGGGAAATGGATCCACTCTCTGCCAGCACAGGGCCAAGAAATAGTAATCCACACCTCTTTCCTGACAGTGAGTAATAATGGCAATGTGTGTGTCTGCATGTGTGTGTTTACACTGAGGGAGGACAATGAAAAGCAAATGGAATGTGTGTGTGTGTGTGTGTGTGTGTGTGCGTGTGTGTGTGTGTGTGTGTGTGTGTGTGTGTGATATAGGCATGTTCAGACACTGTTGAGTTGCAGTAATATGTAACAGTGTCTCAGCAGGCTATCGGGTCATTTATATGAAGTGTTGAAAGGATTCCTGAAATAACTTCAGTTTGTCTTTTTCTTGTTCTGTGGAGGTGCAGCAGGTGGGGGCGGACTGTCCTTCTGTCCACGCTGCGTGCATGTGTGTAAACACTCACACACACTCATGCTGATTCAAAGCTGAAATGTTTGAGCGGAGCTGCAGAAAACCTCCACACGGTGAGCAACATGAAAGAGCACGATCATTCAGAAGTGACTCTAGGATGTGCTCACAAGCAGCTGCCGCTTACCAACTCGTTTTCACCAACGTATGTCCTTGTTTTCTCCGAACCAATCAGATCTCGCTGTAATTCGGCGGAAGGCAGAGGAGGGGTTAGATGGGAAAGGATGTAATGTTGCATCAGTGGGGTGGTGGGGAGGTTTCACTTTAGGGGCAGTGGGACCTCAAATGACGTGATAATTACATTTACAGGTTCCAGTAACACTCTCTATGAAGGTCCTTGTAATTAGCATTAGTGTCCTAATGACATTGTTGAGCTGTAATGGCAAGTGGAGATGGAAATCAAGTGTCTGAATGACCACAACGTTGTTCTTTTGCTTCATACGTGCTCCTGCAATGTGCTCTAGTAGTCACTAGTATGAAATATATTAATGTTGAAACAAGTGGCACAGCGACACTATACAGACTACCAGGATCAACTGTGCAAATTAAAGGTCATTTTTATAACCTTATTAAGTTTGTATATTCAAATATCTGGGCTAATTTAATATAATATGAATTATAAACATTTCTTTTGTTTTACAACTGGCCTGGTCATTATCTTGACAGTTCTGTTTGTTAATAGGTAATAAAGCCCTGATAAGTCCTTAGAAATACTAATTAACATTAACAAGATCGTATAAGGTTTTATAAATGTTGTATTATTAAATAACACTAATTACAAGGACCTTTATATAGAGTGTTATTGACATGTCAATATATTTGGGGTTGACAGCAGGTTCTCATCCTGTGTTTTGAATTTTGATGGTAAATGGGGCTACACTTCACTCTACATTTACATGTGGTGTGTCTGTCTAACACCCTGTCTGTGTTTTTCCTAGAGCATCATAATGATATTGTTCAAGGACATCATTTCAACTAAAAAAAGATGAAAAAGTCTGCGTCTGTAGCAAGCTGTTGTGGCTGAACTGGTGAAGCAAAGCACTCTCACTGAGTTTTTGTATCCTCTTGGAATATATTACTATACTGGTCACGTATTATTTTCCGTTTCTTTTCAGTTTTCTGTTGCTGTTTGGTTCGGTTGAGGCAACAAGAGTCCTTGGTTTGGTTTGGGAAAACATCGGTTGGGTTAAAATGGACCCTTCCATAACGTTAAATACGTGTTCAAAAGGATAACTTCTACCATGTGCACGTTTTTCCAGTCTTTTTTCTGGAGTTGCAGTGCTATGACATTACAGAAACATGATTGGTCAGTTGCAAAGATGGTCCTGGAACAACACCAACAGCCAGACTGTGCTTTAGATATAAAGATAGTGCCTTTAAAGCCATTCTGTTGCCAAACTAGTAAAGCTTTAACCTTCATATAGGTGCTTTAGCAATATGCAAAGAGTTCAATTAAAAACTTCAATTCTTGGATTAAAAATAGAGAGAAAAATAGAGAAGGGACTGGTCAGAGATAAAGTGTTCTTGCAATAGCTCATAATTCAATAGTGATCATGTAGTGGCAGCAGAAGAAATAAGAGCAATGAGAGCTGCACTGCTAGATAAAAGTGTAGGCTATTAATGTTCAGGAGGACGATACGGGACAAGGGATATGATTCAACGGGGGAGAGGAGGACAAGACGTACTTATGGGAGAGATGAGTTTCTGGGGTGAACAGTGAAAAGATTTCAGGACTCTCCGCCTGATAGATAAAAGTATAAACCAGGTTCATCTCACTGCTACAGTCTGGATTACATCTGCGAGCTGGAGATGTTTAGTAAATATTCAAGATTGAGTGTATCTCCAGTCAGAAAATGGGGCTGGCTGGAGGTGTACAGCTTACAGGAAAACATTTTGGTATGTTGTTTAGAGCATCATAGCAGCAACACTGCTTTTATTTCCCACCACCAGATATTGTTATCTTATTCTGTCGTGCCACAGTGATATACAGTTACACGGAGGATTGACTGGAAAAGATGAAAATGAAGACTGTAACAATACCCAAGCTTATTTCAGGGGGGATAAGGGGACATGTTCTGGCTTGGAATTTAAATCCCTGCTATAATATAATCTTGTTTGGGTGCATAAGCAGGGGCAGCGTTCAAGCTGAGTGGCTTCCCCGTCTTCTGAATTAAGGGAAAGGCAGACTGGTAGCTTTCTCCTGGGCTGGCGAGATGTGCTACTGTTTTATAGACTGTTTGTCACAGGGGGGAGTGGGCTGTTTTCTATGACTAATCCTGCTATAAACAGCTCTTGTCACATACCCTATTTGGTTACACTTTGTTGCTCATATACTGAAATAAAGCTGTAATAAATCATTGCACATGTGAATCCAGTGTGTTTTACATGCAGATGACAGTGAATCTGTATATTCAAATGCACTCATTTCTATTCTACACACATAAGAGGCACAGTTTTAGTTGCACAGCAGACGCAAATGCACAGAAAATAGAACTTTTTCTTCATTTATGTGGTTCTAATTTGTGATAAATGATGCTGCAGTGATCTGTCTTCAAAGCTCTTCCTCCTTCCCTCTCCGTATTTGGGAAAAATCGCAGGTTTCAGCAGCATTCACCAGCAACTGTGCAGGGTGACTGTGTGGGTGGATATATGAAAGGCAGAAATCTAAATGTGTCTGACACAGCGTCCACCGAGCCTCGGTGGATCCCTCTGAGAACTCTGGGTAGACTGGCTGCAGGTATGAGAACATAATTCAGGTGTGCCTGAAGCATTACAGACAAATATTACAGAAATAAACCCAGCGGCTGGGAGAAACACATTAATATAATGCCAGCAGGTCTAAAAAATAACACAATGTTCTCATTTCCATTGTCCTTTACAGAGTGATAAAAAGCAGGAGTTTTTCACAGTTGTATTTCACGACATACCCAAACATGAAGTAATTCTATTTTTGCTGGCTGAGAAATGTCAGAGACGGTGTTAAAAAGGAGGGTTTTATGACCGATGTAATGCAGTTGTGTTTTTGCCCATCAGGGGAAAGCTCCATCAGCAGCTCGGCTCCTTCAGGCTCGGTGGGACCACAAGAATAACAGCTAATCAAAACCTTTCATCGTGATGGCTGCTGAGAGGAAGATGAGCTCTCTTCACTGCCTCTTACCCCCTGGCACCTCAGTCTGAAGGGTGAGGGACGGTAATACAAAGGGCTTAGACCTGCCACACAGCCAATCATCTGGGCAGATGACTTTAAACTCAATTTCTGCCTGATAAGAGCTCAATTGACCTGTCATTACCTTCTGGCTCTGCTGAACAGAGAGGCTGAGCAGACTGAGCCTATTTTTTTTAACATAGTTTTAAGGTATTGTTTAGTTTGTTTTTTAATTAAATGTGACTGTCATCAGCCTCTGTATACAGACTTATCAGAGTGAAAGGTTGTTTTCACTCACTTCTCAGTTTGACATGTTTTTATTCTTTGAGAAACCTGTTGTCAGCCGACAGAGCTGATAACTGACTGACTGAGTTTATTGTTAAATAATTATTCATTCAGGGAAATCATCCTCTCAGCAAGAACCTACTTTACATTCATACAGGTCACATCCATAGCAACACCACGCTGATAAGAGTCTGGGGCTGATGGCATCTGTCCAAAAACATGTTGGAACTGAAGTACAAAGGAAAAGAGCAAAGTCATGTCGTTTGTAGCCACTGACGAAGGCATAGTTGATTATTATTGGGCATGAAATTCATCATGAATCACTTTTTGCACAATTGTTTGAAATTATCAGCCTCCAACAAAAGGAGAGCTCTCGAGGTCAAGATTTGACTTTTATTAGCAGATATTTGGATGCTTCCTTCCTTTTCTTTGATTCATGCTTTCTTTGTGCCGTTCCTCAACATCTGTCTGAAATGTGCACAAGCATTATGTCTACTTGGTTAGTGATCCAGGAAAGCAAAACATCAGCTGGCTGTGCATGTCAGTTGATTGGGAAGCGGTGAATAACTTCTGCTCATTAGTGAAATAATGAGCTACAATATGATATAACCACTGCTGTGTGCCTCTTAATGTTGCCTCAAGCATTACAGAAGGGCTCGTTTACCTTTTCTCCCCCTAAATGAAAAGCATATTAGTTGGCCAATAAAATTCTGGATGATGTATTTATGCTTCTACATGTCAGCAGCAAAGATATGACTTAAACATTTCACTGCTTGAAGATAACTTACATCATCCTGCTCTCAACCACACGTGCAGATTTATTTTGCCATTTACGCTCAATAGTTTCTTTACTTTTTAAAGTGATAAATAGATTCTCTGTGAAAAGACAATTTAAAAAAGGTCCGGTCTGTTAGATTTGGAGGAATCCAGCAGACCGGTTGCAGATTTCCTCACCCTCCTCTACAGCGGCCACTGTGTTCAAGTCCCTTTATAGAGCCGGTGTTTGGTTTGGACGTTCTGGGCTCGCTCTGTAGATTTAAAAAGGTAACGGAAACACAATACCCAGTTTCAGGTGATGACACACTAAAAAAAGTTTAATTATGACTATTATATTACATTTCTGCGAATATGATCCAATTAAATCCATACACCGTACCTTTAAGTCTTTGGTATTCATCATTTTGTGATGTAGATGGCTACAATACTCTCAATCAAGACTCTTGGACAAAACACTAGAGCATGTCCCAAGAAACCAGTTAAATGTTTATGGTAAAATACATGTCATGTTAAATGAACAGGTGAGGTAACTTGTGTTTTGTTTTGTTTTGTTTAAATGACGACTTTACAATAAGATGAGTTTAAATAACATTTACTTGCTCACATCACACACATACAGAGACAACCATGGCGGTACAGATGAGAAGATAGCAGTCAATCAAAAATGGATGATGGTCAAACAGTACAGCCGCATCTCTTGGTCTATACACAACATGAGCAGTCTGCTGTGGCGCCACTCTCGGTCACATCAGCTTTCAAACGTACAGGCAAACGACAAAAACACGAGAGAGAAGCAGCAAATTCATTCAAAACACCAGACCAGAGGCAGGTATGAGAAAAAGAAAACAAAAGTTTCGGACTCCGAAAAATGATCAAGCTTAACTATATACACAGCAAATAAACACAGAAATGGTAAATGTAGATGGAAGCCAACACAGGGCAGGATGATATTCACAGAGAACACTGTTAAGGCTCGAGTGTAGCTGCATTTCCTAGCAGAAGTCAGAGGTAATGGGTTTTCACAATCAAACTGTCAACCAGATAATTATCCACAAAAAAAAAAAATTAAAAAGAACACAGACAGTCATGTCACTGACCAATCACCTGCCATGAGCTTCCATTAGTACCCCCCCAGACAGATTTAACTCCCACCAGTACTGGAAAAGTGAGGACAGGCTGCGTCCATCACTCCAGCTGCCGTCTACTCATCGAGAGGAGTCAAGCCTCTGAGAGAAGAGAGATGGTTAATGTTCCTGTATTCACCATCTGCTGGCAGCTTGAGAGATGGCACACAGCACATGTCCACCGCCCGCACCCACCCAACTCAACTATCGAGGTGTTTTACTTGGACATAAGACATTCAAAATTGACACAGAACTTCACATAAACACAAAAAATATTCAACTCATGGACATATGAGTGAGAGAAGACATAATGGCATCTTACAGAGGTGAGAACAGGTGAGGGTTGTGACCCGTGCCCTCCAAGTGCATCACTCAACAACCAGTGTAGAGAACAGACCGAACAAGATGGAGGGTGTGGATGACAAGAAACAATGTGGCACAGAATGGTAAAAAGTTTCACCATCATAAAACACAGGCAGGTACATACAGCTGTCATTGGTGGATGGAAAGCTGAATGTTAACCAATGAGGAGGCCTGATCCAGAAATAGAGTCAAACAGCAAAATCTACAACCCTGTGGAAGAGAAAACAGGAAATACAACACAAAAACACCATCTCATACAAACTACTGAACTTTTTACATAGATTAAGAAGGCTGTGTAAAAAAAAAAAAAAAAAAGTAGCGCCTTTGGAATAAAGCTCGTTTTTAATACTATGCAAGTCCCTTTGCCTGAAATTGTGGACAGCATCACTGTAGTGAGATGTCAACATACAAAGCAGCCTGTGGCTGCCACTGAAAACTGGTCAAACTATCTGTAGCTCTGCTGATACACCACACTCAACACAGGAATTTAAAAAATGCTCAAGAGAAAATACTTCATTTGCTAATTAACCATTTTTTTTCCTCACTGTACAGGTTTTTCAACAGGAAATTAAAAGTCAAATAAAAAAAAAAAGGAAAAAGTAAAAACTTAATTTACCAACACACTAAAATCATATATACACACACAAACAGAAAAAAAAACAACCACCAAAAATTCCCATAGAGTGACACAACTGTCCAGATGGCAACAGGCTGCACTCCCCAGCGCCCTCCAGGGGTCACTCACAGGAGTACACAAGAGACAAATCCAAGGACCACCAAGCTCAAGTTCTTTAGAGGAGACCGGAGGAGGTGCCTTTGTGTCCTGGCTGTTGAAATGCTACTCATGCAGCAAGAAGCATTCAGCTGCTTTTAGAAAATACGCTTTCTCTTCAAGTAGGAGTCTGCATAATGGCCACCCAGACCCTGGGAGTGCTGGCCCACATAGCTGCCCTCAGGGCTTGGCTCTGGAGACGGGATCAGGCGGGAGAACACACGCTTGTGGCTACCAATGGGAGTCTGTAATTGGTAAAAACAAATAAATCAAGCTTGATCTATGAGCAGTACATGTATATTTAAAGATAAGACTAAAGAAAGTGTCTATATTACCTTCACAGCATTCCCCAGGCCTGGGGGGTAGTTGGCGTTGTGGCTCACAGGAGGCATTCCCACAGCCTGAGGACAAACAACCAACTCTCAGTGACCCAGACTCCTTCTACTGAGGCTCAAGCACTCACAGAGCAACATTAATTATTGAACACGGGCTTATTCTTGGAACCTAACCCTCCACTTTTATATCTTGTAGTGCTACCTTGATGTTTTCGCACTGACAAGTAATCAATAGTTTGAAACCAAAACAGAGGTGGATTTCAAAAAGAAAGTCCAAAGCTTGAGGCTTACCCTGTTGAGCTGAGTGTTTGGGAGGCTGCTGTTACTGGAGGCCTCAGGCCCTGAGCTGAAGTAGGACAGGGGTGGACTGGGAGGGTAACTGTAGTGAGAAAACCTGTCACTGTAGTCAGGGTGGCGTGAGAGCTGCAGAGACAATCAAGTTCACAACTGGTTTAGTATCAGACAGAATGCAAATGATTTGGCATCATCAAGTGTTTTTCTGGCTTTAAATGCTGCATTACAGTAAATTAATGTAATTTTCTAAACTAAAATGTTTGTTACTTTAACTACTTTCCACATTAAAGATAAATATTTTAAGTATTAGTAGAAATCCCTACAACATTGTTGCAATACTGAGATCAAAGTATTTGGTCAATAATATTGTGAAATTTGATGTTTTTCTAAAAAAACAAACCAAAAAAAGAACATTTACACCATGTTGTCATAGCCAGAAACTGTGATAACGGAAATTTCTTGGTCATTGAATGAGCCATATACTAAAACACTTCCATCAGGAAAAGTAAAGTACGCCTAAGATTAGAGCCCAACCAAATACTTTGAATACCGAGGATTTTTGAGGCCGAGTCTGATATTAGGGAGTAAAAAATCCTGATGGATAACTTGCCCGACATTTGTTCTGTTTTTTTAAATGACTCCTCAAATGTGGTTTACACAAAAAGTACGCAACAGAATACTGAAACAGTAAACTTAATTGTGAATTTAAATCATTTTAAAATCACTCCAAGCATCCATTTTGGCATTATATTCTCTAAAAATAAAAGTTTTATAGATCAGTGCAAATAGGCTAACATATATGCTGATACCGATATATTTGTGATAGGCCAATATCTGCGGATAATAACAGGCCACCTGATATATCAGTCGGGCTCTATCTAAAACTGATATTTTATCAAAATCACTATTCTACACATCTCATTGTTTTTCAAAAATAAACGGTTTGCTCTAACCACAGCCTGCCTGTTAAAAACAAGAAATGCTGTGCTCTCCTGGGCAACAGGAAAGCCATGAATGACTAGGCTGGGTGGAGCTTTTGCATAACCACGATTCAGTGAGTCAAGATGAACTATGTGAGGGGGAGGCAGAAGCCACAGAGATGGCAAGAGAGTTTCAAAGTAAAAATGCTAATATAATGAAAATATTGATGATGTCTGGCACCAGTGATTCAGTAATGTATCACAAAAGGAAGTGATACAATATGTTGGTGCATCGATATTTTCTCCTACCCCTAATGCTCACAGTCTTGAAATGGTTGACTAAACACTACCTGCTGACCGAATCCTGCCAAGGCCCCGGTATCGAGGTTCTCCTGCTGTTCATACAAGTGGGCCAGGGGATCCTGAAGAGAAACACCAGATGGGCATCAGACAGGATCACATCATACAGCCTACTGAATGAGCAGCTGCATTGTAAATTCATCAGGTCACTATCTAGTCAAGCAGAACTAATTAATGTCAAAGGAATAAAACTTCTACGGACGAAGCAGTGGATATCTGGTGGTTACCTGGTGAAGTGGAGGATATTCTGGGCTGTAGGAGTCCTGGTAGCGCAGGTTGTAGTTTGGCTGTATGCTCTGGTGAGTGTGCTGGTTGGACACATTACTTAGTGTAGGCCTCTTCCTATAGGGGTGAGGCCTGCAGCTTCCTGCAGAAGAATTAAGTAGACAGACATTACATGCTGGAATAAATTTACTCAAGTTGATGCAGCGAACAAGAACAGAATGCCAAGTAGGAAAATTAGAACCACGCAGTGCAAATACAGCGGCTTACCTGAGGGAAAAACATTGTTGACATTGAGGAAGGCACCCTGAGGAAGGTTCACATCTTTCGGGGGATCTCCTAGTATGGATACCTGACAGGAGGGGAAAAGGTGACTTATTTTTGCCATAGGAAAAGAAACTCATTTACACTTGGGTAGAAAAGCTGGACAGGAGTAAAACAGGCAGAAAGCATATTATGTAAATTACATGGGAACTCACCCCTTGTGCTGTGAGACCATCTGCCCCCATCATGCTACCCATCAGGGGCATGGAGATACCCTGCAGGGTGGGAGAGGAAGTCTGGGGGAAGGTGCACGCTGCTGTGGGGGACTCCTGCTCTCTTGCCAGGGCTCTGCCAAGTGGCACTGGCTTTAGGGGGTTTAGAGGATCCGTCTGAAGACCGAGACCTGGGACTACACCACCTAGGGGAATTAGATAGAGGCATGTTAGTAAATTAAAATTTCTCAAATATTTAATCAAATTTGCTACAGCTCGTTTTCTTCCTACACTACAAATGTTAACAAACCTAAATTAAGTACATGTCGTGCTTTTAAAAATTCAAGTACTTCCAAGGTACCTAAACCAAAAATGTCATCACATCCAAATTGCTACTATAATGAAATGACTAGAGGTACAGAATACTGTATATACACACACTACAGAGGACACGTGCATTCTGAGAACAGATGGTTGCCCTCATGACGCCAGGTTTAAGATGGAGCGACTCAGAACAGAAAAACAACCCCTTTTAATTTTGGCGTTCATGTCAGTCAATCTAGTCCTCTCCTCGTCTGGTATCAAACAATGACTACAGACTTATTTTCAGATGTTAAGATTATTGGTTTCAATGAGTGGTTATGTAGATAAAACACAGGATATGTTGACCTCGGAGCCATGGTTAAAATTAAGCATTTTCCAAATTTGAAGACTTTGTAAGAAAGCTAGTTTTACAGCTATGGAGACAACACGACATTAGGACTTGTATAGAGAGGACAACCACAATAAACAAGCAGAGAGGGCTACAGATGTTTAGCATTATAAGCAAAGCAAAGACATGCAGTTTGTGGCTCAAGGAGCTACGGCTGGAGTGGGCGGATGCCAAACCTTGGGGCAGGTCTCCGAGCAGATGGACTCCCTGCTGGCCAGGCAGAGTGGCCAGAGGATTCTCCCCAATGAGTCCTGCCTGCTGGCCAAAAAGAGAGCAGAGTTCAGAGTCACAAGAGGGTCACACAGCCGGCTACGACACTCGAGCAGTGAAAGACTGCTGAACAACACGAGCACACTTAATTAAGGCTTACTCACCACATATGAAATTACGTCCTTACAGAACACTTTTTGTGCACAATGGAGTAGTGCACCTACCACATCACTCAGCACCACTCAAAAGTACACTCCACACACGCACACAAAAACAAACCTCACCCTTTCCTTACCTACGCTGGCATTGCGGTTTTTTAATCACCAATCACATAAAAATGACCACATCACACTCTGACAGCCAAACACAAAGATCACTCACACAAGGCACGAGAGGGTTTTCTTTATTGTGCAGCACCTGAGCCCATAGCAGATGATTTCCCAGAAAGGCTTGCTAATAGTTAATAGGGAAAGAGCAGAGAGTAGGGGGAAAAGTGTGTGTGAGTAGAAGAGGATGAATCAAAAACAGGCTGGGTGGTAAGGAGGCACGAGCCAGGGCAAAAGGCAGAAAGGTGCTCATACCTGCTGGGCCTTGGCCTGGTTCTGAAGGAGCATCTGGAGCAGGGCGGCAGAGAGGGCGGGGTTGGCCAGCAGGGGCACTGTGGGGGCTGCCCCGAGGAGGCCTGCACACAAAGAGATCATCAAGATCCACAGCACCAGAACAAATCTTAAATTTAAGCCAATAAGAGCTGGAGAGACCCTCCTCACCTTGTTTGTGTCCCTGTGACAGTGGGTTGAACAGCATCTTGAGGGTGGCAGGGTTGTTGAGGCCCGTAAGTATCTGCATGGCCGTGGGATCAGGGAGGAGACCTTTACCCCTATTCACAGCCTTGAAGGGAGAGGCAACAAGACAGCCAATCAGCACAAGTTCAATGACAAACTAAACTGTGGAGATGTGAATAAAGTACATCAGTTTGACTTAAATACCATGGTTTGAGCAGCAATCAACGCAGCCAACATGCTTCTTCCAGGAGGGCCAGGGGCACAGAAGGACACCCTTATGTGCGTCCCACCCAGTAGCCTGCCATCAGTGAGTCGCTGTGCCTCCTCGGCCATCTCAGCTGTGGCAAACTCCAACACCGCAAACCGCCGAAAACTTCCATCTTGTCCTTGAGCCAACTGTGGAGCGTAAAAAAACACCGGTTCTAGTCACAAAGACACAATTACCAGAGTGCCAATAAATACAGCACACAGACGCATGGTACAGGCTGCCTGGTTATAGGCCTGTGGTTACACCCTGGATGTTCAGCACACCAGAGCTGCAATCATTAGTCGATCAATAGAAAAGAGAATCGATCAAGTCATTTTTCGAGCCAAAAATGTCAAACATTTGATGGTCCCAGCTTTTTAAATGTGCGGATTTGCTGCTTTTTCTTTGTCGCTCATGAAGAGTCTTTGGGTTTAGGACTGTTGGTTGGACAAAAGAAGCAATGTGCAGATTGCACTTTGTGAAAAATGCTCATCACAATTTCTCAGAACCCAATTTTTACATTTTATGAATTTATGTATATTATGGACTGAACAATTGTGAAAACAATCTGCAGATTAATCGATAATGAATATAATTGTTTCCGCTCACAGCACATGTGAGCACAACATCTATCTAAAAGCACATTTATGTTGTAAATACCCTGAAATGAACCAGAATGTAAGCTCAAACCAAATTAAAAGCGATACCGAAAATCTCCCAAAAGAACAAGTTTTGTTTATTAGTAACACAGTGATTCCTCTAACAGGTAGCAGGTAGGAAATTCTGTAGCACTGACAGGTTCTCATATAGCAGCCTCTCATTTAAGACTCAGGTAATTAACACTTCCTCCATGTTCTAAAAATTAAATGTCTAATTTTTTTAAACTCTTTGGTATGTAGCAAAAGAAATTACCGTAAATAATAGGGACTGAAACTCATTTAGAGTTTGGCAAACTTAACTTTACCTACAGCTTTATATTTCCCCTGAGAAAAGTTCCAGATCAAATCGGAAAACTTTGTAAAAAAATACCACATCATCTCATGTTTACAATTACTAATAGATAAGTACTATTCTGCTGACCATATTGCTTTTAAATTTCCTCTTAAGGCCCTTTACTCACCATCAGTCACTAGATGTGGCTTCATGATTTAATAACACCAGGTTTCAACATTTCATAAGTGGGCCAGTTGTATCTTGTTAAATCTAGTGCTGGGAAACTACAAAGTTTCCATTAAATCATCACATGATCCTTAATCATCACTGCCTTTGCCACAATCGCTTAAAAACCCTGGAACCAGCAGAAACGTACCACCATGCGTGCTGTGCTAAAAGGACATCCCTCTCTCCCATTCCAGAAAAGCCGACTGAATGACACCACCTGGGGATGTCAGGTGGTCATCACCATAGAAACCAGCAATGCTCATCGCTATAGAAACTTTGAGTGGCCACAGGAAAACTGGGGTAAAGGTGAAAGGTACTGAAAAATCAAATATGGAGAGCAGTTTCTGCCATCTGTAAGCCTTCAGTGTCAACACTGCTATCTAACTATACGACAGACATGGCAGCACCAACCTGGCAGCACAAACCTGGCATCAGCCAGAGCAAATCAAACATGAGCGCACAGATTCCCAGGCTGTGGCAGCACACAATCTCCAATATCAAAAGGCTCTCTGAAGTTTGGTTAGTATGGCCTTGCGTAGCATAAATCAACAGTGTCTACACACAGACAATGTGTTTACAAAGAGCTGTGACTACAGCTGGGAGGTTGTATTCTGCTTGGAAGTTAATGCTCAAAGAAAAGCACCATCAGGCTGAAAATAATGAGTGGTTTCAAAATTCATTAATTGGCAGAAAATGTAAAAAGAAATCAGTTTTGTTATGATGAAGGACTCCCAGTGGACAATTTTCACATTTGACACTGACTATGGCCTTAAAATAATACTGCAATATTTTTAGGCTTTATGTCAATACACATTATGTATCTAGGCATTTTGGGATTTCTTCAAAATCACTTCTTAAATGCTAAAACTAGCAACAAAATCAAGTACCGCGATATTTTTGATTAAATACCTACATAATCAATATTGTGACAATATTGTAGGGATGACTATTGGTTCACAAAAAAAGACTGGCTCAGAATACTTGCCAATTAATTTTCTATCGATCAACTAATTGATACATGGAATAAATGTTACAGCTTTAAAGTGGCATCACATTCATTATTCTTGGCATAAAAATACAATCTACAAAATGTATTCTTCTCAAATCATATCAGTTTCACGTGTTTGTGTGGGGTGAATTTGACCTGGCAGAAGACTGGTGCATGGGTGTCGGCCAGGGCGTTGCGGAGGTCTTGGGCTGTCAGCAGGCTCGGGGGCAAGCGGTCCACACACAGGCATTTAGAGTGCAGCAGTGGGTACGTGAGGGAGCCCACCTCAGTCCAGTGGACATACAGCATGCGGGAGCCCAGCTGCTTTCCCAGCAGCTCCGACTTGGCCCTGGCAGCAGAGTCCTTCTTCATGTACTCAACAAAGCCGTAGCCCTTAGAATGCCCCGTGGTGGCGCTGTACACCAGAAAGCAGCGCTCCAGGTTACCAAAGGGCCGCACCAGCTCCTCAAACTGCTGCTGGGTGAAAGCACAGGGCAGGTTGGCGATGCACAGCAGAGCGTCTGTTGGCTGCAGCTGCACAGAGATCTCCCTGTCCCGTAGCACATGCTGGTGGAAGTCTTTGATGGCACACTGCGCCTGTTCCCCATTGAGCAGTGTCACAAAGGCTGAGGGAGGAAGAGAGACCAACACAGTTTGGTGTGAAGTGAGGGACTGACATTTGTGCAGTCAGCATTCAGAGAAAGACATTTCCATACACAGCAGGTCACAGGTAGCAAACCTTGGTTGTGACACCGTTTCTCCTTCAGCACGTCTGATAAAAAGACAGCGCTGGGGGCACAATGTCACCACAAACCAGCTTTCATGTCACTGCGATATTTCCCTTATTGAGACTACAATGGTTGCCATAGCAGCTGAAAAGAATCAAAGGCATTTCATCTGACTGAGCATCGTGTTGATGGCTAAAAAGTCACATCTAGACCTGGATGACTTTTAGTGTTATTGCACCTGCTTTATAATGTGTAACAATGTGGACGCCTGTTGTTCAAGTGCAGAAAGGTTTACTAGAGCCCCACAGTGTGCTGCTTCATGTCGAGCAAACATCCTGCTACCCATGTTTTTGAAGAGAAGCAGACAGGGTGGGGGGTTACAGGTATTTCTGACAGGAAAAAAAAAAAATGTAATATAAACTTTTTTCAAGCCAACCACATTTTGTATGAAAGCCCCTTTAAAATTTGACTGGTTATCTTCTACAACAGTGTGGTAGACACCGTCCACACCCAGAATTCACCATCTGTCTCGTGCAATTTTCTGGCAGGCCATTATTTTGAATCACTTTCTAGTTGAATATTACAGAGCTAGTCAACGTGTAAAAACATTTTAAATGCATTCTTTTAAGCTGATGTTTCTGACATATCAGTTCGCCTGATAAATCAGCTTTGACACTTCTGAAACGCACGCTGATCTTTCATTCACTTAGACCAACGTAAACAAATAATTCCCCTGAATTAAGACACAGCTCACATTTTAGGGTGTACAAGGTTGATTCACCCATTTTGGTACATTAATTGCAGAAAACAGTCGCCTTGATGCATACAAATTGATGACCTAATGTGTCTTGGTGACAAATAAGTTACACCACTTCAACAAAACAGATCAGTAACTGACGACAATATGCATGATGTCCTGAGAATATCATAACTATGTAAAAAGACTGCTGGGGCAGATGCTGATACCGATGTTAGGGAGTGAAAAACTCCAATACTATTTATACTGTAGGTATAAAGAATATATGCTGTATAAATACATGTCATGCAACGAATCTTCAAATGAGGTTATCAAAGACCTGGCACATAGATAACCGTGTAATGGGGGCAGGATATTTTATATTTTAACAGTAAACTTTATTGTCCAAAATGACATCAGTGCACTGAAACAGTTAACTTCACTGGGAATATTATAACTACAAATTACCAAAAGCATTGTTTTCTGCATTAAAAAGGTTTTCATATCAGTGGATAGCAGGCAAAATATTTGCTGATCCTGATGCATCAGCGGGCTCAATGAACTACATGTGCTAACTAAATGATAGACAGATACTTTATTGATCCTGAGGGAAATTCAAGGTCTCCAAGCATATAAACAGCGCTTTGCTTGCATCAAGCATTTTTCATGCACTCCAGCCATATAATTTCACCCCCTAAAACTTAAACTAGTAGATAAGTTTCAACATGGGTGAAAAAAAAAAAATCTCACTGGAATTTTTTTTAGGATAACCTTTCTTACTGACAAACTTTCACAGCAGCTTATCGTCTCCACTAGAACTGCCAGAGTTAGCACAGTATTGTGCACAACACTGATTCAGTCACACCCCCACACAGCTTTAACACATACCAGCACAATAGAGACATAATTAGTGTAATTTACTTAAAAGGCAGGGGTGCACTGATATATCAGCTGAGCTTCGGTATTGGCCGATAGCCACCTAGTTGACTCCCATCGGCATACAAGATGAAATCCAACGATAGCTGTTGTGTCACATCAATTTGGCACTGGCACATTCATGAGCTACTAGCTCACGACATCCCTGCCTAAAGCTTGTAAGGCTACGAATCTGCTGAAAAATTCTTATCACTGAGTGGGTAGGGTTTTGAAGTAACTTTACTTAAAAAATATAACTTAATGTAAAAGAAGGTTACACTAAAGTTTGTTTCATGAATTTGTACAACTTACTTTGTATTCTTTCAAAGACAGTGTAGTGTAGGGCTGATAAAACTACATTCATTTAATTTATTTTGATCATCAAGATTTCTTTGTTTCCCTGGCACAAAGTAGGGAATAAAATGAAATAAAAAAACCTCAGTATTGGCCACTGCATCCCTAGTGAAGGACAGATAGTCACCACTGGTGATGAAATACTCTAGGTGCAAATATTTTAATGAAAAAAGGGCTCCAGGAGCTTGTGTTCAGCATTTTCTTTAGAGTCAGGAACCCTTTACTTCTTATGAACACAGCCATTCAGTTTGTGAAGCAATTCGTCCTCATCAGTTAGACTTAGGCGGATAGTGAAATCCAGACAGCTCGAGTTGTTTAGAACCTTGGAAACGAACCTTTTCATGAACAAAGCCCTTCAGATTGTAAAGCAATGTGTCCTCAAGATTGTAGCAAACAGTGAACTGCTCTAAATGCAGACAACTCGAGATGTTAATGCACCTTTCAATTGTGTTTGCTAAAATGGCTAACATGATGGACGAGCAGTTAGACCCACCTGTGCCCTTGTATTTGTCAACAAAGCAGTACTTCAAGTCATAGTTTCCCAACAGCTCATGGACCTCCTGTGGGGAAAAAAAGGAAAAGACAATAATTACATCCACACACTAATAGTCATCCTCGCATTGCATTGAAACCCTTTAGTATGATACATAAAACACTGAATTTTAACTTGTGGATTTTGCCTTTATTTGATCATGGATTGCTTAATTGTAAATCTGGGTAATCACGTAATTAACTAATTCATGTCCACTGGGAAACTCGCAACAAGTGCACCTGTGGAGGGGTGAGAGGTGAATAACGGACTCATTGTTGCCGGAGAAATTGTTCTGCGCTGCTTTTGACATTCACAAACAAATGGCGATGCTGTCTAGCATTTTCTGAAACGTTTTGTCTCCACACCTTCCACCTTTTGTTATATTGCAACTCACATCTCGAACTGCCACTACGCACCCCCACCCCTCAGTGCGAACAATGGTACCGCCCGCAGGGCCCAGCGCTCCCACGAGTCAGGCACGTTCCCAAAAAATGTGGCATCATGAGTAAATCACTGCCTTGTTGATACAACCACAAAAAAAGACAACAGATGGGCTCGTGAAAAAGTTCCAGTGCACCTGTAAAACTTAATTAGAGAGTATAATCACTGACAGTTCGGGCTCGGAGGCTTGAATACTGAAAAAAACACGAATAATCAAAGCGACCAAACTTCTGCCTTCGAGGCCGGACTCGCAGGTCATACAGGCCACAGATGACCATTATTGACAGTTATCCGTCCACCTGACAGTTAACCTAAACCGCGTTTGTCGGCGAACCCAGAAAAAATAAAAACACAATACTAGTGGTGCTCGATAGCACCCAAAGGACCGTGTGTTGGCGTTTAGTTAAAACAGTTGTACTGTGTTTAAAAAAAGGCAAAACATTGCATCAACCGAAGTCTGAGGCAGCTAACGAGTTAAAAGGCTAGCAGGCTAGCATAGGTTGCATGGCAGGCATAACGGAGCTAGGCTAAGGTTAGCCAAACGGACCAATCAATCAATCAATCAATCATCCAACGATATAAACCTCCAATCGGTTAGTAGTCCTTACTCATACCTGGTTGCTGACGTCGGAGGGCAGATTTTTTATGATAATCTTTCTACGGTTGTAAAACTCCCGTCGAGTTCTCTCTAAGCGGCTCTCGACCTCTTCGGGGCTCAGTGATGTCAAGTCCTCGTCGACCCTCCGCTGACACTCGCGTTCCGACGTTGAGTCCTCTTCTCCGGGTTCGAGTTCGGGGTGCCGGCGGTCTCCGGGCATCCAGTTTTCGTGATCGGCACCGAGGTCGTAGTTTTCGTGAAGCGGGCGAGAGGCGAAACTGAGTCCGGTGTCTGTGCTTTCATCTCTGGCAGCTGTGCTAACAGACACGGCGGCCGCCATCACTCGGTTTGGTGGAAGTTTTGTCGGTCTGGATACTCACTGCGATTTGAGCAGTTTAAACAATACACACATGGCCCCAGCGCCGCTTCTCATTGGACGAGAGGGGGACGCATTCTCCATGACTACGACGTAATGGAGCGTGGGGGCGGGGCCACGGCTGTTTTCTCTGTATTCTACTCCAAACTGGATTTAAATGGTACAGATTTCTCAGCGTGGCCTTAAAAACAGTGGGCATATACCTTATTTCAGGGGTTCCCCAGTTAATGTGACAACAGCCAAGTAAAAAAAATAAAAAAATAAAAAACACGCTATTAAAAAGACAGTTGCACAGTTTTTTTAACCTATGCTATAAGCAAGTTGGATTAGATATAAAGATTTGGACTATACATATGATTAAATAGCTATTTGATAACATCAACATCAGAATCAGACACTAGATAAATTAGATAGACACAGGGCACACGTACACATCTATAAATGCATCCAGCCATATGCATAACTTTAGTAATCATGTTTTATGTTGGTTTTGAATTATAAGATTATAAGATATGTGTATTTATTTGGATATGTGCTACTTTCATGGTTTTCCTGTTAAGTGTGTTTTGTATGATAAAGGCCCAGCCTTTCAGTCTTTTCTATTGGAATAAAATAATAAAATATTACATAGTACATATTATTTTTCTTGTCATAGCCTTGGATGTAGAGGGGCTGATGTTGTGAAGTTACAGAAATCCTAAACAATCCTGGACTGTGGTAGCCTGTCTCAGCTGACTGATCAGTCTGTGTTGTTATTAAAGAATACAGAGACTCTGGTGTCTTTGGCAGTGGAGCATGCCTGATCCTCCAGGTCCAGAAAGGGACTCAAGGGGCCAGTGATAAAGCTATAAAAGCTGCTTGTTTATTGCTCAATGGAGACAGTAAGTCTGATGTTCCCAGAATGTATAACAGCATCACAGTATGTAAGCAGTCACTGGGCATGTCCAGTGATACATTCCTCATATTAGCCTTTAGCCCTTTCCTTCAAACACATGGTGAGATGCTTGCAGCAGATCTGCTGTATTGACAGTGTAGTCGGTCGAATAATTTAGTCCAATTTTGGCACAGCAGTGTTCTTGTTGATGTTGAAGTCCATGTTTTATTTTTGCTCAAGCTTCTTTCTTTCCTAGTGGCACTTTAACACGCACCTTAAGAAGCCAGGACTTAACAGGGGAACGACTATTCAGTGGCCTGCTTGTGAATACTTATGTATGAAGAGAGTAAGTTGTGCTTTGTTGAATACTGGACGTTTAGTAACACAGATCTGAAATCGCACATTCTGTAAAAACATTTTTATACTTTATGACATCAATCTATTTCAAGCTTTCATGAAAGGGTATGTTAGAAATGGTTTATTAGATTTTATATTTGTTTCTTTTGGTTTATACAAAATCAACATATACTCAGAAAATTTACAAAACTTAAACATTAAGTGAAACATAGTAATCCCCCAACCTTACAGAAATTCTTAATACTTACTGTGATATATGCAAATCTATACTTTTTTATAAGACGAAAGCTGACACCGACGGCTTAAAGTACCACCATACTTCTCAACAGCCAAGACAAAAATGCACTGATTGAGTTTATCATTGTATTAATATCACATATTAGAGGATAGCAGTGTGCTTATGTTAAAAACAAACCAGAAGTATAAAGACATCTATGTAAATGGAGGCAGCAGGCATTGCACAGCAGCAGACACATTACTGGCTATACTGTGATATAAGGTTGCCATGGTAGCAAAATGTTGACATGTAGACGAGTCGATCTTCAGAGTTCTGATCAGCAGATCTGAGCCAAAGAAAAGTTTATATTAGAGTGCCAGTCAAATGTTCGGCGAATACCCTCGAACTTCTCAATGAGGGATCTGAATGTTGGTCGCTGTTTCGGATCTGCAGCCCAACACTGCTCCATTAACATCTTCACCTGTTGGTAAAAAAAAAAAAAAAGAAATTATAAAAATATCAGGCTGCTCATTGCGCCAACAAAGTGGCAATTCTTTTGCATGTAATGTTACCTCATGCGGGCAGTCTTTGGGACAAGGCAAACGCCTATTTCTCTCCAGCAGTTTAATGAGTACCATCACAGTCATCTGTCCCTGGGTTTCCTCCATCATTTCACCGAACTTCTACAAAAAAGACCACAGAAGAGTACACTGTACATTTAACTCTCTCACATGAAAATATATGCAGGTTTGAGCTTGTTATAAGAGGCCAGTTATAACGTACTGTTGGTGGGTTTTTGCGCGGGTCACAGCGCGTCAGGATCTCATACAACGTAACGCCAAAGGACCAAATGTCAGAGGAGAAGGAAAATTTACTCTCCTTCAAGCATTCAATGGCGTACCTATGCAGTACAAAAAATACAATTTAGCAGATAAAGTCAACGAACAAAGCATTGAATCACACTGTAAAGTGCTGCATGAACTCACCAGAACACCGGGCTGTCCCCGTGCTCACGGACACGGTAGTAGATCTCGCCTTCAGGGATGTATTTCGTCAGGCCAAAGTCTCCAATCTTTACCAAATTGTCACTGTCCACTAAGACATTGCGGGCAGCGAGGTCTCGATGGACGTATCTCTTTGAGTGCAGGTACTCCATACCCTTTAAAAGAGAACAACAGAAGTAAAACCCTAACCCTCCTGTAGTAAATTAGTTTGAGCCATGTTAGCAGCATATATTACTATTGCTGCTGTGGCTTAGTACGCTCTGAAGGTTGCATGCCAGTGACTACTGTTGTCAGACTTCTGGCCCACTGTATTCAGGGAACCTTTCTCTATGTTCTTTTATGTTTTGTACAATGCCTTGCTGTAAAACCAATTGCCCTTCAGGGACAAAACAAAGTTGAAGTTGATGGCTCTAGGGATGACAATGTCTGTCTGTCTGAAATGTAATGAATTTTGGTACACAGTAGGAATTATCGTAATACCATTGGTGATTCTGACTTTTCATCTAAACCTCAATTTGTCCATTACTTTCCCACCAGCCTTATCTGTACTTTGAGTTCAGTGCTGAATGTTTGAATGATAACACGCAAAACTAAGATTGTGAATGTGGTAAATATCATATCTGCAAATCATCAGCATGTTAGCGTCGTCATTGTGAGCCTGTTAGCATGCCAACATTAACATTTACAGTACAAGCTCACAGAGCTACTAGCAGCTGTAGAGTCCTCTAATATTAGAAGCATATCATAAACAAAAAATGGTGTGGCAAACAACAGCATGATGAGTGATTACTTCCTGGTAGACATTTTTCTGAGAGAAAACACAGTGTAACATAACGCGACTACAATTAAACCACTCAACGCAAACAGGAATTAATGGCAATACCCAGAACAAGATGAAATGATGGCTTAATGTGATCGACTATCTATTTAAGGCAATATCAAGTACTTGGAACTTTTCACACAACCTCCCACTGGATTACAGTTTACACACTGCACCGGGAATACTGAAGAAATCAAGTGGAAATGTATATGATGAGCACAAACTACAGAACTCACCTCACAGATCTGCTGAGCAAACATCAGGCACTGGGGCATGCTCAGTTTACGTTTTGGAAGGTAATCCTTCAGACTCCCCTTAGGAAGATACTCCATTATCAGCTGCACCACTTGTCCTCCTGTCAATGGAAAGTGCAACAGTGCTTTAATCCTCCTACTTCCATTGCTTTTTAAAGGCAAGAATTACCCGTTGCCTATCCTGGTGGTTAAGGCACTGTGGTGCTCAGCATGCTGTGTGTTGAAAACTCAAAATATTGACATACAATGGAAACCGTCTCGCACTTGAATAGTCCTGTCTCGAATAGATTTTCAATATTTACAGAAAAACAGCAGGGATCAAAAATCAATTCCCTGAATCATCCACTGAGCACTGCAAGCTAAAAGAGTGTATTGAGCGAGCTCTCCTTTGAACATGCAGACACTGCATGTTGACATTTTTCCAATGAACATATTTGAAGCAGACAGATGACAGCTGAGGACTCACCCAGTTCAGTACAACAGCCCTTGTACTTGACAATGTTGCTGTGATAAAGCGACTTCAGGATATCAATCTCCCTCATCCAGCTCTCCACATTACCACCCTCTTGTTTCAAAGCCTTCACTGCCACAGGTTCTCCTGTGCGATCGTTGGCAGGGTCATACAAGTAGAGAGTCACCTTTCCGAAGTGACCCTGGAGACAGAACAATGAGCAGTGCATCACTAACATACAGGAATAAAGAAAACACTGTGGTGATGTGGTATTAGAACTCACCTCTCCTAAATCTTTCATCCATTTCAGGTAGCGTTTATGGAACATGCTAGGGTCTTTGACAGGGAGAGTTTCACTTGGAGATATATCAGGATCTGTTTGCAGAAAAAAAAACACTATTAAAAAGGCACCAAGGGAGGTTAAAGGAAATACAGAAACTGAGGAGAGCAAGCAAAACCCACTTTTGATCATGATTTCTGTGAGCTTTCTGAGCACAGTGTGGAACGAAGGCCTCTCCGCAGGCTCGTAGGTCAAACACATGCTGATGAAGCTGGCCAGCTCCTGGGAGGATGGTTCAGCTAAACGGCCCATTTGCTGATAGAAGCGCTCTTTCTGTTTGGGCCAAAAGGTTCTGGTGTTACAATTTGAAGTCAGAAGGATCAACTAGGAAGGTGCAGCCTGTGGCTATTGGAAGATAAATAAAGGGCCTACCTCAGACAATGTGCTGCCACTCATGGGAAGATCTCCGTTGTTGCAGATTTCGAGCAGCGTTGCTCCAAAGCTCCACTGGTCAGAAGTATTGCCAATGGATTCACCTCTGTCAACACACTCAGGCGCAATCCATGGGATACGCTCAAGACGCTCTGTAGTGCAGAATAGTAATAATAAAAAAGACAGGTTACATCAATTTAAAGCAATCAGCTTTTTGAAGAGAAACTCCATATAACAGCAGAATTTAATTCGATAGTCTAAAACCTGACTCAAATTACTTGTATGTGTACACATAGAGCCAATAATGATCCTGAAAGTTTGATAAAACTGAACAAATGCTACACATTATTGCTCTAATTATATAGCTTCTCCAGTGTAATTCAAGTCTCTAGGAGCCCCCTCCCAAGATCTAAATCTAATCTAAATTGGTTTGGAAATATGTTATTTAAACCTTTTTTAAGCCCAAGCCAATAAGCTAAATGCATCAGCACGTACCCCATCTGAAGTGGGTGCACGAGCTCTACCATTTGTCGAGAGTGTAAAAAACATCTTTTCAAATCAATTTGGGATCCCAGGGCTCCTAGAGACTTAGACTACACAGGAGTATGAAGCCATTTTATGTTTTTTTTACATTTTAAAACCAGTCCCCAGCTACATCTGATACTACAAAGTAGTTTTTTATGTATATTCAATGTTAGCAGCTGCAAAAAAAGGTAATTATGAATCAGATCTTTTTCTTTTGCTCATAGACTTCAGTATTTCGGACAGCCTTAAATGACAAATTGTGAGATAAAACAGCAAAACAACAGGAAGGAGAAGTGGTCGGGTTTAGGTTTCCTGTTTCCTAAATCTGATTAAAATAAGGCAGAACTGCACAAAAATACAGCTAACCTGATGCTGACTGAGGTGGGAGACCTTCTTGTATGATGACTTTAATTAAAGTTTGTGTAGAATACTAACCTTCCCGTGAAAGCACACTCAGGGCGATTCCTGGGTCGCTCAGCTTGACAAAAGGAGTGGTACCAGGCTCCAGACCGCGCCTCGCCACCAGAATGTTCTTGGCACAGACGTTTCCATGAACAAGCCGACTGGTCTCCTACAATGATAAAAATGGTCCTGGCATTAACTTTTGAGGTCATTCAAATAAGTTGAACCCATGTGAATAAATCTCCTGGTCATCAGGCAAAAATATACTTCCCTTACAGCACTTATCTTAAAGTTTGTTCAGATAATAAGATAATTTAACTTCCTGCCTGCAGCTCAGAATCAAAACTTGGCGTCCAGTTCAAAAGCTGCACTTCCTGATTTAGTTAATCGGAAGGCTTTACCCAGTGGCGGAAAGCAGTTGATTGTAAATGTATTACTTACTTGCACTGTGCTGTGTTTAAGTGGACACACGACACGTGAATAATATAATATAGTCATATCATTTTAGAAAACATACAAAAAATAACTGTCTTCATTTAAGTAATAAACTGGGGAGTTTCATGTTGATATCTATTAGTCTATATGTTTTTATTATTCAGCTGTCAAATGTGACCTGAGAATTATGATAAGTGACACACAAAAAACAGAGTAGTGTTTGAACTCACAAGGTAACTCAGGGCACTGGCAAGTTGCTTTGCAACAATGAATTTCCACTGTGGAGTCACTGATGCCTTTTCTTTGTGAAGGAAAACATCCAAAGGCCCAAACTCCACAAATTCTTCTACCATGATATCTGTAAAGGTAGAAACAAGTCAGAGAGGTCCAGTCTGTGCCAAAGCCAACAGCAAAAATGTAAACAAGTAGCAAGCTCTTTGAAACAGAACTAGCTTCATGGTTCACTTGGCATTCAAATCATGAATTTGACTATAAACACACATAATATGTGTGATGGGGAAGTACAGAACAAGGAAGTCACACACCTAAGAGAAGAAGTGTGTTTGTGGAGACTGAACATGTTGGTGCTCTTACTTTCAGATCCTTTGACTGACACGCCGTGTACAAACACCAGGTGGCTGTGGGATACCTGGCTCATGAGACTGGCAGTTTCAAAAAACGCCTGAAAAAGACAAAAGGAAGGAATGTTGAAAGAGTGCCACAGTTTTTCTTTCGAGTGTTTGTGACCGTTAATGCAAAGATGACGAGGCTTACTAGTGCAATATCTTTGTGGCTTTGGTCTAGACTCTTGAGAACCACTTGGATCTCCCTGCAGTTGTCAGAGTTGTTGTTGCACTTGTCGTCCTCGTTGCCGTTTCCTTCACCTTTCACCCTCAGACGTCCCAAGTAGATGTTAGTTCTGGTCCCACGGCCCAAATGCTGCCCCTGCTCATAAACACAACACCCACTGGTCAGTCACAGAGCTGAGAACACAAAGCTCGTCAGGTGGGAACCGATGTCAAGTCACCTTTTTGATTTCTCCGTCCTTGATCTGGTGGAAGCGAAGGGTCATGTTCAGGGACAGTGGGTCAGTCTGACGACCATTATCGACACCATGCCTCTTCACCAGAAGGTTGGATTTCTCTACATAATACGGACAAAACCCATGTCAGGAAATAATTAACCCCAAAAGCAGAGTAACTTCAAACCACACTAGAGGATTTTGGCATAAAGTATACATGTCCGGTAAACACAAACCTGATTGCCTTGGCAAACAGCACTTTTTGATTGTAAAGCTTTCCGAACCAGACTTGAGTACGAAGGTCTTGAGGCTGTCTGTGAGCTCCTTCAAACTGGAGAATTCTTTGTCCCAGCCTTCCAGACAGAACATCGAACCCTTGTACTGAATCCGAAACTGCTTGTGGCTTAGCGCCGATCCATTCTATGATGTACATACAAACACAGTAGCTGAAAATTTTCATCATGACCACACTGCAATAATTTCCAGAGAGGAGGGTGGTTGTCGACTTACCTCATTTTTGCTCAGGACAGCTAGGATGATGCGGTGATAGTCGAGAGCACTCCAACGTACGAGGAAAGCTCCCTCCTCTGCTGCCATCTTTTTCAGCATCAGTGGCACAAAATCATCTCTGGAGAAACACACCAGAGTTGTGATATGACACACCATGTTTCTCCATAGCTTATTTGTGTCTGTATGTGCATCTCTAAGGGGAGAAAACTCACTGCATAGGTCCATGCAGTCCATTTGCTTCACTCAGTAAGACCCTCGGGGGAGCCACTTCATGACAAACATAGTGGTGGGCGTCTGCAGTCAGCCGGTAGTACCCATCTAGGAGGGAGACGAAGGAACGGGCCTCCTGGCTGGAGTTCATCTGAACCTCCTACATACACACACAAAAACACCACTATTTTACGCAGAGCTCCCACCTACAGACACATGCAAATTCAAAACATCACACAATGCCTGAAGCTGCCAAAACCAGAAGCTCTTATAGTCAAAAACATATATAATTGGAGAATATATGCGAATCAGGGGCATACATGCATACTGTACAATTTGAACACTTTAAAGCATCTATAAGGAACTTTCATTATTGTTGATTCTGGCGGCCCCTGTGGACAAAAGCGGTACTAGCCCAACCGCCTTCTGTCATAAAGATCTTGATCTGGCTGGTGTGTTGATCTTAAATATACTATGAAGTCCCTGTCGGTGCCCAAGTGCTTTGCTGTACAAAGCAATGTTTTTTTTAAACCCATCCCGAGAGGTAAAGTGTCTATTTGAGGCTATGTAAAATGAATGACAGCGATATGATGATGGTGAAACTAAGTAAATTTTGTAAACATGTAATTCTACAGCTAACAGATTTGGTTGCTCGGTAATAGCAATTTTGGTGAGCTAAAGCTAACATTATCAACATTCCTTAGTAACGTTATGTCTTCATAATAACAACCAACAGCAAAAAAATAGCTTGGTAGCAAGGCCAACATATAATGTTAAGTTGTGAGTCGGATGTTACGCTGCCTACAGACTACAGAGCAGCTTCTCCTCAATTCATCGTCAGCACTCCGCCATAAAAAATACTTGTAATTTTCAGGATCTGACCCAATGGCAGTCTTTCAGAATAATTATAAAGAAATAGCTGACCTTCTCACTGATTGTCTTGTTTGCTTTTGTAGGTTTATTGAGGCATCAGTATTAAAGACTGAGGCTGTTTTGTGACCAGTTAAAAGTTCCTTCTAGTGCGTTTAAAGACTGACCGATCTGATCAATAGCATGAGTAATAAACAGTAAATCAATAGGACTAATGTACCACAAGCACATTTACCAACTGAATTAATGTACTGCAGCTTTTATATAAAAGGGTAAACAAGCACTCTCACCATGCAGTGATTGTCCTGAGTGCTAATGCACACATTAGCTCCAGTAATGGCTATGTGAGTTATTTCAGGGAAATCACAGAAGGAGGTCCATTTACAGGGAGTGTTCTCATTCGGTTGGCTGGACTGTTGCTTTGTTCTCCTCATGTAGTTCAGAGGCTCATTCCTGCAGTAAGTGTTGTCCTGGGCCTAGGTGAAGAGACAGAAAGAAGAAATAGTCCTCACTAGCAGAATAACAACATGCCACAGAATGAGACCATGAGAAGCTTGACATTTTTTGACAAACCTTCTGACCAGACACCTCCCTCCACTGAATCCCGTTGGTTCCGGACACCATTATTTCATGCGTGGCGGGAGCGATGAAGCTGTCTTTCGAGACGCCCTGCGCATGAGTGGTGTTGGAGTAAGAGCTACTCACAACCCCGTCCCTTCTCTGTTCCATGTGGGACACAGGGAACGTCTCTATGCCAAAACGTGGCGCCAAGTGTTCGAGAGTTGAGATGTACTTATACATGATCTCGTGGGAGCCCAGCCGCCCTTTAGCCACAGTGTGCTGCTGGAAGGTCTTTACAAATTCTGCAAACACTCGTCGGATCCGGAGTTTTGTCAGGAAGTTGTCTTCGTAAATGAGTTTGGCAAAAGACTTTGGAATGCAGCGTATGAAGCTGGGAAAAAAAATATTATAATGTTAACCGGATCCTGTGTTTAAATTAGATTTGAAGAAGCTTTGATGATCCAAAGGGGAACGTGGATTATCACAGTAGCAGAAAACAGGACAGAAATAACAGTAAAAGAAGTTACCTAATTATAATGAGACAAATACATATGCATCGTCAGAACATATTCTAATTAAAAAATGTAAATCTTTGTTGACAAATTTACAGATTCAGGTACAATTAGTCACGTACTGAGCAGTACAGACGATTAAAAATTCATATCTAAAATTACATATGCCTCCACTTAGTCGGGCTGGAATTATTGATTATTTTCACTACTGATTATTTTATCAATTAATCTGTTAGTTGTTTGGTCTATGAAATGTCAAAAATTGTGAAAATGTGCATAGTGAAATGCCCAAGTTCCAGGGACATTATTTTACGCAACCTTCTATTCTCTTGAAAAGTAGTTCCTCTGCCTCAAAGTTCAGGCAATTTGGGTGGAAATGTTGCTTAATTCACTCCTTCCAGAGTAATTACCTGACTTTTTTGGTAACATCTTGTAAGGTTTTGCCTGTTCGTATTGCCTGGTGTGAGAGGTGAAGCACAGCCATCCCCAAGCTCTCGTTTTTGAAGCGACTAAGCTCCTCCTCCGACTCGATGTCTTCCATCTGCACTACTTCATTCACAAATTCATATTTAGCCTTTGGGAGACACAGGAAACAAACAGGTTAGGTACTTTACTACTGTGAACACAACAAATAAATGTGCATTTAATTAACACTCAGTAAACCATAGGGTTAGGGGTTAGGTTAAAGTTAAATACGAACCTGGGCGAATAAGTACTCCAAGGATGTGACTTCAAGCAGAGGAGAACCCCCCTGAGCTGTCCCCGATTTGTGAGCATAACGGGATACAGATGGCTCCTTCTCAGTAAGTCCGTGCCAATTCCGAAAGTAAAACCTAGTTACAAAGACACCAAACAACCGATGTGAAAATCCTCAGTGTGTTTCATCCAAATTATGATGTATTTTGTAATAAAAAACACTTCAAGAGCTTGTATTTGCGTATTCTAAGTACTTAAAATACATAATTTAATATGTTATTCTCAAAGGAGACACATTTTTATCCCCAAGTTTAAACTGTAGAAAAAAACTGTACAACAATCAGCTTTCAGACATTTTCTACTGACCCTGAAAATTTGGGTGAAGTTTTTTAGTCCACAAAACATTTCTGGAGCTTCACAGCAAAACAGCGTTGCAGCATTCTCATAAACAACAAGTAGATGGGGACTTGTTTTAAGACATAAAAACACTCTATGCAACTCATCTGGCATAACCCCAAGTCTCCTAAGAAGCCATCTTCACTGTAGCTGCTAAGCTAAAGGCGTTAGCACCCTGGACCCGCTGTATCTAGCCATTTTATGTATTTTTGTTTGTGTTGTTTTTTTTTTTTTTTAGATTTTAAAAAAAATCCCCAGCTTCTTCAGCAGTTCGGTAAAATGCTATTTTTGCTGTGACGCTCCAGAAATGTTTAGTGGATTGCAAAACTTCCCCCTGACTTTCCATCGGCATGAGGGTGAGTAGATACTGACTGAAAAGTGTTTCTTAAAGTAAAACCCATATTGAGGCTACTAAATGCCTTAAATGTGATAATATCAGCTTGTGCAGAATTTATTTTC
The DNA here is from genome assembly GCF_040436345.1 of Pagrus major. NCBI lineage: Eukaryota > Metazoa > Chordata > Actinopteri > Spariformes > Sparidae > Pagrus > Pagrus major. The sequence continues at coordinate 23,057,926 of NC_133237.1, forward strand.
AAATGACAAATTCCTTTATTTTAATGAAATATATTTTTCATACCAGTTTATTGTATTTTATTTTTATAATATTTATTAGGCGACAGATAGGGCTTTTTACGAGCTGGTACCTAGTATTTCCTTTTTCTTTTACTTTATACTTCCTCTCCACTACATTTAGTCACTGGTTACTTGGCAGATTCAGATTGTTCAGTGTCTATAGGCTATTAATTGTGATGTGTTGCCAATAAGAAAATTGTAAAAAAAATTGTGTGAGAGGATGTTGCATCAGAGCCAAAGTAGCACATTTTTAGTTTTTTTTAAAATCTGCGATCTGACAGAAAAATCACCAATACTGATAAAAATGCTGAATATTTGTCCACCAGTAATATTTATGAGAAAGTATTTGTAATTTCTCTGTGCTTTAATAATACAGTACCATAAAAACACACCCACTGACCTCATACAGTAGTAAACGACGAGGCTGGAGTTTTCCTCTGGACTGAAAACATGGTTCGGACTGTACCAGCAGCACGTCAGCGGGTTGTACAGAGCAAACAACACATGGCACAGAGGACTTATCCCTGGGGAGCAAACACTGAGGTTACAAACACATTTGCCACCAGCCACAACAAAATCAACTCCAGTAAAACCCTTTGAGTTTAGGTCTCTGTGGGTGTGTTTGGTCACTCTCACCTAAAGTCTTTGCAGCTGAGATGCACAGCTCCTCAGCTGTGACTTCACCGTCTGTGTAGGACAGATACCTCTCCCCTTCCTTCGTCCAGAAGAGGTAAACATGGATGCCCTGACCCTGAGGAGGCTCGGGCTGGTCTGGGAATGCCCCCTGCCTTGAACGTGACGACCAGCCACTTCTAGACATGATGGGGGGGGGGTCAGGCAAAACTCTGACACACACACACACACAGAGAGAGAGAGAGAGAGAGAGAGAGAGAGAGAGAGAGAGAGAGAGAGAGAGAGAGAGAGAGAGAGAGAGCATATGACTGTCAGGTTATGGAATCACGTAACATTACGCACGAAGGCCTACGTAAAAACAAACGTAACAACACTTTGCGCTTCTCTCAAAAATTCGGTATTTCTCATTTTACACGATGATTACTTAAGGAAAATAAGTTTGTGGGTGAAGAATTGACGTTAAATATACAGAAACAACTTAAAACAAGTGACGTTATCAACGGACGTCAGGCCTTCCGGGGATTACACCATGTTTACGTTACACAATACATCGCAAAAACAGAAACACACGTCTGTAATTGACCTCGTATAAATGTGTGTAAGACACACGGAGTGTTTCTCAACACGAGTCCTCGCATGCATTTCAGTGTATCGGACGCCACGGAAAGAAAACACGTTACATAAACAAACATTACTGAAGGAATACCCCCTAAACTGTGACTCTTGTGAATCTTACCGTTTAACGACGACTTTTTTGAAGATGTAGATTAAAAACCTGTCAGGCAGAGATGAACCGACAGTCAAGCTTCATAATGAGCGTATTTCCCCTTCGCCCACACTGTCAGCTCTTCTTGAGAGAGATGACAGACTGCTGCTGGCTGCGGCTTCCCGAAACCAACACGGTCACTCCCTCCTGCACACGCACGTATACATGGGCTGACCTTTCAAAATAAACGTCAAAGACCGAAGATTGTAAAAAGCGATGAAAATAATTTGCACGTACACTACAGACTCAATTATGCAATGTATCATTGGTGTTTTGGAGGATTAAAAGAAAACGTATTTTTAGTTTATTCTCATATTTTATTTATGTCTCAACCTGCAATTCCACATTAGTGATTTTAATTTGTGAGTAAAGAAAAATATGTAGAGTTTAAAATTGCAGTAAATGGTGCCAGACATTCATGTTTTTTGTATTGATTTGAACGGTCAGGATAACAATTATTTTATCGCTATTAACAATATTTTTTGCACTAAAGCAGAAAGCAAACTTGAACACAATATTATAGGTCAAAGCAGCTATATCAACTACAGTCAACAACAGCAGGAAGACGAAGAGGAAAAGAAATTCCCCAGACTCCCTTAGAAAATCGCTCAATTTTGCGAGTTGTTGAGTAAGGAAACACTTTTCAAACTTTGTGAAGAGTTGTTTCTGACAAGTTCTGTATTATTTGCGCATTCTTGTAAATTCGGCATATGTCATAGCCTCGTTTTAGGTGCTGCAGCCCCCTCAGCACCCGAAATTACCGCATCCATGATATTGTGTTAACATATTACTTTGGTAAAAGTAAAAGTCACCCTTATGAATAGTACTTGAGTAAAAGTCTTAAAGTATCTGATTTTAAATGATCAATAATACATATATTTATATGTATGTACATACTGTACATTATGGGTCAACCGATTATCAACCTTATCAAGTCCGACATTCAGCATTTTTCCAGTTATCAGAATCACTTAAGTCTTTTTTAATCCAAGTAACGAGTATCTACAATTATCATTATTAAGAGCAAGAAAGTATCGAGCAGCAAAAAATGGAAATACAGGAAATTATTCAAGTAAATGTACTTAGTTACATTTCATCACCGCTCACATCGAAAATAAAATTCACAAACACAAAAGTTAATGCAATGTAATTCACCTGAGTAAATGTTATGATTTATATCTGCAAATATTACCTCCCTCCATTTGTTTAACAGTTACTAGTTTCTGTGCAGATTATTGTTATTATATATATTAAAAAAAACATAATCATACAATTATAAAATTGTTATAAATACTCAACATACACTGTAAAAGGGCATAATGCAAACTGGACATTCTGCACGAGTATTTTTTACATCCTGGCTATTTAAGTAAGTTTCGTTATGACAGCACTGTTTTTCACACGTTGGCATCGGTAGTTTCACGTGAAGAGAGGCTCGGAGTACTTCTTTTCACCACTGAATGTTTACCATCCATCATAAATCATACATATATGAGGATATATACAGATACATATTAACAAACCTTACCTCTGGGGCCCCTGGCATGAAATTCTGGCTGGCTGGGTGGTGGAACTGCACGTGGGTGGTGCTCCTCCTGTGTGGTAATCTCAATGTGAGGATGTTTCATTTTGATTGAAAATTTGTGGGCATCGGTTCATTGAATTCTCCCTTTTTTCTGTCTTTGAACCATCTGGATAAACACATTGAATTTGTGTTGTGGAAACTGCATCAATAACTTTTACTATCAACAACCACCCTTTGACTTGATATATGATGAAAACCACAGGGGTGATTAACAATAAAACACTTAAATGGGAAGGGGTCATCATTCATTTATGATGTTCACTGGTTATTTTCTGTCTATAGAGAGGTTGAGCTGCCCTTCATTATTCATTTCGTTTGCAATGTGAGGTTGCCTTGTTATTACAGAGGCTTCCAGTCCTCATCATTTTAATACCCTCACACAAAAGCTTGGTGGAAAGTTTCCCATAGCCTCTGACAGTATATAGTCTTTCTAAGATAGATAATGCCTTTGTATGAGTTGTTTCACCCAATAGTTGTTTATTTGTATAAAGTCAGACCTCACATCAGGCAATTTTCCAACCAACTCAAACCCTCTCCTTCAAAATAAAAGCATGGGAAGTGAAAGTAAAGCATCTAACCATACATTCAGGAGTGTGTCACATCACCTTAAAGGGCCCCATGACAGCAATCACTCACATGGCCTGCATGGACCCTTTTATCCACTGGGATTCTAGTTTAGATCAACTCAGGTCAATGTAAGATATCAGTCATCCCCAAGCACTTCAAAGCTCACCTGTAGGACTCTTATTTCCATTTATATGCTTGAGGTTGGGCCATATAAAGTTTCAGTATAAGTGGTGCAAGTGTGAGAACTCATCCTCAGGCCAAAATCGATGGGTTTTAATGCTTAGATGGAGAGATATCTATTTTCCCACAGGACAACTGAATGTCTATGTGGAGCAACTGTCACTTGTAAATACCAAATGCTTCATTAGAAACCCCCTGCGTAGATGCACCAGCTTCATATTAAAAAGCAGTCATTACCATGGCTAAAGGTCTCACGAATGGAACATTTTCCTGTGATTCTGTTATGACTCACATTTTTTACCTGTAACCGTATCATCTGAAGAGCATCTCACCCACACAGTGAGTTTTTAGACATAACCACAACACCCTGGTCTCGAGTTTTTGGATATAATTCAACCTTTAGTTAAGCAAGTTTGTAGAAAATGTCACTTTTGGGGAAATAACCATCTGATACATCGGCTGATTAAGGCCAAAAAAGTCAAACAAAATCTTAAATTTGGAAATAACAAGAAAAATTCATTGTATGCACAACCGGAAAATGTATAGAATGTTGTATAGAAGGTTTTTCCACCATACAACAGCAAAACCAGACAAGCATGTGTGCACGTACACACTCGCAAAAACTGACAGGTGTATACAGGTAAATGTAAGAAGACAGCTTTAGTGATGTCCAAACAAATAAAAGACCTTAACACAAGCAGCAGTTTCTTTTCCAAGCAGGAATTACTGATGCATCACAGTTGTGCAGCAAGGTAAAAGCTAATCCCTTAAGTCTCGGCTAAATATTTTAGAGAAGTTATTTCATTGTTCCTTGATTGGCAAACTAGTCATACACATAGTGGAGTTGCAATATAGCGGGTAAGTACATTTGCAGAAACAACAATTCATTTGATCAATGTTGGTCATTCCTTCTTAGTTTCTTCCTCCCCCTGTTTCACTTCTTCATAGGTACCATCTTCCTCTTTTTCATCTCCATCATCCGTCTTGGAGTTGGGGACCCAGAGACCCGACTCGATGCACCTTTTCATGTGAGCCTTCGCCTCCTAAATCATGCAAAACAACAACATTTACTTACAGGCCCAAAGAAGAACAAAAATACACATGTGAATCAGATAACTACACATTTTCGTAAATGAAATATGAGTCCCAGCAGATTCAATTGGTCTAAAGAGACTGCTGTTTATTGGAAACAGATAAAAACAAAACTGTAAACTTGAACAAAGAAACCTACCGTTGGATCCATTTTGCTAATAACTTCTTGTAACATTCCAATGTCCTTGTCATCAAAGCATTTCTGCATCTCCTGCAATTTAGAAGACATTTTGTGAGGGATTTTTTTACTAACAACAGAAGATAAAGGAGAGTATTGACGCTTCATGAAAACAGCAGAACTTACAGCAGGCAGGGACTCGTACACGTCAACAGGATCGAGCCCTCCTGGTCCCAAACGCTTTTGTCGCTCCTCCTCCTCATATTCCTTCATGGCCTTTTCTATGCGGATCTTCGCCCTGCCCCGGACCCGCTCCTTAAATGATTCCAGCTCGTCATTGAAAGCATCCTGGTACTGCTGATCTGCGGTCTGTGAGAGGACACATCATTTGGTGAGTTTGGGGCTATACCATTGAGCATTAAATGAACATTTCAATGAATATTTGCATTTACTAGAGCGTTTCCAACACAGGAATTATTTGAGGAACTTGAGAAGTTAGAGTAAGTTAACACCACCTGAAATTGTGTTTTGTGATGTACTGGTGCAGCAAAGCAGGAGGGGGAAAAGGCTTGATATTTTCAACCAGAGAGGGCACAGAAGCACTCCAATGTGGTGTTAAGTTGCTCTTTAACCTGCGTTTTGACTGCAGCAACCAAAGAACTATATTCAGAGCCAGTACATTTGTTCCAATTGTTAAAAAAGTCCCTGCTCTGGAGGTAGTACATTTTAATGATTCATAAACTAATGAGGCAGGAGAAAGAGTGAGACGATCAAGTGAATAAGAGAAATAATAGCAGTTGTTTCCTCAAGAAGAAATAAATAACCATAGACAGGTGGAGAAGAGCCAGTCATATTTTCTTTTCCATCTCTCTATGTCCCCATCTCATCCATTCATTCATTACAATCAACTCAAACATCATAGTCACGATAAAAATTAATACAAAGACAACAAGATGACAAGTTATTTCCTCATATGTGAAAATTAACAATTGTAGGGATGCACCGATTGTGAAATTCTAGGCTGGTACCTTTGTTTAAAATAACAATTTGGTTGATACCCATGTTGTTTATTTTGTTTTTGTTATTTATAACCCTGTTTGTACCAAGTAAAAAAATAAATCTTCATTATAAAGAAGTGACTGAACTGTTTTAAAGTCATTCACTCCTTAATTACACCATCTTTGAAATAGCACAAATTCAAACAAACAAATTTATGGAAAAACCTTCAATCTAACCTTCTTTCACATGAAAAAGATTCTTTCCTTTTTCAAAACTGCTTCAAAAGCCTTTTTAGCTTGCTTTTAATCACCTACTCAGTGAGAAAAAAATGTCAGTACTATCACAGCCTTACAAACTGGCAGGATGTCACGAGCCAGTAGCATGGCATGAATGTGCAAGCACAAAATTGATCTGACATAACAGATAAATGTCGGCTACTGCCATTGGTGAATGTCATCTTACTTGCCGATTGGGTGATAGCAGTCAACAAAGTGAATATCTTCTGATATTGATGTTTGTCTGATTAATCAATGCATCCCTAAACAAATGCATATCAAATGCTGTTTTTGTAAGAATAATTTGCCTTGTACTTCTGATTCTAAGGAAACACAAATAAGAGTGTTTAGTTCCTCTGTTTCTATTTAGATTTTGTAGCATCCAAACACAGTTAGTCACCTTAATCTTGGCAAAAAATTGACGAAAGCAGCCGCGGGGGTCCACCTTGAGGCTTTTTGCCAACTCTAGAATGAACTGCATGACGATGGTCTGATGAGCCACTTGTTCCATCAAAGCGTGTTTCTAAAAAAAAAGGGAAGAATTTTTTGAGAAATATACAAATTTTAAAAAAGTAGAGAAGTTGTGGCAAAAAAAGACGATCCCTGAGTTATAGCCCATGAAACTAACTTAACAGTATATCTTAATATGCAGGCAATGTATGTATGAATGTAACAGTGTTTACCTCCTCAACTTCAAGGTCAATGCACATGATGACCAGGTAGTTGGCAGTCTCTTCACATACTAGATGAGGGTTGTCAGAGAGGTACTTTTGGCTGTCATCCCAACGTCGCAACATGCCTACAGTACAGACAGCAATGAAGGTCAATCTCTACTTTCACTTCCTTTACCCTCTAACATACAGTAAATAACAAGTTGTCAGTTATCCTTACCGAAATGTTTGATTTGCTTCTCATTTTTCTCCACAAAGGTTTTATGCTTTTTCTCCTTCTCTTCTTCAGTCTCCTCAGAAGAATCAGGGATGACATTAACAATGCTCTGTGGAGGACAGGGAGTGGCAGAGAATAATTATTACAGACTATGTCTCAAGGCCCGTAGAGAATGTCATTTCAGACATCACTGAAAATGAGAGGCATAAGAAGAAGTAATTAGTATGGGAAAAATTGAGAAGAATCTTTGGGTTACATTTCAAGATAATTAGTCTGTGTATTAATGTGTGACCCACTGCTACTCCTCCAGTCACATACCCATTTTCAAGTCATCACTTTTGTATAATAAATGATACAGTAATTCCATGTGGCAGCCAAAACATGCAGTGGTGCCATTAAATATAACAGTGGCACTAGCCACCTTTCTACATAATTCGCTTGAGGCAAGCAAAAAACATTCCTTATCATGATAGAAAGTAATGCTACTTCTGAGAGGACTAGCTACACAACCAATGCACTGTTATTCTGCTAGTGAGAATGTGTAACTTGCAAGACATCACGTTTATACCTTTGAGAATCATTAAGGTCCACCCAGAAAAAAACATAAGCCCAAATTTAAGGTTATAAAGGGCTTTATATTTTAATATCCAACAAATTCCAAACCAAAATAAACCAAAACCAACAGTCAATGTGTCTGAGCATGTATTGATTTACAGCCAAAGCCCGATGAAGCTTATTCCTCAGTGCCACAGAACTCTGTCATCTAAAACACACTGAACACAACAAGAGTAGTTTATTCCTCTCAGTCGTGTAAACACAAAACTGCCTCCCTGAGTATGCTCAGTAATGTCTGTCAAACACAAAGCTTCTGTCCAGTGATCACAGGGATACAGCATTGTAAACTGACAATGTTCACTGTAAAGAAGAAATGTGTTGCTCAACTGAACAGTGTAGCTTATTCAAGCAGTTTTAAGACAGAAAGGGAGTTCTATGCAGAAAAGGAATAAGCTATATCAGTCTCTGCGTACACCAATTTTACTTGTTATCAGGATAAATTCATTGTTGGTTGTGTTTTCTCTAAAGAATTGGCAGATAATACGAAGATAAAATAATGCCAGTGCTAATTTCTAACCATTGATTTGCCTGTTATAATTTCCCTATTACAATCTCCTGGCTGATTGTGTTTAACAGGTAAACAGTGTTTACCTGATGTTGAACTTTAATTATGATGATGCCAATCATGTATCATCACCATTGATGCAAATTTTAGAAAATACATTACAGGATTATTTCCTGGGTGTATACATGTTTGTGTATAAAACCTGTATTTATGTTCTTTGCTTTGCTGTGTGGCATTAAGGAGTTACAAAATTTCATTTCGTTATGCACACCAGTGCTGTTGAATTCTGTTATAGGGCTGCGTTGTATTACAGCAGGTGAAAACTATCACCCTGCGATACCGATTCAAAAGCAGTCTTGTTTGTCACATTAAGTTTACAACAGGCGGTGCTGGATTTGTGAGGCTGATACTGATATTGATATTTGGGAGTCTAACATATTTGAAATATCAGCAAATGCTAATTTTTAAATAAACACCTAACATACTCGAACAACCTTGATGTGGATCCGTTAATAATGTATGACCATAGCACATACTAAGTGGGACACTTCACAATGTAAAAATCCACTTGACATCCACTCTGGTGATGAAGACAAACATAATTTGGCATGTTTGGCCTGACCGATGTGTAGTCTTCCACTAAGGTGTACCAATAACCAAGGCAACATCATTCACTGTTGCATAGTGTGAGGTAAATTGCTCTCTTGCCCTACAAACACTCAAAGAAGGGCTTTGGGTGTGGGTCCAGAGCCCTTCATTTTGAAGCAGCCCCACCTTGCTGAAGCCATCCTTGCTGAGCGTATCTACATTCCATGGCATCTTCTTCTCATCTCGGTTGTGCTCATCCACCTTCTTCTCCCACTCCCGCTCCTCTTTTTTCAGTTTCTTCTCCTCAGCCTGGGCTTTGATCAGCTCTGCTTTGGCATCATCCGATTTTGAAATGGACAGCTCTTGAACTTTCTTCTGTGCCTCTGCAACCTTACGTCGGCATTCACGCAGTGTCTTATTCATTTCTTCACCTCTTTTGTTAAAGTCTTCCATCCGCTCCACACGTGCCTGAAGTACAGGTAACACAACATCTGTCACTCACAACCACAAACCACAGTTTCATTCACGTCCACCATCGTCTTTAATTATGTATCAATAGGTTTCGGGCTATCTGAAATACATTTGGTATTACAAAGTATTTTACTATAGTGGAGCTATACACTCTACCACTTGTTTTCTCAGATGTGGAGCTACTTACAAAAAAAACAAAAGAAGTTGTAAGTGCTTACATACTCGAATATAATCATTTGTAAATGTTTTCAGCACCAAAGTGAGCACAGGAAACGATTAGCTGCTAGCTAAAGCTAACGCCTGCAGTGTAATCAGTGCACCACACATATAACGTTAAACATCTTTAAATCTTGAGCCTTAAATTTGTACCTGGTGTCTCCATCTGAAGAGGCTGGGTGTGTCGATGTTTGGGTGGGTGTCATCTTCATCGTCTGACACCTCAATGTGGTCCCACACGCTGTAGTCTATCCTGGACATTATGCCACCTAGAACCTAACGTAAACAACGTTAGCTTGGAATATGTCTCTGAGGCTAAGTTACTGGGCTAAACGAAGCTAACCCGAAACCCTCAATCAAAAAAGCATACAACACAAGAACGGTGTTTGTTTCAGAAATGCGTATTTGTGTTCTCTACAGCGGATGGATGAGTTTAACCGGGACAAACTCGGGTAAACCTACCGAGCGTGTGCTAGCATGAGACCGCTACAGAATTCTAGAAAGATTTGCTGCTGCAAGTTTCCGCTTGACGTCAGTACGTCACTACGTCACACAGACGTACGACGCCGGAAGCTGGAAAAGACGAGCTTTTCACCTTCATATCAAAAATAAAAGTTCATTTTCTAGCTTTGTAAATTATTTTAAAAATAAATACGTAGTTGATTTCTTCTTCTTTGATAAAATTGTTATAATCTATGCATTCTTATTAATTAATGTATCTTCACTTTTATATGTTTTTAGGATATTTTTTTGTTTTATAAAACCTCCCTGGCATATGTTAATATGCTTTGCTTATGTGGCAATGCAGTATTACAAATACAGTTCTCGATTCTCAAACAATTGTACTCCTTCATACAAGAAACGGCTGTATTGAAAACATTTTCTCTGTTGATTCTACTTTTTTGTTTACTTATTAGACAGAGAAGGGAATAAAATAAAAACAATTACTTGTGCTTTTAAAGTTAATGACGAATGCAGATCTACATCCAAATACATTTGTTGCACTCAAGAATTCATTTATGAAAATGAAAAAAAAAAAGTATTTCCCTTCAAGGGACTTGCCCTCGAACTTCTCAAGCATGCAATAGTAAAAACTGATGATACTTTGTATGTGTAAAGTCTGACTGGCCATTAATGTGATAAGTTTATTATTATTTTTTTTATTACTGAATGTTATTTGGAAATGTGGATGTTGAAAAAGATATTTCGAGGACAACACATTGACATACATACATGATTTTACAGTCAATAGGCTCAATTTCTTCTTAACATCAGTCCAGCAATCCAGAGCTTCTTTATAGACAATAAGCTGCCTGAGTTTGACATACAGCAATCACACAGATAACTTCTCAGTAAAAGAGACTGTACCAGCTTTTTCAGAAACAACACATTCAGCAGTAATATGGTGAATGCCAATTCAGACCAACTGTTTCCTGCTCATGATGATTTGCACTTGTGGTATTTTTTTTTAATTCCATTTCCTTTCCTGAGAAGCTCTGTAAAAACGTTTTTTTTCCCCCAAAAAAACATTTATTCAGCATTTTTTAAAATAGCAAACTGCTGTTACTATTGTTTCACACATCTCATCGTATTTCCAAGCAGCAAACTTTAACAGGGAGAAAATAAATAAACATAAAATATGTTTGAGATCTGAAAACAAAAGCTGAAATGGCTCAATTATTATCTCCAATCACAAAATTCAATGTATCACTCAATTAACTTTTTATTTTATCATATAATTTTCCCTTTGCATATACAAATTAGTCTCTTACAAACTAACACCAGGTCACCAGACTCAACTGTACTAATGAGAATAACAGCAGCGTAATTTGTCCAGCCACAACAGCTGAGCTGTACACACATTCACACAGTATATCGTGACTATGTATACAGTCTCTGGGTCTAATCGGCCACAAATAACTGCAATCCTCTCTGTAGGTTGACCGTAGAAGAGCAGGGGCTTTAACAGATAATATCTGCAACATGACTGTCTCTGAAGCTGGGTGCTGACATGCACAAACATGTGCCTCATACCTGATAACAGGGTGTGGACTCACATAAAAGCGGCAGTGAAAAAATCAGTTGAACTTCCCTTGACGAAATAATACATTTGAAAGGTGACTGTGCCTGAGAGGTGTGACATTGAGACTTGTAATTCAAAACATTAATATTTGTCTCACTCCATTTGCTGTGGGTGTGTCTGCTCCAGGTAATATCTGCAATCACATTCAAAATTAAATAATAAAGATAAATAAATCCTAGTTTAAGGCGTTTGTACACATTCATCTTCCAAAGTTTGCACAAACAACTCAGTCCACTGCCCTGCTGCAATAGTGTTACAGTTAATAAAACACAATGTTTCAACCATTACTCCTATCTTCAGCATCCCACAAGGGAGCTATGTGTTACTTTTGCTATCCTCCCTGGGCTTTGAGTCCTTGAATCCGGAGCAGCAGACGGAGTTCCCGGCGGCTGTCTCGCAGCACCGCCGCATGTCCCTGATCACATCCTCACACATGCTCTCCACGTATTTGTTAGCTGCAGGAAGGGGACGAGGTTAGCTATAACGATCATTTCAGCAACACATAATGTCATTAAAGTGTTGGTTTCATGTACCTTGTAAACACATCTGAATTGCACATGCTTGTTTTTGACACGGGTCTTTCTGTTGCTTTGGCATACCTGCAAGGGAACAGACAGGGACAGTGTTCACAAGCTGTCCACTCAGTAAAGACACACCAGGTAACCACACAGGACCCGACACCGACTCCCACCTTTATCAGCCGAGCAGGCGGTGAGGTGGTTTTGTGCTGCGGTCTTAAATGTAAACGTCGTTTACTAATGTTAGCCGCCAATGCTAATGCTAAATCTACTTCCGCCTGCGACTGAAGGGCAAATGTTTTGATCACGTGACGTGCTGCCAGCGAATCAAATGGTCCCTCAAAGAGCGCAGCAGCGACATCTGGTGGTGGAAGGTCGGCATGACACAGGCGGTCAAATGAAACAATAAATGGCACAAATGGATAAAAAAATGTGTTTGTTGTTGTTATTATTATTTATTCCAGTTTTAATGTTTTCCTAAAGGGGCACTGTGTAGTTCTGGAAAAGTAATTCAAACTCAGAATTGTAATATTTAAAATATTAATGACAGAATAATGCAAATACATGTATTTTTTTCCACAACTGAATAAACAAGCTGTTCTCAGAGGAGAATAACATCCCCAGAAAGCTGTTTCAAGTTGGAAGCGTGGCAGGGTCCGCCAAATGTAGACAAAGTAAAACAGAATGAAATTGTGTTGTTCTTCATGGTCCGTTTGTTTATCCAGTCACGAAGAATGAATGAATGTTGAATGTTTATTCATTTTAAGCATAAGAAATCAATCAGTGAAGATCTTTTGCTTCTAATTAAAATTTCTTCCCAAAACACTACATAGTGCACCTTTAAAGGACAAGTTCACCCAGCTTTACAGCAAAACGGCGTTGCAGCATTCTCCTAAACAAATGTAAAAACAACAACCAATAAAAAAGAAATATAAAAGAAAAACATAAGATCCATACATTTCCAGTTGCTTTTTAAAAAAAGTTTTGTCCCCATCCACTTCAGTTTTTGAGGAGATACTGCAACCCTGTTTCGCCACGAACCTCCAGAAATGCTTTTTGGACTATGAAACTTCACTTGATTCTCCATCGTCAAGGGGATGAGAAGATAACAGCCACGATATTAAAATGTTTCATTTTTACTTTTATTCATAAAGATAAGCAAATCACGGTTCATATTTACAATAATGGACTGCTGATCTTCAACATTCGGTATTAAAATGTGTACATTAATGATAATGTAGTCATCATTGCTATATCCAGACGAGCTACGCGTTTGCTATGTTACAAGGTAAAATAAGTCTAGCAAAAATATACATTAGATACAGGATATCACATGGACAGCATACAAAGTGATCTATATCCCTAACCCCAAATCTACAATCTATCAGTTACCAAACATCGTATATTCAGATCTTTTTAAAAAAAATTAGATCTAATTCTGCCTGATAGCAAGATCCTCATAAATATCTGCTGAATGTCTTTTCTGTCTCCAAAGCTGCAACAGAAAAATCCCCTTAGTTGAGTTTTCCTTGTTTGTGTGGTCATCTGATCCCATCTGAAGATCTCATGTTTCAAACACCTAAATAAAAGCAAAAGAAGAGCAGATTAGGATGCAGTTTAGCTTGCACACATGCACACTTCACAGATCCCTTTTACCTTTGGTATTGGCCTTGACAATGAACTGCTTGCTCTTCTTCTCCAGTGTATTGGAGGCGGTGCAGGTGTAGGTCCCTGGCAGCAGTGAGGAGGAGGTAAGAACTGCTTCATCCTCCATCGTCTCCTGAGTGGGATGGGAGGATTGCCAGCTGTAAACAGGTGTAGGGTTTCCTGTGGCAGTGCAGTTCAAGGTAATCTCAGTGCCTTCTATAAGCTCCAAAGCTTCTGGTTCAGGACTGAGGAACATTGGGGGAACTAGAGAAAAAGATCACAGGGATTAGATCTACCATCATCATTGTCATTATCTCTTTTTAAGATTGGGAATACCTTCATGACTTACAGTACACAGAGGCATTAAGAGGCTCGGAGGTCACAGTAGGAGGTGGTTGTGGTCCCTCTGGTCCGAGCTCCAGCACTGCTACACACCTGTACTGTGCTCCATTCTCTGCTTTGGTTGGTGTGACGACGAGGATGGAGGACACTTGGACGGGCGAGGAAGATGTGAGGTCAGAGAAGGAGTGGTTGTAAACCTCGGTTTGCCCTCTGTACCACCTCAGGGTGAGGTACTGAACAGGAGCAATATTCTGAACCTCGCAGAGCAGCTGGTACTCTTTTCCTTCCACCATGGGGCCGGTGTGGTTCACGGGCCTGATGGAGACGCTATCTGGGGTTTCTAAATGGATAATAAACAGAGTTCACGTCATTAACCCGGTTCACATGTCATCCATTTTTATAATGTGTCTCATAATTAAATCATGATCATCATGATCATAAATCATCATCATCATTAAACAATTTCCCCTCGGGGATAATAAAGTATTTCTGATTCTGATTCTGATCTGATAACAGGAGTCGACTCACTGTAGAGGACAAGGTTGAGTTTCTCCTCACACTGCCTCGGAGCTGTGAAAAACACACCATAGCAGATAGGCTCCTCTATCCAGTCGATGAGACTGTCCACCTTCCACTGGACAGACAGGTCCTGCTGGGTATGTGAAGCACTGATGGCCGATTCCCAGCCAAGGACTCGCACGGGCCGAGCGGCCTCACAGCTGACTGACACCGGTTCCCCGAAGCCCACCACGACCCTGGATGGCTTGAGGATCAGGGAGCAACCTTCACCTGACACTGAGACATACAGGACAGCAGCAGCCATCATCATTACAGCCAGTTTCATCACCACCAACCTCTTGTAGCACTTTCATATACAGAAACAATCAGGCTGTATGTACCTGTTATGCAACCCTGTTACAACACACACAGCAAAATCACAAGCAACAAATCAGGAATTCTGCCTAATGTTTCTAAAATACACACATGTAGCCTCACCTATGACTGAGTCTGTAGCTGTCTTTATTTATTTCTACATTATGGCAACAAAACGTGCACTTTGTAGGCATATTTAATCTTCACAGAGTTAGACCTACAGTTTAACTGAAAACAAGTCATAATTAAGAATATAACGCTGCTACTTAGACACAAATACGCATATTTCGAGGCTACAAGGAGCTTTATCCCACACAACTCTGCAAGGAATGTTTTTAAAGGAAAATTAAACCAATGCTTTACTTGTTGCACGGATGGTCGTTATGATCTACGCTCACATTATCACCGATTATAGGTCACAGTCAGCCTTCGTTTCGTTTATCACCACTTTCAAAAGAAAATGACTGCACCAAACATCAGCTATTATCCCAACAAGTGCGAGAAAAACATGTTGCCTTCAGCGGCTTACCTGAGTAAAACATGCACAGCGTCAGGATCCATTGGAGAAAGTTGTTTCCCATGTTATTTTCCTGCACCGAGCCGTCGATTAAGGGGCGAGAGAAAAGAAAAATTCCAACTTGAACAAGCTTGGCTACTCTGCAGGGAACTATGTTGGAACAAAAGGGCCTCCTTCATCCCAGCTGACTGGGGGTGGGGGGTAAAAGGGAAAGAGGGAAATTTAACAGGTGGCAGGCCTCAGAAAAACACAGGCCGAGCCTCTGAACTGAACTGCAGTGATCTTTCAGCAGGAAATGACATGCCTGCAAACATCACAGTGAGGTCTCACCAGCGCTTTACTGTGGAAATAATATTGTGTTTTGGATATAAAGTTAATACATAAATTGCCTCTTTTCAATATCCTCTTCGTTAGAGCCAAATGTAGTTCATAAAATGTAGCAAACCAATAGATTAAAGTGCATTTATATTAATTGAGATGCCTTACAATAACATTTTACAATAACCATCAATAATAAGAGGTACATTTATAGTTAATTAAACTTTAGTTAAGAGTTATTTCACTGTTGATAAACATTGAACTGCTTTATAAACCCTTACCTTATAATAATAGAACACTTATACATTTTGTTGTAAAGTTGCAACTAATGTTTATAAAATGTTGTAAGAGGTCAATAAATACTGTGTTTCCTCTATAAACATTATTTGGGTTTATAAATCTTTACAGTTGCTTCATAAAGCATTTTATTGTTGACAGTGTAATCGCTATTAACAAAACTTTAATTAAAGGTGCAATATGTTACCAAAACAAATGGAGTAACTGCTAACTGCTGCTCGGTGTAGCTGCTTAACTAGTTAGCTAAGTTAGCCGTGCAGCTAGCGGTTCGGATTGGGAGCAGCCGGGGATGGGTTGGCGTTTATACTGCTAGCACAGGAGCTTTGGCCCAGGACAGGCTGGGATTAGCTGGTTAGCATGCTAACGTAAGTAGAAAACCCTACAAAACAATACAGCTGCGACATTAAAACTGCACGCACCTTTAATTCTAGATCAAGTTCAGATCATAAAACTACCTCTGTAGCTCAAACTTTCTTTTCTTTTCCTTCTACTCTGAGAATAACCTCTGACCATTGTACACTTCCTCGGAATGAAGACATAAATCTGAACTAGACTTTATTATTTATGATATCAAGGGAGCAATCTGATGTCTTTTTTTAACGCTCGTCACATTCCAGCCTTAGGCGTGTCCATGTTACTTTCAAACCAACCATTTCATCTGTTGTCTTGTTCTCTGGCTGTGAGCAAAAGCCTGTTTTCACTTCTGCTTGCATGCTTGTCTCCTATTGCTTGTGAACTCCATGCTTTGTGAGATCCCAGCAGGGCAGGAGGAGTATTGGTGTTGTGCAGCATGTAGCTTGTAAGCCCCACACTGTGACCAGAATGCTACACAGCATATCCGCTCTGACCGCAACTGCAGTGCAAGAGAGCAAGTAATCGGATGCTTTTTCTGTGTATTTATGGAGAGCACAGCTGGGAATCTCAATTCAGGTTACAGTACATGCTCACTTCACTTTGAATATGCTGCTCCTTCATGCTCTCTGGAGAAATATGTTTCAAGCTTGTGTGTCTATAATAATAACTTTTTTTTTTTTTTTAACTCCATGACAAATTGAGCAATATCCACTCTGCCAGGTCGCTATAGCAACACAGTCAGAGCATACACAAACAGTGCTTTCTGGCAAAATCCTGTAGTGGGAATGACAGGGATTGAACATAAAGAACATGGTCTCAGGAAAAAAAGGTCCATATTGGCAGGATAACAAATTCTCTCCTTTACATTCACATGGTTCAGCACTAATTAGTATGGCAGTCTCAGCACTGTATAAGAAAGATTGAATGAGAGAGAGGGAGAAAGAGAGAGAGGTCCAAAGGGTTGACAAAGAGTGGTAGTGAAACACAGTAATGAAAGACACTGGTTTGACTTTGCCTCAATCAGTATTCTGCCTCAGGATGTCACTGACAGAGAACTTGGCTGATGTATACGCACGCAACACATTAACACAACAAACTGTCAGTCTAACACATGATTTTTAATGTCTCATTCATGTGATTCCACAAAAGCAACTGATTGTCTTATCAGATGAAGGCACATTCCAGAAATGGCATGATCAGTGCAAAAATAATTCAACATTTCAGAGCTTTATCAGTGCATACATAAATCTTAAAAAAATACAGAACATGAAATGAGCATTATCTATGAATAAAATGAATGATAACAATAAAAAAACTCACTTTCAACATTATGCGCAATTGCATAAAAAGCACCCTCAAGTAATTACTCTAGCTGTATTGTAATGTCTGGAAAAATGTGGTAAAACTAAAAAAGCAACAAAATATACCTGAGCAATCATTTTTTTGCCTTAAAATTCGGTCTTTGAAGCTATGGCTGAAAAAAAAGATAAGCAACAAGGTAACAATAGCTGCTGACAGTTAAGTTGTACCCATCCTTAAATCAATGACTTACAATCAGACAGTTAAAGTAATAAAAATTGTCATTTTTTCCCAGAGGACTGCAGCTACTGGCCTATTACCACAGGCACACCCAAAGCATGGACTAGCTAAAACAAAAACATTGTCCTTACTTTGTTTTAAAATTAAAACTTCATAAGCATGTGATTGACAGCACACTTAATGAACAATAATTGGGCATTTATTGACATTTTTTTTAAAAAACAGTGTAAAAGTGTAGTGTAGTTCCCTTTGGCTTCTAATAGTTCAGAGTGTTCAGTCTTTTGGTTTTTGAATAATTTCTGCATTGGTTAAGAATTCAGCTCTGTTTTAATTGCAACCATAACATCTGTGATCTGTCTCAACTTAGAAAATACCCCTTTTCCATGTTAAAATGTCATCACCATTGAGTCACTGCTCTGTTTGTCAGAGCAGAGACTCAATGGTGGAATAAACTTTCCACCGGTGTATACAAATTTAAAAGTAATTTGATTCAATCAGTGCGTTTACATGCAGCTAAGTAACGAGGGTTTGATTTAGCTCTTCACATTCATGTATGTGCAGGATAAGGACTTCAGAAAGTGAAAGTATCACTGTGATAGCAGAGTGGTATTATTAGGAGATAACTACTATTCACAATAATACCATCAAAACTGAAACTAACACTGGGCTACTTTAATATCCTGACACATTCATGCTCCGAGGAACAGCTGTGCTGTCTGCTTGTCCTCTTACTGTACTGTCCGGCTGCTCTGAGAAACATGCACACCCATGCACACCCACACGCACTTGCGCACACACACACACACACAGAAACAATAATCTGGAAGCAGTATTATTTCAACATCTGAAATAGGTGAGTCATGCTTCCAAAATAAGGTCAGGGGTAGAACAGAAATCTGATTACTGACCGGCTGCATGTATAAGAAGATCTACAGTTTTCGCGTTATTTAAAGCAACCTGATTTCTTGAGTGCATGTAAATGCACTGTTTGTTAATATAACAAAGCTCATTAGTGGAGTTTTAAAGACAGCTGATAGGATAATGCATTCTTAACACCACAGCGAGAATAAGCAGAAGTACAAATCGCGCATGCAGAAGAGACCATGCCCCCAGACCTTGAAGAGACAAGAAACTGATACGTCTCTCCAAGCACAAAAAACATTAAAAAGAATCATTGTCATTGTCAAGGCATGCAAAAGTGTATTAAAGAAAAAGTCAGGCTCATACAGGTCCTGATGAGGTAGGCAATCCTCTCTGATAGTTGCTTTTGCTGCATGAAAAGGTGCCTTCAGGTGTCACGAAAAAAAATCCGGCAATGAAGAGCACGGCTCCAGCGACCGTAAATCCTCCGAGCAAGCCTGCAAAGGTGGTTCGGTCCCCTGTGAGAGACGGGAGTTTTGTTACATTCTCTCTGTCATCTGCTCAGAACTTCTGGTCTGTAAACAGAGGAGTTTCTCTTTTTGTAATAAACTACACATCCCAGAGTAAAGATTGAAACAAAAAAGACAGCCATTAAAATCCCAGCAGTGGTCCCAGGCTGACTACCTGGTGGAGAATAACAGCATGAAGGAATTATAGAATAATTAACACTGGAAGACAATGAAGGAGTGGAAAAAGCTCAGAAATATAATTAATTTAGTAACAATATCTTACTTTTAACTTCGATGACAGTGAAACGTTTGGTCGTGGTGCCTTGACCATTCCACGCAGTGCAGTTATAGGACCCTGGAATCTGGAGGGTAGGGCTCAGAATTGGTTGATTCAGTTTCTGATCGTTGTTCGCCTTTCGTACAGAGTCTGGGACATCCCAGCGATATTTCGGCATTGGGTTTGCTTTAGTAGTGCAATTTAAACTCATTCTGCTACTAGCTGAAATTTCCACAATCTCATCCGACTTGGTGAAGACTGGAGGGTCTGAAGAAATACAAAGAATATGAAGAAACAGAAGTAGTGGTAAAATGTGAAACATATCCAATCTCATCTGTGATGGTTACATTAAGATGGCATTAAAAACTTACACAGTACAGTCACTTCATATGACTTTGATTGGACCGAGGGAGGATTTGGTGCTGTTGCCCTGAAGTTCAGCTCTGCCTCACACCAGATCTGAGTTCCATCATCATCTCTATGGGCCTTCAGCCCAAAGACAGACGATACATTGATCGGAGTGGATGCACTCATGTCGTCTGACTCAAATCTCTGTGTAAAGCTAATACGTTTTCCCCTGTGCCAGTGCACAGTGAGGTTGCGTAACGGTGCAACATTAAAAATGTCACACCGCATGCGATACTCTCTGTGTCTGCCCTCTACCATGGGGCCCATTTCACTCAGCTGAGGCATAGACACAGTGTCCGGCATTTCTGTGTAAAAAAAAAAGTGAAGAAAGTGTTTGACCAAAATCATCCCAACACCAGTAGTATTGAATAATCAAAAAGGGTCTGCTTGGCAACCTTAGATACATTTAAAGTGCTGCTTACTGTAAACGGTGACTGGTAAGTATTCGTAACACTGATCCTTGGGGACATTGACGAAGCATTGTGGGTTAAATTTCCAGTCTGTAACAGAGTCAATGTTTAAGGTAACAGAAGAGACCTGACGTGTGAGTGGTACGCTTCCAATTGAAGACTCCCAGCCCATTCCTGTTATATTCTTGGATGATGAGCTGCAGTTGGCTGAGAAGGGGCCTCCAAATCTCACCACAGCACTGGAAGGGCTCATCTCAACAACACAGGTAGAACTCACAGCTTTCCCTAGAAGTAAACAGTATGTATTAGAGCGTACAGTACAAACAGCCATGAACAACACAGTGTTTTAGACAGCATTGTTGTGCAAAGTCTGGATTTTGACCCAGCATAGGCACAATGGACACTTTGAATGGGAGTGGTCACCAGTTAAAAAAAGCAGTACTGGCTGGTCAGTTAAAGATAGGATGATATAAAATAAACTTTAGTAACAATGTAAATGCATGTTTTTTAATTATAAAACTGTATAAATGCTATTTTCTGGTGCTTAAAGGGGCAGTTCACACCAAAATCAAATATGCATGTTTTTTGTCTTACATGAAGTGCTATTTATCTATCTCAATTGTTTTTGTGTGAGTTGCAAAGTTTAGGGAATCTTGTCCATAGAGGTGTTTACCTTCTCTCAAATATAATTAAACTAAACTAGGCCCTTAGATTGCAGTGCTCAAAGCACCAAAAAAAAAAAAAACATATTTGAAAAACTCAACAACAATGTCTCTTTGTAGAAATCCTGACAGTAGCTGCAAGATCAGTGATTCCCAAAGTAGCAATCTTCAATTTTGTAATTAAGTTTGAAATGACTGTAAATTATGTATGATATTAAATATTTACTTTGTTTTTTTAAAGTCATCAGAACTGATAAAACAAAAGAGTTAAGTTACATGTTATTCTTCTTTTATCTGACCTATTTTTACGCGGTATTGTGTTGAGGTTTGTTTACCACTGATATAGATCTATGCCATCCACAAACCTCAACCTACTCTGCTGGGTGGCACTGCAGGAAACACAAATTGTCAGGGGAACAGACTTCGACACAACATCATAACGTATATCGCGTCAATAACGGGGAATTGTAACTGCGTGTGTTGAAGGATATGCAAGTTCACAAGCTTTTAAGCACATGTGGATGGATCATTAATATTTCTTGCATTGCATTCGGCTCACATTCACACAGAATTCTTCTGTTTATGAAATAACATTTTTCGTGAGAAATGCTTCATCTAAGTCTCATGTGTGGATCAGAGTTAGGATTAAAAGTTCTGGTGGACCCCAGGAGGTTTTCAGATTTCAAATTTCAAATTGGGGCAGCGTCATTCTTGAGTTTGGGAATGGCTGCTCAAGATAATGCACAGATATTCTTGTAAGCAGTTGCATCTAGGAATTATTATCTCTGCAAATCACTGTGCAGGAGGAAGCAAGAGTCTACTCACGGATGAGAGGCTAGGTAACTAAGCTTGCTATCATTACAACTTGCAACTCACACCAAAACAATGCAGACGGATGAATAGGACAGAAATATGTGTTTTTGATTTTGGGGTGAACTGTCCTTTTAAATAAATTAAAAAATCCTTACACTTGTTTAAAAATGAATACAGAAACAATATCCAGAAATGTCTGTAAAATTACACAGATTTGACAGTAAAACAAACTGTAGGACACTGCAGACTGCTTGTGAGCTTCTGCCCTCTTGTCCAAACTGAGATTTTGGATAATAACTTAGAGTTTACACATGAGATGTAAGAAATGTTTGACAGAAACCTGCGGTGGTTTATAAAAGCAAACATTAGATCATCAGATTAACGTTTACCCAACAAAGGGCGTAGTCCATCGTGAGCAATCGCAGCTGTAACTTTCACACTATCATAGGCCAAGCAACGAGACAAACATGTAAAGTTAATGTAGATCAATAAAAATCTACGGAACACGACAGAAAGGAGTTACCTGTCCACGCCATGAAGACGCTCAAAATGAAGAACCACATGTTGATTTCACCAGCGTGCCAACCTGCAACTTTCTCACTGAATTCAAAAGTAAAACCGGTTCTGTTGACACATGAGTCGCTGTAGGTACGTGCGCTTTCTGTCTTCTCACGAGTGACTTTGAGTCCATAGAAAGTCCCGAAAGCAAAACTAGTCCTGTGGTGCGTTTATGTTCCTCGGAAATTCTCCACACGAGCTTCGCAGCGGGGCTGGGTGGATGTAAACAGTCTGCTACACACCGTTTTATGAGAGATGAGGCGGGGCTGCACTCAAGCGAGGGTAATTTAAAGGAATAGTTCGGTATTTATTTCTGCTTTCTTGCGAAGATACCACTCTCATTTTACTCGTCAGGTAGCCGGCAGCCTGTTAGCTTAGCACACCATGAAGACTGGAGAAGGGAGACCAGTTGCCAGGCAACCAGTAGAGACTACAGGAAGTAGATCCTCCAGGAAGTAGATCCTCTTAAATCAACATTTCTGCATTAAAATGTGATAAAAATGACTGTGCCTTTCCAACGTTCAAACCCAGAGAAATCCTGATTTTATTCAAGTTAACGGTCTGTTTCATTCAACCACCTGTTGCTTGAACTTCTGGGAGAGAGTCGCAGTGAGAGAAGGAAGCTGGTGAAATCTCATGTGAACATAACTTTAAAACATTTCCTCGTCTGTGAACGTTTCTGCAAGACTACTTAGATTTGCATCAGCAATTGTTGTTGCTACAGACGTGGGAAGTAACTAAGTACAAATACTTAAGTAGGTTCTTCATGTATCTGTACTTTACTTTTGACACTTTTTATATGTTCTCCATACATTTGAACACAAGTTTTACTCCTTACATTTTCAAAACAGGCTCATTACAATTACTTACGTTATTAAAATGGGGAGAAAAGTCAGTAGAAATTCCTTCAGAGGGATACTTTTAATTTTGTACTTTGAGTACAACAACTCCCATGATCCCACGCTGCTTAGGTCTTTTGTTTTGGTTAAGAGACACCTAGTAACAGAAATTACATACTGTGCATTTAACGCTCTGCCGTCAAGCAAATTCACGTATCGCTGGCAGACTGGTCTTTGAATGTTTTCACTGCCTAGCAACATTAACTCTACAGCCACACATATGTTCATACGACCCTACTCTCCTCATGCCCCAAAAGTCACATCTGGCAATTCAAATATCTGAAAGCAAAGTACAAAGTTGGCCTAGTGCTTGAGTACTTTAAATAACTGCAACGATATACAGTATATGGATGCAATTTAAAGATCCAAAGTTTTTATGATTTCCGCACATTTCTTTTGATTGTCGTTGATCTGAAGTGGATATAAGCAGCTGTACAGTTGTTTGAAAACACAACAAAATCAGTCTTATTATCAATGCATGCCAGATATATTCTGACCTATAAGATTTCAATAATGAAGCAATCTGTTTGAAAAGCCATATTTTTAATATTAAAATAGTTTCAAAACAGTCACAAATATTTACAGCCTTATTCACAAACGTGTTGCAATGTCCTCATGTCATTTATCACAGGTAGGATTTCATCTCTACTCGCTCATTCCAACATTTGCAACGTTTATATACCTGCAGTCCATTTTCAATACTAAATTGTTCCATCTTTACTTTTTCTCATAAATAAATATAAAGGTCTTGCATTTACATAAAATATTATCCTGAATATACAGTTTGATAGGCATTAGGCAATACTGCCTGCAGTCATTCATACAAAAGCATTTAACTGTTGGACAAGACAATTTGTCCCATAGGGCCAGAGCCTGACACAGTATGGCACAACAAAGGCCCAGGCACAGAGAGGGCTACAAAATCAAGTGCAGAGTGGCTTACAAGCACTATAGTGAAAGGACAATGGGCTCAATGAAAAATGTGCACAAGCAATAGTGTCCACTAATAGAGCAATACTGGTCTCCTTTTTCACAGATTTAATGTCACACCTTCAGGGAGGCGGACAGGCATTTAAAATCACATCAGGCTCACTTCTTATATGCTAAAGTCATGATCGCTTTGTAAAATAATTACATACAGAAATCTAAGTTTGAGTGAATATTAGGGGGCACAGTTCTTTTAAACCACCATCATTGAATCTAAGGACAACAAAAACATTCATAATCATAACAAATTCCCTTTGTGCTCATGAAAAAATATCAAAACAGTTTTTTTGGCAGGTCAGAGCCAAAGTGTCCTTGCTCCTCCTCTTCTTTCTGTCCAGTGAAAAGCGGGCAAATCCAGTAGTAAATATAAGATTGTACATCTCAAGCCAAAGGTTGCTTATTTTTTAATTACATTACTCCATGTGGGCTAAAATAGTTTTATATGTGAGAAAATAGACGACTGAGTGTGTGATGTTTGGAGGAAAAATCAGATTTCCAAACAGTCCGGCCAGCTGGTGGAGTGGTATTCAGGCTTTTAAACACTGTAGTTTGTGTTGGCAGAGAGATGCAGCTCATTCAGAGTGGTCAGCTATCCATCCTGTGCTATCAACACATGTACTGCTAAGACAGTTTGGTCATAGGAAACTGCATGTCCCAGCCGTTGTGAGCCACGTTGCCATTGTGGGTGCTGAGTTTGGCGTTTTTAAGATTATACCGGCGCATCTTGGTGTTCTTGTAGTAGATGGAGTAGATGAAGAGGAAGATGATGGAGATGGCAACAACAGCGACAGCCACAAATCCAGCTATGAGGGGGAGGTAGTCCTCTGTAATGAAACCAAACAGGAGACATATTAATGCTTAAGTATTTCAAAATAAATGGCTATAAATACAAATGTAACTGCCATGGATCAAATTTAGTCATTGCTGCCAGGGACTCGTGCTTGTCCAGGATTTCAAAGTAAGGCATATGCTTCCTGTCATAATCAATAATAAGTTATAAATATCTGAAAAAAACTTGATGCAGGGATATTGTAAACCCCAGGTTCAAGGTGATTTATTTGTCATTATAAAACAAAAGATTGCATGACGAAATCAAATTTTGTAACTCCTTCATGCTGCACAAACATTAAAAATGTTGTTTTACCTGAGAGATAATGCCAAATGGGGTCTCTGAAGTATGTTTTGTCTTTACTGATGTCCTCTTTGACGATCGCCAGGATAATTAATGTCGACTCGTACAAAAACTATAAATAAAGTTTGTCTTCAAAAGACGACAACTCTTGTAACAGAGTGTAGGATTCTCCTAAATCCTCTCATCATTGAAAAATTTCTTGCACCCATATCTTTCTGGTTTTCTTTTTGTTTCTCAGCGCACCGTCCAGCAGTAACATGCCACAAGTGATCACTATCTACTTTCCTAAACGACTGACACAGCTGGAGCGTGCAGCACGTGCTTGGCACCACTGTTCACATAACGTTTTATTCATCAGTGCGGGTGCTCACATCGTTATCATTAAAGTTTAAGTTTAAGTTATAGTTCTTGGGTGTGGACGGCGCTTTAGACAGGGAACTCAGCCTAATTGCATTTGTATAATTATTATGAAAACAAGGAAGTCGGTCTCATAATAATATCTGACAACAGAAGACGTGTTATTGTATAAAGAAGCTTGATATTTTCAGCAAACCATACCAGAAGCTCCAAACATTCCACCGGCCTTCTGCCTTTTTGCGTCTGTCTTTGTGTGCAAACAGTGTATTATCATAACACTCAGAGAAAATCACACAGAAATATTTTAAATATATGTATATGGCTGGAGAGAATCCTTCGCTCTGGTGCGCTGTTGATCATTTTCTGTCAACTTAAATTCACTAATGCGACCTCTAGAATTTCTTTATGTATTTGGTCTGATAAAAGGGTTATAGATCACAGTGACACAGAGAAACTGTGCAGGGAATTACTAAATAATAATTTGCAGATGCTAAAACCTCAATCGAAAGTAGAAAAACGTTCTAAGCAACAGAAACCCATTAAAATTCCTATACAGTTTGTATATAGGGGAGAAGAGTGTGAGTGAATATGTATTTATTAGCCTTCAACCCTTCTGCCAGACATCTGGTTTCACTGTGAGGCACTTTATATATTTAGGAAAAAAAGATCTATTGTATGTTTTAATAGAAAGGCGTGCACGTTTTCTTCAACAGAGTTTAGATTAAGAGTGTTGTTTACCTTCTAGAACTACTCTGACAACATGGGAGACGGAGTCGATGTCATTGCTGGCGCTGCAGTTGTAGAAACCCGCCTCAGTCACCATGAGCGTGTTTCCAGTCACACGATCGTCTGGGCTGTCGAGCCACTGGATATTTGGAGATGGGTTTCCGTCAGCTTCACAGACAAGCTCCTCGGGATAACCTCTGAACAATGGGATTGTATCTGGAAGTTTTGTGGTATTAATGCTGGGCTTATCTGTTGACAAATGATAGCAAATAGAGCAAAATGAGTATACTAATATGATAGTTAAGCGTTTTAAACTTTGTCCTGCATTTTTTCTTACTTAAAATAACAAGCTCCTGTGCACTACTGTTTTGAAAGTGTAAATGAAGTAATATCTTGATTGCCATAAAATGTCCATTATCACTTAGATCCTACAGTGCTGACTTAATCATGACTACCGAGCAGTGATTGTAAATGTGATCTCACAGTAGACAGTGATGTTGATGGGACTGGACATCTCGTTTGTTCCATTAACTCCAAGGTCCAACACAGCCTCGCATTTGATCTCCGCTCCGTTGTGTGTTTTGTTCAGAATGACGTTGATGGTCGTCGATACGTGCAACGGGGACCGAGTAACATTGATGTTACAGTCTGTGTTGTTCACGGGAAAGCAGTCAGTCACTTGCATTGTGTCTGATGGAAGAAAATACAAAGTAAGAAAAAGACAAAAAAAAGATAATTGTGTTAAGTCTTACATTGTCTTTCACTCTCTGTTCTGTCAACATTCAGTGAAGTCTTATTTAACTGTAAACCACTTCTGGACTCTTAAGAAAATAGACACTAAAACTTGTTACGGGTGCCAAAACTTTTGTAAAATTTGCTGTATTTTATATTATGAGTCAATAGAGACAGAGCTCATCCAAGTCCCACCCGTCCTGGAGGGAAAAACAATTCATCGCTCTCCACTGACTTTGTGTTGCGTCCGCTAACAAACAACAAAAAATGTCTAAAAGCTGATTTGTGATGGGATGAGTGGATACAGGAAATGTCATCAGCAGGAAGAATGGGAAAACTGTGGGATCCTTACACTCAGTACGCTAACTTATGTGTGCAGCGAGCATTTTGATTTAGAGCTGCAAAATACTTGTATCTTGTTGGTAAGAGTGTGAATTTTGCAGGTGGTGGTGTGTTCAAGAAGCCACAAAAACCACCTGATTTTCTGATTGTTACAGTGTCTCAAAATGAAACACAAACACTGATGCAAATAAGAGATAAGTTGGTGGGAACCAGGGTTGTTTTTTTTCTGTGGTCGGACATGTCACTGATTAAAACTGTATCACTTTAACACATCTCACAGAACACAGCACTGATAAAAATGTATTTCTACTGATCATGTTGGCTGTTTAATGAGCAATATATGATTAAAAAAGAGGAAATTACGCATTGCATCATTAGGATAACTGATGGTTATTGAAATTAACTTCAAATGTTCACACTTCCATAATTTAACTAATCTACAGTATACCATCTCAATAAATGAACTGTGTAATATCTGTGGTCATTAAAGGTATAATTTGTAAAACATAGGCCAGAATTTGAAGGTAGCTCCAACAACATTCATGTTTTAAGTTTAATTAGGAAAATAGAAGTCAGAGTGTTTCATTACTTGACATTTTGTGAGTTTATTTCACTCATTAACGTCACTAATAGATGCCATGTGTCTGCCAGCTGGAACAATGGGTTGCTATCGGACTGTCGCCTCTTGCTGGTACAAAGTTGTATTACAGGGCAGAGTGGGCCGGGCCTAGCCAGTTAGCATGCTAACTTCAGTACACATCTCTGCAACACAGTACATAGACGTCTTTGACATATCGTTCACACTCTGTTGATAATATTAGTTCATTTTGTGAATGTTTTTAACTAAAGTTCTGGCCTTATCTTACATATTGCTCCTTTAATTTTGTGATTATAAGTTTTAATTTGTCCTGCATAATGGTTCCACTTCATGATTATTAATTTATGTAAGCACATGTCTGTATTGCTGTGGACTACAAGGTTGACAAGCTCTCGTAGATTACCTTCACTTTTGATTCCCCACTTTTGATCTTCGTTATACCATTTGAGGGTTTTATTCCCTAGGTACCACCGCACAGTGAGGTTTCTTGCAGGAGCAACGTTGGCAATGTTACACTGCAACTTGAACTCTCTGTCCTCCACCACTGAGCTCGCGTTACCCACAAGGAGGATGGAGACACTGTCTGGTTTTTCTGGAGAGAAGTGTAAAAGAATCAGAAATTTGGAAACACATCTAAAGTTGATGACGGTGAAAGTATGAAATAAATTAGCAATACGTACTGTAGAGAGTGAAGTCTAAATGTTTCTGGCATGTTCCTATCCCATCAAACGTCCCAGTACAGGCGGGCCTTGGGTCCCAGTCTTTTTGGGTGTCAGGACTCCAAGTTACACTCTCACTTCTGGTGCCATGTGGAACCTCCCAGTATGGTGCTTTTCTTAAGTTGCTGGATGCGATGGAGTCTGGCTCGCATCTGGCTATCTTGGTGCTTTCTTCATAATGTATCACCATCCTGTCTGGAGTCATTACGACGGGGCATTCACTCGTGGCATCTGTGGAACGTAGAGTGAGGGTGAGACATGTTATTCCAGTCCAAGTCACACACATCCATTATCTTAACACAACATTTCCACATCCAGCGCTCTGGTGAAACACTGCTGAACAAAAGCTGTGTCGCAGGAGGCAACAGGAAAAGGCTCAGGAAGGATATACCCCTCCCTGAGGAAAGTCTGCACTTGCTGCCCACCATTCTTTTCATACATATCAGTGAAATGTGTCACATTCCACCCAGCTTATTATTTATATCTAATATAAAGTGTAACAGTGATCCTAATAAAAAAGATACTGTTTTATCATAAAACCATAATATACACAGGATGTGGGAGGAGGCTTAAAACATTAGGTAATTTTCCAGCTTATAAAACGCACATACACAGGTAAGATAGACAATAAATTAACTTAATGTTTTCTAGCTTCAAAAATTATACATGTACACATGTATACACATTTTAAATACAAAAAACCCAAACTCATTTTATGTACTCTGGTGTTCATACTTCTGTTAATCACCTTAATTTTATTTTATCTATTGTATTACACGTTTCTAAATCTAAAAATACACTCCATATACTGAGACACACTTTGTTTTACATTACTTCTAGTCTTTTTTTTTGTGAATATACAGTTCCCTCTCAGTTCATCAGTATTCACAGTATTCAGGATTCAGTTCATTACAAGCCTCCTCTTAACTTTTCTAACTTATCTCCTCGTCACTGAGCAGGCTACAGAAACAGACCCAAACAATCAACACACAACACTTTTTGTTTCACACAAATCTCTCAGCCAAATCGAGACATGGACACAAAAGAAATCTGTAACTAACTGTTTGCTCAACCAAGTGGCACAAACTTACACGACTGTGTCCCGTTAGAAAGCGACAGCAGCTCTAAAGTAAAAAGGACTGAAAGGAGACGAAGAGGGTTTAAATAATCCATTGGAGGTTTTTTTTTCAACAGCTGTCGGTCGTTTTCTGCGACAGTGAGCTTCTCTGAGGTTTCTGACGCTTCCCCTCAGCTGAATGGGACGAGCCAGCGGCGACTTGTTGACTTTTTTTTGGGAGGAAAGCTAAGCTAAGCTAAGCTAAGCTATGGCTGCAGCACCGGAGAGGAAACTCTTAACAACCCTCCCCCAAACACTGGGTAGTGGGCACACACACACACACACACACACACACACACACACACACACACACACACACACACACCCTGTGTCTATAAATGTGCAAGTTGGCAACAAGCAAGGCAGACTTCAGGCGATGGAGGTACTGTAGCATAGCAGCATTATGATGAATACATTGTTTGCCACTGACAGATACAAGCTAACGCCCATGAATACAAAGCAGAATTCAAAATTAGCTACTTCAGAGTTTACTTTTCAAAAATAATGTGGTTTATTGACACAAAGTCTAAAAGTGTTTAACTGTTTGGAAATATTACAAAACAGCTCAGTACAAAACAAATACTAAGATCATATGCTAAGCCATGCTAACAGCTCTCTGATGCTGTACTGTCTGTGCTAAAATGCTAACATGTTAGCAGACTTGTTTACCATGTTCACAATCTCACAAATTATTCATCACATTATTTTTGTGATTTATTTTTGCCAAAATCCTAAATCCTACAGGTTTGCTAGCCTACACCAGCCAATTTTTTTTCTGTTTGTGTGTGTGTGCATATAAAGAATATATATATATATATGTATATATATATATATATATATATATATATATGTGTGTGTGTGTGTGTGTGTGTGTGTGTGTGTGTGTGTGTGTGTGTATACTGTGTACTGTTGGGCACAGCGGGACAGCGGTGCTTTGAGCTAAATGCTAACATTGGGTTTAGCAGACTTGTTTACCATGTTCATCTTAGTTAAGTGTGCTAACATGCTAACATTTGCTAATTAGCAAGAACACAAGTAGAAATTAATATGTTTTGAAAGTATTCAGATTTTTCAGTCTTCTTGACCAACCAACATCATCCATATAGCCAAAGCCATGTCACTAGCATGGCTGATAAACAAAGAGCTGGCACACATTATATAATGAAAATAATACAGTTTACATTGTTATGTAATGTAATGAGCAGGCTGATAGAGAAGCTCTGATTTATTTAATTAGCCTACTGCATTACACTAAAGTAGTAGATACATGATATTGACCTTACCTTTTACAGTGACTCTGGCTGTTTTAGAGACATTTCCTCTGTCATTCCAGGCATGACATGTGTAGGAGCCCATGTTGTAAGCAGTGGCATTGCGGATGAGCAGACGGGACACTCCATCTTCATTTGTTTCGATCACATTGGAAACCCGGAAATAAGTCCAGGAATATTTTGGTCGTGGGTTGCCCATGGAGGAGCACTTCAGCCCCACAGTAGAACCAACACTGACTTCAGAGTCTTCAAGCTCAAGTATCTGCGATGGTGAGTCTAGAGACACCATTTTAAACAATGTAAGTCAGAGAGAAAGCAAATGCTCCAGTTTAACAACTCATGCTAATTATAGGTATTTAAGATATTCATCAAAATAACTTACATAGGACAGTAATCTCGACTGTGTGGATGACACTTGACCGACTGTTAGAAGCCGTGATCATGTACTGCCCTGCATCACTTCTTGTCAGTATTTTAGGAAGATCCACCTCCTCGTCTTCTTTAGACCAGGTGATCTCAGGTGTAGGATAACCCACAGCAAAGCAGGTAAGATTGTGAGGAGCGTACTCAGATGCAGTGTAATTGCTTGGGCATGTCAACTCTGGTCCATCTGAAAGCACAAAAACTAATATTGTACATTTGGCTTCACTTAATTTATTTGATAACTTTAGTTACTGAAGAATTCCAGAAACAAAATGTTTTCGTTGTTTGTATTGATGACTGAATGTGATACTCACACACTACGTTAACCTGGAGGTCCTTTTCGGCATAGGAAAAGCCCTCAGCTTGTACAGTGTAATTCCCTTTATCATCCCTCTTCAGTGGGACGGTCGAGTTTGTCTGCCGTCCATCTTTCAGCCACTTGACAATAGGAGGGGGATTTCCTGTCGCACTGCAAAGCGTCTCCAAAGTATCCCCCTCCAGTAGCTCAGGAGCAGAACACTCTAAATCCGGTCCAACTAAACAGAAACATATAAAGCAATGATTTATGATATTTTACTTTTATTTAACAGATGAAAAGCAACTCTGACAGAAATAAGACAAGAGAACTGACTGAAATATGTGTTTTCCCTTTAAGACATGTACGGTCAATACCCAAAAACTAGTTCAACTTAGTATAGTAAAAAAAAAGGCTGAAACAGCTTTTACTTTCATTAGCGATTAATAGGATGATTATTTTCTCAATTATTGGTTTATCTGAAACTGTCACAATTTTCTTGAGCTCAATGTGATATGACTGAATGTCTTGTTTTGTCTGACAAAGAGTTAATTACCCAGAAATTGTCAGTTTAAAAAAAAAAGCAGAAAATTCTGACCTTTAGAAGCTGAAACTGTCTCAAGTGTTTGGCTTTTCTTTTTGACAAATGACTTACACGATTAATAGATTATCAAAATAGTTGCTGATAAATTTCAGTTGACTAATTAAATAACAAGTGTTGAAGCTCTAGTAAAAACAGAAATAGAAAAATGTAAATGTAATTCCAAACTCCAACATAACAGATTGATAAAACTGACCATTTTAAACGACCTAAATATGGCATTAGGAACATTTCACATAGGTAATTGCTCATGATATACTTACAGTTAACTGTAATTTGATACTCTTTAGAAGATACATTAAATTGTGGCCCTTCTGGCCCCAGGTCCATATGTGCCTCGCATCTGAATGTGACTCCGTTGTCTTTTCTTGACGGCTTAAAGTTGTAGACAGATGACTGATTCACTGGTGGCTTACTGGGATTGTTAAAAGTGTCTGTATGCACTATTGTATCTCCTTTGTACCACCTTACACTGAGATTCTGAACAGGTGCTATATCGTTGATGCCACATGTGATTTCAAAGTTCTCGTTTTCGCCAATCACACCATTGAGGTCACCGGTGGTGCTGATACTGATGGTCTCTGGGAATTCTGGAGAAGAAGAAGAGGTTATCAGACACCATCGCAGCATCATTACGTACCGTGAAGATAGAAGCAGACTTACTGTAAAGTACAATTTTGGGTTCCATGAGGCACTGCGTAAATTGACTCTCTTGTGATGGGTTGATGAAGCACTGGGGAGCGATTTCCCAGTCTGTTACCTTCTCCATAGTCCAGGTCAAATGATTGACCTTCTTCAAACCTGTGCCTCCCTTTGTGGCCTCCCAGCCCATTCCTCTAAACTCCGTCGCTGATGTGCTGCAGTTGATTGAAACAGAGTCTCCATATCTCAGCACGACACTGGGGGGGCTCAACTCAATGGGACAGGAGGCACGTACACCTGCAGCATGGAGGCACAGTCACAGAAACATGTCATTGCAATGTTTGCCTTGTATTTATTGTCAGCACGTTAATTCAAATGGAGATTTTCAACAACTGCCTCCCACTTGGATGTTGAGTGCATGCCCACTGTATGTCAAAGACTTGTGGAAGCTGTGGTTATCTAAGAAAAAGGTTGAGAAATTCTGAATCAAGTCAAAAAGCTGAAATACATGTTTTCATTGTTAATTTTGTAAAATCCTTCATCACTATGATAGCCTGCTGGTTTTACTCAAGGTACTCTAAAGCATCTCCTCCATCATCATGCTACCATTTAATATTTCCTATTCAGAGGGAATATCTTGACTTAGTTGTGCAATATCTTATTAAAAAGACAGTAATCTTTCACTTTTTATTTAAAGGTACAATATGTAGGAATTTTAGTTAAAAACAGTAAGAAATTAACTAAAATTATCTGCAGAATGAAAACGCAACAGTTTTGACGTTATGACATCTTTGTATTGTGTTGCAGAGATATCTACTGAAGTTAGCATGCTAACCAGCTAGCAACAGCCCGTTCTGGTCCAACATTCCTGTGCTTGTGGCGTAAACACCAACACCTCCCTGGTGCTCCGAGCTCCCAGTCTGGACCACCAGATGCACGGGTAAATGTGCTGACTAGGTAAAGGCTCTGGTGATTACTCTGGTGATATGTTGCCCCCTGTTTGTTTTAAGTGGGAATTCGACAAGTGGCCAATTCTTACATATTGCACCGTTAAAAACAGCAATCTTTCACCTTTAATTTAAACACTCTCACTTTTTATTTTGAGCATGTTTGTCAGCAAAAGGTAAAAAAAAGAAAAAAAACATGCCATTAAAAGGAAACTGAGTTGAAAAGAACTAATTCGATTTCAGTAAAGACTTAATTATTTATTAAAAGGAGGCTATTAGTCAGTAAATTGAAGGGGAACCCAAAACATAACTTGTCGCTTTCACTTTCATGTCCTGCTGTGGGTGTTTTCCCGTGACTGTCCCAACTGACCAAGAGCCTTTCACTTTGTTCCTATAGGCAATTTCCGATTTTTGTTTTTTATTTTGTTTTTTTGTTTGTTTGTTTTTAAACTTTAGTGCCAAGAACAATGAAAAACAGTCAGTCCAAGTACGAAAAGTGAATATCAGATTTCATATTTGGCAATATGTTTTGCCATAGTCTGGATTTGCTCATAAATCTGCTACTACTTTCGACCCCAAATTACACACACACACACACACACACACACACACACACACACACACACACACACACACACACACACACACACACACTCTCTCACGCACACATGCACACACACACACACACACACACACACACACACACACACACACACACACACACAACCAAATAAATAAATAAATAAAAACAAAGGAAAAAGGTAATTAATTAATTAATTAATCATGGGGTCTTATTTAATAGTTTTAGTTCAGATGTTTCTGCCTTCGTTCCTGCTGGACTCGAGGGTTTTTAATGTTATCTCGAGGGATTATTCAGTGTCTTTGTTAAGGATTGTTTCAGTCTCAGCCTTGGATATGTGGAACTTCTTTGTTATGGCCAGTTTGCTCTCGGTGCACGCTGAGCTGACAATCTGTTTCTCCCACATTATACTGCTCCCTTCTGGTAAGAACAAAGTTCTGCATCTCTGGCATGCCGCCCTCTTATCTGCCGCTATTTTACAGTAAATGATGAGCCCACGTGTCGATAACAGGAGCTCATTTGGCATTTTCACCTTCCAGTATATTTCATAAAGATTGTTTATTATTAAAACAGCCTTTGCCCCTTTGTGGAATGTCAAGACAAAAATATTGATCATAAACATGATGAAAATCTATAGACCATCGTTTCTGCCGAGAAAGTGTAAAGTGCCTACCTGTCGCAGTGAGGAGGACCCCCACAAAGAGCCAAACAAATGATATCCTTCCACTCATTTGATTTGTTTACTCATCTAACCGGAACAATGTCCCTTCTGTCGTTTAGTCCAGCTCTGCTCAGCTTCTCTGTGGGGCTGTGCTGTCCTGATCCCTCCGTAGTAAACCAGTGAAGTACATTCACAGGAGAGGGAGAGAGAGACACATGCTCTCTCTCTCTCCCTCTCTCTCTCCCTCCCTCTCCCTCTCTCTCTCTGTACAGTCGCAGTACAGTGGTTTTTTGTGTGGGCTACTTATTCATGAGTCAGTCAGATTTAAAGCCTACACGAGAATTCAGCTGTTCTGATTTGCTGTATTTTTAGCACGTTTACATTGATTCATGTTTGTATTTAGTCAAGATTAATTCGATATCTTGTCAAACTGAAGAAACGTTTTAGTGTCTTTGTTCTGACTGATTAAAAATGAGACTGAGACTGAGTGAGACTAGATTTACAGTGCCCATAAAAAGTATTCTTCCCCCTGGATGTTTCCTCTTTTATTGCTTTTATAAATGGAATCATGGTCAATATAATTTGGCTTTCTCGACAAAAAAACCCAAAAACCTGTCAAAGTGAAAACCGATTTCTACGAAGTAATGCCAATTAATCAATCACCCGCCTTTAAAGAGATAATTCAACAGTCCAATCCAATAGAGAATTTGTGGCTGGTCTTGAAAAGGGCTGTTCACGCCTGATTCCCGTGCAACCTCACAGAGCTCGAGCAGGTTTACCAAGAAGCGCTGTGTCCAGATGTGCAGGCCTGATTGAGACCTATCCACACAGACTCAGTGAGTATACTAAACACTGACTTGAAGGGGGTGAATACTTATGCAGTCACTTATTTTGCTGATTTGTTGACAGATATTACAAATATTAAATAACTTTTCACAGCTGCTGATTTTTCCCAAAGAAAAGAAGATAAAAATCATATTGCAAATTGGAACAATGTATGTGTTTTCTCTCTTTAATTCAACACATCTGACTGTGTGGAAAATTTCTGCAGAGACAAAAGAAAAGAAAAGAGAAGCAAAGAAATTGCTTACCGCTCTCCGCTCTCCGCTTTTTTTTTTTTCAAGTTTGATGCACTGCTGCAGTGTAAACCCGTCAGCAGATGATAGGATAGCTAACTTAAACTCTTGTATGTATCTGATTAAATTCAAGGTGCAGATGTTTGCAGACACAATGGGTTTGTTTTCCTCCTTTTTTCCCAGTTTTTTCACCAGCCGCCACTGACATTTAGGTTAAAATCTAGACTGAATTTATTTAACCACATGAATGAAACAGACACTTACATGATGTTCTGTTTCACAGCTAGAAATACAAAATCCATATTTTAAGGAGCACATTTGATGACAGCGATGGTATCATGCTTCCTTTCTCAATCAAGCTAAACCATCAAAAATGATTTGTATGCATGCTGGAAGGTTTCATTATGCCCACACTTCTTGAGGTCACCAGCGCATAGATTCACACCCACACACCCACATTTCGAGACAGATTGAGTGTTTGCAGCTCTACCAGCACCATGTTTTCATATTTTACAAAACAAATGTTTTTGGACCAAAGTAAGATAAGTGCTGCCACTTCTGGCGAATTGTTGGAGTCATCAGTCGGAAATCAGATATGGCTTATGTTTTCAGATCCACTGAGCTTTGTAGTGAGATAAACATGTTGGCTGATTTCCTCACAACATTTTTTTCAGTCAACAAGGCGTCTTTCACTTTCAGGAAGAAGTAAATTTGATCTGTGGAGTTTCCACACTATGCAGTCACATCCTGTTTTTGGTTGTTTCCAATTTCCAGAAGTATGGGATATTCCAGGATATGCAGGATATTAATTCCTTGAAATGGGGAGCTCTTGCCCTCCTGCACTGATGTGATGGTTATAGGGATTCTAATGCTCAGTCATCCTAGGTTGATAGCTTTGTGGGAGGCACATCTTCAGCGATAAATAAAAAATCTAGGGGCTGAGACACTGATTTTGTGGGAGTGCAGGGGGAACGAACAGTAATCACATCCTCCCTGAGCTCTTGTGGTCCACGGATGTGATGAATAGAAAGCAGAACAATGTGTTTGCAGTTAAATTAGGGAATGTGAGAATGCTGAGAATAAACAGCTGCACACAGCAAGACGTCTTTAATCCAGTAAGGGTCAAAGGTTGTTTCAGCAGTCCATCAGATGGGAGCAGAAGGGCATGATAGAAGACGATACGCAGCAAGGGAGGCCCTGAAAGACAAACAGGGGGCTTTGTTTAAGAAAACAAGCATTGAGATTCCAGTCATGTTGCTAAAACGCTCCCTACTCACAAAAACATAAAACATGCATTACTCTTTCCTCCAGTCTCACTCCAGGAGGGTTTTGCACACAGTCATATCACACTCAGAGGGTTGCTATGCAGATTTCAATAAAATGTTATTGGTGTCAAGCCAGTGGTAAGCTTTAATCTCCTGACAATGGGTCTGTGTTTCCCAGCAGCTAAACCAGAGGAACTGAAAACTGAACAAAGATTACTGGAACAGAACTAAAGTGTTCAAAAGTGTGTCTAACTCTCCGAAATGTTATCAAGCATGCAGTGTGATCACTATCAGCTTTAAACTTGCATGTAGCGACCTCAGAGAGCCCAGCCGGCCACCTTTAAAGAATTTCCGGCTCATTTCTATTAACTTCGCTCAGATGTTTTACACTAGTGAGTCACATAGTATTTAATGGTCTGAAAAATAGCAGCTCTTGTATGGGAGGGTTTTTTCTCAAGATAAAGGGTTTCTAAAAGTGGTGGTGATGATATACGCTGATGCTGATCTGTTTCCAGCAGCGTACAGAGGAGATAGAGAAATAGGAAAGAGAAGGGACAATGGATTCACCTTCCATCTAAACTTCTGCACGTTCAAGACAATAAGACTCATTAATGCTGTCCAAAAGATTATCATGGTTTGAGTAATGTCTCAAGTCTGTTTTCCTCCCAGAAGACAGACAAAACTTCCATTCTATGAAGGATGAAGGGAAATTCCCCAACAAAATAAGAAGAAAACTGAAAGTGGTGGAATAAAAGATTAGTAAGAGAAAGAGAGTGAACTATGTCATTAACGTCATTAAGATTTAAAAGTAACCTTCAAATAGCGTCAACGAGGCTCCAGGTGATAACGTAACCTCTGTAAAACTTTTCCTGTGACAAAGAGGAAATGGCTGTAAAAGTAAAGGAAAAACACTTGACTGCATGTATCCAGAGACTAATGACTTGTCGGCACACTGATAGGATGTCCTTGTACTTTAGAGAAAAGCCTACATCAGCTTTGGATGTTTTTTTTCTCACCGTCTCTTTAAATCTATAAAACTGAGCCGGTATTTAACATTCAGCGGGTAGATTTGTGAAAACAGAGAAGAACACCAGAAACATTCACAGTGCAACAATATGAGTGTTGTCCATTTACTTACTGAAGCAAAGCTTACTGTAATGTGATCATGGAAAATGCATGAGTCTAACAGAGGTCCCTCTGTGTCTGCAGATTCCTTGTGTCTCTGCTGGCATTTTGAAACAGTTTTCTTTATCTTGTGGAATAGAGATGATGTGTCAGTGTCAGTGTCAGTGTGGTTGGACGGACTCAGGATTTCCTAAAATGGTTTTTACACATAGGAAATCATAGATATTTATCTTCCCTCCACATAGTGTAATTTTATCTTACTTCCTGGAAAACCAGCATGACGAATCAAACCGCACAGATTCAGTTTATTAGCTTAACTGGTTTCCACAGAGGATTTTAGTCATCCACTAGAGATTATTCACCTCCCAGTTGTGTCTAAACTTGAAGGAATTTCAGAGTAATACTAGAACTTCTATTTCATGTTCAAAGCGCTGTTACGCAACAGAAGTCATTTGTCTTCTAATTCCAGTGAAGTTTGAATTCAGTTTCCCCTCACATCCGCTGATTTCTGTTCAGAACTCACATTGAACAAACTCTCCCACTGAGAGTTCAGAGTCTACATTCCACAACATTGAGTAAGATGAATTCCCCTGTCAAGGACTGCGCTCTTGCCTTGATCATTAAACTGAGCAGAGGTCAGTTCTGGAATGCATTTGTGCTTTTGGAAAGGATACTGCAAATAAGTACAGTCAATCTGATTTCATGCAAACCCTCCTGGCAAAGTTCATACAAGTTGAAACAATCCAGATGTAAACCTGCTTCATCACTCATATCTGCCTTCAAAACCTTAACGTAAGAGCATTATAATAACTGTATATTAGCCTTTTACCACACACACCCAACCTTAATTTTACAAATGTACCTCATACCGGTAGCAATATGCATAAATTATTCAAGTGATTGAACAGTTTGGCTTCAGTATAGGCAAGAGCATACTAATGATATAACTCAGGTCCCATTTTATCACTTGAGAACGTTGTGAAAACAATCCTTGTGCACACAGATCCACAGAAATGATTGAAAATGCTGTATTATGCATGCCAGGCCATGGCAGTGTAATGTCGCAATTACACACCACGAAAAAACAGCACCTGTCTGCGCACGTTTTCAACAGAGCGGTGAGCCATCATTTCACAGTAAGGGTGCAGCAAATCTACACTCGGCTGGAGGAACGTTAATAAACTCAGTACAGTCAGCAGCACAAAGCTCAATAATCCCCCATTGTTCTTGTTGTTGAAGCTGGGCCGTGTCGTCACAGTTTTGATAGGAATTATGTATTGCCAGTTACACAATGACGTTAAAGGTGCTATTTGTGAGAAAAGTTGATTTTTGACTCCCAACTTGTCAAATAATGACACTTTGGGATTGTTGGACTGGTTGGCCGTCGTCCCAAAGCGTCATTATTTGAAGAGTTGGGAGTCAAAAATCAACTTTTCTTACAAATAGCACCTTTAAGGGTGGCGTTTTCAAATATTAAATCGCTCAATTCATGGGAAATGCACAAAAGCGGTATTCTGTCAGAACTTGCATAAGTTTGTGATGTCACAACTATACAGTCACTGCCCTCATCCATTTCCCAAGCACAACTGTGGTTACAAAAACACTGGCAGAGCTGATGAGGAAACACTGTGGCCAGAGTCTACTCAGTGCCTGTGGGAACTGACTAATCAAAGCAGACTGAGCTTTTCAGGAAGGGGGAGTTTAAACGGAGCATCCAGACAGAGGGTGAGTCGAGGTGCTGCAGCAATTGACAGTATGAGAAAAAAATTATCGTAAACAATTTTAGTAGACAACTAAAACATAGTATAAAACTTAAAATGAGCATAATATGGCACCTTTAGCTGTGTTCAACATCAACAAATTTAGTGCCAATCCAATCAGAAGATGTTGAGATATTTCCGTTTAATTGACAACTTTGACCTAATGCTGGTGTACAGGAAACATCAGGGCATCTCCAAAATTAGTAGGATTCATTCTCTGGGCATCACGAATGTCAAAAGTGTTGGACTGACTGACCCATAGACCAACATTGCTATCCTTCAAGACATGCCGGCAATATGGCTAAAAGCCAGGGCTCTTATTATCAACACAAATTATTTTAATTTGCTGACCTTCTCTTGTGGCTCTGTAGTTGCCAAAACAAACTTCATTCATTAACTTGAAAAAAGCATGACATATGATTAAATAATTATAATGTAACTGGAAAGGGTAAGTGTGCTATATGCAGGAACCAGATAACAAGCAGGAAATATCCAATTAACTGCAGACAATTCTATGGAGTCCACAAAAGACAGGAAGAGTGTTTAAAGTCAGTGTGAGCCATGCAAGGTGGCAGCACAGCCTGGAAGTCTCTCTTCCTGATCTTACTTCTTATCAGATGGCCTCCTGTCTGCTTACTGGACACCATGTACAGTGGATCCTCCTGTCGCCTCCGTCTGTCTCTTCTGATTATATTATAATCAGTTTACTTTCCACCATTTCACCCTCATCTTAACCTTTGCTTAGAAAATACATCCTGTGGTTTCTATTAT
Organism: Pagrus major; assembly: GCF_040436345.1. NCBI lineage: Eukaryota > Metazoa > Chordata > Actinopteri > Spariformes > Sparidae > Pagrus > Pagrus major. Next base: position 23,099,475 of record NC_133237.1, read on the forward strand.
GCATTGAGTACATTTGGATTTCTGCCTACTGTTGCTGGCCTAAAACTCCCTCTTTCAGTTTTCTGTTTCAGTTCACCCTACCCCTTCCTTTCCACTGTTAGACTTTCTTTTTGCTCCTTTCTCCCGTCTCCTTTTAAATGCAACAGCTCTCTTCACTTGGAAATGAAGGAGACTGAAGACCTCCTTTCACAGTAATTACATTGTTTTGTTCTAGTGTTTTGTGAAGGGAGGCTCACTCCTGTCCAGCTGAGTCATAGGAGAAGGCCTCTCCAAGAACAATCTGCCCCTTCAAGGCTCCCCCTTTGCTCAACTGTGTACCGACAACAATCAGATTCATCCAGAAACTCCAAGTTGGTGGGGGAGGATGACTCAAAGGATCTGCCACTATGACCCTTTGACAGGAACTGTAGAAGTCTGTATCAGATTAAAGAAAACATTTTTTAGATAAGGACAATGCAGTGCAGTTTCCTGAGAAATCACCAGAGTCATCTTTCAAAGAAAATCATGTTTTTCCCCCTCTTTTGCTCATTTACAACAATTCCAGAGTAGCTAAGGAAAGCAACCTTGAATCAGTCCTGCTCGGAAATACAGCCTGACATGAAATGTGCTGACAGTGGGTTTCAGGTCCTGTTATTGAGGGAGGATCTAACTATTCTATCTGGGCCTGATTGTCCCAAGAGAGGATCATCACTTTACAACATAAAGTTTGACATCATAGCCATATGGTAATGTTTAGGAGCTGCGTGATGGTGGACAGGCAAAGAGGTTAGACGGTCAGGTTCTTCTAACTAGACGTTTCTTCTTATTTTCTACAGAAACAATAAAAATGAATTGGTGAGTGATCATTTTAATTTGCCTCAGTTTGATTAGTTTTATCAGCAGAGGGAGAGAAAACTGGATGTGCAGTTTGAATAGATTGTTAGCGATGATGTCATGTGTTTTGGGAGTAATAAACTGTAAATATTTTTCCAGTTGAACGGCAGAGACCCTCCTACATCATCTGGCAGAGAGTGCTCTGACGACAAGTCCTCCAACCCCTTTTGCATGATATCCCCCAAACCTACCGAAGACATCTGTTCATGAGGTTAAAAGTTTCCACAGGGACACAGAGAAACATATGTGAGTGTTTTATCTAATGGCTCTTTGTTCTGTCCAGGGGCTTCTTTTATTGCTTACACTGCAGAGGCCACTGCATGAAAGTCACTGATCTCTGGCTCCCCCATGTGTTGAAGGCAACGAAGTGATCCTGAAGTAAATCAGACTGGACAATAAATGTCTTCACCTCCAGAGAAACATTTAAGATTCTTTGATCTGCCTATCTAATAACAAGATAACAACATTTTTAAAAAAGTCCAAGTGGGAATACTTTATTGTTTTACAGTATTTTTTTAAACACTCAACACCAGAGCTCTCCTTGATTACTGGAAGTCACCACTAGATGACAGCATAGTGTCAAATCAAACATCCAGACTTCATCACACTCTCTTTAACCTCCATACAAATGTGATCCACTCTCCCTGAGCAGAGATTTGTGGGGCAGACAGGGCTTTTGGCAAAGGTGGAGGAGGGGGCTGCTGCTGCAAACAGTTGGATAACATATGGATTTGGGAAACCTCAGCGGTGGCAACCACATCGACCACATACGCTCACTCTGATGCCATAACAAAGCCTCTGGGAAAACCTAATTAGCAAGGTCAAAGCCAACTGAGTCGAAAAGTGGGATTCCTGTTAGTCAGATTTAATCTGAATTAATCGTTACTTGTGATGGGTGGGAGAGAACCTCACATGAGCTCAGATCAGAGGCCTCCATGTCCTATTTATCTTAGGCATAAAGAGCAGCGGTGGGGGAAGTATTCACATCTTTTACTGAAGTAAAAGCAGCAATACTACAGTGTAAAAATACTCTGTTGCAAGTAAAAGTCATTCAAAATGAAGTAAAAGTAGTTAAATAAAAGAATTAGCATCAAAAAGTACCAAAAATGAAAGAACTAATTATGCAGAATAACCCACTTCAGAATCACACTGTATATCACTGGATAATATCATTGATGTATTAATGTATTCATCACTTTAATATTGCAGCTGGTAAAGTTGAAGCTAATCTTAATTACTTAACATACTACTGGGTGGCTTAACTTTTAATAATATGAGTCATTTATATGTTCAATATGTGTAATAGAGTAAAAAATACAATATTTACCACCAAAATTAAGTGGAGTTGACCTATAAAGTAGGATCCACTTCATTAAAACCCAACACCACTGACATTTCGGCTAGTGTTGCAGGCTAACCTTAAACACACTTCAAGCAGGAAATGTGATTCAAAAACAGATTTCATGACCTCTCACATCATTCTACAAGATTCATCTTGTTTCACTTCAGAGGAACAAACATATTTTTTGTTCCCGTCAGTGCATCACACACTGTGGTTTTCACAGTGTTATGTGTCAAGTGAACATATCATATTGTGTAATATTTTTCAAAAATAGTTTCATGATTTTACTGAAAATATGCAAACCATTTGATGTTTGCTTTGTCTTATGTTTTATGTATTATGTATGTTCCTCAAATGTACACAAGTGCATTTATTACAATGCTATACTTCTACTCTGCTGCATTTTGGAGGCCAATATTGTAGTTTTCTACCCCACTACAATTATTTGATAACTTTAGTTGCTCGTTACTTTACAGATTACATGCTGCCTCAGAGTCCAAGTGGTGCATTTTTAAAATATTTACTGGATCAACTACAAAGCATATACATACATAATATCAGCTACTTTAAGACTATTTGTACGGGTGACTTTCCTTTCTGCCGAGGCAACGTTTAACACAATATCTTTATTTTTACTTAAGTATGCCTTTTGAGTAGTTTTTACAATACTGATTATTACACCTGGCCAGTGACTACAGCTGAAAATGATCCAAGATGGCTAAATTGGCACATTTACAGAAATCTCTGTCAGTAATGTGCACTGTCCCTGTAACTTCAGTGTATTCAAAAACAAAATTAACATAAGCATGAGTGATGTTTCTGCTGTTTGGAGAATGAATGCAAGAGATAAAAGTTGTTTTACAACTTACACAACTTTCTTGATAGCACCTGTGAAAATTTCATAATATTTTCTTTTAAACTTTTCTGTTCTATCTTCCTCCCTTATGCGGGAATCAGCTGTGCCTCAGCCAGCGGCGTAGCTGTTCCAGACATCACTGGTTGTATTGCGGTGGGATAAACCACAAAACTGACAATTTCTCAGACCTTTGAAATGGTAACACGGTAAATCCTCTGTTTGTAAGAACTTTAAACACGGAGATTGGCTGTCTTTCTGTGGTTTAATTTTAACTTGTTTGTTTTGGGTTGAGTCCAGCGTGCTGCAGATGGACACTTTCTCACAGAGCTCCTCAGCCTGGAGCTTTTTCCTAGCTCACTCTCTCCTCTTTGGGTTTGAGTCTGGGGCTCACCCATGGCCTCAGTGGATCCACTGGCCAGCTAAAATGTTGTTTCGCTTCATGTCCCTTTGCCCCAGCCATGCTAGCATATATAGAATAGTATGTCCTTGCTATGCTGCAAGTTGCCAAAATAACAGAAACACCCCAAAACCAATTTTGGAAGCAGTCTGGTGTCACAGGCGGTTTTCATCATCCAACAACCACGAAACTCCATTGAAAATGAGCGTGAATAAATAAGTTTCTACAGCAGCAAGATGAGCTCTATCACTGGCTTTAAAGAGCGGAGAGAGGAGATTAGCATTTTAAAAAACATGGCCTAAGGGACTGTGGCTGTCTACCATGTCCCAGAGGCATTTTAGAGTCCATACTGAGAAACAGATAGGGCCCTAATGATTGGCCTTTTACAGATTAATAGAGCACAGCCTGGAACACTGTATGGAACATAAATGTGAGACGGTGACATAAGATCATTTAGCGAGGGTCATGAGGAGGGGAAGGAGGGGAGGATGGTAACACAAGCTAGCTCTTGAGAGTAACCATTGATTTTTTTTTTTTAACCCTAGAAGCTCACAGAAAAAACAAAAAGGCTGGAAGGGTTGTAATAATTTGATGAGGAGCAGCTGACACAAGATACCCAAAGGTCTAACTCGAGGATGGAGACAAGTGAAACCTAATAGTATTTATCACCGCTACCCATCTGGCCAGCTGCTGGGGACTTTGTTATGCTGCCTTTCAGTACACCTTTTTCTCAAATGTGACCAGGATGTCTTTTCAAACCACACCCATGTTCCTCATGCAGGTTTTCATTTGAAAGCCAAAGAGAAGACAGATCAGCGATTACCCTGTGAAAGGGAAAGGATGCAGAGGTCTTTTTGTGGGCTCAGTAGGAGCTCAAAAGGTCTTGAGATGCCCCCTTCCCCCGTCAGAGGCCTCCTGGGCACTGTTAACACCATGAGAGAGGGGCAATGACTTCCAAGGTTTGGTAAGGCTGGAGAGAACAGCATCTCAACATCTGGGAGGCATTATGCTGTTGCTGCCCAAGGGTGAAACTCAGAGAGTCGATGACGGGGGAGTGACTGTGTGTGTTTGGACCAAGCTGTGTGTGTTTTACAGAGAATGACTTAATTACATTGTTTTTTGAGAGTCGGGGTACAAAACCATGACCTCTTGAGAAATACTGAGTTGAATGAGGGTGGCAAACAGAGATGATGGGAGATAGTGAAATACAGTGTGCTCTTTCTCTGCGGCGGGTGGTGTATGGGTGCTCATGCACACAGCCTGTATGGCTCTTTGTTCATGCAACTTGTTTGAAGACTGGGTCTTTCACTGGGCGGCAGGATGTAGAGCTCTGGACCCTTGGCAACACAGCCGCTCCATCTGAGCCTGGCCGAAACAAGATGGCTTTGTATGAGCACGATCACCATCCTGCCCCTCCCTTCCTTCCCCTAACCCCTACCTATAGGGCCGTAGCCTGAAGCACTGCGCACCAGGTGCTCCCCCTCGTTAGCCTCACAGCAGCTACATGTCCTGCTGCTTTCAGGGAGCAGAAGTTACCTCAGAGCAACCTGACCTTCACTGGGACCAACCCAGTCTTTAATCAAGAGTGCTCTGACATCAGCCGGGAGCCAGCGAGAGGCAGGCCAGCTGACAGGGAGCAGCATGTGATACCACAAGTTAGACGTGCCTTATATAATAAGTCTTTTCCCTTTTGTGAAAGAGTACTAAAAAGGCAGTTCAAAGCTCAACAGACAATCATTGTTTGCTTGTTGAATGCCTCATTTTGTTGGTCATAAATGAGGCCAGCCTCAGGGCATTCTGACACATGTCCTGATCTCTATCTGAACCCACAAACGAATACAAAAAAAATCTGATTTTAGGTCCACGCACTGCCTCTGAATTACTGACTCATATGAGATTAATAAAAAACAGAGTTTTGTAAGACGGGAACATTCTCAGCCATTTTGTGAGATTTTCCTGGCTATGTGGCTTTCACACCCCCACCCCCCTTGTGTAATTTTTTAAAGAGAGAGCTGAGTCCTCTCCATAACATGAACACATGCTGTGCTCCGCCAACTGCCTCAGGCTCACAAGAGACAGGCACTGGACGGTCTTTTACCCCCCTCCTCCTCTTCCACCCCCCACATCAACCTGTCATCTACCCCTCCACCCTCGCTACATGTCCCACTCATCCTCTTCGATCCTCCTCCTTCTCCGGCCGTGCCTTGCCGTCAGTCGGCTGTTATTGAGCAGGCATTTCACAGACACTCCCACTGAGACCAGTGACCTCATCAGCGGGCAGGAAGTCAGAGGGTTCAAGTTCCTCCTGTGAGAGTAATCCCACACATCTCTGCACATTTGATTCAAGAGAGGGGAGAGCGCCGAGGGGCCATGGGGGTGTGGAGTCCCCATACTTACTGGCTTCTCACTCCCAGACCACACCACATCATCATTGTCGTCACATGACCACTCTGGAAGGAGAACAATATCAGTGGAAAAGTAGCAAGATCCAGGTGTCTCTACTTCCCCAGCTCGAAACGGCTGCAACGTGGCAGTGGAACAATGTGGAGGAAGAGATCAGATTAGAAAAGAAAGGAGCAAAGAGGAAGGAGCTTTGAACAAATGACGAAAGACGTTTGTATATTTAACCATTAATGGACAAAGATGTGGCGTGTACATGTCCAATAATAGACAAAGACTGCTCTGTCCCTCCTTACATCAGGGAATAATCATTAATTTGAAACGTCAGGGACACGCAAACTGATTGGTGGCTTTTTCCCTGAAGTGGGTCAATGACCTCGACTGTTTGTCAGTCCCTTCCTGCCAAAGTTCTGTTGCCTCAACAAATGACAGTGGGAATATAAACCAACTCTGATGCGACTCGTGGCTCGACACACCCACCTGGTATGAAGGATAGCGTGTTATTTCTTTGTGATTATATTGCAAGATTTAAGTAGCCTACGTTTCAATGTTGATACAGGGAAAGCCACAGATGAACTGTAACTAAGTACATCTAGTCCCAAGTACTGTACTTAAAGGGTAATTTCACCAATTTAAGGTCGTTGGGAGAACTACTGCAAATGTGAAAAAAGCAGTATAAAGCCTTTTGCAGCTCCAGAGAAAGCTGCATATAATCTGTTAAATTACAGTGATGTCACTCAGTAGCTAAGTTGCATTGTGGGTAATGTAGGCACCAGGATTTGAAAAGGAAGAAGAATGCATGAAAAAATGCAATATATCTTGTTCTGCTGTATTGATTTTGATCATTAGATTTTAACTTGTCCATAATGAGTCAAACAAAACCTGGCGCCTACATTACCCACAATGCATTATTATCCATCTGAGACAATTTATCAGATTCAAGTGTTCATCTCTCTGGATTTGAACATTGCTGGAAAAATGTGGGTACCCAGTTCAACAGAATATATAAGAAAGGTCTAGTTGTATTTACATATTATGACTTTAAGTACTTTTATTGCCAGAAAAATGAATGAATTATTATTATCAGATACTGTAAGACTTTTCGTATTGCTGACTTTCACTTTTACCAAAGTAACATCTTAACATAATAGCTTTACTTTCACTCTCAAGTAGGAAATTTAGGTACTTTTTACAAAAGTGCAAAACAACTCTTTTATTACAATAGGCCTATGACATATGAAGAAATACCCACTCCAAACACTGTAATGTTAGCTGCTGGATGTTTTGTTAAGAGAGTTTTTTGGGCTACAATATTGATCCATTTCCATTTCCATCCATCAAAACTGTGGCATGTTTACTGCAGATCAATAATTCACCAATTAAATGTATCCCGGAGCTATATCATGCAAACACAGAGGCCTACAAGAGCACGCTCTCCAAAAGCTCAAGCAGATTATTAGTCCACACATCATATGTGGCCGAGCACTCAATGTTGTAAACAACACTTTCTTTTTTTTTCACTTTTTGTGCACACCTCCCACTCTTTCTGGGAGCCAAAAGTGAGTGAGTTGCAACACGTTTGTTACCGGCAGGTCTCGTTTTGAGCTGAGTCTGCAGATTTTCACTTCAGCTCCAAAGGGCTGAGTCTGGGCTTGGCCACTCCTGGCATGCACGGCACAAAGACGTGAGCACTGCCAGAAAAGCCCATAGCAGTTCCACAGAGCAAGAGAAATGCAGAAAACCCAGGGGGAGCACACAAGACCAGGCAGAAATCAAATTGAGGGTGTGTGTGTGTGTGTGTGTGTCTGTGTGTGTGTGTCTGTGTGTACAGGGAGGGGGGGTTAATGTGAAATGACTTTGAGCTGGGCAACAGCTCAGCTCATCACAGATCTTTGCCGAAGGGAACATTGACGGGTTTGTGCCCAGATGTGTGGGAGGGAGACAGAGCTGAACAGTCATATCCAGTGTTTGTGAATTTGTTCCAACTCTTCAGACACGGTCCATTCTCCACCATAAATCTGCCGTACTTCCAGTCACTTGGCGTCACTTACTCGCTCACAGATTCTAGCACGCACAAATAATGAGCTTTTATGGCTTTGAAAGCTGTATTCATTTGCACACGCACTTCCGCACGCCAGCATTGGACAGCTAAAAAAAAAGAAAGGAGTAACAGAAGGAAGCGTTAACATGTATTTTTTATCTCGTTCAGGAAAAAGAATGCACTGATAAAGTGATGCAATTTAAACAGCACCACATGTCTGTGAGGCCCGCTGTCACCAGGCTGTATCACAATCAGTCCTCTCTGCAGCAGACGCGTAGTCAATGTGGAGGCTCTATGTGTTTTTAAGAGCCTTTTCTCCCCTCCGTCTGACTCAGGGCCAATATTCATACTTTAGTGAAACAGAACATTCAGATAGAGACAGCAGTGAGACTGGGAGGACATTCACTGATAAACTCTGAACCCTCACAATGAAAACATTCAGACTTTGTAGCCAGGGATGAGCGGCTCTTAGCACGCAGCCGATCGCCACAGTGCTCCAACTCTGGACCACAGGTTAGGAAGCAGTCTAGCCGCCAGAGTAAAACGTTAGCATTGTAGATTTCTTCATATGTATTCGACAATACATGTCATATCATGCTTCAGTTACATGTGTATGTGCTGACTTGCATGTTCGGAGAGGGGTGGTGACATGACAGCGATGTGAGACCACTGTTGGTGTTTCAAAATTTGTAAGTACGAAACTCCTGGATATTTTTAACGAGACATCTGGACATTTTCCAGCTGTGTAAGTGGTAAGACAAGAAGTCGAGACAACTTGCAGCCAAAAAAGAAGAATTTTTAACGAGAAGTCTGGGTAATTTCCAGAGACAAAACCAGATAAGCCAAAACATGATCTTTTCCTAACTTTAGCCAAGTGTATTTTGTGGCTAAACCTGACCAGACCATAAGCACATTGTTGTCACAAGATAAAATTGAAAACGTAGCCGAAAGAATTGAAAGTTGCAACGTACAGTATCCATGGTTTGCAGAAACAAACACTGTCAACATCTCTTCTGGCATCAGTGTTGTTGGCTGTCACTTGCGGGGAAAATGTACCTTACTGTCATATGAAACTGGGTCAAAAGAAATATTTCTTGGATCAGTAAACAGGTCAGCAGTATCGACATGAGTCAATGGAAAGCTTTGCGTGCACATGTCTGATATATAGATGGAGGATAAGAGTGGAGTGGGAGAGAGGAGGAGTGATAGAGAAAGCATGTGAAAGTGAGAGAAAGTGTGTCTGTGGAGATAAGTGCGGGTCGCTGGAGTCCGGCTGCTCCAGGGTCAAGAAGGTCAGTGCTGATGGAGAGACAAGGAACGTCATGAACCATTGCTGTGTGGGAAAACTCGGTAGAGGAACGGGGAATATTTTCAGGTCTGTTTGGGATAATTGAAGTGCGTCCTTCAGCTGGAGTGTGTGTCGGCGGAGCTTTGGTCATACAGAGGGCGGGAGAAGAAGAGGAGGGAAGGAGAAAGAGGGGATTTGGTCCTTGAGCAGGTCTGGTTCCCATTAGACCGGAGGCCCGGGGTCGGTTTGTTTGTACAGGCAGAGCGTCCCAAAGGAGAACAGAGGCAGCCTGATGTTGCTCCTCCCAACCCGGCCGCCATGGAGGGAGTATCAGCTGCAGTGCTTCACTTTCTTGCCCCTCCTGTCCTCGTCCTCTTTCTGCATCCCTCCATTCCACCCACCCTTATGGAACAAAGTCCAAACGGGTCTTCTAAACTGTTTACGGATGTTCTCTGTTTATGTGCTATTCATGAGAGCCGTGCTGAGAGTTCCTGTCAGTGCCCTCGGCCCTACTGTCCTAGAAACCGAGCCATGTGATTGACATGTCATTTATATGTGAACCTAACCCTGTGTATTCATCAGCTCGCCTTGTCTAATGGGCAAGCAGAGACAGGTCTATCACTCACATGGGTTGGGCTACAGCCCTGTAGTCGCACGCTCTTTTTTAGGCATAAACACAGGCCAATCAATAAAAAAAACCCTTTCCACTTGTACTGTAGAACAATGCTTGTGTAACACTTTTTTTTTTTCCATTAGAGTGTGTTGTGTCATGGAACATTTTCCCAGCATAAATTTTGCAGGTCTGTCCTCATCAGTTATTTGTATAATCCTCCAGTAACATGGGCTTCCCTCCAGCAGCCCCCCAGCAGGAGGATTTGGTCAAGTTTTTTGTTGTTTGCCGCTGTACTAGCTATAAAAACACCGTCAGTCAGACTTGACTGGCACCGTTGTTGTGGATTGCAGGCAATAAACGCCTAACGACACCATGACCACATGCAGAAACACTAACAGGTAAATAAAGCAGGGAGACTGATTGAAGCAGCATGACTTTGACGCCACTGTGGTGTGACAGACGGGGCCATAAAGATCAGAGTGCACAGTGAGTGAGTCAAAGTGAGAACTACAGAGGTTGTGATAAAATGGAGAGGAAGTTCTCATCCGCCTCTCTGTGCTGCATTAAAACAGTCAGAGGAGCGGGGTGTAGCTGGAGGGGGTCAGGGAAAGGGAAGGGGATGATGTTTCTCCCTCGGTGCTCTGCAGGGAGCGGCTGGGGAGTGCAACTGTGATTTATGGAAGCCAGGACTTCGCTGTAACTTTTTTCCTGGAATTCGGGGCTGCTCTGAGGGGGTGGAGGGTCGGCTGAGGAAGGGGTTAGGGGGCAAGAGTGGTCTGAGGCCAGGATAAGAGCAATATTTCACAGGGGCCGTTAAATCAATTCACCTCTAGAAGGAGCCGAACTGGAGAGCTAATGAACGATCTGTCTTTTCCTTCTGCAAGTTTCTTTGACTTTAAGCCTCCAGGTCCCCTGAGGTTAAAGGGCTGTTTCTCCATGTTGGAGACCTACAATTTTGCAGTGTTATTGGAACTTGTTGAGGTAAATGGTGCGAATCATTAGGTAAGAGCATTCACAAGAAGTACAAAGTTGGAGAAGAAGAAAGCTGGAGCTGGAGGAGCTATTCAAAACAGTCATCAAAGTCCCACAGTTAGTACAGGGGGACCCTCTTGCTCTTTTTTCACAGGGAGCAGTGTGAATTTATTTGAGCAGCATCAACGAGAAATGAGATAATCATCATTTAAAAGGTGACACCTTTACTGGCTAAATATTTAGAACCGCAAAATGAAACCCTACTTTAGTATTTTTAAGGGATTACAAATAACTGAAAGAAATGATTACAAAAAGATACACTCATGCGCTGAATTAGTATTCCAGAAATATGACCGACACTGATTTTGTGTGTGTTTGTGTGGCTACAACATCAGAAAGCAATCTTGGGTCTGGATTAGCGACATCATTCAAGTTCAGTAAAAACTGTGGTCCTGTTTCAGCTTCACTAAAAGGAAGAATGTCTAATTCAATCTGTTTTAGTTTAGTGAGATTACTGCCAGTCATAGAAGAATTCGTGTGAGCTGTTAATTAAAGCCACATTTCTCTTTTTGTTATCCAGCAGCGATATTCGTCAGTTTTATGGAGCATTCTCTGTGGCAGCTGCCTTGGTGCCAAATTCTGCATTTTACCGTCAAACACTTGAACATGGACACTCAAGTCTTTCCCATCATCCACCCCAACTGCCTGAAGGAAGGACTCTTTATGTGTTTTTTCACAGCAGACACAACCCCATCAAACCTGCAGTGTGATGATGATGCTGCAGTCTCTGAATACCACTGTGATACTACTGAAGTTAGCATGCTAACCAGCTAGCTCTGGCCTGCACTGTCTCGTAATACCATTTTTTACCTCAAAAGGAAATAATCTGATAGTATAGCTCAGGCCTCCAGATTTGGGCGCTGATTTAAGTCGACCTTCTTGCTTCTCGCCCTCTTCAGGCCTCTCCTAAACCCACCAAGTCATGGTTGTATCTGCTGTAAACCCCCTTGACACTGTATCCCTGCCGTCAAACTGGCTCTACATCGCTCTTGGAGGATGTGCTCAGTCGTACACCAACACTCCACTGATGTTCCAAGTGCCCAGACTAAACAGAGTCAGCTAACAGGACCCATGGATGTAATGAGAACTGGATACCGAGCACTGTTCATTTCTATAAAAGTTGTTGGGTGGAGCATGACACCAACACAGTTCAGCTTTCCCAGGTACAAAATAACCTGAATCTTCCGCATTTTGGGGCCCATAAAACGTCGACCAAGCCGGCTAACTTTCGGTGTAGCGCCCGGCTAATTTGAATTGGATAAATGATTTCATCATGAAGCTCTTCCTGACTTTCCAAAGGTTATCAGACCGAATGAATCAAATCATGATTATGATGGGGTAGTGATGCTCAAAAAATGTATCCTTCTTTCACAATGTAAGGTTATTTGAAAAAGTATTCTGGGCCAGTGTCTTACTGTCTGCTCCAACAGACATTTAACCCAGGGCTAGAAGAAGTGCAGTGTGAATCGTATAGCCCTGGTTAACCCTGGGTTAACAATCTGTGTGTGAGAAGTTATCTCAAGGTCAGCTCTAAGCCTCGGGCTAAGATAGCCCTAGGTTAAGAATATGCTGCTCGAAAAGAGTCAGCAGCAGTTAGAGGTTACTCTGGTAATATGCTGCCCCCTACTTGTTTGGAGTATCTATTTGACAGCTGGCCAGTTCAAAGTCAACTTAATTGTCAATTCTGCGATTTGTACAGAGGAAATGCCTTTCCCTCAGACCCACAGTGTGAAAAGAAAAGATAAAAAATAAATGTAAAAATATGAAGTGTAAAGAAGGTAAGGCACAGGCAAGAACTTAAATATATATACATCAAAGAATAAATATATGTACATGATGAGTATGAGTTCAAGTATTGAACAGCAGCAGGATGTTCCTTTTTCGTAAAAAAAAAAGTAAAGTGCTGTTGCGTGCCAGCGTGTGTGTGTTTACAGTTTTTACATATTGCACCTTTCAGCTGTCATGGCATGACTCACAGATCTCCAAGCGGTACCAGCCCAGCTGGCAAGCAGCAGCATGAGCTAACAGTCATCATCACATGAAAACCTCACTCACAGATGTGTTGTATCCAGGGCTGACAGATCCACTGACGTTAGCGCTCCTTAAAATGTGTTCAGTGAGAAATCTAATAGAGGGCGGCGCGCTTTAGTCATCATGGCTCATCATGGACTTCAGCAGGGAAAAAGTGACGGCTGGATGTCATTACCAAGCAGTGATTATTTAGTGATGGGATATTGTGGGATGGGGTGCCAGTTCTTGAGCAAGTCTGTGGAATCTGGAGCTGCAGTTAATTATCTTTTTAAGTATTGTTTATATTGTGCCACCACAGTGGTGCTTTTAATCTGTGTGAAAGTATTTGGATTCCTTCTTCATGCTATCTGGTAACTTTCTTTTAATTGCAGAAGTTATTACAGATTTTGCTGTGGGTGTAAAGTAATTTTGCACTTGATTGGATGTGACCAGTGAGGTCATCATGCAATTAGAGTACAGCTGTATCAATATCACCAATTTTCTAGGCCAGAGTTTTCCGTCTCCACCTTCTACCCTGATCCCCCCTTACTGAAAGCATTTGGAGAGTTGCACTTTTGAAACCAACTTTACTTTGTGACATGCCCTTTCAAATTAAACCCACCAACACAGTGCAAACAACTGTCATCAGAAATAATGTGACATGTCAAGATGTGAGAAATGAATGCCAGAAATGTTGTGTATTGCATTGTATAGTTTGTCTTACCAGTTTCTATTTGGAGATTAAAACCCTGAACCTTTACGGTAATGTTCAAACCTGACTTTTAATTTGATTGTGCGGTGCTGTAACATGGGATTACCAATAGCTAAATAAAGCTCAAGGTCTCCTGGCAACAATTACATGCATTATATAAATGTATACCTGTTTGCGAACCTTTTATGTAATATTGTTTCTGCAAATAACCTGTAATACTGATTGGTTCAATGATGCATAAACAACGTTTATTTCCTGCGTGTTCATTGACTAAATTAATGTCACATGCTTGATTTCTCATAACAGAGAAGTGATGCTTCTCAGTTTGACTGTAATCTTCTACATACAGGTGTCAGAGGTCATGGAAAACAGAACATCCAGGGAAAAAGGGAAGAAATCATCTCCCATGACATGCAATGTATTCACAATAAAAATTCAACCGAGTCAAAACAACAACTCACGCATGTAATGACACATTTGATATGGAACTTTTCTTCTTGCCGCTAAGACAGCAGATGCTAACTTGTGTTAAAGTCACGGCTGTTCCCGCTTTGTGGAGCCGGATTTAGTCTGCACGACCTTGGTGGAGTGAGGTCTGAGCGACTGGAGGTGTTCCAGCTGCAGTCAATAACAAACACTGGGGAGGGAAGTGAGATGATGATGGGAAGAATGTGTGCAGTGAGCTGATCAAAGCATCACCTCCCGGGTGGCGTGTGGAGCTTGACCACAGGGGAGGCAACAGTGTGCAGCCAATAAACCTCGGAGGGTTTCAGTCTGGTTCAAAGGTGACTTCAAATGACACAATAAAACACACTATAAAACACAATCAAAACATGATTGCACTTATTCTTATTAATGATTTACATAAATAACCTACCCCATCAACCTGTTAGAGAGAAAATCATCTCATAAAGCATGCATTATGCTATTAATAAGTTGTTTTCTAGGACCATTTGATTTTATTATCCCTGATATTACCCGGAGGAGTCGTACGTGTAAAGGCAAATGTCCGTATCAGTTGGCCTGGACATTAAATAGACTTTACCCTGCCAAGTCTGCATAATTGCCGATTGAGCTCATGTGGGATAGAGCAGAATTCACAAAAAGCTTGTGGGCGACGTTGATGACGTTGCATGGGGCGTAGTTGTTTCGTAGTCTTTTCTGCTTGCCTGTATATTGCTTTCCATTCTTTACTTGATCTTGTGGATAGGTTCAAATACATTTAGTATTGAAATCAATGCAAAAACAGTCATGCGACTGACACAGACGATATCCTGTTATGTATTGAATGTGTGAAAGAGCAACTTCAGACAATGTCAGCTTCCTTCTTTAAAGATATAATATGTAACATTTCTGCATTAAAATGTCCCAGAACAGCTCGACCTTTGTCTATATATTTGGTTGAGTTGTGTTGGAAAAGTTTCTAACAGTGTTCAAACCCACAGAAAAATGTGTTCACGGTAATGACGCGTTTCCTTTGGTCGCCAGTCGCTTTAACCCGTTCTCGAACATTTTGAGTCACGTAGACAGATTTTCATTGGCAATGGTGGTTGTTTAACAATGACGACAACATCTAGCAGGGTCCCACACTACTTACAGAAAATTACAATCTGTGCGTTTAAGTCTTTCTGTGTCAGTGATACTGGCAACAAATAAAACAAAAATGTGCAAATTTGTCATGGTCCTTGCAGAAAATTTGGTCTCCTATTCCATGTCCATGATTGTCTGGGCCACATCCAGGCCGGGTCTGGGTCATGCTCAGTGTGTGTGTGTGTGTGTGTGTGTTTGTGTGTGTGTTTGTCTGTGTGTGAACTTTAAAGATAGAAGTGCTTCAGGCTGTATCAGGACAGTGTGACATTTAATCCCCCACTGCCCTCCTGCTATCCCTCCTTACACTCTTTTTCTTTTCTTGTATACATTTTACCACTTTGACGACATAACTTGGTTCAGTGAACAATGACATTTAACTGATGGCAAGGAGAGGAGTGCAGGTCATGAGAGGTGCTGATACGAACCGCTGGATTAACGTAATGGCCTGGCCCTGATCCTTCTTATCTGATGACCCCCAACATTGACCCCGGCAATCAAGTGCCAGGAAACAGACGATAAGTCCTGCTCCGGGAGAGAAATGTGCACCTTTTGACGAATGTGTTTGCACAAACACTCTATTGTAAACACACTTTTACAAACAAATACTGAGCGTTCAGCCTCAAGCAAAAGAAGACAGGGATCAATGCGCTGAGTCTGGCCCCCTGTTTCAGTAGAACAACATGCAAGCTTCTCCAGGCAAGATTCCAATAGGTGCACGCTTGACCTGGTTACTGAAAGCTTATTTTACCCTCTATTGACCAACCTCACTTCACTTCCTTCCCTCCTCTGCTTACACGCATCCATCTATTTTCTATTTCCTTTTCCAGCTCCCTTACCATACCGCTCCATCGGCTCCTTCTTCCCCTTTTGCCCGTAAAATCTTCAGAAATGTTCTGCATGAGTGCACAAATAAAGGACAGGCTTGGGTTTTTTTTTCCTGTTGTGCTGAGTGATTGCGGTGCGACATCTGTGCTCCAAGTCTCACACTCTTACCTCGACAAGCACGTAGCACGCTTTGAAGCTTCACAGCCCTGAGGCAAGAGAATGAGCACAGATGTTGTATGACTATCACAGATGTGACAACACAGCAAAGCATATCTGTGGCAGTGTGAAGCACACAGCAATGTAAACTAAGAAAACATGACTGATTCTTGGTAATGAGTTACGTTTCTGTTCCTGGTCTTGAACTGCATGAACACTCACACACAGATGCACACACACACACACACACACATACACATGCACATGCAAATCTATGACTAACCTTTTGAACTTGCTTTCTGGTCAAAGAATTAGAAAGAAATGTCAGGGTTGGGTTTCTTTGCCAGTGCACGAGGAGCCACTGATGGCTGCCATATGGTTTCAGGTCAAAACAACAGATTTTTAGCCGTGCCCTTTGTGATGCCTTTAAAGATTAAATGACAAGGATCTGATCTGCTGCTCCGCTAAACGCTAAACTGAAACCTTCATCCTGGTTTTGCTCCTCAGAAAAGACACCTCTCCAGCCACAAAATGACTGTTTGACCACAGTGCTGACAGGAGTTGCATCACTTCTCCTATGACTTCTCCAGCTGAAAACATGCACTCTCAGTTATAATGTTAATGGAAAAGACTCTAATAATGGGTGTGAGGATTTTAATGTGTTTTTTTAAGGGTACTTCAGCAAGGCTCTATAAACACCGTACTAATCTGCAGGAAGCCACAAAAATCATGACTCCCCCCCCCAACCCCCTCACTTTACTATCCACTAACACTCTCCTCCTCAGTGGACCAGAGGACAGTGAACACAACAGACACCCAATACTAATACTCAAGCATGGTAACCAGTACACAGGCAGTTGCAGAAGTGGACCATGGGAACAGTCTCTATTCAAGCCTGACTGTAAAAATAAGGGAACTCTATACTCCTGTGAGACTTGCCTCAGCAGGGGGGTGGACATAAACAATTGTAAAAGCACCAGAGAGACAAATATATACATAAATGTTAATGACAGGATAAAATGCAACACAGAAAGACCAATGAAAAACAATGGAAGTTAAATCACAAATCATAACATACGAACAAATATGTTGAATCCATCACTTGACACACGGGGTCTACAGTTCCTTTGCGTGAGTATACAGTATAAAGTGACCTGAAGGCGAACAGTGATTCAGACTTTATCCCTGCATAGAAAACAGATCAAATGTAAAAAGAATTTGAGTTCTTTTGTCCAGGAAGAAAAAAAGCAGCTAGATGCTCTGGAGATAAGCGGTAAGCCAACACTGCAGGTCTCGCAGGAGTGAATGCAGGGTGGACGGATTTCTTCTAAACCTGTGAACAGCAGGGACATGTGGCACAGCCAGCACTTAAGCCCACTGTTTGGAGCACAGAGAGAGATAAGCCACCCTGACTCCAGGCAACACTTGTGCTGTTTGTGGTTGAGAGGGGAAATAAAACCTCTGCGGCCAAACGGACTGTCTGTGTCAATTAACTGTACGCACAGTGCCCTAGATTACACATTTTAAGATTCACAATTCAGCAATTTTCATAACAGGTCCTGTTTTTTAAATAAAGAAGCAGTTTGCCACTACTGATTCACCCTTTCATGCATGGTTACTGCAGTAGACAGATATCTGGGGGCCATTTTAAACCATTTAAGCTGGAGTACAATGTCCTAATGACCAGAAGAACCTTGTCCACAATTGCACATTATCTTGATTTTTATTTGTTTGTCATTTTGAGATATGGCATTATGAATTCAAAATGGTGGCGGGGAGATGAGTTACACCAAGTCCCTCTGGAATAACCATTAAATCCTTTTATTCACAGAAATCCAAGCAGGTAAAAACAATATTTTTCAACTAAATTAGGTGTTAGAAATACTTGCCAACATTTCTCTTCGGCCATGTCTGCTTGGGGAACATGCAAAGAGCAGGATTCTTTAGGGAAAGCTACCAATTCCAGTGCTCTTTGTGATGACTTATACTACTGAACAGGCCAAGTAATGAAAAACGCTTGAAGAAAAGAAAGAGACAAAGAAAGCTGCCTCAAAAAATAGAAAGGAGTCGTGCAAGTGTGGTGATGTAGAAAGGAGGGAGGAGATTGCTTACTGCAAAGTACAAGAAAAATAATATAAAATCTGGTTAAAAGTATTTCTGACATCTCTTATTTAGTTGATATTTTTTGTTTTTACCTGTCTAGTTTTCTGAGAACAAAAAGGTTCCAGATATTGCAGAATCACTTTTGTTTTATCATTGATGCATGGCGTCCACTGCAGTGAACATTTATGTAACTCCTTCGAATTAACATATATTGAAAAATGATTTTTCACTTGTTTCAGAGTAAAAGCAAACATTAGGAAATGTCACATTGTTATTTGATAATTTGTGCATGTGTAGATTCAGGAGAGGCCACAAACCCATGACACAGGAAGCAAAAATAGTTTGCCGTCTAGTTTAATTTAAAATGCAAAGAAGATCTGTCGCCATCGTGCATGTGATCACGTTGCACAGAAAAGTGGCGACCACGGCTTCTCAGATGCAAACTGAGCACATTTCCTTCTCCTTTGATGTGAGCTGCAATCCTCTGAGAGTCATGTCATCCGTCTCACATCAGCGCTGACTGACTTTAACAACTCTAATGCACATGACCTGAAGAACGTTTACAGCACTAAAAATACACATCTCGGCTAACATCTGTTTGGAAAAAGAGGAAGGTTTTCACAGACTTTTTTCATGCCTGGGAGGCTTTTTTCTTTAGATAGGGAAGTGAAGGGGCATCTTTCCCATTACAACTCGCTTTCTATGTGCATTTTCTGTTTGACATCAAAACAGTTGTTATCTTGAGATGTGTTTTGTCTGGATAGATAAGTACACATAAGAAACACGCCAGTGACTCATTACATGAAAACAATGAGCACACAATGATTCGTTGGCCCTCTTCTATAGTCACATATTACATATTGACAGCTGCATTGGCTTGTAACTTTTTGTATAGAAATGCACACAATATGGAAAGTCCCTGTGTCACACAACACAGAGCCTGAGAACAGTTCAAGTTATTGTTAATGACATCCCCTGTGTACTCTGCATCTAAAAGTAGGAACTAGAATATTCAGCCACTTTGCCTTTTTTGGGTCTTGAGATCATCTACAGAGATGACTGATACAACAATACGGTGTCTTATTTGTGTAGGTCTGATGCACTGTCTACTTTCTGTCGCTGCACTGTCTACTTTCTGTCGCTGTACTCATCTCAGTCTCTGATTTCAACTGCTTACTGTTCCACTTCTGGTGGGTTCAAACTTGGGTCGGGTGACCACAGCCACTGAGAATGCTTCTAGTTTTGTCTTCTGTGATGTGTGAACGAGATGATAATACCTTTGAGGGAAAAGTTAAACTCCTGAAACTTCGGTTCTTCTTCTTGCCGAGAATTAGATGAGAAGATTGACGCCACTGTCATGTTTGTATAAATATGATGTCACCTGCAGCCTGGCGGTAACGGTAACAAAATCCACCAACCAGAACATCAATAACTCGTGTTTTTGTTTAAAAAGAATAATTCACCGCTCTACGTGGTGACTATTTCTGGGTAAGGAGCAGTCGCAGGTGATACAGTTGAGTATCGTTCATATCAAAACCACTTCCTGTACGATACCTGAAATCCTATACCGATGCCCAACAGTACCTTTTTTCATTACTTTCCTCTTTCTGTTATAAAAACAAATGTAATTTCAGTTGAAAAAAATAAATCAAAACAGTGAGTGTTGGTTAATGCTACTAAAAATATTAAGTTAAAAAGTAACAACAACATCTTATTCATCTAGTGAATTAATTAGATGTGTAAAAGTTAGCTGCGGCTGACTTGGCTGATGTGGTTCTCAGGCTATCAAGCATACTACACCCTATAGCTTTTGGACGTATTTTGTGTTTGACCTGGTATATATAGCTATAGAAGCGAGTGTTTTGCCAGTGTAAAATTTTGTTTGTGTGTAACCAAACTTTCCACCGCATTGCCCTGAATAAACTGCAGGGCTGATGTAATCTCACTCTCTCTCTTTCTCTCTATGCTCTAATTTACCCTCTTACGAAGATACACTTTCAGGTACCAAAATGTGGAACAGATTGATTTCACGTGAAAAGGTACCTGGCAATGCCGATGTAATTCAATTGGTGCCCTTAAAAGTACTGAGTTTGGCACCGAACTGTACCAGGCAGGGTGAAGTTAGGAAGAAATGGTTATACCCTAAAAATGGCTGATTTGATTTTACACTTCAGTTTTTGCACAAAATAAAAAAGGGAGATATAAAGTGTTAAATAGCAAGCTGGCAGATGGATAGTTTCAGTGTTGTGAGTCAGGATAACTGTGTCTGTTCATAGTCTTTGTGCTGAACCAGTGGTTCTCAAACTGGGGGGGTGGACCCCCTGGGGGGGGGCACAGATCCAATGCAGGGCCCCCCTGCAGTGGGGTGGTGGATGACCAGCGAAAAAAATGTGGAGTGAAACTAAGTTAAATGGATGTGACACAACATCGCTGTTGCTATCATGCTGACCTTTATTTCATTAAAATTCAACTTTGATCCTTTTTAACAGTCACATCCTCCATCATTGTTAATGATTGATAGAAATTGTGGGATGGGGGACGTAAACATTTTTCTGTTTCTGAAGGGGGGTTTGCCCAATAAAGCTGGTTGTCAGACATGAGGGAGGTATTTATTATCTAACTCTCCGCAAGACAGCAAATTAGCATATTTCCCCAAATGTCTATTTATTGCTTTAACATCGTTCCTTATGATTGGAGAGACGTTCTTCTACAGTGTCATTTTAAGGCCCGTCCGTGAGATAAAATTGCAAATCACTCAACTCAATAATAAAGCCCAACCTTCTGTTCAAGTTGTGACAACACAGCAGTGGCTCATGAAACAATACGATCCCAGAGAGTTTATTTTGAGGTGCACATCCACCACCACATGTAGTAATCTTCCTTCGAAGGGGGGGGGGTGCAGGCGGTTGCTAATAACAGCTGCCAGATGTGCAGCGTCCCCTGAGCCCATGCGCATTCTCACAGACAATGGAATGCTTGTGAGGAGCCCCAACAGGAAGTGAGGTCAGGGCTCTTGCCCCCTCCCCTAAAAGCTTAGTGAGAGACACAGCAGTGGGGCAGCTTCGGTGGAGCAGCTCCTGAAAGAGTCCCATCATTAACCCACTGACAGTGAGAAGTCAGTTCGTAAAGCTTGTCTACTACACATCCATTTCACACTGATCATTCAGCCTGCCAGCACTTTAGCTGAGAACACAGAAGGTGAAACACAAAGACGAGCAGTTAAACCGTTAAAACTGTCTCCATCTCCTGAGATTGCAGGTTAAAAGATTTTGACAACACGAATAGAAGTATTGCAAAGTTGACAAATTTGTTTTCACAACTTGTTCTTCTCTTTTTCTTTAGAGTGAGCACTTTCCACATACCAGCTGCTGCTGCTGCTGCGGGGGCGGCAGGGATGAGTGCGGTAAGAGTGGTTGCACAATCTTGATCCTTTCTCCACCAGTGAAGCATCAGCAGACACGACATGAGTCAAAGTTGTTGAAACTGTTTGATGGAGACCAGACGCACCTTAGACTCATTGAGGAACTGCTAATGTATAAGGATGTTTCATTTCCCCCCCATAGGTAGACTTATGATGAGCAGTCAGGTGTTTTCCCTGTCTAGTGGGCTCTGATGTCATTCATACGATTAAGACCACACGCATACCACTGGAGGGGTGCCACCTGCTTCCTGAAACTTTGGTCATTTCATCAGGAAATACGTATTCGTGTCAAACTCTGAATCATCGCTGCTCAACCGTTTTGTTTTGTCACATGTGACGCATGTCGCACTGAATGTCAGAAAACATGATTTTGGAACATTTCAGCAGCCTTCATGGAGCACCCACAATTCCTGAAAGGTCCAGTTTGTAAGACAGGTGATTGTTGAGTCTCTTTCCCAACACTTTGGTATGGTGGCCAGCCCAACCTACCAAATTTATTTTTCCTCCTATCTGTATTGCATTATATTATTATGAAAGCTTAATTTCTTGGCTGTAAAATTACCTGAATCTTCCGCGTACCTTCCGTATTGTACAGCCCGTAGAGTGACTTTTACAGGTCGAGCAGTTACCTTCCAGTTTAGCCCTCCGCTAACTTGAAATGGAATAAAAGAAATGTAATGGTGCAGCTATTCTAGACTGTCCACATGTTATCAGACCTAAAATCTATAATTTTGAGTTGTCAACCTCTAAAACATGTATCCAACGTTTTACAGCCGCCTCTTTCACAATGTAATCTGTGAAAAAGTGTTAAATGCGTCACGTGACGTTGTAATGACATGGTTTGGCCACTATGTTAAATCGCCTTCCAAGCCCAGCGCACTTCCTGGGAGCTTTGGATCACCGCACAGAAAGAAGCTTACATCCACACATGGACGATGAGCTTGTACTGGAAACAGCACAGGTGGTAAACATTGGTTGAGCTCTAATTTTGGCTAGCTTAGGCCGCTTGATTGTCGTAGATGTAGGCTACACTTCCTCCTGTGCGGTGAGACAGTCAGAAAATACTTCCTACATGCAACTGCTCACAATAAATAGCTGGATCATCTTGAGAGACTGTGTCATGATCTGGATGAAGAAACACTGCTGTTGAGTCTTTCGAAAGCATTTCTTCGGCGCTTTGGGAACCACAAGCCGAGAGCCGTCTAGTTCCATTTTATTTGAGAGAAGGCAGACATCTCTACGGCTGAAATCTCATATCAAAACACTGTCCCTTTAAGCAAATCCAAATTTCTTTCAGAAGCTGGAGAGCTCTGAGATGCTTTTAGAGATAACCAATTAATACTCTAACACCATTACAGCTCCTTCTTCTTATCACAGACACATGACATCATAGCCACTTGGGATGACTCCTGCTTTCAGGGTAATGACTGCAAAGACATTATTACCTCCTTTGGGGTTGGCAAGAGACTCTTTCACTGGAAGTAGCACCTGCAACACTGTGTGTCTGTCTAGGCACAGCCCAGGTGACTAACAAGTCCTGACTTAGCTTCACCTCACCCTCCCTATTACACCTTTAGAGTCCCGAGGGAGAAAATAAAAGAAAAAAACTAGCAATGAGTCATCAGAGGCAACAAATAAAGCAGTTTAGTTTAGAGCAGGTCAGATGGTTATGTTTACTTTTCACTAGAGAATGTATTAATTTAAAACACAGAGCTGTAGATATGCATTTGCAGCTGGCCACTGCTCTCAAGGGAAACTGAGCCAGGACAGGATGAGTTTAAGTGTGGACTCCTGCTTCATGCTGGGATCTGCTAGGAGAGAGGAAGTGAAGAGGTGGAACATCTGGACTTCATTTGTGTGCTGAGCGCGTAAAGGGTCCAGAAATAGTCTTAAAAAGTATTTTCCATATTAATTGCTGCTTCTTTTGCTATTTCGATACTGAGCCTCCAGACTCTTTATGGGCATATGACGTTTCCATACACTCTCTCTCTCTCTCTCTCTCTCTCTCGTGTGTGTGGGTGTGTGTTTGTGTGTGTGTGTGTGTTTGACGCGTATTGTGCGCGCGCCTCCCTGACGCTCCACAGCCCCGTGGAGCTGTTGTTTTCAGAGAGCAGGAGGACAATCAGACGGTCCGCTGGATCAGAGCGACAAAAGAGAAAGTGCGGTCGCTGTTTTGTTTTTAGTAAAAAGTCTTCATCGCTCCTCATTTTATTGGAAATCTCCGCGCTTTCTGGTGATCGTTGTTCAGTTTCCGCGGTGGCGCACAGACCGGTATGGATCTACCAGTGACCAGACAAGACACGCCGTCTAGTCCTCCGCCAAAGTTTTGATTGTCATCGCTGCCTCTCGACCCCCGGAGCACAGGGAAGAGCTGAACTTTTAACGCAGCCCTTTGTGGGGGACTGGTGGCCACATGTGAGGACATTCTGGAGACAAATATTTGTCGGAGCGTCTTCTCGCTGCTCTCCACTCAATCTCTCATGGGGTAAGCAGTGGCACCTTCTCAAAATACTGTGTAGTCTGACAGTCTGCATGTGCTGCAGCAACCTAACAAAAGAGCCTGATGTTTCTCTCCTCTACTGTAGGCTACAGTGCTGCACCCATACAGTTTTAACATTATTAGTTCACTTCTTGAGTTTTAAAAATGAAAAAAAAAAAAAAAAAAAAAAACTTCCACGCGTAAACTCTTCTCTTCATTACGTCAGCGATCACTCATTCGTGTTAATGATGAACTGAAAGTCTCCACTGACGATAAACTGTTGTAACATGTTGACTCATGACAGCAGTGACACCACCTCTGTACTTTTGCTCCACCAGCAAGAACTCCGTTGCAGCCCGCAGCCTCGGTGAATATTTGGAGACCGTGTGACAGCTGCGTTTGTTAAACACCGTGTGTGTTTAATGAATAACATAGTGTGGTGTTAGATATTAACACGCAGGGCTTCAGCTGTCGATCATACAGGGGGGGCTGGGGGGGGTCAGTGCAGTGTCCTGCATCATACTGTCTGTATATCTGTTGTTGGAGGCTGAGATGAGCTGCGTGCACCCCGGGCGCGTCCTCTCAGGGGCCTCCACACACACATTAACACACACACACAGCTCCTCGGAGCCGTTGCGCGGCCTGCTGTGCCCCCCGCCTCCTTCCTCTCCCGCTCTGACCCCTCCGATGTTGTTGAGGCTTGTTCATCCGTCACTCTAAAGAAGGCATTGTATTGAAAGGATGTATTAATAAGACAAAAGCCCCCATTATCCCCATATACTGGAGTTAATCTCATGGGGTTGGTGATGTGATCCCCAGAGGAAGCAGCACAGAGCTTTAACGAGCAAAGTCTTAACAGAGTACAGTATGTTGTTGTCACACATGAAAATGAGTGGAGGTTGCATTATAGACACGTGGATTTTAAGTGTAAACTGGTGGTTTTGGATTTGCTATCTTTCCCTATCACTAATACAAGGCTGTATTGACCAAACAGCGGTGTTGTTTCTTTGTGTTTAAAAGAGTAAAGCCTGCAGAGGGTGATACATGGGTGTCAGCAGTCAAGTCTTGAGGCATCCTGTTGTGGGAGAATCCTCAAATCTCCGTGAGATAAGATGATAAGGTGGAGGAACTAATGTTTATTGCCCAGATAAAAGCCCCCATCCATCATCCTCCATCCTGTGGTTGGTCTGCTTCAGTCTGCACGGTGTTGTGCTCATTAGCAGGCTGTCTGACACTGCAGATGCTTATTTCAGCACTGTCTCAGGCCCCAGCTGAGGTTTCAGGGCGAGAAACCTCAGCTCGAATGCACGCGTATGCTACAAAGCCTGTTGTTGAATTAAGCAAACGTCTTACTGTGATAACATCAGGAGTAGGGGGTAAAGAGGAAGCACGCTCAGCAGCATTAGAGGACTATCAAGTGTTGAAGGCCCTGTCAGCAGGTTCATTGACGCTGGTGTTGTGCGAGAGCAGCTTGGTTTGTTTGGACTCAGGTCTCAGGTTCTTCTCCCAGCATGCCTTGGACTGGCTGAAGACGCGGGCATGATACAGCCGGCCGGCCGTCTGCGTTTGGCCCATGTGGCCACATGGCTCAGTGCACCAGAACAACACCTGCAACCCCACCAGCCTGCTGCCAGGCTTCTTCACACCCTTCACCATCCTTGGCCTGGGTGAGAATAACCCCAGGGTGCTGTGAACAACTTATTGGCCAGACACTTCACAGCTCCAGGCGCATGCAGCCTTCCACAGCACACATGGTATTAGTCTCACCAGTCTGTATGGAGGGACTTTAAAATCTTTTATGTTCGAGCGCAGGCAGACTGGCTCAGTCCAGCAGCCCATGACATCATGAGTTCAGGATCTGTATGTTGCTGACCCAGCTCACTGTGCTCCCTGCTTTCCTCCACAAGACGACTGCTGTAATTGGACCCTTCTCAATGGGGACTGCCGGGGATAGCGTGAGAAATGAAGACAAATAGATGAGCTGAATAAATAAATAGATGTATAAGTGCATGGCTGGATAAATAAATTAATGGTAATTCAGCGGTGGGAACTGGATTTGCGGGACTTTTTTTAATGGAGCAGGTCACTAGGGGGTTGAAGGAGGGGATGGGCGGTGGGTGGGTGTTGTCGGTCCCTGACGTACGCTCGGGTTTCAGCTCAGGCCTGAGAGCGCTCTGTTTTTAGGAAACAGCGAGAAGGTTTTCCTTTGGGAGAGTGACTTCTCTTTTGTTGTCTACACTCATCACTTTATTCAGCCAGATTGGGCGGGTAACAACAATGAAAGATCAGAGGAGCGACCTGCCAGAGGCACCCTGGCTTCTACCTGGTTAAATAAAACCAGTCAGAGTTCAAGACGTAACTTTCAAAAGAGAATAGGAACCGCGATAGATCATAGGAGACAGTGCATGTGCTTACACATTGCTTGTCTCTGTGATATTAATAGTGTTCTGCAGACAGTGCGCTGGGTTCCACAGGCTCCGAGTTCTAGCTGGTACTCCTTATGTGCCTGAAAAACACTTTCCTTGGGTGTGGCAGCTGGAGCAAAATAAACGCCTTCTGTTCGCAGGCTGCCGAAGCGCAAGTCACAACACACAGCTGACAGCATGTAGCTTTATGATTCACAGCCAAGAGCTGGGAGTGTCTGAGATCTGAGAAATGAATATGGCGTCCACTGCTTTTTTACCTATTTTACAAACAGAACTGAGAGTATGATGTCAGTTAGGATTGTGTTTGCTCTTTGTTGGCAGGTAGAAGAATGCACACGCACACTTACTCGCTCCATCCGTCTCTCCTTTTCTAAACAACCTCTCCGAGTTGCGAGAAGATGCTGTCAGTGCTGTTCTGATTATTAAATAAACATTTACATAAGCTGATATTTGCTGGAGAAAAAATGGCTATTTTAGGAAGTCGTTTTAACCAACGAAAGACTCCGTTAGCTTTAAAGTCTCCTGTTACATTCCTTTTCCACTTGAGGGACTAAGACAAACTATAAGACCCCCCATGACCAGGCGCTGATGCTTGTAGCAGCATGCCAGGATTTCCTGATGCTTTCAGTGGTTGGGATAAGTCTGTTCTTCTTCTGTCACGTTTCAAGCTTGGACCAGCCCTCGTTTCACAACGCTGCCAGTTGGAAATAATGCAGCAAATGGTTTTTAGTGCGCTGACAGGCATTTTTTTATGCCTTAGCATTGCTCCGCTGACAGGAACATCACACATCTTTCAGAGACAATGACAAGTAGATTGAATGCAAGGTTTCTGGTTACTGCTGTGGCTTTGGATGAGATCAGCAGCACTTT
Organism: Pagrus major; assembly: GCF_040436345.1. Taxonomy (NCBI): domain Eukaryota; kingdom Metazoa; phylum Chordata; class Actinopteri; order Spariformes; family Sparidae; genus Pagrus; species Pagrus major. The sequence continues at coordinate 23,126,909 of NC_133237.1, forward strand.
GCATGCTCCTTTTATACAGTGTGATTTATGAACTGGAGGGGAACAGCCTCACACTGTCAGTTGTAGCTTAATCAGTGTGGTCATGTCGTGGTTTCCTGATTTCTGGTCATTCTCAGAGCTCACTCTTGAGCGATCTTAGGACAGGTACACATGAAGATGCTGTGGTTTTGGAGACCTCCTCCTCCTCCTCCTCTCTCTTCTTCCCTCTTGGAAGCCTTTGTTATCCAGTCAGCTTTGTTTGTGCAGCTGGAAAACTCCACAGGATTACTTCACGCCAACCCCACCTCCCCAGATCCAGAAGTATGCTGGAGACAGTTTTCTTGGATTTTGAATTGCCTCCATGCAGCCAGTTGAGAGTCTGTCGAAGCCGTTCATTTTGTTTGGAACTGAATGTTAACTTTGTCTCTCCTCCTAATGAGCCCTTTCTGACTTTAAAAATACGGCAAAATAGCCAACTGTGACGGTCTGTTTTGTTAGAAAGAGCTATTAAGATTGTTTATCCTGTAAAGGCCTCAGCTTCAGTCTTTCCAGGCTGTAAGACATGCAGGAATTAACCTCCAGCCAAACACAAGCTGGGTCATGACAGAGGCCAGACTGCTCCATTGCAGTGGACAGATTGTGTGGAAGTGGATTCTGTTTACTTCAAATTAAAGTGACAACCGCTCAAATATCTCCATCTCAGATGAGCCTCGCCTTGGTCGAAGTCAAGTAGCTGTTGTCTTATATCTTCTGAAAAGCTGACCCACAGAAACACTCACTTTCCGACCTGTTTGTTACAAAATATCCTTTGGCAAGTCACTCTACTCAAACCTTGCTTAAGACTCACTGAAGCAGCATAAAAAGAGAAGTTGTTTAAAGTGGGGCCTTTTCTTTTTTAAAAATTGTCATGTTGCCAGGAGGTAAAACAGACATAGTATCCGTCCAAAACGTAAAACACCCTTGGGTCTCTTTACATGCACACATTCATTTCTCTTTTAAAAGCAGGTTGTAACTGTACTGGCCCTGCACATATTTTTCACAGTTAAAAATACAGTTTCCTCATGCCAGAAAGGAGTGGAGAGGAGTTTTTCAAGAAATAAATTTGCTCTCCAAAGCAAGAAATACTCAAATTGTATAAAATACCGAGAAAGAACTGTAGACTGTGTGGACACAACAATGTTCCCTCTCCAGGCAACCATGTTTTTCTCCAACAACAGTGTGTGTTTAATGGATCTGTGTTTGCCAGAGGAGTCTGGAGTTGTTTTCCTATGCAGGACCATGAGGAGAGATGGAGGGCCTCCATCAATTCATCATCTTATCAGTGGCCAGAAGAAATCAGGGCGGCTTTGTGCCCCTGTGTGTCAGCCTGTGTAGATACTATCGTTTTCCACTGTGCAGTGCTTTGCTTTGTCGCCAGCACCTCGCCTTCTCTCCTCCACTGTGTCTTTGATTTTGACTGTCTGTGATGATGTTCACACTACCAACCTACACAACTGCGTGGATATAGTATGTTGTAATGTCTCGTGTTCACTGGCATGCCATGCACCAAATAATCACAAGCTCTCTCACGGCAACTTCACACTTTCCCAACGACGCAACAGAACCTGAGAAGGGGTGGAGTTCAAGTTCTAGCAACAGAGTAGAATAGGAGCAGGCAGCCAGGACAAAAGAGACCTAAAAGAGGGTTCAAAGCCATTCATTAGGGGAGACCTCATTGTAAAGACAAGAACATGGGAAGGTGTGAGAGGTGCAGAGTGGTTGAAACTTGAATCAAGCATTCAGACCTGAGGTTTCTGATAAAGGCAAGCCAGATCTGATCTAACTTCCTTAGCAGAGCAAAGCAGCCAGCATGCACGTGTCCTGTGTCTGCATTAACAACACCATGTCACCATGTGGTTAACACTAGCCTTCTGATACACAAACAAACCTGACATATTTATAGGGTAGCAATTTTAACACGTTTACCGCTGTTCTCCGTTTGCACATGCATGTTGTAGAAACAATGGAAAGTAATATCGATACTATTATTCATTAGCAAATCAACATGAAACATCTCACATTTCAGCACTGACGGAAGGATTTAAGTTGCATACACAGTTCTGAGAAAGTAGTTTCTGGGTGCAGAGTTTCCTGAATTGAGAGCTGATTGCACAGTATGTGCAGTAATGAAGTCTTTAATAGGGGACTATAAGAACATGTCTGCCCCAGATGTGTGCTAAATAAATCCTTCTTGATGTGCATTTAATCACCTCTTTGTGGCCTTGTCTTTTGATGTCTGCGGTGAAGTTTAAAATATACGAGGGGAGGAGGGGGCGTTAGAGTGAGAATGTTGGCTCTCCAAATCGGGGAGCAGCATGAAAGGAAAATATGCAAAATAGTATGATATTTAAAAAAATGAATAAATTGGAAGATAGTGACTTAAGTTGACAGGAATGGTTCGAGGGTGAAGGTATTACGGTAATTGCCTCTGAGGCGCCACCCTTGGAGATCCCCCACCCCCCATTGGGGCAGACTGGGGGGGGTAGGGTGTCTGCCGGTCATGCGGGTTATGGCTCCTGAGGCTCTATGATGCCCTTCTTTACACAGCTCTTTGTCTCCAGCTCCTCTCACTGCCACTCTAAGAGCCACAGCACATGAACAGCTGCTATAAATAAAGCTTGCAAAGTGGCAGAGATGAACTAACTGAGGAGAGGAACAGAAAACAAGACAAGTCACTGTGAAACACAGAGAGAAAAAAAACAAAGCTTTTTGTTCCTGACTGAACTGTGTTGACAGACCGGACCCCTCAGAAGAGGCTGTACCCAAACTGTCAAACTGTTTGACGAGCGAAAGGGCAATCCCTAATTAAATGATGAAACCCCATGTATTGAGGACACACACTCCCCTTATATCTAGCAGCTTATAGAGCGTTTTAATGAAGCATGATTACGTTAGCATAATAACGGACAAAGAGAGAAGTTGGTTTGTTTTTGGAGCTAAAATTAAACCTCAAACATGGAGTGAAAATCAAGAGGGAACCGTTTAATCTGTTGATAAAAAGGAACTGTTTTGTTCTTTCATCATGCAGGTATCGTGACACCGATGCAAATTAGTGATGAATGTTTCTGTATTTCTTTTATTCACGAACAAGGATGTGATTTGTGTACGTCTGCGACGCTGTTTGGCAAGTTACAGACATTTCGTTGCCAGGTTTTCTTCTGTTTTTTTCTTGTTCCTCTCTAAGATAGAAACTGTGAGATATTGCAGACCTCCATCTCATATCTCTGTCTGCTCTGCTCTCGACCGTGCAAGAGACAGTGCGGCACTGAAACACTCTCTGCTTTCTTGTTTGCTTGCTTACTTCCCCTTAATTCCCCTTGTTTTCGTTTGACTGGTGATTTTATGGGCCGCTGGCGTTTCAGAACAACAGATCCTGTCAACTCATTTGCGTGTAGTTGTCTTTCATCAGCTCAGCCAACACTTTTTTCTCTACAAGACTGCAGCGTATGTGTCAGAGTTTCAGTTTTACTACCTTGATCGCCGTGTTTAAGAAATATCTGTAAACATCTGTAAATATCTAGTCAAATAAATAAGAAAAAACACGATGATGATGATTTCATGTTTAGCTCTCTTAGCTTCTATGTTGACTGTTGATTTGCTAAAGAGACCTTTCACAATCTACTGAAGTGGGGTGTGAATATGGAGTAGTAGGTGGAGTCCTAGGATCTTGAAGTAAATCCGTTTCTATTTTGGGTAACAGAACTGTTGCTTTGTACAACAGTAGGAAGCAGGGCTGCACAGTTAATTGAGATATTATTGGAATCGCAATGTGGTGAGTAAAGAAGTTTTAAGTGTTTGATAAAGGTATGATTTCTGGCAAACAGCATTATAATGAGGTACTGTAGTGTTGAAGAGCTTTATACATATTATTTTATGTTTAGTATAGACCCAAATGAAAGTCACATCATCATGATTTAAATAGTTTGTTCAGTGCTAATGGAAATTGTGATGCAATGATCACTCCCACTCATGGTATATCATATCACAATCACAATAACTGTCACAATGATTTTTTTTTCATATCCTGCAGGCCTAGTAGAAAGCTGAGGTTGCTGATGCTTTGGGGCTTACTTTGACCTTATCTTCATGTCAGCTGCGCACCTTCATCGTCACTGTTTTGAGCATCAGTTTTATCAGCGAGCTTGTCTGCTGCGTGTCTTGTAACAGAGATAACGCGACGGCTTAAGATAAGCTCAGGCAGTCATAACTGTTGTGCGTTTATTTTGACCTTATAGGAGAGACTCTGCTAAATAAGTCACTGTGCATGACTATTTAGTCTGTGCCGCGATGAAGGTCGTTTGAACAGTAGCAACATGGATCCTCTTCATTCCAGTTACAGTGATACTGGAAACATTAACGCTTTTTCCTGGCAATTGACTGTGAAAAATCAATAGTGTTGCGGAGCTGATGTGAAAAGATTTTACTCACCCTGGGGCTCAGTGATGGATAGAGCAGCAGACTGAAGCTGCAGCCACCTGCCAGTATCAGATACGGTCGTTCCCTGTGTTTTCTGTGGTTGCACAGCATGACTGCATGGAGCTGCTTAATGCAATAAAAGCCTGCCTTAACGGGCCCATGTGTGCAGTGACTTGTGACGGCTTAAAGGAGCACTGAGCAGTCACTGTAAAGATGTATAATACGTCAGCACTGATAAAGTTTAAGCAATGGAAAAACGTAGAACAAGACTGGGTGTTTTTTCAGTAGGCAATCTTTCGGTTTAGTCATTTCCTTAGAGTTGAAGATCCTGTGGTAGCAGTGGTGAAACTTTGTGGTGGTAATAGTTGTGTTTTCTCCTGTGTCTGACATGTCAACACTTGACTGGGGAAATCTTCTGACTGTACTGTTGTACTTGGGACATGGAATTTTCCTCAGAGGAACCACAGCTCTGCTGTGCCTACTGTTTTTTCTTTTAGGTCACATTCACACCTTTTATATTACGTATGCTGAAATACCCCCAAACCTGTGTTTGTGATTACATCCTGTTTAAGCTCAGAGGTTTTACCTTGAAACATAATTTTTGCGGTTCAGCTCCTTCCGTGCGACACACACACCTCCTAGTGTGACACACACACAGCTGATAATTCCCTGAAATGCTTTTATATCTCTCTCATATGAGTGCTGGTTATTATAGTTGCACCACCGTAAGACTGTCCTTTGGTTTGTAGGTCAGTCAGAGCAGCAGAAGGGAGAAGAAAGCTGTAGACCAATTCCACTTACAGTTATAGCAAGGCACTCTTAGGGCCCTGACACACCCAATGTCTGGGCCGTTGGCTCTAGTTTTTGCAGTGTGTTCTGTACTGTTGTTACTAGTTGGCTCTTTCGGTGGCTTTTCAGTCGACTGAATAAGTGGAATCGGCGGCGAGCCCATCAGGTAAGGTAAAGCCCTTGAGCCTGTCTTCCGTAATTTTTTCGCCAGTGCCATCTGCAACTTTTTATTAGACATATTCTCAATTAGAAATGGCTATATTCAAGAGAATGGTGTGGAGACTTATGTCCTCTCACGCAGGCGCAAAATGTATGAGCTAGTTGGCTGTAGTGTTTGTGGTGTGTTGAATTGCAGCTAAGAGACAAAGGCAAGGTAAGGCAACCCAACAGTCAGCTTTCATTGTGGTGTAGTTCTTTGTTCTTGATTTGCTGTGTCTGGACCCCGAGAGATAGGCTACACACTAACATCAGCATTAAAGGCTGTGTAACTGAACAGGAAACAACAAATCACAGCAGCAGATCCTCTCCATGTATCCATGATGGATTACCTTGTGACGGTTCTTAAAAATGAGAGGAGATTAAGTCTGTACCAGAAGAAAAGGCTGCTGTTGCGCCAAGAGCCCAGGAAGTCATTAAATCTCCTTAAAATGGAAAATATACATGATTCACTTTTTCATATCGTTGTCCTAACAAAGACGACATTTCAGAGGCAAATGCTGCTGGCTTTTTAGAGCAGATTCTGTAGGGAAACACTTGACCAAGCTGTGAAAAAAGTGGCTTTATTGGTGCCATGTTGTCACTACAACGGCCTGTGAACCAAAGTGTGAAAAGCAGATGGAGAAAGATGTGTTACCGGATGTTTCAGACCATGCACTGCTCAACAGTGAAATGTGCCGAGTAATTCTTTGAGGTAAACATACAGTTTACACGACTAGATGCAAACAAGATAGCCTGCAAATGTAAACTGTCCAAACACGGGGCTAGTTGCCGCTCTTATCTAGGCTGAAGTGTTTATGGGAGATTGTACATGTGAGTGAAAGTGTGCGCGCAAATGTGGGCATGCATGCTGTGCCACAGTTAGGTGCTCTGTTTTTGTTTGGAGCTCTTTCCCCTGGAGAAAGTGGAGGCAGGTTTAAATGGGGTGTTACAGGTAGCAGGTGGTGTAATGGGGCGGCGTTGCCTTGGTTTTTGGTGAGCAGATGCTCTGCTAATTGGGGCTTATCAGGTTTTTCAAGGAAAAACACCTGAGGCTTTTGTGCTGCCATCAGTCCCATGATGGAGAGGGGGAACTCTGCCTCTTGTTAGGATTAGGAGACAACAAGAATCAGCTTTCAAGAACAACCATCATCGTTTGGATGCTAGAAAAAAAATGCATGCTCAAGTCTGAAGCTGTTTGCAACTGTGGTTCCATGGTTTTCATATGTGTGTGTGATGGTGTGAAAAGTAGGCATTGGTGTTAAAGTTGTATATACACGTTAAACCACAAGTGAATCTCTTCATCATTTCTCAAATGATGTGAAACAGTTTTATAGTTGATGCAGCTCAGATGAGTTTTTTGATAGGATATCCTGTATCAGGTGTCTGCCTCTTGTTTGACTTCCTTTGTCTCTTAAGCATTCGTTTCTACTCTCCTGTCCTCATTTGTTTCTTTCATCACCTTTTCTAACCGTTGTCTGCGCTTCGCTGTGAAATCCAGACAGGATATTATGTTATTTGTCTTTCTGTAAGCTCTCTATACCATCGCCTACATCAGCCTGAGGGACTTTGACATTCGTTTATTAAACCATGGAAACTTCCATCGTCTGTCATCATGAAATCCCCCAATAAAAGCATTTTTAATACATGTATTTCCAAAATCTAAATACTTAATGTATAAGCATTACTTTTAGAACAAATTAATACAACTATAGTGTATGCATATAATGTTAAAATCATTATGGAAAAACTTGTCTTAAATTATTTCAACTCAGACCAATTTAAGTTGTTCTTGAATATGTTGTCCCAAAGTGAAGCTTTTTAAATTACCCTTAGACCTACTTTTAACAACAAATAATGCTACTAAAATTTTGACATATTATATTTATATTAGTGTATACTGATATGCACAAAAATTACTATTTAAATATACTTTTGAGCAATAGTTGAAAACGATTTGTCCTGCCTCTGGTTGCATCATTAAAATTCTTAAGGTTTTGTACATGTTTAAGAATTGTTTTAAAATACTAATTAGTTCTTAGAGTACTACGTATACATTAAGTATTTTATAAACACTTTACTAGTAATATTGTACATGATATTACTTTCTACTTACACTCTCCTGTTGATATACCAAAGGAAAGTTTATTATGTTTGTGCCGCTGTTGCTATCCCATTGTGTTAGTAAGGAAAGGACTCATCAGGCCACATGGCGTAACAACATTTTTGACAATGTGTTGTGTCTGTTGTGGAAGAGTGACAGTGATGTCTGGGTCGAACACAGGGCACAGCTTTGACGACGGGTCGGTGGGGAGGGAGGCGTTGCACAGCAGGAAGCCTGGACTCCTGTCGACCAATCACCGTGGAAACATCTGAATGGCACACGGCAGGTAGAGGGGGCAGGGCTGCGGCGAGACAGTGCTGTCGGAAAACCAGCACGTCAGGTTTCCCACACACAGTGAAATCCCTTGATGACAGACGCCAAGGACTGCAGGTGACAGGAGGACCTTGAGCTGTGTACACAACACATGAGAGAACTATCCAGGGAAAACCTGGCAGAGCTGAGCGACAAGCAAAGATGAAGCCAAGCAAAAGCAGCATTTTCTCTTAGCAGACAGGAGAGGTACAGAGTTGGACTATGTCTGCTTACTTCTCCAATAATAAAATCATTATAGGCTGCAGTAATGCAACGTAATGTAATTACAATGGTGCAGCTGGCACATGTGCTCAGCCTCAAGCTTCCTATTGGAGTCTATTAATGGAGCTAAAAGGGATGAGGAGGAGACGAGCCATCCTGATATGGTGGTTCTGATAAGAGTGCTCAACTGTAAATAAATTTCTGCTATGATACAGTTGCAGCAGCCAAATGGACGTGTGCTGTCCTCTTTATTGAGGCTGAAGGGCAATGCTCTCTACACTGAAGGAGACTATTGTTCTTTGTTCCTGCTCAAGGAAACAGCGTGCTGGTTATTACAGGCAACCAATAGCGGCTGTGTGTCGAAGCTGCACTGCTACACTACTTTGTCTGTCACAATTGGCCATGTGTGTTAGATTTCATGCAGGGTAAATGTCTGTGTGGTGCAACACGTCACATTGGATGAATCTGTGTGTGTGGACGTCACAGTGATGTCTCAGATTCCTGCCTTTGTGTCCAGATGCCGTTCCACATGCATGCTCTCTCTTCTGGCTTTGTCTCGTTCCCTCTCCATCTTTCAGTCTCTCAGGTTTTGAGTCCAAGCCTGGCAGAACAGAGAGGAGGTTCAGCCCCAGTTTCCACTTGAGAGCTGCTGCAGCCGTTCAGGCTTGTAGGGCAGACAGGCAGTGGAAGCATCAGTGTTCAATTACCTCTGGAGCTGGTCTGCAGAGGGATCCTGTTACTTTTGACAGGTTTAAGACACCAGCTCCACCTCTAATTAGATTTCCAGAGCCTCCAACTTTCCTTTGTTTTGTGCCCTTTAGCTGGAGTCCGTTTATTTTGTTTGGTTTGTTTATAGGTTTCTCCTTGAAAAGACTTCTCTGAGTAACTTGAAGCCACATTATTGGTTCAGAGTTTTGGTTAATTGGTTTGGGTGCGTCATTATAAAACTTAACACCATATTAGGTCAAAGGTTTTCCACACTGGTTTCATACTTCTAAGCTTTTTTATGTATTCAGTCATTGATACGTCAGACAATAACAACATATGTCCATAAAGCACCATCAAACATGATGTCATTGTGTGTGTAGCCTCAGAATAACACACTCAATGTGGAAAAACTTTAGTTTAATTACTACTTAAATATATAATATGCAGCATTTCTGTTGTCTAAAAACTACCTGACCTTTGTTGTATATTTTATTGAGTTATGCTCTTACATTGTCCTAAATGTTGCCAACAATGTTCAAACCCTTAGAAATCTGTGATTTTATTCAATGAATGACTGAAGACAGCAACTCCCATGATCCCAAGCTACTTATGTCTTTTGTTTTGATTTAGTGACTGCTAGCAACAGAAATTACACACTTGGCCATTAAAATTGCAACATGTCATATTCAAAGGGTTTATGATTTGTTTTTGATGCAAAACAATCAAGCCTTAGTGAGCGTTTTCTCATGTCATCAGTGTAGCTGCCCCTTTTCTTCCCCAGTATCTATTTGATTTGCTGTTGACATTTGTGAGCTGGTTGAAAGGGGGCAGGTCAGGATGAAGAAGTCAGGCTGAAGCTATTCTGAAGTTTCAAGAGGTAGCTCACTGGAGTGGAATGGTTCGCTCCCCACAACAATGCCGTGTGTTGACAGCCGAGTGCTCGGACAGGGTTAGTGGAATGTCCCCATCAGACAGTGAGAGCAGCCCTTTGTCTGCGCACCAGCACTCTGCCTCACAAACTATTTATTCTTCTACCTGAAGATGATTCCTGCACAGGTTCACCATCCAAAACAAGGAAAGACCCTTATAAAAATGTCCTACTGGATTATTACTTTCCATTCCTTTTAGGCCGCAACAAGCTGCAACTGTTGCCTGCGTGGGTGTTTAGTTTGGGATGTGACAAATGGACACAGAGAGTGCACTGTGTTCACTCACTACAAGGCCATTGCATTTGTGCCATGTGATTGATGCAAACTTTTGAATCTGTTTATCTGTTAGATCACCTCAAGGACATTTGATAATAAGGGGCATCCATTTTAAAGACTCAAAAAACTCAACTCTTTGACTTCGGGTCATAACAATAGTTTTATTTTCAGTCAATTTAAAAAATGTTTCCACTGTACAGAGAAAGAGGTTGTCGCCCAAATACTATGTTTTTGCTCAAGGACTTAAAGGAACAGTTCACCCCAAAAATCAAAAAGACATGTTTTCCCTTTTACCTGTGGAGCTTATTATCCACCTAGATTGTTTTGGTGCGAACACTGAGTTTTCCAGATTTCTACCTTCTCACGAATATAATGAACCAGGATGGCACTTTCGTCCATGAGTAGATGCATATTTCCTTCTGCGTGGTGTACAAAGAAACTACATACATGAAACTGCTCATAACTCTGTCTGTGTATTATCTCAAGTAACCCGGTCATTCCTTCTAGATAAACACATTGCTATTGAGTTCTTCAATTGTATTTGTTTGCCACTTTGAGCACCACTACTGCCATCTCATTCCATTATATTAGAGAGAAGGCAGACATCTCTATGGCTGATATCTTCAAAACTTGGCCACTCACACCAAAACAATCTACATGGATAAAAAGCACGACAAATAACAGGAAAAATGTGTTTTTGATTTTGAGGCTAACTGCCCCTTTAAATTTGAAAATGTATGTTTGCCTTGTCACAGTTTATTTAATTAACACAATAAGTAACCCAGTTCTTCTCTTCCTTTCTGTGTGTCTGCAGGTGACCCACATTAAACTCCTCAGACGTGACTGTGGGACAGGCAGTCTCCCTCCCAGCCTGGCCCCTCTTCCTGTCCTTTCCTTAAAGGCAATGATTATCAGCTGAGACTCCACTGTGTGAATGAATCTGTGCCGTAAAGCCGCTGTGCTCTGCCACCCTGTCACCATGAAGAGCAGGTATTCCCAGTACTACAATAAGAGCCTGATCCACTCCTACTATGCCTTTGCTAAGAACATGACCACCCAGGATCTGGATAAATATATAGAGAAAAAAAAAATCACTCAGCTCACCACTCTCAACATCGTCATCGTGGTGCTCTGCACCATCATCATCCTGGAGAATCTGCTGGTCCTGATTGCTGTCTGCCGCAACAAGAAGTTCCACTCTGCCATGTTTTTCTTTATTGGCAACCTGGCATTCTCGGACTTGCTGGCAGGCTCGGCTTACATAGCCAACATTTTTCTATCAGGGTCAAGGACCTTTGACCTGATGCCTATACAGTGGTTCATCCGGGAGGGTACAGCTTTCATTGCTCTGGCAGCTTCAGTCTTTAGCTTGCTGGCGATAGCTATGGAACGCTATCTAGCTATCACCAAGGTCAAGGTGTATGGCTCCACCAAAACGTGCCGCATGTTTCTTTTGATAGGAGCTTGTTGGGTCACCGCCATCCTGCTCGGAGGACTTCCGATCATCGGCTGGAACTGCATCAACGACCTCAATGAATGTTCAGCTGTTTTGCCTCTCTATGCAAAGAAGTACATCCTCTTTGTTGTGACCATTTTGGGCATCATACTGCTCTCTATTGTCATCCTCTATGTGAAAATCTATTTGATTGTACGCCACAGCCACCAGGAAGCGACCAACACAGCAGCCTATGCCCTTTTGAAAACTGTCACGATCGTACTGGGTGTTTTCATCATGTGCTGGCTGCCAGCTTTTACCATCCTCCTCCTAGATTCATTCTGCGGGATACAATTCTGCCCTATCCTCTACAATGCAGACATATTTTTTGGCTTTGCCACTCTGAACTCAGCGCTTAACCCAGTAATTTACACACTGCGCAGCAAGGACATGAGAAAGGAGTTTCTGCGTGTGTTGTGCTGCTGGGGGGTGCTGCAAAGCGGGCGGCCTTCTGAGCGTTGTCTGGTCCCTCTAAAGAGCTCCAGCTCTCTCGAACACTGCACCCACAAACACGAACACCAGACCACACCCATCATGCAAGACTGTACCACCTGTGTCTGATAGGGCGCAAACACATCAGAGTGTGTGTGGTTGTGTGTATGTGTGTATGAGATCAAGTAAAGCTTGTGATGAGACGGAGAGACATTAAAAAACAAACAAGCACACCCTGGACTGACCTGCCAGGCACGGCTGAGACACAGCCATCTGCAATGTAAACTGTCTTTCTTATTACAATCAAAATTGTGTGAATTCACAATCAGCTTTCAATCGATTCACCCATGCAGCAGGTGTAAAAACAAAGATTTCGTAGGTGAGAACTTTCAGAAATGTGAAAAAAGCTTTTTCATGGGTACTCTCAGTAATTATTATGGAGTTTCATGTACTGTTTATGCTGTCATCTTGTTTTTGTTTCTAAACATGTAAACCCCTATTAAAAGCCAAAAATAGAAACATAACATGCATGATATCATAGTTATGGTGAGTTGTTTTGGCCTTTCAAGAACTGCATCAATGCAAACTTGCAAAGTTGCACTTTGTAGATTACTTCAGAGATTGTTGTCCTTTGTAAGGTTGAACCACATTACTCCCTGTTATTGATAGATATGTATATATTAGGCCTACAGACTCATCACTCACTTTTAAAGAGCTGGAGGCAGTGATCAATCTCACTCAGCACTCCGCTCCACAGAAGCCAAATTACCACTAGTGATCCCTCAACAAAACCAGGGCTATATATTCCCTATATAACCTTGCTTAAACCATTTGATTAACTACAACAAACTTACATAATCTGCATACATTTAATGCATGAAATTCTAACTTATTTGTAAGCGCTGATGTGTATGATATATTCCAGCTCCAGCTTCCATCACTAACACCTCTTCCCCCATCTGTCCTAATAATCTGTCCCTCTTGCTTTCACTGCTGTCTTTTGTATCTTAACAGTTTCCGTCGAGGAAGGCCTAATCAGAAAGCACATTTCCTTCAGTGAACTGGCACTGATGAATCTTACTCGAAGACAGCTGTCCAGCAGCTTTGACTAATGGGACCGACGTCCTGACAGTGTTGTAGCAACGCAGCAGCAATGTGCTGTCTCTGTTTGTGCCTTCCTCAAGGGGAAATTAGGCTGAATGTATGTATGAAGTGTTTGGGGCAGGAGCTCCACTGTTGACAGTATTATTAATTATCATTTTGAATTACCAAGTCATTGACGAGCAGAGAGTGGGATGAACAGGTTAGGTCACTCTCACTGTGAAATCTGAAACAGCACCATGAACAAATATTTCTTATGAACATTCTGGTCTAATTTGCTAGCCATATGTCTTGTGCAACTAAAGATGCACGCACGTCTCATCTTTCCAAAGATCCACACCTCCCCTATAAAATAGGAGAAGATCCGGTTTCCAGCACACAGGGGAGATCTGCCCTCTTGGGAGGTCAGCTTCATCCTAATTCTCTGACATCCTACAACGTGTAACTTCCTTCAGCCATAGGAAGTCCTGTTTTTCATTGTCCGGTTCCTGTTGTTCAGGGTTAGACTAACCTTCTTCCTGTAGACACATTTAAAACTCTTCTCTCTCCCTGTGTTTTTTTTAAATTGACCTTTACATTTAGATGGCCAAGCAGAAATGGTGAAAAGCACTTTGGCAGCTTCAGTGATGTTTGCTTTCCCCCAGTTTTTTTTTTTCCAGATGGAGAGGTGTTTAAATCTGTGTACCAATCACTTCATTGTGTTGCCTCACTATGATGACTTTTTTATGATAAAATACATGACTAACTATGTATGTTTGTATGTATGTATGTATGTATGTATCTTTGTACAGTATGTATGATTTGTGTTGTATGAAATGTCTCGTGTGCAATAGCCTTGTGTGTCCAGTAGCACGCTGCCTGTGTTAAATTGGTACAATCTGAAACACTAATGTAGGTACATAAACATTTTGTTAACTGCATTCCTTTTTTTATAAAATAAATCAAATACTGAAAGAATCCATTTTGTGTGTTCAAGTTTAATTCTGAGCTGAAATTTAATTGCAGTGGTAGATCTCCTGCAGGTCCAGAGACGCCTTCCCATTGTGCCTACTTCTGAGAAGTATTCAATATGCTGCATTTAATCCAAACATGCTCTGACAAGGTCAGGAAAACACTAGCTTCAACATGAAAGCATGAAGTTGTACATGCAAATACTGCTTGGCTATTAATCATGGCTCTCTTAGCTAATAAAATTGCTCAGTTGCTTGAAGGCTAAAGCAAGACAGGGCTATGATGGGAAACTGGGTAGAGGGCAGAGAGGGTGAAAATGGGGTGTGGTGAAGAAGAATGTCTATTTGTAAGATAGTTTGTCTGAGAGAAACATAAAGAAAGGTCCCGGGAGAGGTTTTTGGGTAAGGGGGAGACATGGGGTTGAGGGGAGAGGCTGACTTATAGTGGCCTTGGGAGAGTTGGGCCTGTTTCCTGTCAGACGTCCAGGATTCCTGGGTGGGAACATTGGCTGAATCAGCCCCAGGAGGCTGCACTGCTGGGAAGTCTGCCAAGTCTTTCCAGTGCCCTGCAGGATATGACATCAGACTGAGAAACCTGTAGGTGAAGTTGTGTACACAAAAACATGTAAGTCTGCACACAAGACTGAAGTGGGGTTGTCCCAGCAAATAGTTTGTAGCAGTTTACAGTTCATACTAAGAAACAAAACGTGTACAAAAAATCCTTAACGCACTTGTGAATCATTTCCAGTAGATTACGTAAATATAGTACACATACAGAACTGCCTAGTCCATATATATGTGGCCTAAGATGACTTGTATGAAAAAATGGATCACTGCTCAATATATGTAGGTCTGTAGGTTTAACTTAGGTCAGGTAACTGTTGATTTGACAGCCACAAAACCACAGACTCCTACGTTGTAAAAGAAACCATCTGCAATGACACAGTGCCACCTTGTGGTAAAATTGGCATATAGCAAACAACACTTGAAAGATGTTTTCTCCATGCTCTTTTTTTTTTAAACTGCAAATCTGCCAAATAAAATAGAAGTCGCTCAAATGTATGTCTGGCGTTATATTTACTTATAACAGAGAGAGACGAGGAGAAGCCCAGTCCGGATCGAAAGCATAATCACAAGGTTACATTACAGTAAAAGAGGAAATTCTTCTACAGCTTTTACCCTGCACTAATGCAACTACTACAATTATTCACTACAAGCACGGTGTTATCTAATAAATGCGTTCATTCAAAACTATAGATACATACCATCTCAAGATTTATTGCTATTATTGCTCATTAATAAACAACGTTCAGATTGCTTCCGCTTGGTCAGTTGTCCACACCATCAGGCAAACAGTAGGGGAAGGTCGAGTTGGTTGTTGATGTCAAGAAAACGACTTCTTTGACAAACACAACCACGTGACAATCACGATTGTGTTGCATATCGTATGTGTCGTAAGAAAATGTGTTTTGCGCCCAAAAGATTCATACAGCGAGTAAATATCACGTCCCTCGCTCAAGCGATTTACCCGTAGATCACTGCAGTGGTACAGTCCACAACACCCGGGTTTCCGCGCGAAAAGACGGCCCGCGCGCCCGAATTGCTTATAGCATCCATTGCAAGAATCAGCTCACAACAGGCAGTCACTGTGGAGCCGCACTGTGGTCGCCGACGGCGGGTTTGAACATTGTTTTAACGGATTTTAAAGCGATTTTATCTCTTTTGTCTTTTACGTTTAGCTAGCTGTATACCATGCCATCCAGGACTTCACTGTCTCTGCCAGAGGATGTCAGGAAAAGGTACGGTAACATTAGTAAACGTGAATGCTAATAATGCCCTGGTGATGTAGCATGCATGTAGCTTGTTGTCTTGGTTCAAAAGCCACAACAACAACAACAACAGTGAAAACCACATAACTATCTGCTTTAGGCGTGCCTTGGTTGTCGTGACCGGGGCCACTACTTTACCTTTTTGTTTGTAGTAGCAGCCGCAGCTAGCGTTAGCTTGTTGCCACTTGACAGTCGGGGTTGATGCCGCATACTGAGTTAACATTAGCCCCCTGTTAACGTCAGCCAGTTAGCATCATAGCCTGTCAATGGATGGAGCAGCGTGAGGGATTTGGCGCCACTCAGGAAGTTTTGCTATGTATGTTTCTGCTAGCTCCCCGTCACTCCGGTTTTATTGCTAAAAGCTTGGTGGGAAATGTGGTCGCAGACGATTTGCACATTGTCGCACTGATAATTAACATAGCAGTCGCCGTAGCGATGTTTTGACATGTTCGTTGTGTCTCGTTCAGGCTGGAGGTGCTGGATGAGGATGGATCTTCAGACGAGGTGGGTTATGTGTCTCCCTGCTATCAGTAAAAGCCTGCAAGTAATCTCAACAAGTGTGACTCCAGCTGGTCACTATTTGGTGCTGATGATGAGTGCTCAGTTTGTAGCAACATGATTTTAGGTTAACGGTATAGTTTCACATTAATGGGAAGCATTACCCTCAGTAGGATTTCACTTATCTAAGTCTTTAATAATGTCTCGTTCAATTATAATTAATGACTTTTGAAGGAGTCCCTCAATACGATTTTAAAGCAGAAAGGTGAACTTTACGGATGATGGCATATAGAAGCAAATCCCGGGGCTGCTCCTCAGTTGCCCTGCATGTTAGAAAATTAATTTGGATTTAATATCTTGAACACTATCACTCCCCAAAGTGTGATGAAGAGATAATCAGTACCAGGCTTGATGATGTCATCTTCAAGTTAAGGATTTTTTTTATGTAAAGCATTTGCAGTTCAGACGGTTATCTCAGACTTTAACACTTTAAATAGCACAATTATGAATTAGTTTATCATTAAGGATTAACTAGGTAATCTAGTATCAGTATCATTTCGTTCAGTTTACCTGCTGCATGTAGCCTTTCTTATTCTGTTATGATAGTATTCTTAAAAATGCATCATAACTTTACTGTTCATTTGTTTTGTATCCTCAAGTTCAACTTGGCTTTTCTGACGTGATACTTTTTATAAAAATGCCCTTCCAGGATCATGTGAAAGAGAAACTCAAGTTGGTGCAGGACTTCCTGCATGTTGATGCTCAGGACCAGCTTACCAGCCTGGAGGAAAAGATGAAAAGTTCAGAGATCTCAATGGTTAGTGACTCTAAGTTATAGGAATCGTTACTGCTTGTTGAAATTTACTGCTCGTTATTGTCCTGTGATGTGTAATGTATTCCATGCACTTTCCACAGGAGGTGTACATCTCTAAAGTAAAGACTTTGCTGGGGAAAGAGCTTCATCTTGAAAATGGCTCACATGCTGATGGCACGGAGCAGAATGGAAAGACAAATGGCTTCACAAATGGCTCCCACAAAGATGAGGACAGTGAAGATGTTACCATGGATGTACAGGAGGAAGAGGAGGCTGTCAAGTCACCTACTGCTCCCAAAGGAAAGGGTGGACGCAGGAGCAAGGCAAATTCTGACCCCAAAAGCAAGTTTGAAACTTCTTGTTGATATTTATGATGAAATAGGTGCATTTAAAGGTGGTGATGACCCCCAAATCAAATAGTTTGAAACAATGGTATATAAAAAATGCAATCTTGTTTTTCTTCTTTGTAGAGTCTCCAGCCAGTACCAGAGTTACAAGAAACAGTGGGAAACAGCCAACCATCTTGTCAATGTTCTCCAAAGTGTGCGTATATTAGTTTTGTATTGTGCCCTATACTTTGTCATTCACTCCACTCATTTTCAGCAAAAAAAACCTGAAGTTTTGTCATGCCTTGTTCAAGTATTCAAGTATTTTTTCCCCCCCTTTTTTTATATAAATATGTTTTACAGTCAAAAGCGTAAGTCTGAAGACTTGAATGGAGAAGCCACTAATGGACAAACTGAAGTGAAGAAAGAGGAAGATACCGTAGAAGAGGTGAAGCATTTTTAAATGCATGTCAGTGATATTTAAATATCAAGAGTAAGTGACCATCTCAAAGTTTGGTATCTAACATTGCCCATACTTTAAAATCTATTGTAGACTCGGGAGGAGAAGCGTCTCAAAGTTGACTCGGATGAAAGGTATGTCTTTTACACTCCAAACGTTAATTATGGTGATGGAGCTCACACAATAGTGAACGTACTAATACTTTTCGTTATGCAGTGCTGCTCCAGAGGAGTCGAAGAGCGAGATGATTAAGCCTGTTTCTGCTGCAAAGGTAATGAATTGGGTCTTTCACCTCAGTGTCATAGCTGGAAACCTTTTTTAAACATTAATGCTTAGTACTGTACTAAATGTTTTTTGTTTTTGTTTTTAGACACCACCTCCCAAATGTCCAGACTGCAGACAGTATTTGGATGACACAGACCTCAAGTTCTTTCAGGGGGATCCTGATAATGCGGTAAGAGTTTGTCATTCAAGTAGTGGCTTTATCATGTGTGTTGTTTGTAAAGCTCCTATGTTTTGAATGCGCTACATTTTTCATGTACATTTTCACACTAATAATTAAGTAGAGTTTATCACATGAAACCCGTCATTTATTTTTTTTCAGTTTTTTTAGGTTGTTGTAATGGTGTATGTGTAATGTTTTTATTTTGAATGTCATCACTTATGTGGACTGGAAGTACTATGAAGCTGAAACAATTCTGTGCTTTCCATCTTCAGCTGGATGAACCAGAAATGTTAACAGATGAGCGCCTCTCCCTGTTTGACTCAAATGAGGATGGATTTGAGAGCTATGAGGATCTCCCACAACACAAGATTACAAACTTCAGGTAAGTGATTCTCCAACCGTCTTCAGTGTTTTAGGTGATACTTGGCCAGTTTATCCAGTGAAGGGAGAGAAAAAAATACTTGAATTGATGGAAGCTTTTGTATTGCAGCGAGTGAGGTTTTGTTTGTGATCGCGTTGACGCTTATGTCTTGCAGTGTATATGACAAGCGTGGCCATCTTTGTCCATTTGACTCTGGACTGATTGAGAAGAATGTTGAGCTCTACTTCAGCTGTGTTGTTAAACCCATCTATGATGACAACCCTTGCTTGGATGGTATGAAAACTCACATTTTAAAAATGAAAACTTAATGTGGGTTGTAAATGTATTTTTTTTCCCCTTCTTATCCATTACAACCAAGCAGATTCACCTTAGTTTATGTGTCTGGTGTTTATTTATTCATTTTTTTTCTTTTCAGGTGGTGTTCCTGCCAAGAAGCTTGGACCCATCAATGCCTGGTGGATCACTGGTTTTGATGGTGGAGAAAAAGCTCTTATTGGTTTCACTACAGGTAGACATTTAAAAAAATAAGAATAATTTTTTTTAAGCTTTCTGCTCCAGATTTGTATGTATTATACCCTGTATGATGCACTAATGGTTGCTCTATCTTTATTATCCAGCTTTTGCTGATTACATCCTGATGCAGTCAAGTGAGGAGTACGCACCCATCTTTGCAGTGATGCAGGAGAAAATCTATATGAGCAAGATTGTGGTGGAATTTCTCCAGAAGAATCGTGATGCTACTTATGAGGACCTTCTCAACAAGATTGAGGTGAGGACTTGTGTTGACCACAACATCTTTGTCTTTTTCGATCTTTTGGGAATTAAATAATGTTGTCTATATTCAACATGGTTCTGTTTTTCAAGGGGTCATCAGTGGTCGCTGCTACAGAAGAGATAGTGTTTTATATCACATTGATGGCAAGATGGTAGTGGCATGTTCCAGAAGTGCTGAACTCAATATATAAACCGAAACAAAGAGATGAGACAATCACTCACAGAAAAGTTGTTGTAGACAAGTAATCATGTTTCAGTTGATTGTCAGAAAGTCTACCATTAACTATTTGTCCAGTCCATTTTTTTTAAGTTAATGTCAGCGGTAAATTGTTAAAGCCTCTGGCATGAGAGGATGAACAATTTTGACAAAATTTGCAATGTGAAGAGACTTTGCTGTCTTGTGACGGCAGCAGATCTGAGCTGTTGACCAAAAGCGTCAGTATTTGACTATATGAGACTCGACAATCTACCATCTTTCTCCAGGAAGTTACATTTTGCTGCTTTAAGTGGGTGCTGTGTGAACCTTAGCCCAGTCACACCCATACATTTGACATTTTGTGAGTGTAACATTTCTGAGATAAAGAGAAATTTGACCCCCGACCAACTTCTTTTTCTTCGGCCCTCAGACAACTGTGCCTCCTGCAGGACTGAACTTCAACTGCTTCACTGAAGACACACTGCTGCGCCATGCCCAGTTTGTGGTGGAGCAGGTGGAGAGCTATGATGAGGCCGGTGACTCGGACGAGCAGCCCATCATTGTCACTCCCTGCATGAGAGACCTGATCAAGCTTGCCGGAGTCACTCTGGGGAAAAGGTACAGCTGAAAGATGATTATGATTTGGTTCCTTCTTACCATAAAGAATTGGCTTTGATTCCCGAGCCTTTTTAAAGGGATAGTATGCAGGTTTATACTTAATTTAAACATCAATCGAAAGGGGGAGGAGGGGTGTCATGCTTTTTTTTTTTTCTTTTTTTTTTTTAAATGTTAAGCTGCAGATTCTTGGCCCCTCGGTGCATGCAATCACCGCTTTAAGTGAAACATGGGCAGTGTACATGCTATGTATAATACTTAAATGAAGACTCCCCATTTCAAGCTTCACCCAGGTTTATTAGCAGCAGCTCCTTTGCAACCCACATGCTTCAAGATGTGAAGTTAATTTTATTTATTTGCTTGTATTCCTGTATTTCTGCTCCTCCCTCCTTGTTCTCCCTGATGTCTAACATTCCTTTGACATTTCCTAATGCAGCATGCTGCTGTACTGGTAGGTAGGCCTTGTTGTGAATGCATCCTTAGCTTGTACGGTGGTGTGTTTTAGTGTGAAGCATTTAGAGGCTATATGGACAAAAACGGCATTATTCCAGAGTTCATGCTATAATTTTTTAATTTATAATTTTATTTTGTATTTTGCTTTTACATTGTTGTTTATTTTATCTGGCATATTTGAATTCTGGCCAAGAAGTATCTTGGCCAGTCACAATCAATACAAATTAATTATAAACAATATATAATGTCTGGTAGTATATTATGTACAAAATGGACTCAAGTAAGTTTTTAAGTGTAAGAAACTTTATTTAACAATCATGAAATTTTGTAATTGTTCAAATATGCAAATTTGCTTTCCTTTTCGTTCTACGTTGCAGTCATGCAAACTCTCTTCTGGTACTTTTGACATCTATTAATTAAAGGAGCATGTATGTCAAATTGGCTGGAATTATCCCTAAAAGTAATTGGTAGACAAGGGAAGCAGTTTTCCAGTTTAAACTTTATTTCCATTTCTTTCTTTTTTTTTCTTTTTTTTTTTTTTTTCTCAAAAGGAAAAGCAGTTGAAGCCTCTAATGTAAGCCACGTCTCCTGGAGAGTTTTCTCATGGCACTTAATCCATGCTACAATAAGCTGACGGTTGTGTAACGATTAAGAGTTAGAACATGGGATATCCCCAATGTTGTGATTTCTGATGTGAACCATCAGGGTTTTATAAACTGTTCACAAGTTAAGTTACACCTGGGCTACCTTTTTAGGCTGCGTTTCTTGTCTGTGTCATTTAGGGAGACAAACTACATTAACTCTTTTTGGAACACAGAGGTGTGGCCTTGGTCAACCCTGTGTTGAAACATTTTATCTTTAATTGAGAGGGAAAATAATCTTCAGAGAAGTTGAGGGGGAAAATAACACTGGTTGCCACATGAGAGCAAAGTCGTAACTCTCTGCAGGCCTGAATGTTTGTGACAGCCTTAATCGGCCATTTGCATCCAACAGGAACTCTGCATTGTACATCTTTACTGTGTCTGTTTGGTTTTGTTTGCTCGTTTCTCATGTTGCATGGCCTGATGCTGTGGTGTGTTGACGGCCAGGGGCTTCATAATGCCATCGCTCCACATATCATCAGGTGTTTGTGCAAAACCAAGTAGATCTCTCCTCTGAACATGAGCTTTATTCTATTGACAGGAGAGCTGCCAGAAGACAGGCCATTCGTCACCCAACTAAGATTGAGAAGGACAGCAAGGGTCCGACTAAAGCCACCACTACCACGCTGGTGTACCAGATCTTTGATACCTTCTTCTCTGATCAAATAGAACAGAATGATAAAGAGAGTACTGGGGCCAAAAGACAGCGCTGTGGTGTCTGTGAGGTGAGTGGTTATGAAAGTGAGACCCCACTATTTCAGCAGTATGTGGTGTGCTTTTAGCATTTTGCATGTCCTCTGTAATTCCTAACAGTTGAAATCCATATATATTTTTTTTCCCCCTTGTTTTCAGGTTTGCCAATCCCCTGATTGCGGCAAGTGTACAGCTTGCAAGGACATGATCAAATTTGGAGGAAGTGGCAAAAGCAAGCAGGCTTGTAAGCAAAGAAGGTTAGTGTATCTCTGAGTCGTTCAATCTGCAGCCTTATGAATGTATGCTGGTGAAGGTTTAGTTTCTTATTGTGTAATTACTTTGTCACAAACATTTTTCCTAGGCTTCTTCTACATCAAAAACAAACTTTCAAAAATGATGCTTTTATGTGCTGTAACAAGGTCATGGTACATGAAGGTCTATAGTCTTTAATTCCTTTTTTCAACACAACTTTTATTTAGATGCCCAAACCTGGCAGTTAAGGAGGCTGAAGATGATGAGAACATTGAAGAGGAAGATGTTCCAGTTGAAAAGGCCAAAAAGGTTTCTCAAGCTAAGAGGAAGAAGCAAACCCTGTGCAGCCTGACGTGGATCGGAGAGCCTATTCAGGTATTTGTTTTCCTCGTCCTTGGTGGTTATGATGAAGTTTTCTCGTCATGCCTTGGTACCCAGCCGCGCGCGTGTGTGTATATATACATAATGTATGTTTTGTCTCCACTCCCTTCAGACTGAGGGGAAGAGGCAGTACTACAGCAAGGTCTGTCTGAATGATGAAGTACTGGAGGTGGGAGACTGTGTCTCAGTCTCATCAGAGGATCCATCCATTCCTCTGTATCTGGCAAGGTGAGTCTGTTTAGACGCTTTAATAACATTTTGGTAACACTGGTTTGCATGATTCTAATGACTTAATCCCTCTCAGGATCACGTCACTGTGGGAGGACACCCACGGAAAGATGTTCCATGCCCACTGGTTCCTTCGTGGGATCCACACAGTGCTGGGAGAGTGTTCTGATCCACTCGAGCTTGTCCTTGTTGATGAGTGTGAAGACATGCAGCTCAATTATGTGCAAGGCAAAGTTAACGTCACATATAAAGCCCCATCTAACAACTGGTTTATGGAGGTGAGTTTACTTGACAGAAGGTGAATTTGCATTTTCTCACACATTTTTCTTGATGCTGTGGTTATTTTTGTTTTATAGGGCGGCATGGACAATGAAATCAAAGTGATTGATGATGATGGGAAGAGTTTCTTCTATCAGTTCTGGTACGACACAGAGTTCGCCCGCTTTGTGATGCCTCCCAAGACCACTCCATCTGAAGACTGCAAGTTCAAGTAAGCACCATCCACACATGTATTTGAACTGCACTCTATATCTGTTCTTGTTTTTTGTTTTTTTTTAACCATGTGTATTTATGTGCTTCCAGGTACTGTAGCAGCTGTGTGAGGACTAATGAAAGGAAGGAACAGGAAATGCCTCGTGCATCTGAACCCCTGCTGGACAAAGACCACGACTCCAAGGCTCTGTATAATCTGGCCTGCTTTAAGGGGTTGCAGTTTAAGGTGGGAGACGGTGTCTACCTGCCTCCTGATGCATTTAATTTCGGGTGAGGAACTTGATTCAAAATTTGGAACTTCTTCAAACTTGTATAATAAGGAATATGTCTGAGACTCATTGCATTGTTTTCCTGCTCTCAGTGTGAAGCCAGCTAGTCCAGTGAAGCGCTCCCATAGGAAGGAAGATGTGGATGAGGAGCTGTATCCAGAATATTACAGGAAGTCCTCAGACTACATCAAGGGATCAAACCTGGATGCTCCCGAGCCTTTCCGCATTGGGCGCATCAAGGAGATCTTCTGTCACAGGCGTAGCAATGGGAAGCCTGACACCTCAGAGGTCAAACTGCGACTCTACAAGTTCTACAGGTAAAAATACATTAAAATTATTGGTTACAGACTAAACCCTGAATGACAACAATTTATTTTTAAAGAGTTAACTGGCTTTTGTCTAATCTACCAGGCCTGAGAACACTCACAAAGGTGTCAAAGCCAGTTACCACACAGACATCAACCAGCTCTACTGGAGTGATGAAGAAGTGACCGTCGACATGGCCGAGGTGCTTGGCCGCTGTCAAGTAGAATATGGAGAAGACTTGAATGAATCAGTCCAGGACTATTCCAGTGGTGGACCTGACCGCTTCTATTTCCTGGAGGTACAGTTGGTATACTTTCTGGAATTTCAGATTAGATCACTTGTCAGTTGATTAGCATACTGGCATTTTTTTTAAGAGTGCATCAAAAGATCAAATGTTGAGCTAAATTGGGAAAACTTATATTATGCCTAAACTTGAAATCTTCAATATTGTGTAAATGTTTGTTCTTTTGACCTTCCTCTCACAGGCCTATAGTGCAAAGTCAAAAAGCTTTGAAGACCCTCCAAATCATGCTCGCTCAGTTGTTCATAAAGGCAAAGGAAAGGGCAAAGGGAAAGGTAAAAATGCAGGCATAAGAAAATTACATTTTCTTGATCTAAGTCTGGTTTTAGGCTTACTGAAATCTTAATCTAATTATCATTTTATTCTCTTCAAGGTAAAGGCAAAGGAAAGGCTTCTGCTGCACAGGAACCACAGGACTCTCAGACTGAACCACAGACACTTAAAGTGCCCAAATATCGCACACTGGATGTGTTCTCTGGCTGCGGTGGACTTTCTGAAGGCTTCCACCAGGCTGGTAAATCCTTTTTCAGTGCCACTCATGAAATGTGTTCTCGGCTCCACAAATGTTTACATACATATGTCTGGGCACTACGTTTTATTTTTCAGTGCTGAACATATGAGTCATTGCTTTCTTTAGGTGTCTCTGAGACTCTGTGGGCCATAGAGATGTGGGAGCCTGCAGCACAGGCCTTCAGGCTCAACAACCCTGGCACCACAGTCTTCACTGAGGACTGCAACGTTTTGCTGAAGTTGGTCATGTCTGGAGAGAAGACAAATTCTCTTGGCCAGAAGCTGCCTCAGAAAGGTGATGTTGAGATGTTGTGTGGAGGACCTCCTTGCCAAGGGTTCAGTGGGATGAACCGCTTCAACTCCCGCACTTATTCTGCATTCAAGAACTCCCTCGTGGTCTCCTATCTCAGGTCAGTGTCTGTAAAGAGCAGATTGTCATCATGAACCTCTAGAGATTTAGTGACCGTACACTGACATTTACAATATGTTTTTCCTCTCTCGCAGTTACTGTGATTACTACAGACCCAAATTCTTCCTGCTTGAGAACGTGAGGAACTTTGTGTCATTCAAAAGCTCCATGGTCCTGAAGTTGACTCTACGCTGTCTTGTGCGCATGGGCTACCAGTGCACTTTTGGTGTCCTGCAGGTAGGTCTGACTAATGTGACTTTTGTCTGTCGTGTCTGGCCAGTTTTGTGCTTTGGCTGGTGATCTGGAGGAATAGCATTAACTTTGGCATGTGTGAAACTCGCCCGGTAAAGCTCCTTATCTTTATGATTGTATGTGCCCTCCCCAGATCCACCAATAGCGGTTGGCAGTGTCGGACACGGCAGCGTGAAATTGAATTGGCTATCTCAAATTTGGAGGGAGGGGATATAAACCTCCATATTTTTTATTTTAATTAATGTCATTTAAATTTGAATTCTGACACAACCTGCCCCCTTTTCACTGTCGCACATGCAAGGAGTATTTTATGGTGATCACCTTTACTGCACCACTAACATGCTGAATGCTGCCCTCCTCATCAGGCCGGTCAGTACGGTGTTGCCCAGACCCGCCGCAGGGCAATCATCCTGGCTGCTGCTCCGGGTGAGGAGCTGCCTCGTTATCCTGAGCCTCTGCATGTGTTTGCCCCCAGAGCTTGCTCTCTGAGCGTGGTAGTGGACGAAAAGAAATACGTCAGTAATGTCACACGGTAATATAAACATTTCCTATTATACTATTTATTGATCCATCATTCTGGATCACAAACCTGTATAGCTCAGTGTGTACACAAGACTAAATTTTCTGTCTTCAACAGAGGCAATGGAGGAATCTACCGAACCATCACTGTCAGAGACACCATGTCTGACCTGCCAGAGATCCGCAATGGTGCAGCTGCGTTGGAGATTTCCTACAACGGGGAGCCTCAGTCTTGGTTCCAGAGGCAGATCAGAGGCACACAATACCAGCCAATCCTCAGAGATCATATCTGCAAGGTGAGCTGTCTCACTTGGACTTTTTTGTCTTGGTAGTAACATTAACATAATGTAGCTGTACTGTGTTAATGTGCTCACCTATGTAATTGATGGTAAAAGTTAAGTTTCTAACAACAAAATATATCTATTGTGTTTTTAGGACATGAGTGCTCTGGTTGAAGGTCGGATGCGTCACATCCCCCTCGCTCCAGGCTCTGACTGGAGGGATCTGCCCAACCTTGAGGTCCGGCTGAGAGATGGCACTATGACCAAGAAACTGCGTTACACACACCCTGACAAAAAGAATGGACGCAGCAGCACTGGTGCACTCCGAGGTGTTTGCACTTGTGCAGGAGGTATGTCAGTGTATACTGAAATAATAGAAACTAAGAGAGCTTATAGTTCTAGTGTGGAGGCATCTCTGATTTATGTTTGTGGTTTTAGGGAAGCCATGCGACCCCGCAGACAGGCAGTTCAATACCCTGATCCCTTGGTGTCTGCCCCATACTGGCAACCGCCACAATCACTGGGCCGGACTCTATGGCAGATTGGAGTGGGACGGCTTCTTCAGTACAACGGTCACTAACCCTGAACCCATGGGCAAGCAGGTACATCAGCTTTCTATAAATATGCATTTTAAATCAAAAACACTTCAAATGTTTCAAAATGAACACAAAATTGCTTGACCTTATTATTATCCTTATTATATCCTGTAACAGATAACTTCACTTTTGAGTCTTAATCCAAGCATTTTAATTTCAGGGCCGTGTTCTGCATCCTGAGCAGCACAGAGTGGTCAGTGTGAGGGAGTGTGCACGCTCTCAGGGATTCCCTGACACCTACCGCTTCTTTGGAAACATCCTGGACAAACACAGACAGGTAGAATCTTTTAAATCTTTTGGTTCCAAAATATGGTGTGTGACAACGGCAGATTTTGGGCTCTGTCACTGTTTGGGTCACAGGACAAATTGCCAAATATTTATCCATGAGCTCATTGTTTTGCTTTTTCGTGTGCAACTTGGTTCAAACTCATCATTTTCATAGTGATTAAGGCCACAGCAGGCAGCTGTTTTCAGGGAAAGAGCCACTGACTAGCTGCATAGTACCAAACTTCAGAGACAAAATTTGGTGACTATCTTTTTGAATATAGTGGATCATCTAACAGCTCAAAATTCAAATATTTTCAAAAAACAGACTTAAAGTGAATATTAGACTTTGCTTGAAACACCCCTTCACATGAATGCTAATATTGCTGTGTGTGTGATTAGGCAACTGTTCCCTAACAAATTTGCCATATCAACTTAGAAACTGATGTTTTAACACGTGCTTCTGCTGCCCTCAAGTGGCCAAAAAACAACTGTTATTTCAAGTTTTGAATAAAGTACATTAATACTGAAGTTACAAACGATATCAACATGGCTGCTCTGCGAAGTCTGAAGTACATCACAGTTCAAATGACACACTCACAGATTATGTAATTGTTTCTTCCTGTTTCTGCCAGGTTGGAAATGCTGTGCCCCCTCCACTCTCCAGGGCCATAGGCATGGAGATTAAGAAGTGTGTCATGGAGAGAATGAAGGGAGAAAAAGCATCAGGTGACTAATCTCTCTGAATTATGCTCTTCTGCGTTACATTTTATACTTAAATATGCATAAAGCCTTACACATGTTGTATTTTTCCCCTCCAGAGAACATCAAACAAGAGAAGATGGAGGTCACCGATTAGTCCCCTGGTTACCTTCCCAACAAGACTTGGTTCCACAGATCCTGACGTTTCAGGCAATCATTCCTTTTTGAATAAGCTGGCTTTCAACTGTGTCACTAAGTGACAGCCATGGACATTCAGTGCAGTGCCATTCCATGTTTTCAGTTTTTAAATGTGCTTTTAATCATGTTGTTGGGAAATGTTCACCCAATGTGGGTTAAATTGTATGTAGTTTTTATATGTGTAATGTTTCAAATAAAGCTCTTATGAAATTGATCATTTGTAAATTTTAATGTATTGAAACTGTCATACATGTGTGTATATATAATTTGCATATATAATAACTGAAATTATGCTGGTAAAGCTGTTTAATTTAGCAGGTAAAGTGTGTTCTCACCTAGTATCTCATCCAGATTGTTTAACTACAGTTGTAACAAATGGCAGTTTACATCTGTCTGGAGTGACTCTGGTTGAGGTTTCCACAAACCACACTTGATTTTAATGTGGAGGAAAAAGAAACTGCTGTGGCAGACAAACATTTTAACCAGAAGAGATTTTGCTGTCCCTACCAATGTGACCATTTCTTTAATCTCTCTGGTTGTATTGTCATTGTGGTGATGTTGCAATTCAGCAGAACTTGTGTATATTGGATTTTAGTAATTTCTTGTATTAGTCATTGGTTTAGTCAAACATGCTTTTAGTCCAGAAAAATAACTTTTAGAAGATATTGCAATATTAAAATGTAAAAACAAGAGGGTGGGTTAGCCTTACCTAATCATTTATTATCACTGGGCCTCACAACTGAGACTTGTCACAGGCTGGGTAAAAGTCAGTTTTCCTTTACAGATCTGGGAAATATAGGTCTAGATAATGAATCGATGTCAGACCGTCCTTTTGTATGTTCCAGGAAGTTACAAATCAAGATGAAGGATAATTTTATAGCTACAAATAAATGCAAGTCTTTGAATAGCATATGTAAACATTTTGGAGCACCTATTGCTTATAACCCTGACTTTGAATATACTTGTGTAGATGTGGGGTTTAGAGATTGGAAAGCTGCTGGTATCACAAAAATTGATTATATGTATCTGGGTGATGCACTTAAGTCTTTTCAGCAACTACAGGAAGAGTTCAATCTCTCTCAAACACACTTTTATCATTACTTACAAATCAGGAGTTATTTAAACTCAACTCCATATTACAAAAGTGGCAGAAAGCTGAATATTCTTGATAGTCTTATCACGAAAGCAGCAACAATTAATAAGAAAGTCATGACATATATAAGACCAGTTGCTTATGAATGATAAGAATACAATGAACATTAAAAATAGCTGGGAAATAGACCTGGTGCAAGGTTTTGTATAATGCCAAGAAAATTACTAGATCAGACAAATCACACGAAACACAATAAAAATATAATTAATAAACTGCATGTGACTCCTGAAATACATAGTAAATATGATGACTCGTGTTCTGCAGCATGCAGGAAGTGTCAAAAACAACTAGGCACTTATTTTCATTTAATATGGTCATGTCCATTGATTAAAATATTCTGGCCTACTGTTCAAACAGATAGAGAACTTCCTTGGCATTAAAATAGTAATGGATCCTAAACAGTGTATTTTGGGTATCAGCCCCATGTCCTTGTCTGGGCACGCCTTTCGATCCTGAAGGTTTGGCTTGATGTACATCCTCCTACAATATCAATGTGGTACGCTAAACTACTATCAATTCTTTCTTATGACTTTTGACTTTTTATCTCACACTTTTGACTTTTTATGTCACACTTCTGACTTTTTATTTCACACTTTTGACTTTTTATGTCACACTTCTGACTTTTTATGTCACACGACTTTTTATCTCACACTTTTGACTTTTTATGTCACACTTTTGACTTTTTATTTCACACTTTTGACTTTTCATCTCACACTTTTGACTTTTTATTTCACACTTTTGACTTTTTATCTCACACTTCTGACTTTTTATGTCACACTTTTGACTTTTTATGTCACACTTTTGACTTTTTATTTCACACTTTTGACTTTTTATGTCACACTTTTGACTTTTTATCTCACACTTTTGACTTTTTATGTCACACTTTTGACTTTTTATTTCACACTTTTGACTTTTTATGTCACACTTTTGACTTTTTATGTCACACTTCTGACTTTTTATTTCACACTTTTGACTTTTCATCTCACACTTTTGACTTTTTATCTCACACTTGACTTTTTATTTCACACTTTTGACTTTTTATTTCACACTTCTGACTTTTTATTTCACACTTTTGACTTTTTATCTCACACTTGACTTTTCATCTCACACTTTTGACTTTTTATGTCACTTTTGACTTTTTATTTCACACTTTTGACTTTTTATTTCACACTTCTGACTTTTTATTTCACACTTTTGACTTTTCATCTCACACTTTTGACTTTTTATGTCACTTTTGACTTTTTATTTCACACTTTTGACTTATCTCACACTTTTGACTTTTTATTTCACACTTTTGACTTTTTATTTCACACTTTTGACTTTTTATGTCACACTTTTGACTTTTTATCTCACACTTTTGACTTTTCATCTCACACTTTTGACTTTTTATGTCACACTTCTGACTTTTTATTTCACACTTTTGACTTTTTATTTCACACTTTTGACTTTTTATTTCACACTTTTGACTTTTTATCACAATTTTGACTTTTTATGTCACACTTTTGACTTTTTATTTCACACTTTTGACTTTTTATCTCATACTTCTGACTTTTTATTTCACACTTTTGACTTTTCATCTCACACTTTTGACTTTTTATGTCACACTTTTGACTTTTTATTTCACACTTTTGACTTTTTATGTCACACTTTTGACTTTTTATGTCACACTTTTGACTTTTTAGTTCACACTTTTGACTTTTTATCTCACACTTTTGACTTTTTATCTCACACTTTTGACTTTTTAGTTCACACTTTTGACTTTTTATTTCACACGTTTGACTTTTTATCTCACACTTTTGTTTGTGGGACATAAACAAGCACCATTATATAGACTCTCAAGAACAGAGTCAATACAATGAAATAAATCCACTGTTGAATCTGATTATCATGTGTTATCAGTGTCAAAGTTTCCTGGACATTGCTGAAAATTTTTATTTCACAGATGTATGTAGACCAGCTCTATCAAAAATTAACAAGTTTCCTGAATTTCCGGAAAAATCACAGAATTTTTAATGAAAATTCCTGGATTCTTCCTGAAAAAATCCTGAAATTTCCCGGAATTGACCCGGAAAATTAACGGAAAATTAACAATCCCAGAATTTTTTCAGAACATTCCTGCACTTATTTTCAGATTTCTTTTCTGAATAATGTTTACATGTGAAAGAAAAGAAAAGAAAAGAAAAGAAAAGAAAAGAAAAGAAAAGAAAAGAAAATCCAGATTTGATTTATGAAAGCCTGTAAATAAAGTCAGTAACAGCTCTCACAGAATCATTACACTCCATATCCTACAAAAAATTCCCGGAATTTTCTAACTTTTTCAGTTTCAAACATGAAATTTAATTTTTTTTTCCTCCTCAAAAAGTTTTTTTCACCTGGTTTCAGACACCTAAAAAAAAATTTATTTTCATGGAAAATTTCCGGAATTTTTCTTTACAAAATCCTGCCATTCCCCGGGATATTCCCAGAAAATTCCAGGAATATTGTCCCGATTTCTGGGAATTTTCCGGGATAATTCTGACAATTTTTACATGTGAAAGAAAAGAAAATCCAAATTCGATTAATGAGGATTCATCTTTAACTACATTTAAAGCCTGTCAATAAGGTCAGTAACAGCTCTCACAGAATCATTACACTCCATATCCTCATTGTGAGTCCTAATCATGATGCCGGCCGAGTTCACCGTAACTACACTTCAATGAATAAATAGTGTTCACCTATCAAACTTCCATTTTCAAATGATATCCCAGGCTCTAGGGATACCACTGACTGTCGCGCATAATTTGGGCACGTGAAGCAGTCAGTCTGATCGCTGTAAACAAATGAATATTGCACTGACACTCGTGCATAATGCTGATGGACGCATGGACTTTCACAGTCCTCGCACTGCTAAAGGACAACGTGAATTGCAGAATTAATAAAGAATGTTTTCCAACCTCCATCTCAGACACATACAACTTGTTTTCTGTCATTTCTTGCCAGAATTATGCACTTTCTCCCTTTTCCTCTCGGTTGTGGCCGTGATTCACTATTCGCTGTAGACACCCATTGATGAGAAGGCTGATAATACACAGTCTTCCACCCGTGACACTAAGGGCAGCTTAGCACCACGTATGACACATTTCTCACCGAAAGAAACATGACAGTCATGTTACATAACCTGTTACCATATAATAGATGCATGTTGTGTTTAGAGTGCAGCATCAATGTTCATCCAGAGGAGTTTTCATTAAAACTCCCCTGGACGAACATTGATGCTTTTCATCTTATTTAATAACAGAATACAATTTTTTTTTTTTTTTTTTTTTTTAGGTGTCTGAAACCAGGTGAAAAAAACTTTTGGAGGATGAAATAAAATATAAATAAGTGAAAAATACATTTTTCAGGAGATGTTTATGTCTGTGAAGCAGAGAAAATAACAGAATAATTAAAAAAAAAATTCTTTTTAGGAGTCTGAAAGCAAGAATTATTTTTACCATCTGTGAACTGAGTGACTAGGACTCACAATGAGGACATAGAGTGTAATGATTCTGTGAGAGCTGTCACTGACTTTATTTACAGGCTTTCATTAATCAAATCTGAATTTTTTTCTTTCACATGTAGAAATTGTCAGAAAAGAAATCCGGTAATTTTCCGGAAATTTTCCGGGAAAAGTCCCGTAATTTTCTGGGAAATTTCAGGTTTTTTTTGGTTTTTTTTTAGGTGTCTGAAACCAGGCGAAAAAAAACTTAAGAATAATTTTTTTTACCATCTGTGAACTGAGTGACTTGGACTCAAAATGAGGATAGAGTGTAATGATTCTGTGAGAGCTGTCACTGACTTTATTTACAGGCTTTCATAAATCCAATCTGGATTTTTTTTTTCTTTCACATGTGGAAATTGTCAGAAGACTTTTTATCTCACACTTTTGACTTCTTATCTCACACTTTTGACTTTTTATCTCACATTTTTGACTTATTTCACACTTTTGACTTTTTATCTCACATTTTTGACTTATTTCACTTTTGACTTTTTATCTCACATTTTAAATTTCACACTTGACTTTTTATCTCACACTTTTGACTTTTAATCTCATACTTTTGACTTTTTATTTCACACTTTTAACTTTTTATCTCACATTTCTGACTTTTTATTTCACACTTTGGATAATACCAAGAAAATTACTAGTTCAGACAAATCACATGAAACACAATATAAGATAATTAATAAACTGCATGTGACTCCTGAAATACATAGTAAATATGATGACTCATGTTCTGCAGCATGCAGGAAGTGTCAATAACAACTAGGCACTTATTTTCATTTAATATGGTCATGTCCATTGATTAAAATATTCTGGTCTACTGTTCAAACAGAGATAGAGAACTTTCTTGGCATTAAAATAGTAATGGATCCTAAACAGTGTATTTTGGGTATCAGCCCCATGTCCTTGTCTGGGCACGCCTTTCGATCCTGAAGGTTTGGCTTGATGTACATCCTCCTACAATATCAATGTGGTACGATAAACTACTATCAATTCTTTCTTATGACTTTTGACTTTTTATCTCACACTTTTGACTTTTTATCTCATACTTTTGACTTTTTATTTCACACTTTTGACTTTTTATCTCACACTTTTGACTTTTTGTCACACTTTTGACTTTTTATCTCATACTTTTGACTTTTTATCTCACACTTTTGACTTTTTATCTCACACTTGACTTTTTATTTCACACTTGACTTTTTATTTCACACTTTTGACTTTTTGTCACACTTTTGACTTTTTATCTCATACTTTTGACTTTTTATGTCACACTTTTGACTTTTTATTTCACACTTTTGACTTTTTATTTCACACTTTTGACTTTTTATCTCACACTTTTGACTTTTTGTCACACTTTTGACTTTTTATCTCACACTTTTGACTTTTTTTCACACTTTTGACTTTTTATGTCACACTTTTGACTTTTTATGTCACACTTTTGACTTTTTATCTCACACTTTTGACTTTTTGTCACACTTTTGACTTTTTATCTCACACTTTTGACTTTTTGTCACACTTTTGACTTTTTATGTCACACTTTTGACTTTTTATCTCATACTTTTGACTTTTTATCTCACACTTTTGACTTTTTATTTCACACTTTTGACTTTTTATTTCACACTTTTGACTTTTTATGTCACACTTTTGACTTTTTATGTGACACTTTTGACTTTTTATTTCACACTTTTGACTTTTTGTCACACTTTTGACTTTTTATCTCACACTTTTGACTTTTTATCTCACACTTTTGACTTTTTGTCACACTTTTGACTTTTTATCTCACACTTTTGACTTTTTGTCACACTTTTGACTTTTTATCTCATACTTTTGACTTTTTATCTCACACTTTTGACTTTTTATTTCACACTTTTGACTTTTTATTTCACACTTTTGACTTTTTATGTCACACTTTTGACTTTTTATGTGACACTTTTGACTTTTTATTTCACACTTTTGACTTTTTGTCACACTTTTGACTTTTAATGTCATACTTTTGACTTTTTATCTCACACTTTTGACTTTTTATTTCACACTTTTGACTTTTTATCTCATACTTTTGACTTTTTGTCACACTTTTGACTTTTTATCTCACACTTTTGTTTGTGTGACATAAACAAGCACCATTATATTGACTCTCAAGAACAGAGTCAATACAATGAAATAAATCCACTGTTGAATCTGATTATCATGTGATATCAGTGTCAAAGTTTCCTGGACATTGCTGAAAAATTTTATTTCACAGATGTATGTAGACCAGCTCTACCAAAAATTAACAAGTTTCCTGAATTTCCGGAAAAATCACAGAATTTTTTCCCAGAATTGACCCGGAAAATTAACGGAAAATGAACAATCCCAGAATTTTTCGGAACATTCCTGCACTTATTTTCAGATTTCTTTTCTGAAAAATGTTTACATGTGAAAGAAAAGAAAAGAAAAGAAAAGAAAAGAAAAGAAAAGAAAAGAAAATCCAGATTTGATTTATGAAAGCCTGTAAATAAGGTCAGTAACAGCTCTCACAGAATCATTACA
Source organism: Pagrus major (assembly GCF_040436345.1). Taxonomy (NCBI): domain Eukaryota; kingdom Metazoa; phylum Chordata; class Actinopteri; order Spariformes; family Sparidae; genus Pagrus; species Pagrus major. The sequence goes on from NC_133237.1 coordinate 23,162,144, forward strand.
CTCCATATCCTACAAAAAATTCCCGGAATTTTCTAACTTTTTCAGTTTCAAACATGAAATTTAATTTTTTTTTCCTCCTAAAAAGTTTTTTTCACCTGGTTTCAGACACCTAAAATTTTTTTTTATTTTCACGGAAAATTCCCAGAATTTTTCCTGGAAAATTTCCGGAATTTTTCTTTACAAAATCCTGCCATTCCCCGGGATATTCCCGGAAAATTCCAGGAATATGTCCCGGAAAATTCCCGGAATTTTTCGGGACAATTCTGACAATTTTTACGTGTGAAAGAAAAGAAAATCCAAATTCAATTAATGAAGATTAATCTAATTAAATTTAAAGCCTGTAAATAAGGTCAGTAACAGCTCTCACAGAATCATTGCACTCCATATCCTCATTGTGAGTCCTAATCATGATGCCAGCCGAGTTCACCATAACTACACTTCAATGAATAAATAGTGTTCACCTATCAAACTTCCATTTTCAAATGATATCCCAGGCTCTAGGGATACCACTGACTGTCGCGCATAATTTGGGCACGTGAAGCAGTCAGTCTGATCGCTGTAAACAAATGAATATTGCACTGACACTCTGATGGATGCATGGACTTTCACAGTCCTCGCACTGCTAAAGGACAACGTGAAGTGCAGAATTAATAAAGAATGTTTTCCAACCTCCATCTCAGACACATACAACTCGTTTTCTGTCATTTCTTGCCAGAATTATGCACTTTCTCCCTCTTCCTCTCGGTTTTGGCCGTGATTCACTATTCACTGTAGACACCCATTGATGAGAAGGCTGATAATACACAGTCTTCCACCCGTGACACTAAGGGCAGCTTAGCACCACGTATGACACATTTCTCACCGAAAGAAACATGACAGTCATGTTACATAACCTGTTACCATATAACAGATGCATGTTGTGTTTAGAGTGCAGCATCAATGTTCGTCCTGTCCTGGTCGAACATTAATGCTTTTCATCTTATTTAATAACAGAATACATTTTTTTTTATTTTTTTTTAGGTGTCTGAAACCAGGTGAAAAAAACTTTTGGAGGATGAAAAAAGATATATATATAAGTGAAAAATACATTTTTCTGGAGATTTTTATGTCTGTGTAGCAGAGAAAATAACAGAATAAAAAAAAATATATTCTTTTTTTAGGAGTCTGAAAGCAAGAATTATTTTTACCATCTGTGAATTGAGTGACTAGGACTCACGATGAGGACATAGAGTGTAATGATTCTGTGAGAGCTGTCACTGACTTTATTTACAGGCTTTCATTAATCAAATCTGAATTTTTTTCTTTCACATGTAGAAGTTGTCAGAAAAGAAAACTGGTAGTTTTCCGGAAATTTTCCGGGAAAAGTCCCGTAATTTTCTGGGAAATTTCAGTTTTTTTTTTTTTTTAGGTGTCTGAAACCAGGTGAAAAAAACTTAAGAATAATTATTTTTACCATCTGTGAACTGAGTGACTTGGACTCAAAATGAGGATAGAGTGTAATGATTCTGTGAGAGCTGTCACTGACTTTATTTACAGGCTTTCATAAATCCAATCTGGATTTTTTTCTTTTTCTTTCACATGTAGAAATTGTCAGACTTTTTTTTCACACTTTTGATTTTGAATTTGGTACGATAAACTACTATCAATTCTTCCTTTTGACTTTTTATTTCACACTTTACGTACGATAAACTGTCAATTCTTCCTTATGAATGGTTATCTAATGTACTGCAAGCAACCCTAGAGGATTTTGTTAAAGAGGGGTCCCCCCTTAGTATTTATTTTGGCTGAGTGGCCAGCAATAATAAGTATTGGAGTAAATTAAGACTAAACATAAGCATTCACTGATATTATGAACCCCTCCACAATTTTTCTTTTCATCTATTTATTCAGTTTTTTGTTTGTTTTGTGTTTGATTGTGTGTATGGTCTTGTATTGTTATCATTTTGTGACAGCAGAAAGCTGTGGTCATATGTTGCTCCCCTGATGGGTATTTGTTTTGCCGTCTCAAAATAAAAATTAAAAGAAAGTTTAAAAAAAAAAAAAATGTAAAAACTCACCCACTGAACCGTTTAAGGTTTAGTACATGGAAACAACGCAGATGACCAAGTGGTTCTTCAATGCATTGAACAAATTTCATGATAGCTAGCACATACAGCACAGATTTTCCTCAAGTGTGGTTTTAGTTGTGAGAATTCAATGTGCACTTCCTGCATGTGCAACTGTATATGAAGCACTGCACTTCTGATGCATACTAAGTTGGTTCTTAGATCTTGGACTTTACAAGCATCACAGCTTAAATAAAAGAACTGAAGGATAAGTCTGAATATAAGCTGCCAGGAAATGTAACCGCTACACAAACGAGAATGAAAACCATGACAAAGAGATTGTGACAACATGGATTTTATTTAGGCAACAGCCATATTTTACCACAATGATAAAATCTGGCATCATCCTCGAATATATTCTGATTGAATCCTCAGTTGTTTGACGGTCTGCAAAGAGTAAAATAAAGATTAGGAGCAAGATTAAATAACACGCTTTAACACTTAATTGACAACACTGTTGATCACTTACTTGGCCCATTCAACATTGAGAATAAGATGATCATATCCAAATCCTGACACTCCTGCAATGGCTCTGGCTGCATCCTCCCGACGGTGGAAACTGATGAAGGCAAATCCCTGCAGGAAACAAAGCAGTCGATTAATAAGCAACTGGACCATTCTGTGCTTCTCATAATTGTCAGTCTTAATGTGAATGTCATCAATGACCACACCAGCTAATCACTTAAAAAGCTAAGGAAAGCAGCAAAAAAATTAAATAAAATCAATATCTACACCGTGTGCAAAAATTAGGTTTTGGAATTTCAATGCCGTCAATATTAAAGGATGCATGTCTTTCTATTCTTAAGATGAGCACTGACCTTTGATTGCCCAGTGTTCTTGTCCTTGGCCAGGTAGATCCTTGAGATGGAGCCAAATGGTCTGAATAGCTCCTGCAAGTCGGTCTCACGGGTGTCCTCAGACAGATTGGTCACACGAATAGTGGCATTGTCATCAGCTGTAAAATGAAAAACATACTCTATTGGTGCCGAGCAATGCTCTTATAGCTGTACAAAAATTTAAATCATGAAAGGATGTAGAGTAAAAAAAAGATGAAACCACTTACACCCACCTCTGCGGTTGGGCTGCATGGACTCGCCCCTCCGCGTCCCTCCATCCCTCAGGCTCGGTGGCACATACTTCCCAGTCTTGCTCTGCGCAGGCGCTGCAGGCTCTGGTTCAGCTGGAGAAAGAGAAGAACAACAAACCATTTAATCTAACAGTGGATCATGAAAAACAAATCAAAATCTGATGATGTGATTGGAGTGCGGATGGTACCAGAGCCAGCAGGCTTTTCCTTGTCTGCGGTGGAAAGTCCAAGCTGTTCAGCCAGCTCCTTCTGCATGGGGCCCAGGGTGTCCTTGTACGGACAGCGGGTGGTCCAATGGTCGCCTTTGCAAATACGACAAGACACAATCTTCTGTCCTTTCAGTTTGTTCATGGGATCTTCATCCTGGTCTTGGGCGTTCAAGTCCTGCAAGAGGTAAGATGAGGGGCTGAGTCACAAGCTAAACCGTGTAAATTACAAACCACTACCACAGTTAAAATGTGTTTTCATGCATCACTTGGACTACTTCACATAAACAAGCATCAGTGCACACATCTCAAAGCCCACAATGGATGCTCACCTCTTTGCTGGAAATGAAAGTCATGAAGACATCATCACTGACTGTGGTGGTGGCAACATTAGGACCTGGTGCATCAAACTCAGAGTTGCCAAATTTCTTCCAGTTCTGGAATAAAACAACAATATACGATAAACACCTGACCTGACCCCAAATCTTGTTCATTTTAAAGCAAATGCATCTTCAATACATTCAATTTAAATACAGACCTTTCTCCTGGCAACAGCTTTGGAGGCTTTTCTTGTCTCGATCTTGAAGGTCCGCACAATCTAGAGGACAAAAAATAAAGGCAGTAATTGCATAATTCACTTTTTTTTTTTAGAGAAGCATCTTACTTAACTGTAGTCAAATTTGTGGCACTTAGCAACTACTATACTGCTACATTGTTATGTAGAAATGCAATGAAGCATGCAGTCTATTCAAAGGTCTAGAGAGTGTTGGTGCCACAACATCTATTGCTTTAGTGGTTTTACAAGCCAAATGGCAAAATGTTTGTAGTTTATCAGGATACTCTTATTGAGTCCTGGTGTTTGAAATATGCATTAATAAAATACACTTAAATTACCTTGAACTTCTTTCCATCATCATCTATTTTATATTCCGTGATAGTTTTTATATTTCCTTTGATGGTTTCCTTGGGGGATGGTAGCGTGCCTGACAGACATAACAAGACAATGTAAGACAAACAAGCCACAAAGGAAAAGAAACAACTCTTCGAGCTTCACATATGTTGGGCCGATATAAGATCAGCTCTCAAGTGACCATTAAAAGATTGCCGGCTGAGTAAACACTGCAAAGAAACTTTTGCACTTGGGATATCAGTCAATCTGACCATCAACACTTCACTCTTCTCTGCTGTCAAAGTCAATGAAGCAGCCCCAGAACATCTCATCTCTTGGTTACATCTCCGTCTTTCAATTGTACAAATACTCACCTGACACCTAAATGAAAATGTATTACTGGTAAAGACAGATGTATGTCAGTCTCCGACACAAAGCTTCCTTGCATCAATAGCCATATTTTACGTTTAGCCAGTAGCATCTCTTGTGAACTTGCTAACGCTACGCTTGCTAACTTTTAGCCATCTCTGCCTACGTCATGAGACTGGGACCGCAGCGTGTCGATATTTCGTCTGTAAACCGTCGATTTATGTCAGTCTCTCCTAAACCTATGACCGCTTAAAGATTAGATATCCAAATTATCTAATATACATATATCTTAAACTCCAGTATTACGCCCAACAACCACGTGGAAGTGGAAGCCGCCTAGCCGGCCTCCTGCTCGGGGTACCAGACTACCAGAGCCATGCTAGCGTTAGCTAACACAAGCAGCTGCTATTTACCTTCATCTCCTTCTTCCTCGACTTGGTCCGCCCAGCTGGGCTTGGAGCTGGAAAGGGGAGAGATTTATATGCGATATTAGATCGATACGAGACACAAAACACGAGCAGAAACTATGAAATATCAATAATATAACTCACTCGTCGTATTCAATCGACGGCATCCTCTCAGCTAGCTTAGCTTCAGGACAGCAAAGAGCGGTGCACCGCGAGCCGAGCCGCCACCACACACACTTCCGGGAGAAAAACTTCACAATAACAGCATCACTTTTCATGAACGCTTAGCTTCAAAATAAGAGTCATACTGCGTCGTATTTTTTTTTTTTCATGCTGAAGGGCAAAAATAATGTGATCATATATGCTGTTTCACTTTATATTATGATAAAAATGTACGACATGCTGAAGTCTTTAATGTTTGACATAGGAACAAACTGAGGTTAAAGGCTAACTCAACTTTACACATTAAAGTGTGTTTACAGGTCATGGGGAGTATTTCTGCCCTTGTGGCTCCAGAGGAAGCTGCATGTAATCTGATAAATTGGCTGCAGAGATGAGGCTCAGTAGCTCAGTTGCATTGTGGGTAATTTGGGCACCAGGTTTTCGATACATCAGAAATGGAGATATTGCCTTTTTTATTCCACATATTCTTCTTCATTTTCAAAACCTGGTGCCTACATTATCCACAATGCAGCTTAGCGATATGAGTGACATCACTGGAGGCAATTTATCAGATTACATGCAGCTTTCTCTGGAGTCACAAAAGGCTTTGTAGTTTATACTACTTTTTACATACGCAGGAGGGTTAGGGTAAGAGTTATTTACACTTTAATGTGTAAAATTGGTGGAGTTACCCTTTAAGTGACAGATAAGATAAGATAAGATAAGACAATTGCTAGAGCACTATTTCTGCTGCAAAAATGTTTTTTCCCCCGATTATCAAAATACTTTTAAAATTTTCCACCTCTCAAAATGTTTCGAATAACATTTGAACGAATCTCTGACCAGCTACGTCCACACGTGACCTGTGATTAGGAAATCGCTGATAAATATTGCTTCATGAAGAAGTTGGTAGCCACTTCCTCAAACAAAACATGCCTTTTGATTAAACTGATTGTTTTGGTGATGCCATTATGATTTTATTTGATTGTTTTAAAATATGATATGTTTGTGCTGTTACAGACAAAATCTTCATTGTTACAACAGTGTAACAAAATGCCTGTGCTTATACACCAACTACTATGGTGTGGAACATAATCACAGCTTGGTCAGACAGGAAGTTAAAATAAGGCACATTACGTCAGCAAATAAATGTTTATTACAGATGGTTAAAGTTAGCAGAGCAATAACTGTCAGCAATAACAACAATAAGAAATAAGGGCAAAATCACTTGTGTAAAAAAATACAGTATAAAATTTGCTTATTTTTTACAGCATGAAATAATAATGTACTTCACAGAAAAGTTGTCAAGGTGCATCTCTACCTTCTCATCTCTGTACTGTTTGTGTCCTCCAGGCTCTTCCCACAACAAGCCAGTCTTATACTGTCGAACACGGCCATGTAAAGGATTGGATGGATGCACATGTTCAGAGCTGCCAGTCCCTTGGACACCTGGTACATGTCGTAGACCCAACAAACATTTTGGTTGCCGTTAAGTTTCAGATACAGGTGATGAATCTGAAAGACGTGGTAAGGCACAAAGGAAATGGCATACAGCACAAGCACTGATGCAACCAACAGGGCTACCTTGCGTTTTTCCAGTGTGGTTATACTGACATTTTTCCACACCACCTGAATCACCACACAGTAGGAAGTGAAAGTAACCAGGAAGGGAACCAGACACCCAAACACAGCAAGAAACATTTTGTAGGTCAGATGCGGTCTCTCATCCCCCAGAGTCTTATCACAGAAGGACACACACTGCGTCTTGTTGTTGCGGTCACAAATGGTGGAAAATGTCAACACAGGGCAGGAAATGACTCCAACAATGATCCAGATGATGACACTGACGGCCTTGGCGTGGGCAGGCTTCACATGGGATCGGGTAAAGAAGGGCCACTTGAGGGCCACACATCGGTTCACACTTATCGCCATAATGAAATAGATGCTCACATATAAGTTGCAGGTGAAAAGGAACCTCTCGATTTTACACACACCGTTACCAAATATCCAGTGTTTCTCCTGGGAGTAGTAGACAATCAGCAAAGGCAGGGTAAGGACGTAAAGCGAGTCACTGATTGCCAGATTACACGACAGGACGACACCGGTGTGCCAGTTCCTCCTCTCTCTGACCACCAGCAGCCACAGGGCGAAGATATTCCCTGCCAGGGCCAGAATGAACTCAATCCCATACACTGAGGGCAGCAGGGCCATTTGAAACCACTCACATTTGGAGAAATTGTGCACCATGTTGATTTCTGTCATTTTGTCTTCGTGCTGCTTTCACACAATTTGTACAGTCCAAAATCTGCAAAAGAGAAGTTTAATGTAATTCCATCATTTCAGTACAAGTCTAATTCATTTTTGATCTAATCATATGTTGTTTTCTGTTACTCAGTATGGGAAGTTTGGAAACATTCATTACATTTACATTAGCAGACGCTTTTGTCCAAAGCGACTTACAATAAGTACATTTGTCACAAGAAAGAAACCACAGCATATCACCGTCGATAAAGTAAGAATGAAAAAATAGAGACAATTTTCAAGCCCTCATCTGAGCATAGTAGCTGCTTTTTATCAAGGATACCTTAAGTACACGAGTGCTATGATTTAAGTGCTAAGAACATACAAGAGCATGTACGGTTTTTTTTCTTTTCAGAGAGAGCATCAATTAAACAAGAACAAAAGGCATTAATGTTCAATGTTAGAAAATGTTTTGTTTTTATATTTAATGTGGAAAGTAAGGAAACATCAGATAGAGCATTATTTTTTAACTAACCATTAAAGTATACAATGATAAATGCAGATAAAAGCAGAGAGTAAGTTAACTGTCACCTACCAGACCCCCGGCCTGAGATGATGTTCATTTCCTGTGTGGTGTATGAGAAGACTGTAACTCAAAGTGAGAAATGTTTGCGATTCAAACATGACTTGTTAAACCTAAAAATGTCACTTCCTCTCTTAGGCTGCCCTCTGCATACATTTCACAATTTGAAGAAGCAAAACTGTGATGAAACCCACACTTTGGGGTTTGGTGATAAAAAGCCTGTAGGTCTTGTGTGAATCAGATGTTAACTTTCTAAGTGCGTCACCAGATGCCTTTTTTCGTAATTTACAGATCAGGGCAGTGTTGCGAGAGCATAAAGTACAATCGGTCATCTCAGAGCATGCAGGAAACCAGCGTAAACGTCTTTATCTGATTTGTTTGAGGAATGAAATAGCATCAGAACAGTGGACTGAATGCTGCAGCAGAGCCAGAGCAGCACACTTTTAATCAAATGTTTTTAATCAGCAATCCCACGCTATACACACAGGGAACTATGTTTACTTTACTTGTATTTTCTATACAGAGGTACATTTATTGCCAGAAAAGTACTTTTGATACTGAAGTATCTGATATTATTTATTACATTTTTACACGATATCTTTACTTTTACTTAAGTATAACTTTAAGGTACTTTTTACAACAATGTAAAGTAAAATCAACATATAATAATGCTCCACATCAGCCATTTTATTTCCTCACACATCATTTACTTAGAAACTAAACTTTATCAGAGTGTTTTAAGTTAGACACCAGGTGTCCATGTTGGCGGGCTATTAATCCAATTTGTCATATTCTGTAATAACAGTAGTAAGAAAAACCCCCCACAGATTTGAGATTACATTTTTTGCTACTTACATCGCTGTTGTTCGATGAAGATATTGGTGAGTAACTGTTCAGGAGCTTCAGCAAGCGAGAGTCAAAGTCTAAGATGGGTGGTTTCAGTTGAATTCCTCTTTCGGGCTCAGAATGTCTAAGTAGTAATAGATAAAGTGAGAATCGTACCTGTGGGGCACATTCTTAAAATTCCAAGAGAAAACTACCTAAATTCTTCCTTTTTTGGCTTCATGAGCCGGGGAAACGAACCATTACAGGACATCCCATTAATTATCAATCACATGCATTTTAAATACAAAGATTTTCTGTTCGTCAGTAACCTTGAATAAGAAGTTTTAGAGCTGCATTTCAAAAAAGACATCACACCTATTTGTGCTCCTGTTCAGTTACAAACATTTGTATCAATGAATATTTCCTCTGACTTTGTAAATGTATGACATCTTTCCCCTGGCATGTTGTTTTGTTTTATCCTGTTATTCAATTGATGTCAATGTTCCCTTTATACTCTTTTTCTGTGAGCTAAAGAATGTGAAACAAGTTAATTTACAGTCTTGCAGAAAGAGAAGTTGCTCAAAAGAGGATCAAAGACCCTGAAACTATCCAACAAATGCCAAGAAACATAGCTGCCCTGATGAAAAAAATCTTTGAATTGACACTTTTTTAAACAATTTATTGAACAAGTACATATCAATATTAATTCAAACAGTGTGAAAAATATAGCACTTTTGTTCTCCTTTGTCCCTCTGCTGATTTTCAGCAATAATCAGTCTCTGCAGCAGCCATCACTCATTGATGGCAAATGGCTGCTTGCTGCCATCTGGTGCTCAGCATAATAACACATTCACTGTCCAAGTCCAGAAAGAGGAATTAAGATTTCAGCCTTTTCCTTTCCTCTGTTTGAAGCCTTGCTTCGCTCCTGCAACTCTCTTCTTAAAGCCCGGCTTGGCTTTCTGACCTTTAGATCTGAATGACCCGTCCTTGTTTTTATTCCCACCAAATGTTTTGTTCCCTTCAAATCTCTTCTTTCCACCAAATTTCTTGTCCCTATCACCAGCGTTCTTCCCTCCAAATGTCTTTCCTCCAGGCCTCGTTTTCTTTCCAAATGGTTTCTCCCCGTCTCTGGACTGCTTCCATCCTTTCCCTCCTGGACCGTTTCTCTTTGGTGATCTGGCATCTCTGTCTTTTCTTGGAGGTTTACCAGAGGACATCTTCCTCCTCTTGGCAGCAGGGAACATGTCTGCACAAAAAAAAAGGTGTTTGTCAATAATTAAATTCAAAACAAGAACCTAGAGCTATTAGTTTATAACACATAAATTATATTCACCTTCATCTGGCTCCTGTCCTACAGCCTGTCTGTAGTACTCCACCTCATCGTCAGATTCAACAGCAGCTGGCTGATTGTTCTGAGTCCCCGGATCCTCCACCTCGCTGTCCTCTTCAGCCTCGGCAAGTTTCCTCTTAATGCCTTCCAGGCTCTTTTTCCTGTTACGAGTAAAGACATTTTATTTTTTTACACTTAAACCAAATGAAGAATGTAGATGGCAGAGGGGTCGAATAATATACAAGGTCAAATTACTTGTTCTCTTCTTGTTTCTCTTTCTTCTTAGCAACGTTCTGCTCCTGCTTTTTCCGACGACCCTCTTTGTCTTTAAGCTGGGCCTCCTTTCTGTTCAGGATCTCCTGTATTTCCTCCTCCGTCTTGGAGACTGGAAAACATAGTACATAACAATCGGCATTAAAAAACAATCTGTAACAGATCTAAATAAGCAGCTGTGTTATATTCAGATGTATCAGTAAGCGTTTACTTTTAGAGAGTATTCATAGAGTTCATACAGATTTTGTCATCATGTACACCAGAACACATCAAGCAGAGAGATAAATGAAGTAGTGGACTCACTCATGGCGTGATAAAGGATGCTCCCCTCTCCCATGCCTTCTTGTATCTTCGTCAGCTGCAGCGTCATGCGAGGACCAATCTGAGGTCAACACAGAAACTTCAACCAGGCATCTTTGTCATATTGTTTTCAAAAGTTGTGCTTTAGGCCTGGAAGTCCTCAATATCAAAGTGCAACATCACCCTCTTGTGGCAATTTTTGGGATACCAGCTGAACATGTTGAAAATCCTCCAGGCCTGAAAATCTGCTCCACCATTTTATTTACTTTACCTCCTGGCGAAAAAATGTGGAGATGCAACCACTGCAAGCTTCGTAGCCAATTCGTTTTTTTAAAATTATTTTTATTTTTAACATTGACTTTAAATAACTCCTGCATTTTCTCCCAAACTGCACAAGATGTGGTAAAAACTCCCACTAAGCTGAAATGAAAAAAGTGCACATAAATTGGGTAAAAATTAAATATTTTCTGGCTTCAGTCATGCAGAAACTTGGCTGATTCTCAAAAGATTTACTGAGTCTTGGGAAATTTAAGACACTAAGAGGCTCTAACGAGCACTTAACCTTCAAATGGCAACCTTTTATTTCATATCGTAACGACTCGCCTGTGCCATCACCTGAATGACAAAACTGTTTTTGCCCTTATATGCAGTGTCTTTGTTTGATTTAGGTTTTTCAGTTTATTCCCGTCTGCTGACTGTTTGGACAGCAGATTTTATCCCCCTTGTTTTGTCTTTTTTAATTGAATTATAAATTTGTACCATATATACTCACTACAAGCAAACGTAAAGGCTAACTGTGTTGACTTTGGGCAGATGGGTGTTTAGGACTTTTTCTGTTGGCACTTGTTTGTGGAAAAAGGACATTTTGAGTTGGACTGAGTATCTTAATTCACCACCAATAAAAAAGTTCAAATAAAATGTCGCACTTCCTCGGCACACTCACCTCTGTCAGACGGACGGCGCTCTGCTGGGACGCCATGTTGCCTCGGCCAGAGTAGACCTGTGGCAGTTCAGTGATGTTGTGCTCCCCGTCTTGTTCTGCTTCACTTTCTGAAAGGTTCGCCCCCCTGAAGAAAGAGCACAAAACAGCTCATCAGATACTTCAGCTGCAGACTGCCTACAGACTCAGCGCCCTTTCACCTCAGGACCAAGAATTACACCTTAACCAGAACCTTACTTCATCAGCAGCTCACTGATGTCCTCAAACTTGTTCATGTTGGGGAACCTCTCCTGCATCAGCTTCTTGACTCCTCGGCTCATTCCAACAGGGACGACCTTCAGGCTGCTGCGGGTTGTTAACACGATCACATCGGTCAGTGACGCATTTAAATCAATACATAGAAATCTGATCATTGTGTGGAGGCTCATCAGTGCGTTTACTTTGAACATACATCACTGAACAGTCATGTTACGCTATATGTCATCATCTGAGCCCAACCTTCACTGAAAATTAAATCTATGCATGCATGGTGATGGTCTGAAAGGCAACTCTTTTTTGTTGTTGCTTATTTTTATTTACAAACTAAGAAACATTGACAGTTTGAAGGCAATAAATCAACAAGAAGTGATGTTTTCAGGGCTGCATTATAAGAAATCTTAGTTGTTCAACGTGCACATTTCAAACATCTATCGACAGATAAATCAACAGTAAAAATAACCTTTCGTTGCAGCCCTGTCACTTACACTATCATTTAAGTTCAGCTTCAAACTGAAACTATCTGCTAATTACCTAAAACATACTAGCAAAACTGAGAAAACAATAACTGACTGTTTACGACTAAATATGTTTTACTTACTAGTGTCGAAATTCAATTTCCTGGGACTCTGGGTCGTAATTTATCAGCACACATCTCTTGATATTGTTGAGGTTTACCTGGAAAACAAAAATACACTCATTTGTTTTTGCTAGAACTCTGTGTTAAACTTCTAAAATGCAAAATGACTCCAGGATTCAAAAATCAGAAAGCGTTTACTTTTCAGAAATCTTCAAAGGTAATCTCAGAAGACTATACTGTCATCATGCCAACAAGGCTTTAAATCTTGAGTCAAGGCAACAACAATACAGCAGTTTTGCTGAAAAAAAGTACCTTGTGCACATTAATGGAAGGAAACATGTTTTGAAACATGGAGGCCATGAGTTTGACATGCATGCCCTCAGATGAAAAGTTGTTGAGGATGAGCAGCGGGTGGTGTGTGAACTGCTGCTCGTGCATCCTGTGCTTCTTCAGAGTGGAGACGACGTCTTTGATGAGACAGTACTGAAAGAAAAGGAAGAGTCTTTATAAAAATGGAGACAAATTCAGAGTTGTAAATGACTTTTGCAGTTTGGGCACATCAGTGCGTTTACTTTGAAAACATCACTAACAGTCAAGTATTAAAAGCCGTCATCATCTGAGCCCATTTGTTTATTGTTCTAGTGTTTTCTTTAGGAGCTCATATATTTACCTTGAGCACTTTGAAGTGAAGCATGGGACCTTTGGGAAGTCGAGCAAGTCTCTGAAAAGCACAAGAAATGTGTTGTTGGATGGACGGTGTTACAGGACCAACATAGCAAAACTGTGAATCCCCCAGTACCAGTGGCTTACCATGTTGACACTGGTGGGCGTCTTGCTGAAGACGATGAAGTGTGTCACTCCCAGTGGTCCTGCGATGGCCACAAAGTCTTTCAGCACGTTCTTCTTCTTAATCTGGTACCAAGACAAACAGTTTCAGACATAATGAGTGTCACACAGCACAGGGGAAAGACTTTGTCATCTTTAAAGAACTCATGATGCAATTTAAAGCAACCAAAGGAGTTGACATTTCACTTTTTATTTAAATTAAGCATTATGGCCCTGCTGCAGCAGCTACACAGACGCATGCACAGTCACATCTCTGCTGCTACAGACCTTCAGAGACTCTGCAGTGTACGGCTCCATGACTCTGCGCACGTCCAGGACGAGCTGACCCACGTTTTTCCCGATCTGACCCCGGTGAAACACGAAGGAGTGGGGGACGGCTCCGTAGACCTCCTCGGCCACATGGTTGGCTGTTGACCGGGCTTTCTTCTGGTTCTTGGTCTGAAATCACGAAGGCCACATATTTATTATCATGAGAGGAATTTTAAAGTGACGTTTGACAGACAGCTTGCTTCGAAGAGGACGATTAAAGCTCACATGTAACTTAGCTAGCACACCAGCTAACACTTAAACATCTTGTCACGTTTACATTACTATATCATCTTTGCTACACATTCACCCCGACTGCGGCTAAACTATAGGTTTCTCATTCAATATAAGTAACATTAACAGAAAACGAAAAATGATTTGCCTCTCGTGCTAAGTTTTGATCATGCTAACCACCAGTTGAGGCTAGTCTGTTAGCACAGGCCGTTACATACCTTGGATTTCCCCATTATTCAGCGAGATGTACAGCAGCTGAACGTGGTTCACAAAGCGACACTCACTGTTACTACACTGTATTTATGCTGTCAAGAAAAAATCCACTCATTATGCCTGAAAATTCAGTCTACAGCCGCTGGAACAACTCAACTACGAAGTCGACACGACGCCTTCCACATGGTTCTACCACCGCGTGTCACACACTAATGTGTCCGTGTTGCTCACGTCTGATATTGGTTCCTAGCAAGAGCGAGCCGCGTGTACAGGAGGAGAGTTTTTCTGGAGATCTCATTGCTAAATGTACATATATTTATATGTCTTGTACCTTTTGTAAACAAAGTATAGAAACAATCTTTTTTGACTTAAATAAAAAACATAATTATAACCCACTAACTTTGCCTACTCGATTGTTACTTCAATAATCCAGATAATAGCAAGCTTGAGTATGTGATCAATAATGTAATTTTATAATTCAACTTATTGTTACAAAAAACAGTAACATTATTTCTTACAACTGTATTGATATCGATTTGTTGCTAAATAGTCCAGTTTGTGTGACAGTTGACCTGCATTTAGAAGTATGAGTGTTCACTGCCCTCCAGTGGCCACATGTATGAACTGCAACACCAGCAGTGAGAATTATAATAACAAGTTAATATGGATTATTATTAATATTCTTAGTGTCTTTGATATTAATGTGAACAGTGTGTACATTAATAGGCAGTAAGGGTTTAAATCGACTCGGTCACGGCAATACGTGTAATTAGAATCACGAGTCTTTGCTGCCCTCTAGTGGCCACATCGAGAAACTGCAGCGATAAATTCATTAAGCTAGCGTCAATGCAGAAATTAGACTTCCGGTAAATACCTTCAAAATAAGTGACCAAAGCGAAGCAATCAGAAAGGAAGTGATCCGAAAGAATCAGGGGAAATTATTTATATTAATATTGATATAAACAGAGTAATTTATTGGCCTCCTCCCAGTGTTCTTCACTTTGTTTGTCCTCCATTTCGTCACTTCATTATTAACCACACATGTATGACTTAAGTCATTTGGTCCAAGTCTCAAACAAGTCCCAAGTCCCATTTTTTAGGGTTTGGATTTTTGTATTATAGCTATTATTGATATTCATTTAAATAAATTTGGCCTGTAATCTTGCTGTCATGTAAGCTTATTTATTACTATTACTATTGCCTTAGCGTGCTGCATAGAACAAAAGTATATACAACACTGAATATAATAAAAAAAAGACAACAGTAGCCTACATATTATTATACTATACAAAAAAAGAACAAAAGGATCAGTGATAATGAACTTACCTTACTGAACCTAACTGATGTTTTAATAGCTGTAATTTTCCAGCTGAAGAATGTGGAGCTGTAGATTTAAGCTGTCACCACCAGAGAACAATGAGCATTATCATTTCGTCATTTGCTCTGCAGCGATTGCTTCAGTGTGGCCACTTTATTTTGAAATCACTTAGAGGAAGTGTTCTCAGGATTTTATGTTTGCATGACGACGGCCACAAGTGGGCACCAAACACGCGCGATTGTGTTTAATATTTACACCCTGGTGCATCCTCATCAACTTGAGTCGAGGAAGGCACAAAATCCCACTGACACACACCGACACTGACAAGTAAAACTTACTGATGGTCAAAAAATAGAATAGTAACAAACTGCTATCATGTTTATTTCACAATGGGGAAAAGAGAGAGAAAACCACACTGTTGCATCCTGTCACTGTTCCCCTTTATGGTGAAACATCTGTTAGTTAGTCAGTGTTTAAGCTTACCAGTTCACTTTTCAGTCATTTATTTAGCTATTTATTCTTTTATGGCCAAAAAAACACATCTAAACATGTTTATTGTTATTTTTGTGTGCGGATTCACATTTATTATCGTTCACAAACCAACATAAAACAGGACCGAGAGCATGCCTAAAATGGAGATCCTTATTTGAGATCCTACACAGTCAGAATAAGACAAAACTAAATTTTATCCTGCAAGATAAACGCTAAGCTAAATGAAGTTTCAATGATTCAGTTTTAAAAAAGCTGTCACGATCACAATGTTCAGTTGATGAGAGGGAAAAGGGTTTTGTGAAGTGAATTGAAAAGTGGCAGCAGAAAGTTGTTTTATTTAAGAGATCAAGAGGAAGTTTACAAGCTCCAGTGAAACCACAAAGAAGAACAGAAGTTAGGCTGTGGTATGAACACTTCCCTGAAGTTTGAACTTCATTGAAGAATGTAACACACTCACTGATGCTGTTTGGGAACTGTAACTTTCAAAAGTCCAAACCTGAGCCCACAGTCCAGCAGCTAGTGGTTTGACCTGTTACACCGAACTCATTGACCTGTGTGACTCTGTGATTTTGGAGGGCCAGCTGTGAAAAAAATGGGTTAATAAAGACATTTTAAGTATTAAGGCTCTGCAGAAGTGCAGAAGTGCAGGCGTTACTCCAGACCTACATGACATCACTCAACAGTTGTGAGATCATTTCACAGTTTTAAAAAAACTAATGCTGATGGAGTGTTTTTGTTTTTTTTCCTTTTTTGCAATCTGACCACACAATCTGTCTCCACCTTAAACCTGATGCTCTCTGATATCACAGAGTGGGTGCAACATCCGTGCAATAGAAGTTAATCATCCAGCTCACAACGTTTGATGGTATCGTATTGATAACATATAACGCAGAAAAAAAGTTACTTTTCTTTAAAAACAGGAAACTGCACGCAACAATTTTTTTTTATTTGTTTAATTGCAAAGATACTATGATTTCTAGAGCCTGACTGATACTGCATTTGTGGGGGTGATGGTGCAAAATACAGAATATATGCATAAACACATATTTTTTGCAATGATCCTTCAAATGTATTTATACAAAGATACATACATAATGGAGGAAGGATTATTTACCTTTTAACTTTAAACTTATTGATCCAAAGTAACATCTGTGCACTGAAACAGTAAACTTCACTGGGAATTAAACAATTATAAAGCATTTGTTTCTGCAGAATGTCCTGTAGAATAATAAATCAATAAATATATAGTACAAAATGTAGGCCGATACAGACATATCTGTGATACACCAATATCTATAATAATGGTCGACATATTAGTCGGGCTGTTATCATATCCAGTAGAAAGTCCCTGCAGTGCTGCTGCAGTCTACTCTGTGGGTGCAAAGCTGCTCACATTTAGAGCCGTGGATCTCTATACACCAGTACATTAGTCTGAAAAATGAAAGTTGAAACAGAATTTGTAACATTTTTCAGACTCGTCTGATCCTCCATTAAAGATAAAAGTGTCAAAACTTGCTGGCTCCACTGAAGCTGCTGCATTTATGATGAAAACATTTGAATTCTAACTACCTTCGCCCAGCGGCGGACAGTGAGGTGAGGTACACAAACTTTACTTGAGTATTTCCATTTTATCATGTCTTGTACTTCTACTTCACTACATTACAGATCCAAATATTCAACTTTTTAATCTGTTACAAAACCAATCTTCAGCCGTCTTCTCTAGCGAGAAGAAGTTTGTTTTTATCTTCTCAAATGTGACTCTTTGATGGGTTGATGCACATGTATGCATTTTTCATTATTTGCTGATAGTTTTTAGACAAAATGATTCATCAGTAAATTGAGGAAACAATCAACATATTCATGGTTAATGAAATAATCACTGGTTGCAGCCCTCGTGTAAAACTCTGCATTTGAATACCACACTAGCTCAGCTCCTGATGGGATAGAGTCTGTGGCAGGACAGCAGGTTGTCGGCCGAGGGAGGAGACATCCCGGGATTCCTGCACTGAGCTCCAGTTAAACAACAAGTGGGAGGCGGCGTCATTGGGATAGTTTGTAATTATTTGTCTCTTCCTCAGAGATCCTGAGGCAGATCCTCGGGAGAAGAAGAGGAGGTCGTCTAGCTGCTGACAGGACTTTTTCTGATTCAGGTTTTTTGTTGAGCCACATTCTCTGCCTTCATCTTCACCTTAACAGACACCTTCCAGTCTTAAAGATGTGACTTTTCAAAATGCGTTAGTCTTTATTTTACCTGTTTTACACTTTTGCTTCCTGGGAGCTGCAGCGACACTCTGGAACGGAACAAAGACATCCCCAACACTTTTCAGCTGCTACGGTAAGTTCCTGTCAGTATAATCCACTTTAATGTGGGCTGAAATGCACCGGTTAAGGAATCTGAGGTTGCACTTGAGCCGGTTAAAGACATGTTAATCAGCTCAGACTCTGTGGTTCCATTCAGAAAAAAAGATCTTTGTTTGAGGTGATGTGTCTCTATGCAGAGAGAGTTTAGTGTCAGATGTCAGTAATGACCTGTTTGTATTCATGTGTTTATGGTGTTGACTGTGGTTGTTGTGGTTGGATGTGGAGCTGACTCTTCTGTTGACACTGAGGTGGAGGTGTGTTGATTCTGGCTGGCTGATGTTGACTGTTGTCCCTTCAGTGTTGACCTGCTAATAAATTCCAGCTGGGGGGAAAAGTGTGTACTTTGCAAAGAAACATCTGGTCCTGCGACAAACAGTTTCACTGAATACTAAGTTGAGTTTGGATCGATCCGTTCTAGTTTAGATGTCAGATTTATAGGCAAGGGGCTGATGTCACCGATCCATAGTCTTGTTGATTGATCGTCACTTTCCCACTTTAAAGGAGCTACCAGCAGTTTGCTCTCCTCCACCTGTTTAGAAATTAAGTCAACTTTTAAGCTACAGTTTTTGACTCCTTTATTTTGCACATTGCTGTGTGTTTACAGGTCTTGGGGAGTGCTGCTGCAGTGAAAAAACAAGTAGCATGAAGCCTTTTGTGGCTGCAGAGGAAGCTGCATGTAATCTGATAAATTGCCTCCAGTGATGACGCTCAGTGGCTAAGTTGAATTGTGGGTAATGTAAGGAGGGCTGCAACAAATGATTCCTTTCATTGTCGATTTATTGAGTGGTCTATAAAAATGTCAGAAAATGATGAAAAATGTCAATCAGTGTTTCCCAAAGTCCAAGATGACGTCCTCAAATGTCTCATTTCTTCCATGACCCAAAGATATTCAGGAATAATCAGAAAATATTCACATCAAGAAGCTGGTGTGGAAGAAATGAGACTTTTTATATATCTCTGTTCTGCTGTAACAAGTTTGATCATTTGTTTTCAAACTGTCTATAATGAGTTGAATAGTGTTGGAGGAGTGGAATTCAGTTTTGGTTTGAATAATTTTTTAAGGAACAAAATGCAAATTTCTCATTTAGCAGCTTCTTAAATGTGGATATGTTCTGGCGTCTTTCCTCCTCTCTGACAGTAAAGTAAATATCTTTGGATTGTGGACAGTTGACAACGTCATCTTGGACCTTTGGAAAACACTGATTTGACATTTTTGACAGTTTTCTGACATTTTATAGACCAAACAATTCATCAACCAATCCAGAAAATAATAAACACATTCATCAAAAATGAAAATAATGGTTAGTTGCAGCCCTCCCTACATAACCAAGAATGCAACACCAACAAGAACAATGTAATAATAAACTGAGAAAAAAAAGTGGATCGGTGCATCTCTAATACAAACCTTTTATCATTGCATTTCTGAATGATTCATGTTCAGTCAAAGATGACCAGGTGTTATAGCTGTGGTAATTCTCCTTGTTCTCTCCTCCTCTTCCAGGGTGACCTCAGAAGCTGAACACCTTCATGGAGAAGACACTGACATTAGGTCTGACTCTTTTCTTGACTCTTTGTCTGGACGTAGCTGCAGCTGGAGGACGGAAGGATGGGGAGAACAGTCAGAAACGTTCATCACGATCTTCGGATACTAAAGGAGGCCGCTGCTCTTACACCTTCATTGTTCCGCAGCAAAAACTGACAGGAGCGCTGTGTTTGAACACGCAGCCTGCTGCCACCAACCACTCGGAGGTGGCAGCGCTGCGGGTGGAGCTCGTACGGCAGCAGGAACAGCTGGAGAAGCTCCGTGGCCAACTGGAGCAGGAGGGGTCCCTCGCCATGGAGGTCAGAGCCCTGCGCAAAGAGAGCAGCAGCATGAATTCTCGTATCGCCCAGCTCTACGCCCAGCTGCTGCATGAAGTCATACACAAGAAAGACCAGGCTGTGGAGCAGCGAAGGGTGGAGAACCTCCTGCTGAATGCCACGACACAGGTGAGCAGAGAACCACAGTGCTTGTTGATGTGTAAATCTGTTGATGTTTAAAGCTTCATCTAATCCTCAACTGTGGTGGAACATCTCAGGCACTGCAGGTGTCCAGTAACTACAGGGAGCTGGAGAAGAAATATGGAGCCCTCACCTCCATGATGAGCTCCCAGAACCAGTTTATTGCTCGTCTGGAAAAGCAGTGCCAGTGCAGGGACTCCACCCAGTCCACCCTGGTAGGAAATAATCTGCAGTCTGCAAGTTGCAAATTTATGCAGAGTGATTTTTACACAGTAACTGAGAATGATGTGTTGGTTTTGTGTTGGTCTGGACAGGTGACGACTGAACCTCCAAAGAGCCAGTCTAATGTGCATCCTAATTACAGCTCCGAAGCCAACGAAATGACCAATGACGTTCAAAGGGACCAAAGTGCTCCATCACCACCACAGCAGCAAGAAAAAACAGCTCTTCCTCTCCCCACCACTACAGCCTACACCCCTACAGACCCTCCTTTCATTAGCTTCCCCGTCACAAAGACTCCAGGTACGTCAATGTCAAGCACATTCTCTAGTAAAAGTACTTGATTAGACCTAAAAGGACAGTTCAGCCCAAAATCACCAAATATATTATTCTTCTTACCTGTAGTGCTATTTCTTCATTTGAATTGTTTTGGTGTGAGTTATAATTTGATATAATGGACCATTATAACATTGTGCGGCTCATAGAGTGAGACTTCTGCCTGCAAATCAGCTAACTTTTCGTTGATATCGGACCAAATGGCTCAAATGCTGATAATAGAGCGAGTCATTTCGCAGGGATTGTGATGCTCAAAAAAGAGATCTTGGTTTTTATAGCTGCTTTTTCACAATGTAAGCTTATGGGAAAGTTTTTATGGGCCCCTGTGCATCATGTGATGTTGTAATTACACAGTTCGGCCACAATGTCAAATTTAAATTTAAAGCCTGGCGCTCGTCCTCGGGGTTATGTTGTATGCATTTTAACTTAGAAACTACTTGTTTTCTAGCCAACTATACTGTATCACTATGCAGAAGGAAGTGTCAAACTGCTTACTGAAGAGAGACTATCGTTTATGAGCAGATCCGCACTTCCTCAGCATGGTGATACTGTATGGTTTGTGGGTGTGGTTCAGTCAAAAGAAAGTAGTTCCTTTAAGAAACTGCTCACATCAAGATCTGGGGATTTGAACACCATCTACAGCTCGACAGCCAATACCTCCAAAACTTTGTATCTCACACCAGAACAGTGTAGGTAGATAAATAGAGCTACAGGTGAGAAGAAATATACATATTTTTGATTTAGGGTCGAACTGTCCCTTTAAAGCTGTGTGTATAAGTATATCAGTCTTCTGTCCGAGTTATTTAGCTGCTTAGATAAGCAGAAGCTGAAAGAGTCAGTGACCTGCTGGTAGGAGGCCTATCTCTCTGGGAATGCCTAAACAATGTCAGACAGCTCGCAGCTCTTATCAGAACGGAGAGGATTTTATAATGAAGACACACTCATGGGCACACAAATGAAACCCAGCATTTGTTGGAGCTTTAAATTACACTGTGACTGTTCGCTTGCACAACAGGAATGCTTGAAATGACAAAGGAGAGGAGTCCTTTCAACATGTCAGCAGAACCAATAGTGACCACACCGTCTGAGTGACTCACCACTTCCTAAAAGGCCTGATGAAAGACCATGCATTGCCAAACTGTCTTGTTCTTGAGTCAGGGAAGACCATTAAACATTATCACTTTGTTTAGGAGACTTCCTCCATGTGTGCATTTTCTCAGTGCAAATATGTTCGTCTTATCAGTGTGACATGAGACACTGAACATGTGTTGGGGAAAAATTCCTCAGCTCTAAATGGAGAAGCTGAAGTTGTTACGTATCTCTGATCTTTCTGACGGAAACAGAATTTCAAAAATTCTCTGCAACCAGCACTAGGTTTTTTAAAGCAACGAGTTTGACAAAAAAAATAAACCCTCAGAAGCCAATAACCCATCTTTACTTTACTATGAAACTATGAAAGTGAAAAATTAGAGGTTGATAAAATTTATTCTGTCTCGATTCTGACTCGTTCTTGCTAATTGAGCATCTCAAAGCAATTTAACATCAGCAACAACAACTAATGAATACTAAATTTTTAAAACCTTAACCTTAAAAAGTAAAGAATTTCAAAATGTTATAATGCTAAATAGATTTGCATATTGCCTTTCTTATTATGGCTCCTCCACCCTCACTTGGTTGCATATACTTCTTTTCCATCTCAGGGCCGTGGCGGGACTGCCAGCATGTTCTGGAATCAGGTGAGACCACCAGCGGGATCTACCTGCTCCGCCCTCAGAATGCCAACCGCCTCCTGCAGGCCTGGTGTGAGCAGAGTCGGGCTCAGGGAGGCTGGACGGTCATCCAGAGGAGGCAGGATGGGTCGGTCAACTTCTTCAGGACTTGGGAGCAGTACAAGGTGAATCCACAAACCTGCGAGTCTCCAAAACACACTGGGGTTAACAAGGCCAAGAGTCTACAGCCATTCTAACAAGGTTTTGAGCTAAATCCTACCATCAGCGTGCTAACATGTGCACAATGACAATGCTAACATACTTATGTTTAGCAGGTATAATAATAATAATAATAATTTTTACTGTATATATGCGCATAGAGCATTATCTCGACAAAAACAGGACCAGTAATGCAGGGTGACAAGGAGTGGGGAGGTTAGCCTGCCACTTCCAGGTTTGTGAAATATTTTCTTAAATGACGTATGAACTGCTAACGTTATGCATGCGTTATGTTACACAGTTAGCATGCTACCAATGTTAGCTAAATATGCTAAATATCAAACTCTTTACCACTAAAAATGTATAAATAGAGCTGTATTCATTCATGGACCAGTAAACTTGTTTGTTTATGCTAACTTCCAGTGGTACGTTCTGTCCAAAATCACCAACAAAAGTTGTAATCGAGGCATAATCAGGACTAAAAAACCTGCAAGGAATGAATCAACTTCGGCTTGACTAAACAGAGCTATGTGGAACCAGATGTTCAACCATCTACATTTTCTGTATCCGTATTTGGGAGGGGCTTAATTCACAACTGGAAATGGGCAGGATTTACCGAAAATGTGTTAAATTTGGCGTAAAATGTCTATGGATCGATCATAAGTTGCTATATTTATTATTTGGTAGAAAATTATTTACAGAACAGCCTCAGAATTGAGCTTCAGATCAATGTTTTTGATCACAAGAGCAAGAGAACCATTGACAAAGCAAGTTTTTTACATAACTGAATCATTAAACTTGACACATTTTATCCGGATTATAATGAATTATCGTCACTCATTACATGTTTCGATCAACCCTAATAAATGTGTTTTCGTGATTTCCTTCCATCCATCCAGTATTTGTTGAGTTGATTCTTATAGAGGCCAAATACGGAGAGGAGGAACCAGAGGATCACCAAAGTCGGTAGAATGCATCATCTGGAGAACGTTAATGTATTTACAAATTAC
Organism: Pagrus major; assembly: GCF_040436345.1. Taxonomy (NCBI): domain Eukaryota; kingdom Metazoa; phylum Chordata; class Actinopteri; order Spariformes; family Sparidae; genus Pagrus; species Pagrus major. Next base: position 23,185,960 of record NC_133237.1, read on the forward strand.
ATGGCAATCCATCTAATAGTTAAAATATTTCAGTGTGGACCCAAGTGGTGGGCCAAACAACAGACTGACATTGTTCCATGATGATTGTTCCATGCAGCTATCATGGCTCAAAATAAAGGAATTCATCACAATGAACATTACAGAGTTACAGTTTAAGATTTAGGATTAAGTCTTTATCGTCAACATGGAAACAGCAAAGCATTTTCCTGAGCTACACTGTGCAGAATACACATAAAAATAGTCGAGTCACTAAGAATAAAATAGGCATTAAAAGCATTGTCAACAAAAAGTTCACACCATTTATCTGTAATTGTTAAAAAATGAATACTTTTCCTCAGATTAAACCAGTGTGTTTGTGTGTTGCAGCAAGGCTTTGGGAACCTAGATGGAGAGTACTGGCTCGGCCTGGAACACCTCTACTGGATGACTAAACAGGCCACGTATAAGCTACGGGTGGCTCTGGAGGACTGGCAGGGCCGGCAGGTGTTCGCTGAGTATGACAGCTTCTTCCTGGAACCGGAGAGCGACTGGTACCGACTGCGGTTGGGACAGTACCACGGCAACGCAGGAGACTCCCTGTCTTGGCACAACAACAAGGCCTTCACCACTCTGGACCGAGACAAGGACAGCTACACAGGTCTGCTCTCCCTCTGTCACTGTTTGTCAGCTCTCTGTTTCACTTTCTCTGTTAATATCCCCTCTTCTGTTGTGTCAACAGGTAACTGTGCTCATTTCCAAAAAGGAGGCTGGTGGTACCACATGTGTGCCCACTCCAATCTGAACGGGGTGTGGTATCGGGGTGGACACTATCGTAGCCGCTACCAGGACGGGGTCTACTGGGCAGAGTTCCACGGAGGATCCTACTCCCTCAAACGAGTGACCATGATGATCAAACCCACATAACACAGTTGCATTATGGACATAAGTGAGAAATGTAAAGATGAACTAAGGTAGACATATGTCGAGGGCCTTATATAATATGTTAACCTCGTACAGTGTTGAGCCAGTTACATAAAAAATGTCACCACATGTTGATTAGAGGCCTGTCAATGACTTGTTAGTGAATCATTAAATAGAGTTGTCTTTCCTCTGTGATGCAATTTCCTGACAAAATTTGATATTTTCCAATTTGCAATGTACTTTTCAATAAAATTATGCCACAATAGCTCCTGTATGACATTTTTAAAATACTGGAGAAACAATACTATGAAAGGTTGCACAAAATATGGGAGGGGATGAACATTTCATCTACAGTTACTCCACAGAGAAACTGACTGTGGTTGTGGTGTCATATTTCCGTTCTACAGGCAGTTTCCTGTGCACCGGGGCGTTGAGTTTTCCGTTGTGTACTTTACTTTTTTTCTCCTTCAGCTCTTGTAACTGTCAACAGCAGGGCATCATCATCAGGGCTCTGAGCCTGGACTCATCTTATTCAGGTACTGAAGCTGGACATCCGCTGGACAATCCTGAAACACACCTCATCTCCTCCATCCACCTCCCTCCTCCCGCATGCTGATCGAGCATGCTGCCTCTCAGGATGTTGGGCCTTCTCATGCTCATGATTTTACTGTGTGGTGAGTGATGATGATGCTATACAGTAGCTGTATGTGGGTCTTAAATGTTACGCATTACTTTATGACGCAGCCAGTGATTAAACATTAAAATACTGGCTCAATTAGTTGCTTGACTCCAATTTAAGTAGCTGTAGTGTACTAGATCGTTGTTTCTGTTTTAAACTAACTGATTTGTTTTTAGTAATAAAGATAGAGAAAGACAAGAAAGATGTAAATTATCATGTATGTAGCCTCTGACTCTAACAGGATAAAGTGAAACAGTCAATTCTTTAAATGTGAATAAGACTTGAATAGATTTTGTGGGAGCGGTCGGTGTTAGAAATTTCTTTCCGCCCTGCTATCTGTGACAGATGTGTAAACCGCGCTAACAGCATCAAGTGGGTTTGTGCAGAGTGGGCAGAGTGGGTGTGGTGGATGCAGTCCATGATTTAAGATAAAAGTATTAATCACCTATACTAACATATCATAACATGGTTTAGGTAGAAAACAGATTAGATGATATAATTAGGGTTACATAATCAGATTACAAAAAAGACTATAATCAACCCAAATTACACACATTTGTAAAAGTGTGTAATTAGATTATAGTTACATTGTCAAGGTACTTGATCTGATGTTTATGTTTTCAAAAAATGGCATATATCATTATAACCATCGTTCTATTAAACCATGCATAGTGCGCCGTGACATATTGTGACACACAAGGTCTCTTAGACAACAGCAAAGTCCTCCATGTAGCCTTTGATTACAAAACTGCTGCAACAACAACTAACACAAAAGAAACAGCATCCCACAGGTTGTAGATTACACACAGTACAACTGTAGTTTGTGCATAAGGGTAGTTTTATTAGACCAACTGTAAATGTTGAATATGCATTTTATTTGCATTGAAAATGTTCTGAGACAAAATATTAGAACAGAAAACAGAATTATTTGCAGAGCTCAAATTGTTGTGTCCATATTCAGTGCAATATTTTTTTGTTTTTGAAGTAATCCAAAAGAATTCAGATTAGATTAGTTAGTTTTTTTGTAATTCAATATTACGTTACTAATTACAAAAATTGCCATGTGAATTTGGTATATATATAAAAGGTTCAGTACACTTGTAATTTTTGAGATCCTAAAATGAGTTGTCTATTAGATTAATAAAAGAAATGTAAAAATGCTGATATTATCTGATGCAATAAGTGGCCAGGCTGATAATCAGGCAATTCATAGTATACAGTATGTACTGTACATACTTGTAAATATATATATATAATTAACTTTTACTTGTATTTTTGATACTTTAGTACAATTGATATCATATATCTTAAGACTTGCATGATGTACTATTCATATGGGTGACTTTCACTTTTGCCAAAGTAATATTTTAACACAATATCTTTACTCAAGTATGACTTTAGGGTTCTTTTTTTAAAACTATAACTGCCATGCATTAAATATCTGCGTCAAGAGAGTGCAGTAACGTTCACTCCAACTCCAACAATTAAAAATAAAATGTGTTTATCAACAGATGCAGACGGTTCGTGCCCCAATGACATCAACCCTGTCAACCTGCATCCTCCTGAGGTTATAGGAGAATATAATGGCACAGTCTTTTTAAACTGCTCAAGTTCAGAAGAGTATCATGACGGGTTGTACTTGGAACTTGGAAACACAACCCACCATGTTGGCGATGATAAGGGTTTTGTCTCTGGGTTATTGTCACTGTCAGACTGGAATGCAACGGCTAAGTGCAGAGTAAAGCTGAATAAGACTCTGGAATGCAGCAAAGACTTTGGAATCACCATATACAGTAAGTGTATCTTCAGATTAATAAAATGTCATGTAACAAAACACCTTAAACAAAACAAAGGCCATCATCTAATTTAGCTTTTTACCACATCAAAAGCAAAGTAAATATGGGAGATATGAAAGTGTAAAACAGCCTTGTTTGGAAATGAAATGGACTCAGGTCAGACATGTGGACTTGAGTCACTGATGTTTGTTTTGATGACTTGACAGAAAATGAATGACTTGAGACTGGACTTGGACTTGGAAGTTAAAGACTTGAGACTCGACTTGTGAGGACCATGATGACTCAAATAACTTATGTGTTTATTTTAGTTCTTGTAGCTTGTTTGTCAGTATACACTCTTTAAAAGTGATTGGGAGGGAATCATTTTTATTGAGAAGAAAACAAGAGAGCTTGAGCTTCTGGCTCCTTACATTTATTTTCTTAATCTCAATAAAAAAAATTTAATTTCTTTGTCATACTTTTTGAACAGGTTAAATAAACTTGATGATAATATCATTATTTGACAAGTACCAATACCTTACATTTCTCTTTACAATAGACTGGATACTGCAGGTATGACTGAAGTTTCTTCGGTGTGGAAAACGGGACTTGATTTGCCCAAAAAATAATATTTGGGACTGACTTGAGTCACATGTCTGGCTTTGGTATTTAGCAAAATTTTAAAGCAAAAAAAAAAAATTAATTAAATTAAAAAAAATAAAGCAAAAAATACTACATTTGTTTATGCATATATTTATTTATTTATTTATTTATTTTTTTACAATTGTTACAGTTTTAGGAATATCATTACATTTGTTTTTATCCCCTACTATTTATATTCCCCTGCTTTATTCACAGAGACTCCAGATAGAGTGTCACTCTCTGTCGTGGGTGATGGCCCGATGGTGGAGGGCACAAAGCGCCTGCTGGGTTGTGACATCATCAATGTGGCTCACGTGCAGAACCTCACAGTGATTTGGTACCGAGACAATGAAACAATTCACACAGAAACGTTTACGGAAACCAGTGTGACCCCGATCAATGTGACATCTATTTTCACAATCAATGTTAAGAGACATCACAACGGAGCAGTTTTCAGATGCAAGGCTGAGCTGCATCTTGGACCAGAAGTCCCACAGCAAGTCTATGAGTCACCACCATATCCTGCTGAAGTTCACTGTGAGTTTTTCCACTCATCTATTATTGCTCTATTATTTAAGTTGCTAAAAACCCCAGCACTAGTATAAATGTCTGATTAATGTATGGAATGTGAGTGCAGACTTGCTTGAGTTTATATTTCATTATGATATAATAAGTTTTATTGTTTAGAATTACAAAAATATTTTTGTATGTTTCTTTGTTGAAAGTGAATATGAAGGTTATGTATAGTTGTACTTTTTCAGATCCTAAAACAAGATCTCAAGAGAATATCCCACCACATTTAACGTACTACAAGGAACTTTTAGCTGGTTATGAAACAGTCTCAGTTTAATAATTCTGCCTTTATATGAATTACATAAGCTAATGAGACAATTAGTGAGAAGCTTGGCTATTTCTCAACAGTTATTAAAGTTTCTCTTTATGCCTGACACCGAGTCGGATTGAAACTTATGCAGGTTAGATAAGTCATAAGATTAAAACTATTTTTAATGGCGTAGTGCCCAGGATGAATTGAGGGGTCTCACAGCCTTAGGAAAGAAGCTGCTCTATAGTCTGGTGGTACAGCACTGATACAAAGTTTACTTTGCTTCAACCTCATCATCTTTTGTCCAAAGGGGCCCCGAAGAATCAACTAAAAGTCAAAGTTCCATGTAGTAGCTTTAAATGAAGAATATTGATGATAATTTGTAGTACAGCAAAATTATATTTATTTTACTGAAGACATGACAGCATACCATGAACTACAAATCAGGCTTACACAGTTGAAACTAAGTGACATGCCTTAATAATCTGAGTCACCAGAGTGCAGTAAAGTCTATAACCTCTATATAAAAACCCCATATTTGCCTCATCAGATGCTCCTGAGTTCGTCTTCAAACCAGCTTATGCCCTAGTGGAAGAGGGTGGAAATGTCACCCTGACCTGTGAAGCTAGGGGGAACCCTCCTCCTGTCTTTACCTGGACCAGTAATGGGGTGAATATCATGGCAAGCACGAGAGATCTGACCATCACTCAAGTAACAATCAGCACAACCTACAGATGCACAGCTGCCAATCACTTGGGAAAAAAAACTAAGCAAATCTACGTTCGTGTGATACCGAGGATAAACCCACCCACGAATAAACCTGAGGCACCAGCAGAAAGAGGTATAAATCCTTTACATGAGTTTACAGAAAACAGAATTATTTGCAGAGCTCAAACTGTTGTGTCCATATTCAGCGCAATATTTTTTTGTTTTTGAAGTAATCCAAAAGAATTTAGATTAGATTAGTTAGTTGTTTTTTTTAATTCAATGGATTACGTTACTAATTACAAAAATTGCCATGTGAATTTTGTATATATAAAAGGTTCAGTACACTTGTAATTTTTGAGATCCTAAAATGAGTTGTCTATTAGATTAATAAAAGAAATATAAAAATGCTGATTATCTGATCCAGAGCTGATCCAATAAGTGGCCAGGCTGATAATCAGGCAATTCATAGTATACAGTATGTACTGTATATACGTGTAAATATATATATAATTAACTTTTACTTGTATTTTTGATACTTAAGTACAATTGATATCATATATCTTAAGACTTGTACTGATGTACTATTCATATGGGTGACTTCCACTTTTGCCAAAGTAATATTTTAACACAATATCTTTACTCAAGTATGACTTTAGGGTTCTTTTTTTAAAACTATAATTGCCATGCATTAAATATCTGCGTCAAGAGAGAGTGCAGTAACGTTCACTCCAACTCCAACAATTAAAAATAAAATGTGTTTATCAACAGATGCAGACGCTTCGTGCCCCGATGACATCAACCCTGTCACCCTGCATCCTCCTGAGGTTATTGGAGAATATAATGGCACAGTCTTTTTAAACTGCTCAAGTTCAGAAGAGCATCATGACAGGTTGTACTTGGAACTTGGAAACACAATCCACCATGTTGGCGATAATGAGAGTTTTGTCTCTGGGTTATTGTCACTGTCAGACTGGAATGTAACGGCTAAGTGCAGAGTAAAGCTGAATGAGACTCTGGAATGCAGCAAAGACTTTGGAATCACCATATACAGTAAGTGTATCTTCAGATTAATAAAATGTCATGTAACAAAACACCTTAAACAAAACAAAGTCCATCATCTAATTTAGCTTTTTGCCACATCAAAAGCAAAGTAAATATGGGAGATATGAAAGTATAAAACAGCCTTGTTTGGAAATGAAATGGACTCAGGTCAGACATGTGGACTTGAGTCACTGATGTTTGTTTTGATGACTTGACAGAAAATGAATGACTTGAGACTCGACTTGGACTTGGAAGTTAAAGACTTGAGACTCAACTTGTGAGGACCATGATGACTCAAATAACTTCTGTGTTTATTTTAGTTCTTGTAGCTTGTTTGTCAGTATACACTCTTTAAAAGTGATTGGAAGGGAATAGTTTTTATTGAGAAGAAAACAAGAGAGCTTGAGCTTCTGGCTCCTTACATTTATTTTCCTAATCTCAATAAAAAAAAATTTAATTTCTTTGTCATACTTTTTGAACAGGTTAAATACATTTGACAATAATATCGTTATTTGACAAGTACCAATACCTTACCTTTCTCTTTACAATAGACTGGATACTGCAGGTATGACTGAAGTTTCTTCGGTGTGGAAAACGGGACTTGTTTGCCCAAAAAATAATATTTGGGACTGACTTGAGTCACATGTCTGGCTTTGGTATTTGGCAAAATTTTAAAGCAAAAAATAAATAAATAAATAAATAAAGCAAAAAAATACTACATTTGTTTACACACACACACACACACACACACACACATATATATATATATTTATATATATATATTTTTTTACAAATGTTACAGTTTTAGGAATATCATTATTTAATTTAATTTAATTAATTAATTAATTTATTTGATTAGGACAATGCACATTAATCAACATATCAGCGAAAAGCATCAATGTAAATATGCCAGAGTTAGCACAGCTGCTGAATTTCATCCGTTGTCCTAAGGCAGGTATCATAGAAAAAACATACAGACATTACACAATTAGATAAAACATGCAGAAATCTTACAAAAAAAATTACATTTGTTTTTATCCCCTACTAGTTATGTTCCCTTGCTTTATTCACAGAGACTCCAGATAGAGTGTCACTCTCTGTCGTGGGTGATGGCCCAATGGTGGAGGGCACAGAGCGCCTGCTGGGTTGTGACATCATCAATGTGGCTCCCGTGCAGAACCTCACAGTGATTTGGTACCGAGACAATGAAACAATTCACACAGAAACGTTTACGGAAACCAGTGTGACCCCGATCAGTGTGACCTCTATTTTCACAATCAATGTTGAGAGACATCACAATGGAGCAGTTTTCAGATGCGAGGCTGAGCTGCATCTTGGACCAGAAGTCCCACAGCAAGTCGATAAGTCACCACCATATCCTGCTGAAGTTCACTGTGAGTTTTTCCACTCATCTATTATTGCTCTATTATTTAAGTTGCTAAAAACCCCAGCACTAGTATAAATGTCTGATTAATGTATGGAATGTGAGTGCAGACTTGCTTGAGTTTATATTTCATTATGATATAATAAGTTTTATTGTTTAGAATTACAAAAATATTTTTGTATGTTTCTTTGTTGAAAGTGAATATGAAGGTTATGTATAGTTGTACTTTTTCAGATCCTAAAACAAGATCTCAAGAGAATATCCCATCACATTTAACGTACTACAAGGAACTTTTAGCTGGTTATGAAACAGTCTCAGTTTAATAATTCTGCCTTTATATGAATTACATAAGCTAATGAGACAATTAGTGAGAAGCTTGGCTATTTCTCAACAGTTATTAAAGTTTCTCTTTATGACTGACACCGAGTTGGATTGAAACTTATGCAGGTTAGATAAGTCATAAGATTAAAACTATTTTTAATGGCGTAGTGCCCAGGATGAATTGAGAGGTCTCACAGCCTTAGGAAAGAAGCTGCTCTATAGTCTGGTGGTACAGCACTGATACAAAGTTTACTTTGCTTCAACCTCGTCATCTTTTGTCCAAAGGGGCCCCGAAGAATCAACTAAAAGTCAAAGTTCCATGTAGTAGCTTTAAATGAAGAATCTTGATGATAATTTGTAGCATGACTTTTCTACAGGAAAATTATATTTATTTTACTGAAGACATGACAGCATACCATGAACTACAAATCAGGCTTACACAGTTGAAACTCTAAGTGACATGCCTTAGTAATCTGAGTCACCAGAGTGCAGTAAAGTCTATAACCTCTATATAAAAACCCCATATTTGCCTCATCAGATGCTCCTGAGTTCTTCCTCAAACCAGTTGTTGTCACTGTGGAAGAGGGTGGAAATGTCACCCTGACCTGTGAAGCTAGGGGGAACCCTCCTCCTGTCTTTACCTGGACCAGTACTGGAGTGAATATCAGGACAAACACGAGAGATCTGACCATCACTCAAGTAACAACCAACACAACCTACAGATGCACAGCTGCCAATCACTTGGGAGCAACAACTCAGAACTTCGATGTTCGCGTGACGTCAAGGATAAACAGTGCACCCATGAATAGCCCTGAGGCACCAGCAGAAAGAGGTATACATCCTTTACATTAGTATACAGTCATTTCAATCATGCACCAAAATGAAGCTCTGATTTAATATGCATGTTTTCACTTGACAGGTTGCCCCCTGATATTGATGCCTGCTGAAGTCGTGGTGAGATTTGGAGATCCAGTTTCAGTTAACTGCAGCATAGCATCAAACACAGATTTTTCGGGAATGGGCTGGGAGGCTGCATTTGGAGGCACAGGGTATGAAAAAAAGTCTTCTCTCACATGGACAGTTAAGAAACTGGAAGCGTGGGACATTAAGCCTCAGTGCTACATGACTCCGAAGAATGGCACGCAGTGCTTTATGACACCAGACGTCACTGTTTATAGTGAGTACTATCTTCTGTGTTCATGTTAAGGGGATTATCCTATAAAATGTTTGACACGATGATGTAAAGTAATGTTTACTGATAACAGAAACACTTTATAGTTCTTTAACAGTGCCATATTACAAGCAAAGTAAATTATGGAAGATATGATAGTGTAAATCACTTTTTGTGGGCCATATGTGAGGGGATTGTAACGTAAATGAGAAGACTCTCTCGGTTGCCGATACAAGCCTGTGGATGATATGTTTAAATTGTTTGATGCTGCCGCTAACAGAGAAGCAGTAGTTAACGTTAATCTTGAAATTAAGTCCTCTAACATAAACTAATAACCGTCTTCCAGCACAACACAGCAGTTCCACAGAGCCCCTTTAATGCTACATTTGTGTATGCATGTTCCTTGTACAACTGTGGTTACAGTTGCAGGGATATCGTTACATTTGTTTTATCCTAAAATTATTTTCCCTTGCTTTATTCACAGAGACTCCAGACAACGTATCAGTCTCTGCCATGAATGATGGCCAGATGGTGGAGGGAAAAGAGTACCTGTTGGTTTGCAACATCATCAATGTGGCTCCCGTGCAGAACCTCAAAGTGATTTGGTACCGAGACAATGAAAACATTCACACAGAAACGTTTAATAAAACCACTGTGACCCCGGTCAACGAGTCCTCTTCCTTGAGAGTCACTGTTGACAGACATCACAACGGAGCAGTTTTCAAATGTAAAGCTGAGCTGCATCTTGGACCACATGGACCAGAGCCCATCCCTACTACAACTTCACTGCCTTATACTGCTGTTGTGTACTGTGAGTTTTCCACTTATCTATTTATTATTGTATTATTGTACTTGTTAAACACCCCATCACTAAGATACACTTTTGATTAATGTATGCTGATGTTTAATTGTAGATAAGCCACTGATCGAAGGTTGTCCAAGCACTTACACTGCTGTAGAGGGTAAGTTCAGTCTGGACACGTTGCCCTGTCAAGCTGATGGGAACCCTCGACCCACGACTCAGTGGTCCTATCAGGGAGAAAAGATCAAAGCAGATGAGCTGCTCAACCGGAAACACTCAGGAGAGTACACAGCTGTAGCTGAAAGTAGCTCTGGGAGCAGCAGCATTTCTATCAACATCACAATCGAATGTGAGTGCAGACTTGCTTGAGGTTTCATTATGATATAAACATTTTCCATGATTTCGACATGAACTGCACCAAAGTGTTGATACGTTTTTTTTTTAGCCTATATCATTTTCCATTATTAATTCTGAAAAGTGCTTTTGATACAATGTTCACAGACAGCCCTTCATTCGCCTGCAATGATCGCTATGAGGTTAAAGAGGGTGTTAACTCCCAAACTCCGTGTGAACCAGAGGGACTGCCACGACCTGTCATCACCTGGTTGAAAGATGGAAAAGAAATACCAACCCCACAGCACTGGACAAAGCATGATAGTGGAAATTACTCACTTAAAGCAACTAACGAACATGGAACAGCCACACACACATTATATCTGGATGTTTTGTGTAAGTTTTATTGTTTAGAATTACATTCTTTTTTGTTTTCATTATCTTTTGCTGATGGTGAATACAGGTTTGCAGTTTCTTCATCTCAGATCTCATCCTCTTCTTTTCAGACGCCCCTGTGTTCAAGGAGGGAGATCACCTTCGGGAGGTTAAGGAGGTGATCTCGGGTGAGAATGTGACTTTATCCTGCAGTGCTGAGGGAAAGCCTGCCCCTGATATCCGGTGGATTTACGACCCTATGCCGAATGTGGACCAGACAGAGACCACTGGGCGGCGCCAGAGGAACGTCACTATCACAGGAGCCACGTCTACCAATGCTGGTGTTTACCACTGTGTTGCCACGAATGATGTTGGGACGGTGACAAGAGATGTCACACTAGTAGTGAAAGGTACCAGTATTGACTATGTGCAGAGCACTTTTTGAAGTGGTAATGGATGTTGATGTTTCTATAGATATGTTGCAGAAAAAAACAAACATTTATGGCATCAATAAGTGAGAGGTACACTTTAATTTTCTGTTGTTTTATCTTGTTTTTCTCATAGATAAATCAAGAGGAATCCCCCAAGTGGTCATTTGGGTGTTGTTAATTCTCCTGTTCATCAGCATCATCGTCATCATCATCCTTGTTGTTCACTCCCGCCAGAAAAAACATGGACAATATAATTTTATTCCCAGCAGAGCCACGGATGGATCAGATATCCCTATGACTCCTAAGTCTAATGGGGTGAAAGCGTAGGATAGTTATTTCATGCTGAGCAGATTCAACCAGCCTGGGGACTGAAAAAATAATCAAATATGCCATTTTTGTTGCATAGCAAGAATGGCCTGTATAAATTGTATGGACCCTGGTATGGCCTAAAAAATGCCTCATTTTTTGTTGTTTTTAAAACTTGTTATGAAGGGGAGGCAATTAGGAGCACTTGTCTGATGAAGCATGTATATTTTATGTTGTCACCTAGCTTTTATCTTTAAAGAAAAAAAAAAGTAGATTTTTAAAGTTGCACAATAGCTTGTTTTAATAAGTCACATTCATCACTCATTGTATGATTATCTATTCAAGGTTTCACATTTTTTACTCGCACAATATACTCTTGATTATTTTTCAGAGCCTAATTTTGCATTGTAATCCTCTTGAAATAAGGCAAAAAATAAAAGAAATATTAAATGGTTTAGGCCTTTTATGACATTATTGTACAGATACATAATACACTGGAAAAACACAGGACAGGGGTGACTGCCATGTCTGATTAATAATTGTATAATTTCAAATAAATAATCCAGGATTAAAGAAATCACTTAAAATTGCTTGTCAGTAAACTCTTCATTGAATCACTGTGTTTGCGTCCCAGCATCAGTCAGCGTGTCACAGCATCAGTTTGTAAAGTGTGATAATTGACGGTGAAGTGCATTAAAAGCCTCACTCATGCATGGACACTTATAAGAAGAGCAATCATCTGACAGAGCCCTGGCTGTGAGGATGCAGCTCGGTCCTGTGGTCAGTCCTCTGTGGTTCAGTGCACGGCCCCTTTAAGATTTAGGATTTGGGAGTGACGCGGATATGAAAGCTAGTTTATCCCTCTTTCCTTCGCTATGAAAAATATTTGGACAAACTAGCGACTGCCAGCCCGAGTTAATTAGCCAATTATGATACTAGTTTACATTATTTGTTAAAGGAACCAAACCCCCGGAGCGCGTCGTGGTTACGACTGATTTATCACCTCGGGATTAGAGCTACTTGCTGGGGCCGTCCTCCCTCCGAGCCGCTGGGATAACTTTGGAGAAGTTCTTTGTATTCGGGATAGTCACACAGCTTGGCCAGCAAGCTGAACATGGACTGGGGCACAGAGCTTTGGGTGAGTCCTCCACAGTAGCAACAGCTTAAAAATCAGGATGGCTGTAATGCGATTTCTTAGATAGTGTTCGCTGAGACGAGTCGGGTAACGCTGATTATTACATGTCTGAAGATGAAGAAGCGGCGGTGAAGCGTTGCCGCTGTAGCTGCAGCCTTGTGTGGTGCATTCACGAACATGTTTCCATTTTCGGACGGTGCTCTTTTTTGCGTTGGTTAGTTGCAGCAAAAAGTGGGCTAGCTGGAGCTCACTGCCAACATGTTGCTCTCGTGTTAAGTGACGCGCGTATACAGTTAATTTTCGACGATTTGACGTTTGGCTTTTGTTGTGATCGTATATATAACGTTGTGTAGTGAAGCATCTACAATACACGAGGCTGTAAAATACATCAAAATTAGTTCCCCTGGTTTCAGACAGAAATCACACACTCTTATAATAATCTAATCAATCATATTAAAAAGTGCTCGACAACTTGGATGACTGGAAAGCTTAATACCACCTTCTCTGAACAATAACAGCTGATATCAGGCTGTAAATAGTGTCAGAATATAATTTATTCTGCATAAACAGAGGTGTTGTAAGTGTGCTGAGGTGGGTTGTGCCAGTGGGATGTATCACTGTTTACAGTCTGGCACTCCTTGCTTCCATAGAGATGAAATAAAATGCTGTCATCCGCCTTGACAACAAGCTTCATCACTGATGAGCAAACAGTGTACTGATTTCAAGAGATCTTGATTTCCCAATTACATTTGGCAGGGTTAACTGTTGGATTGATTGCTTGTATAAATTGAAATACTGCAGTCGATCAATTCCTTGATTAATTGATTAATCAATTAGTTATTTGGTCTATTAAATGTCAGAAAAAGTTGAAGACGTTCGATCAGTTTCGTTTCGAGGTTACTCGTTTTGTCCACAGCTCAAAGATATTTAGTTTGCTGTCATAGAGGAGAAGAGAAACCAGAAAATATTCACACTTAAGAAGCTAGAATCAGAGAATTTTGACTTTTATTTCTTAAAAATTACTCAAACTGATTAATCGATTATCAAAATAGTTAATTGATTTGATTGTCGACGACCAATCGATGAATCGTTGCAGCTCTCTTCAGACATTATTTTTTTATTAGACTCAGTTGACCAATGTAGTCTTTAAAATGAGCTGTTTTCTAGGTCACAACAAATAAAGATGCTACAGTCTTTTAACTGTAAGCTACTTCCTGGAGGTAATGTTAACAGTGGTGACACAATCCAGACTCTAAACAAACCCTATTGAAAAAAATCCCACCATGTAACAACAACATGTTACCTTGGTGACTGCCACAGTTTGAGCGATGAAGCCACACATTTGCAAACACCCACTCATGCACATTCTCGGGGAACCTGAATATGTAAAATGGAGCACCGCAAGGATGAGGATAGGGAGGTTGTGACCTCATTACAGAGTCTCCCCCTAGGCCTCTTCCCCGGTCCCTTTTCCATCCTACGTGCTGGTGCAACAGCCTAATTAGTTTTGCCCTACTTTGATTGAGTCAGAGAAACATCCGCACCCCAGTATTAATCAGAGGCTCTATCGCTGCAGAGGAGTCTTTCCTGAAGTTGATTCACTGGTTGTAGAGGAAACTCTCCACACAAAGCCAGTATTCTTTCTTTTGTCAACATGAAATACCAATCATTTCATTCAAAGTTAAAAAAGTTTTTGAACAGTGTTTATTTGGCCTCACCTGTCTGACTAAACAAAGCCCTGCAGGCATAATTGGTTGTGTTAATGTTTGGTTGGAGAGTCATCCCCTGGGCCAAGTCAGCTCTATGGCATCTGTCCCCTGATTGTCGTTAATCCAATGGCTATTTTAAGGCACAAGTTTGCAGTGTGCAAGATCAGTGTGTCTAGGCATTAGCAGTGATAGTGAGTGCTACCAGGCCAACCCCTTAGAACTACAGTGTGGCAGGTCTGGCTGTGCCAGGGCCCTAATTTTCTACAAGACAGGCTGACTCAAGGCTGAAACATCCACCCAAGCCTTGTAGGTTGGTGACTCTCAGTGTGACTCCTTTTAGAAATTATGTGGTATTCACTTATTGCCAGTTTTCTCTGTGGTATTACTGGAAGTATTGGAAGATAAAGTGTAACAAACACACAAAGGATGCTCGCTAGGGTAGGGTTAGATAAGACCTTTTTTAGACTTCAGTTTTGAAACATGACGCAGCCTGTCAGTGTTTTATTGCACCTCCTAGCCTAAATCTGTGCCGTTAAAATGGGTTATGGCTGTCCTTGTTTGGAAGTTCTATAATTACCAGGGCAGATCTACAATATCTAGTTTACCAATCAAAATAGTGAAATGAGTGGAGTAGAGAGAGAGATGCCACTGAATGTTCCGCAGGAATGTGTTACAATACATAAAAGTGGCTCAAAATATCTAAACTATATGTGAAGGCATAGAAGGAGGGCTGGGGACGTAATAATAGTCAGGATTTGATCCAGAAACATTTGCCGATCAATTAGAAGCACAACTATATAAAGGTTGTCAGGAGCTGTTTCATATCCAAACACACTATGATTTATGAAAATCAGTTCAGAACAAACCCAGTCTACAGGGGCCTATAAAGATAATTTTGACTGTGGCTGTGGATGGTTATAAATTGCAGTAGCTTGACAGTCGCTGGTGTTTGACGAGACAATGATTATGGCCTTGCAGGCTAGTTTGATGCATTTTAAGACAGTTTTTAATGAGTTTAGCTTTTCATCTAATCGCGGCACTTATGTTTTGAATCAAGCAGTCACAGTTAATTAACAGAGATGATCAGATGCTATTTTTCTGCCATTTGTAAAATGACACATAGTTTAGAGTGCATTCAAGGCTCATTTACAGCAATGCTACACTCACTGAACCTGATGATCATGATAGGAAAATGTCAACATACAACAAACATATAAGAAAACGCTCAGAAAACAGTGAAAGTTGATGACAATTTAATCTATTGTCCAAATATTAAATATTGAAAGTATTTGTGTCTCACTTTTCACTGTGCATTATGAACTCTGCACATTATCTTACAAACATGACAACAACTCACTAACCAATTATTCAAAACAAAATTCAACGTAACAAAAAATTCTGATTATTATTTGGTGAACACAAATGCATAGCAAATCTGTAAAAACTGCTTAGACGCAACAGTTAACCAGCGCTAGCAATGGATGCTGTTTTTTATAAAACCACCATTGATGAGAAAGACGTGGCATTTCAGTGCAAAATAAGTCAATTTGTAATTTAAAAGTGGACATCTAAAAGATAATACAATAAATACAATAAGTTTAACCAACTAGTTGACTAATCATGCGCGTCATCATGCAAGTGTGTGTTTTCACACACAGTGAGTGAAGAGCTGTGCTGAAGTCCCTTCGGCTGTGTTGTTAGTTGCTGCTCAGGTCAGTTTCTCAAAACAAATTGATGCTGATTGTTTTGAAGTTAGTGTTCCCTTTTCCCCGAGACTACTGTAGGAGTGATGCATTTGATAAGTGACAGATACACCATGTGTAGCCTGATAACATTCTTGTAAAGTCAATATACTCCCAACAGTTTCACAATTTGTCATAAAACCGCAAACAAAACAAAATATTTTATTCTGGGGAAAATAGTCAGGCTCCATTCACTTGGCTAATTCAGTCATTCATAATCCTGTGAAAGGTTTTTAAAAATGTTATTATTCGATTAGAGCAAGAAACTGCGGGAAAACAGTTCAGTAAATGTGTTCTCTTTTCCCTGCTGCGAAGCTGTAGACTCAACAACGGGTGAAAAACAGTTGTTTTGGCACCACACTGGGGCACAACATTACTGACAGCATAAGTGCTTGGACATGGTATAAATATAAAGACTTTAGAGTTAAATCATGCTATTATAGATATGACTGTTACAATTCTAGAGAAAAGGTGTCAGGACATTGACTGACAGTCCCAAAAACATCTGTTTATTATAGCTACGATGATTCGACTTTGACATTAAGGACAGCTGTGATGCAGTGCATTTCTTACATTAATGCAGAAGTGTTCAATTGTCTTGCACATCTTACCTGACTAAGTCTAGTTGACATCATTAGTTATGCATTCTGTGGGTGTCTTGTATATGGAAGTGTCAGTATCGGTTGATAGTTTTCTTGCGATCACTTAGTGTGCCAGTCAAAATACCAGTTTGGGGACGTCCCCAATATCTAACCTACAAAGATTCTACACCCACAACAGCTTGCCCAACAATTTTGTGATCCCGCGATTAATCTCCACAGTGGTTGTTGACCTATTTTTTCATACACTGCCTCAGAGTGATCAGCGGTCCAGAAAGTGAATATGCAAATAATAGACTCATCTATGCAAAACACCTGTATCAATAGATGTGTGTGATATAAAACTTTCCCTGTCTGCTATCAAAACCTTTCCATAATATAATGCATAAACCCATCTCAGTCATGCAATTGGCAATCTATAATTAAGACCTCAAAAATCAGAGGTTTCAGCCTCCCCAGGTACCCTGATGCAAAGTTTGACCATTAATCTGTAACTGCACTTCCACATGGTATAACTTTAGTCTCCAGTTGTTCAGGCTTGGCCAGTACATTATAGATAATTTCAGGCTTAGTCTTCTGTTGATGTGGTGATGTTTTACTGGATGCAGACAACTACTGCTCATCTGTAAATGATTCATAAATGAATAAACTCACTTTTCACACTTTGAGAAGGCTACATTCAAGCCACTTGGTTGTGTTACCACTATTACACTATACACTTCTCTATGATTTCCACTTGTAAGTCAAACACAGGGCAATTATTTTCCACGACTGAGAAGAAAATCCGTTGTTAACACAAGCAACTTAGGAAATTGGAAAATCTGTAGTTGCAATTTGTCTGTATTGACCATCATTACTTTTGCTCTGTAATTAATGATGCTTAATTAAACCCCTAACACCGTCTATTGGCTAGATGTTGTTGCGGTGATGGATTACAGGCCTCCGTCTTTAACCGTGTTCTGTGATTAGGCTTAACGTGGTCTCATTCATTTGGGGGTCTGTCTCTTTTGTTTTACCTGAGGGGCAGGAAGGGTACAGAAGAACGTGGCCCAACTCGTCAGGAATCCTCTTGCAACGCGCCCCCTCCTCAATACTAAAGTCAGCAGCAAAGAAAAAGCTTGGGGGAATTGTTTTGATTGTAGAGTGAGAGAGGAGAAGATTGGCTTGGATATCATCTCTCTTTTAACAGACTTGTCTGAGCTTGAAGGTGTCAAGAAGTATTCTGCCAAATAAGGAACAAAAGAGGAACATGACACACCTCCTTCATACTCTAGAATATCAAAAGGAAAAGTCAGCAAATTTAGTTGTGCTGTGCCAGGGGATTTCAACTTTGAAACTAGGAATGAAATGGGTCAAAGAGCTTCATTAATAAGGACTCTGTGAAGCTCATTTAATAGAATTCATTGCTCTCAAGATTACTATTCTGAAACATTTCACTCCACACAGGATATGCATCAGAAGAGCACCTCCTTTTCCTGCCTGCGACCCCTGTTATGACCCTGTGTCCCTTAAACAACATGGGTGCCCTGTGATTAAAAGCTAGCCGGAAGTGTAGAGACCATTGCCAGGATTTCACACACATGTGGAGAGCATTCGTGGAATCCAACGTGCAGGAACAAAAGTCGATGTGCTTAGTTTATTACCTTCAGTTCAAGATTAATTCAGATGACCTCCGATTCAACCAGAGGAGAATCCGAGTTATTACCCAGGAGTTAACACGTGTTCCATTTCCTGCAGAGTGTTGGCTTAATATCTTTTCCTTATTTGTCTCTCATGCTCCTTTCTCCAGGACCAGTATGACACAATCGAGAAGCACACACAGTCTGGCCTGGAGCTGGTGGAGAAGTATGTGAAATTTGTGAAGGAGAGGACAGAGATTGAGCAAAACTATGCCAAACAACTGAGGTAGGCCTCGCTTTTTTGCCATTGTTCTCCAGCACTGTCTGCCTGAAATGCCCAACGCAGCTTGTGTCAGCTTGTGTGTGTGTGTTTGCTTGTGTTTGCATGTTGAAAGAGTGTTTGTGGGGTCTTATGACTACTTTGGGACAGAATCTAACTTGTTTCTGAAACACTGGCCTCATTCTCCAGCTGCAGTGTGCTCGCTCTCTCCCTCTTTCTCTCTTCATCCATGGTGCTCCCTCTCCCAGTTGTGTCCCACTCTGCAGGCCCCACATCTGGTGGAGTGCTGAGCTTTGCTACAGAGGAGAGGAAGTGGGAGCAGACTGGCACATGATAGACAGGATGTGGTCAGAAGGAGAGTAAAAGGAGGAAGAATGGCTATTTACATAAGTTCATAGTGGACTGATGTTTTTAATACAATTGAATAAAACAGTCAGTGGTTGCATCAGAATAGTTTTTAATTTAGCAAGCTTTTTTAAACTCCATTTTTTTCTTTGTCTAACCATTTGTTTTGATGCACTTTCACTGTCCACAGGAACCTTTCCAAGAAATATAACCTAAAACGAAGCAGCAAAGATGAACCAGAGTGCAGGTGAGCTATTGTGGATTTTGTTGAAAAGCCTTTCTTCAAAGAGAACTTGTAGGTTATTGAATTTTCCATCTGAATTCAGTCTTTTACTGAACTAAGACAAGCTTAATTGCCTCATTAACTCATCGTAAAAACACACTTCACTTAAACTCGACGTAAAAAAAATAAAGTCACCAAAACAGTCTTGTTTTGTCTTTCAACGATTGCCTCTGGTTTGGTCAAAATAAATCCTCAATTCACTGAATAAAATGTGGAAATATTACGGCTTTACACGCCGTTTTCGCCCGCTGCTGTTGCCTGACTCCCTCTTGCTCCTCTCCCACCCTGTCTTCCCGTGCCCGAGTTCATAGTCCTTGTCAGGGTCTACTGAATCCCTAACATCAAACTAACATCTGCTGGTCTCAGATGCCATGTCTGTTCCCAGTAAGCTACGTTTACTGGGAGGCAGCAGTTAAACTGAACTGGCTGTGGTGACTTCCCCCCGTGATTCGAGGTTGTGGTCTAGGCAGACTCCTGTTAGTGATTGGGGCCAGTTAGCTGCACAGCTAATAGAGCTACTTGCTAATGGCAGCTAGCCACAGCAATGAGTATAGTGGTCAGCAGTTAGAGGTTATGCAGCCCCTTATATTTCTTTTAAATTACAGCTTTTAAAGAATGACATTTTAGCTGCAATACAGTGTCAGCTAAAATTGTGCTTACTGGATCACAAATAAAACTGCCCTTTGAATAATATCCTGTTTCAAACTAACAGGAATTATTTGTCATTAGTGTCAGTCGTGTTGTAGTGTGGGGCCGCGGTTGAAACCATGTAAATGCCCCAAGAAGGAAGCAGGAATAAGGAAGTCATGAGCTTCTCATTATGACTTGGCCCGCTGCTGCCTGCTCTTTGAGCCTGTGTATGTATCATCTTATCAGTGGGTCCCATCACTGTGTTCTCATCTCTCCACCCTTTCCTTTCTCCACCTCTTAAATGGTAGGTTGTCCAGCTACCAGTCTTTTTTGGAAATCCTAAATGAGATGAACGACTACGCTGGGCAGAGGGAGCTAATTGCAGAGAACATGATGATGAGCATTTGCATCGACCTCACCAAGTACCTGCAAGAAATCAAGCAGGAACGAAAGACGGTGAGCTTGACATGGAACGGATCAGTGGTACATTGTGTCATACTGGTTGTAGTCCATCTTTGGACCAAAATAAACTGAATTTGGCATGTTTCCACAGGTAAAATGGTATGTTTGAGACAAGTCGTTTTGCTTCAAACACAGTGTTCAGGCTCCTTAAAAGGCAACTTGTTAAAATTTTCCCACAGCCTACTTGTCTGCCCTTTAATACACCTTCATCTGTAGCTTGTTAACTATGTTGTAATGGGGTTTTGGGCCATTTCTGCTTTAATTTGCTACAGTGTAAGTAGTTTAACTGTTTACTTGATCCCACTGCAAGCTCCCTAAAACGTAGAACATTGGAAAACAGTGAGAAAGAATGACAATCCCAATATCCTTTTGCCTAAAGTGACTTCATCAAATCCGAATAAGAATCAGCTTTATTGGAAAGGTATGTAGAGACATACAAGGAATTTGACTCTGGTTTAAACATAACAGCTAAAAACAAGAAATAAAGGTAAAGAAAAGGGAGAACTTTTATGTAGATAAATGCATGGTTTAAGAAAAGCAACATTCTCTCCGTTTTAGAACCTGGATCCATCAAATGTCTTGCATTTTGCTTGAAAATTGACTTAAATGATTGGTCACCTATCATAGTCCAATAATCAACTAACTGTTGCAACTCTAGCATGTATATACTCGTATTTGCCTGCAAGGTGGGAGGAGAACAGAGGGAGATTTAAAGGAGGAGTGGAGATCTCACTGTTTGGGCAGGAAGGAAGCCTTACTTAGTGTCTCCAGGGGGAGGTACGGTCTGAGCGGTGGTTTGCTATTTCTCAATGAGGAATGCATTGGCTATGTCCCACTGGATTGCAGAACACTGCAGCCGTGTACAGGC
Organism: Pagrus major; assembly: GCF_040436345.1. Lineage (NCBI taxonomy): Eukaryota > Metazoa > Chordata > Actinopteri > Spariformes > Sparidae > Pagrus > Pagrus major. The sequence goes on from NC_133237.1 coordinate 23,207,323, forward strand.
TCTCACTGCAGACGTGATGTCTCATACAAGACACACTGGTATTTGTTTTCTTGTCTGTTATGTTTTGTGGCTTTTGGAGGTCATTGTTTATTCCGTGTCTGCCCCTGCACATGGCTGTCTCTGTCTGTGTCATCTGACCCGCCTGCCCTCCTCTCACTCCGTCTATTTTTATGAATGTCTGCAGTATCTGATGGAGGCCAAGAAGGCCCAGCAGAGTTTGGAGAGCACCTACAAGCAGCTTGACAGTGTAAGTCTAAAGGAGGTGTCTGTCATTCTTGATGTTTCAGGATTACATTATGTATTGTGCCAGTCAAAGCTGTTAGATGTGAATGAGATTGTCTTGTGTTGGGTTCGTTATGAGAGAAGGGGGATAAATTCCCTGTAAGGAAATGGATGCACATTGAGTGTGGCTGGTCAGGTGTATATATTTGTCTAAAAACAGAGTGTTGACAGCAGTTCCCCATTTTAGACTCCCATCATCAATCCAAGACCTTTTTAGTTATGATTGGAGATGATTTGGTCCCAATGCCCCCAGCCTCTTGTATCCATCTTTTTCAGAAAGACATTGAAAAATGCTCTGCTCAAAATAGTAGAACCTCCTCATATTTCATTCAGGCAATGGCCTCACTGAGCTGAACTGAAAACGGTCTTTTTCTCTTCGTCTTTCTTTTCGTTTTGCACACCAGAGTAAAAAGCGCTTTGAGAGGGAATGGAGAGAAGTGGAGCGTGCAGCACAGTATGCAGAGAAGACTGATCAAGACATCAATGCCACAAAGGCGGACGTTGAAAAAGTAACAAGGGGGGGAAAAAAATCTACATTTTAAGGACCATTGACCATGATCGATGATACATTATGAAAAGTAGAATCGGATGCACTTGGTTAACCTGTTTGCACTGTGTGTGGTTTTAGGCCAAACAGCAAGCTCATATGAGAGCGCACGTAGCGGAGGAGTGTAAGAACGACTACGCTGCTCAGCTTCAGAAGTACAACAAGGAGCAGAACCAGTTCTATTTTAATGATATGCCGCTCATTTTCAATGTAAGTGAAGTACCTATAGCAACATGACATCAGTGTGTATTTGAGCTTTTGACATATAGTATGGTACAGAGAGAACTGGTATTAGTTTGGCAAAATATTGTAATATTGTTAGACTGTTGTAAGACTTTTAAAATAATAGATGATTTTTGTGGTATATTGTAATGCTAAATAATCATGTTAGTTAGTTAGAGATTAAACTTCAGGTCATATGTAGCCCTTTTATCTTACATGCACCATGGAAAATTTGTATGTAGCTAATTAACACTGACATTTTTGATTTTTACAAAATTCATGCATTGTTCTTGTTCCAGAAACAAAATCACACTCCTATTGTGTCAAAAGCTGGGGAGGAACTCTTCAAGTTCACCTGTTCACGTTTTGAAACTTTCATCAGAGCATTAAAGAGCCCCTTCACACACATTAAGTCATACATAAAACAAATTCTAATTAGTGAGACTGACATTGTTGTTAAGAAAAAGTCCCTCTCCCTCATTAAAATTTCCAAATAATATGAATATGTGAATATTTTTCATTAAACAAGTTCAACTGCTGGACACAAGACGTCTCCTACTTCACTGTACATTCTATTCTTAGCGTATGTGCACTGGAGGTTTCAGGTTTCCACATCTCACTTACTGTACGTGTGCTGAATATTTGACCAGGATCAGCTTCCAAACTATTTGTGACAAATCATGCTCGTAGGGCCGTCTCTTAAAATCAGATTATCAGTGAGCACATTGAAAATTTACGCTTTGACCAATCAATGTGAAAACAGCCTTCCAGTGTCAAACTCTGCACGTACATCATTCTACACAGTGAAGCTCCAAACAATCAACTGTAGGAACGAGAACATGTTTTTGACTGGAGGGGGACTTTAATAGCCTATATTTTAAAATCATAAATAACTAAATGTCTTGCTTGATCCAGACATACAAACTATTTTGGGCTATGTATTATTATGTATCTCTGAGCAGATTTACTTATTTATTTTGTGTTTGAGCAACTGTTGTATTTTTTATTAGAAATTGCAGGATCTGGATGAGAGGCGAGTACGGAAGTTGGCGCAAGGATACGTCTTGTTCTCAGACACAGAGAAGCATGTGATGCCTATCATTGGCAAGTGCCTGGAAGGCATTACTAAAGCCGGCACTAATGTTAATGAGAGGAATGTGAGTTGGTCGCAAAAATGCTAAATGGATTTTGATATGCAGCTCGCTTGATTTAACTGTACATCTGTTTGAAAACAACTATTGATTGCTCTTATCTATAATTTTATCTAATGTAGGACTCCATGGTTGTAATAGAGCAGAGCAAGTCAGGCTTTGAACGACCCGGGGATTTGGAGTTTGAGGACTACAGTCAGGGCATCAACAGAGCCTCATCCGACAGCAGCCTGGGCACGCCTAAAGGCCCCATGGACCTACTGGGAAAGAACAGGAGCAAAAACTTTTGGCTTTTCAGCAAAAGGAGTAAGGTAGGAAATGCCACACTCGCAGAGCAAATTAGGCTAATTTAGCCTACTAACATGACCTCACACTAAAAGAGCAATGAACACACTAGCACCACCTCCATGATCAACCGCAGCAGAGATGAAAATACGCAGGTGGGCAGTGTGTGGTTCCTTGTGCAGAAATGTTAGTGTTAGAGCCGCAGAGTCAGCAGTCAGAGCCAGGAAATCCCCTCTACAGAGAGCACTCATGACGGACCTGTGGTTGTTGCTACATACACACACTCACACACACGTATACACACCCTTCTCATCTATGGTAACGCATGAACCTCTTTCGTTGTATTATACATGAACTCACACACACCCCAACACTTCTAGAACAGGTCCTTTGCATGAATCTGTCCCTGGCTGTGAGTGAATAAACCTTGCCCCCTCCCATCCTCCTGCCCACACCACCTCCCTCTCTCAGCAGCGTGGTTTCCAATAGGTCAACTGGCAGTCAGCATTCTGCTGTGCTTGTGCTTTCATCAGCACGGGGCCCAAACAACATTGAATTTTCCTCTACAGGCATCCACAAACACACTGCTTCCATTATACTGGCCAGAACATAGCATTATGTCTCTCATCACAATAAAATCTTTGTGCTAACAATCGGGATGACACCAGGTTTGCCAGGTCAGAAAAATTGGGTCACGTCCAACCTCATATTTATGCTTTGGATGTTAACATTATTGTATTTGGTCTTGAGAATCTCATGGATCTCAAAGGAACACTCTTTGCTGAGGTCCAAAATTGAACTGGTGATATGAGTAGCTGACCACTAACCAGCTAACGGTCCCCCTCCTCCTGCCTCAGCACTAAATGGTCCCTTCTCTCCTCCTTGCAGTGTTTGCTTGTTCAGCGCCTCTCTTCTCTCTGCATGTCTTACTGGCTGTGCTCTGCTGTGCACTCCTCCTGCTCTGTGTATGTGTGTGGCACACTGCTCTGTGTCATCAGTCATGCTCTCCCAATTACAACTGTAGCAGTATGAATAGGAGGCTGACTATACTGGCCTGACTGAGCTTTTGGTTTATGTCTGGCCCTGTAGCATTCCCATTCTTAACTGCTCTCCTGTACTTAGACTCCCATAACTCTCGAGAAAAGTAGCACCTACCCAGTAGATGTTCACATAATAACAGTGCTGTACTTCCAGCTCTCAGTATTCACACCAGGGACCTTGTTGTAGGGCTTTTTAGACTGTTGAAGACTAGAAGACATCCTCCTCCTGTGTAATTTAGCTAATAGATCCCACCCCTGCCTTCCCACAGTTACTGCAGTTCACTTCAGGCATGTTTTCAAGATACCCTCTTTCTAAGAGGTCAGACAGGGCATTCATGAAGCCTCCACACATCTAGGCTATATGCACAACTGTGGTAATGAAGTAGGCTATTTATAACAACTGCACTGATATATGAATTGGTATTTTATCTATGTAGGTCAGACTCAGATAGCACTGGTTGAACTGTGAACATGAGTTTTCGCACAGAATCCTAACGATTGGGTTGGCATATTTGTCTCAAGGAAAGCCTTTTTTTCACAGTTTGTCATTTATGAACTGACCATGTTCACTGTAGACACACAGGATTGATGCGACCAAACTAGATAGCTTTAGACCTTAGAACTGTACTTTAGAAGGAAAGCTGAATATTGTTTTATCATAAACTAGCCCGCTACAGCATCACACAGTCAGTGTTGAATGAGCCAAATGTTACTTTTTTTAACATAGAAATCCAGATGAATTAACCCAACCATCAATTATATTGTTGAACTGTGATGTTAGTGGCTGGTCTACCAACAGTAGCTCTTCAATACAGTTAAGTTTTACAGAAAAAACAATTTGGGTAATAAGTTCAACTTTTATCATTTCCATTTCCAAGTAAGTAATTTAGATAAGTGGGTCGTGATGGGATGCCCCATTGAATCAGCTGTTTACTTGTGCATTTGCAGTGTCATGGTATCTCAACAATGAGGCTGAAGTAAAATATCAAAAAGAAAGGGTGGGCAACCTGACAATTTTAGATCTAGGTCAATCTGGAAGGTGTCCACAATCTACTTTTCAGGTGAATCATAGAGATTGTAGTATTTAAGTGTCCCACAATGAGTTTTTAAGTGGTTATAAAACACCGTGTGACCTGCATAAGCAAATGAGACCAACATTGAGAAGATTGGCTATTTCAGTTGAGTTATTCGTAATGGTTGTCACTGGGCTGGATTCTTAAAATGAAAAACTAGTTTTATGATGGAGTGCTGAGGATTAATTTATGGCACAGCAGTAAATACTTCTGTAATGCTAGAAGACAGCAGAACAGCTGGCTTGTAATGTGATTTTTTTAATGTTGACCTTGCTACCGACCTATATTTAGCTGTTTGTTTATTATTATGAAGATACAAGATTGCAAGACAATATTGACAACTTTAGCTTTACTCAACAAAATTACTTCTATAGAACAGCTGAATCTGTTAGCTGTAGTATTACATGTAATATATTACGTAGGTGTATGAAGGGTAATGTTACCAAAAGAAAGTTGAGTTCGTTTCAGCACAGTCATATTACAGTTATTAATCTTACTTTATTCTGCAGCCTTTCTTTCACTTGCTTCCAAAACAAATGGAGACACCAGCCAGATCAATATCTTAGGCGGTGATGGTGCTTTTGTCCACAGGGGCCACAAAATGTAATGTTCATTGTAGCTGCTTTAAAGATTAAGGCGATTAAGATTGTGGAATGTGATTGTGATGAAATAGGCCAGGATATTATTTATGATTTATTTACTAGATTGCCCACCCCTTTTCATAACCTATGATGGGTAAATAGAAATAAGAGCCAGGGTATTAAAAAATAAAAATAATCTTCAGATTTGGTTTAGTCCCTCTGGTCTGCCCCAGTTCCACACTGAGGCGCACTCTACCCTTCAACATGGCTTGAGTTCGTCAGCAGGTGTTGGGCTGCCGTGGCACTGGTGTGGGAACGAGTTTCTCGCTGTCTTATTTTTGTATCTTTATTTTTTATGTTTGTGTTGATGCGAGCCAAAAAGTCCGATGTGTGTTTGTGCTTTCATGCTGTCTGGGCTCGTGTGCTGGGTTTGCTCCAGTGTTGTCTTCCTGGCTTTGTGGTGTGCTGATGGTGTCTTTTTCTTTCCCTTTTCACCTTGTTGTTTTTGTCTTCCCTCCTCTCCCCCCATCCTGTACACCATACTCTGCCTGCATACCTCATGCTCGGGTGCTGGTACTTTGGTCTCGCCCCACCCCAGCTCTCTCCCTCCACGCTCCCACCTTTCTCCACACCCCCTGCCCCCTCGCCCGCTAACGGACCCCCTTCCCCCAAGTTTGGCCGGGACCCTCTGTCGTACTGTTTGAAGGAGATCAATAAGACAGTCAAACCCAGAATATCTTCCTTCCGGACGCTCAGGAGATCGGTGAGTCACCAGAGGAAAAGGTTTGGGTGGCAGGAGACCTCCTCTCATCAGGGCTTGCACATCATCCTGTCCCTGCTTCAGAAAGACTGACTGAATTCCTCAGATAAATAACATTTTCAGTACTTAAACATGCAGCATAGATCTTACTGCTCACGGTGGCTTTCTTGCTATTTTTAATATTTATACATGTAAGAAAAATCTTTTTAAGTGTTAAAAGCAAGAACCACTTTTAAGGATATTATGAGATGTGTCTGCAAACACGCTGTTTCTTCTTCCCTCAGAAGTTTACTCCAGAGAGGATCATGGTAATATGGACAACAAAGCTGGTGTGGGGTCTCAATTGTGTGACACAAAAGTGGCCACCTCTCCATTACAAAATCTCATTATAAAAATAATTTTCCCTTCACATAACTCTGCTGGAGTTTCTGTGCTCAGCCAACTGAACACAGATCATATTATGTGGCAAAAGCTTTGTCCTCTTGAGTTTGTATTGGAGAGGTGGCCACCTGGTGGTGGAACAGGGGAGAAATGCTTGGTAGCACAAGAGAAATCTGAGCAAGTCCGAACCCAATTTTGAAATGGCTTTAATCATCTCAGCACTTTCCTGGGTAACCTTTTCCATCCAAGATTTTATTTATTGAACTTGTAGTTCAAGAAAACTGTACTCAATATAAAGTAATTAGAGTGTGCTTCATTTTATTTGTTGGTCCGTGGGTGGTGGCTTTGGGTTCAGCTCACTGTGTTACATTAGCTGGCATTACATTACTTTCAAGCCCAATAAATGTTTATTTACAATGTTTAAGTTTGTCCAACCTTCATTACAAACACGTTGGCGCTGTCTACATCCTCTCATCCAATTAGATGACTGCAGAGATTAATTAGACTAATGATCACCTCAAATGTATATCAGTCAAAAAATAGTTTTAAGGAGATTATAAAGATACAAAAAGACTGACTATAATAATACTAATAAATCTTAAGTAACATCAATGTCATCTTAAGGCTCTCCAACAGTCAAACAGTAGAAAAAATTAGAAGAAATAAATTCCTCAGTAAAAAGATGACTTGGTACTTGCTTGAGACTTGGACCAAATGACTTGAATCACATGTCTGTCTCACAGTGTTATCATCCATTCAATGAAAAATTCAACACAGATGCTAAATTGGGACCAATTTGTCAAAGAGCATACATAAAATCAATCTACCCCCAAATGGCACTGAATAGTGGCAGGTGAAGGATGTGTATTGTATAAATAAACAGAATAACTAATAATCCATCAGTTGATTTCTTCAGTGACATCCATATAATTAAAGTAGTCAAGAAAAATTCCATAGGCTAGAAATGAAATGGTGTATAAGACCAATAGACTTAATCAATGCATACATTCAAACCAACACTGTAGGGGATATAAGAAAAAGTGAATCGATGAACATATTAATACAAGCAACAAGTAAACTAGGAGTAACAGAAGATTTAAAAGTAATGTTTTGTCAGTTAAAAATGGTCACTTAAGCTGAACTCAACCACAGGTTTGGTGTTCCTCCTGAGGCGTTTCTCGCACCAAGGTTACTGTGGTTATGAAACTGTTCAGTGTGAGACAAAGTTCAGTGTTAACCCGCCCTTCCTCTAAAATCCTGCAGCCTGCGGTGACAGAGGACTTCGCTCATCTTCCACCAGAGCAGCGCAGGAAGAGGTTACAACAGAAACTAGAGGAAATTTGCAAAGAATTGCAAAAAGAAGTGGATCAGAGGTGTGTGTTTGTGTGTCTATGTGGGTATCGTTCTGCGTATTAATAACTTACTCTGTCAGAAGTGGGTGTGCTGATATAATATTCATGCAGTGCACATGAGTGTGTAGAGCTCTGTGGTGTCTGTGTAAGTGTTTGTATTGTTTACTCAGCCCTAAGCTCTGCAGGGAACCAATTTCTACTGAAAGTCACTTTCCCCTTTCCTCCCTTGTTCCTCTCCTGCTCTCTCTTCTCTCCTCAGTGAGGCCCTGGGGAAGATGAAAGATGTTTATGAGAAAAATCCTCAAATGGGAGACCCTGCTAGTCTGGCATCCCAAATCAGCCAGACAACCCAGAATATAGAACGGCTCAGAGGAGAGCTCAACAAGTATGAGGTAATCCCGACCCCCTGTTGTTTATATGAGGTTACCATTGAACATTATAAGGTGATCCAGGCCCTTAGAAGTTAATTCAAACATACTATGAAGTAAGACAATCCTCTAACGATACACCGCGATGTCTGTCTAACTGAAGAATACAAATACTCCGAAAAAGGCAAAGTGTGTCTACTTTACATGCATCATCTCATCATAAACTCTAACCTGTTTTCTCTACTTTTCTTTTTGACCCTCTTATGTAGACTTGGTTGGCTGAGGCAGGGGGTCGAGGGGACACATTGCGCTACAAAACTCACACATTTAACAACAATGGAGCTCATGATGTACACAGGTAAATTCTAGCAATAGACGGTGTGTTTTTGTGCGCAGTGATGTGTTGTCTGCTCTGCTCAGGAAACCTTTGTTTTTCTCTCGCAGCCCCGACGGAGCTCACTCCGATGAAAGCACTCCTGATCCCTCCCAGGCCATCTACGCTGAGTTTGATGATGACTTTGAGGACGAGGAACTAACTGTTCCTATTGGGAAATGCACAGCCATGTACAACTTCCCTGGTATGTCACAGGCTGTTTTAGCTGACTGCATTACTCCCCATTCCTGAAGAGCACAGTGTGTATAATGAGGCGTGTAGCGAGTCAATCTGTTGGCTAGGACGTGTGAAGAATTGTCCTTGATCAAATGTCATGATGAAAGGAGATCAGTTTTCTCTCAACTTCAGCGATCCCCCTGGAAATCAGTGACCTTCCTATAATGTGACTTGTGAAGTATCTTTAGTACTGCTGGTATATTGATGATGTTATCAAGGTCAGGAACTTATGGCTGGAGGAGCGTTTTTTGTTTTTTTTCACAACTTCTGTGAATACTTGTAAGCTACGTAGAATGCTAGAGATTATTGGGTGACATTCAGCAGTAACAGATGCAGGGAGTGTATTTTTTAAGTTTCTGTCATTTTGATGAACATATTTTTCAAAATTCAAGTAGCTTGCCTTTTAATCAGCAATTACTACATGTAGCGTCTGGCAATATAACTTTGTAGAAACTATTCAGCAGTGTCTGAGTGATGCTTAAGGAAGAAAATATTTCTCCGACATGTAAAAGGAGCAGGGCACAGATGCTTTGTGGCTTTACTTGAATATAACAACCTTTTTTTTCCTCCAAACTTTCTCTGTAATGACTCATTTTAAACATCACTACAGCTGTTAAGCTTATTATGAGCCATCATCAAGTTTCATGGAAATCCATTCAGTGTTTTTTGTGTAATCCTGCTGACAAACCAACAGACAAACAGTCAAACAGACACAAGTAAACATAACCTCCTTGGCAGAGGTAATTATGGACAAGGCAGATTTGCATGGGATTAAGATCACAGACAAGCTCTGTAATTATTCCAAATTAATAGAGGTCCCCAGGTAACACTAGTCCAGTGCGAATATGGCTATATAGGAGCAAAGAAACCAGAAAGTATTCACATGTAAGAAGCTGGAATCAGCTTTTTCTTCCCCTTAAAACAACTAATCAGTTAATTGTCGGAGCTCTGTGTTCTGACTCAATGTCAAAGTAGTGATGCTCTCTAACATAAACATTGTGTCTCTTTCAGGTGCTAGTGAAGGTACCATCGCTATGCAGGAGGGGGAGGTGCTGGCCGTGGTAGAGGAGGACAAAGGTGACGGCTGGACCCGTGTCCGTAGGAGCAACGGGGATGAAGGATACATACCTACATCTTATGTCACCATCTCCTTAAACGAATGACAGACGAGAGGAAAAAGAGAAGAAGAAATGATCACTTCACCAAACTGTATACAGTTCTTCCAATGGGACCAATCAAAAAGGAGCCACAGCACTATCGGCAGGACAACTGGTGTATCCAGAAGGGGATCCAAATAAGTTGCTTTGATTTCTTGAGAGAGGTGCCCGAAATGGGCAGAGGAATGGTGCTAACAGTATGTTCCTCATGGCTTACATTACATTATTGTAATCCCAGTAACCCAAGCCACCTGAACCACAAGGTTATTCTACTTTTTGATATCATGTTAAGATGATTTTTTGGTTTCGGTTAAAAAGTGTTGCATGGGTCATCATGGTACGAGCGCTTGCCTTGTTCCACTGCCTAATAAGGAATTACCTTCTGAATGTGAGAGGAAGAAGAAGAGACGGACGAGGAAGATGAGTGCTGCTGCCATCTTTACACTGAGTGTTAATACCAGTAATTCTTGTTTACCTTTTTTGAAAACTGACCCACGGCAGTCCACTCCACTGCGCAACCTACAACATATGACCTATTGCAGTCCTCATTTACTAGCACTTGTGAAGATGTATGGCACCGTCACTTTGCTCATGGTTGGACTTGATGTCTTGAATGTCCCTAGGGGATGAGTGAGGTTTGGGGGAGATTGCTTCACTTTCAGCTCTCTCGTCATGCACACAACCATACAAACACTTCAATGTTCAGACAATCACATCCATATCACCATTTCTTTCAGACTATAAGCAATAACAAGGATATAGCTGTTGTTTTCTAATAGTTACAACCTGAGAATTGTACTAAAAATAATTTATTACGAATGTGTATGTTCTATAAATAAACTTTTTAAGTTTGACAGAAGTTGTACGTTGTATTCAGGATGTTCTCACGTTGTTCTTTTCCCCTTGCACACTAGTGGACAGTCTGTAGCCACAAAAGGGAGTAAATAATGCACACAGAGCGTGCTACATTAAGACTATTGTATTTATGTAATAAATAATATATATTTTAGCTATCACAACACCACTATTGTCTTATTGGCTTTTTAACCATTCAAATAAAGATTGTAAGAGAGAACTAAAGTCTCTAATTATGTTGCTAATAATGTTTGGATTTACTTCACATTTTCTCAAGTTGATCCACATTGTGTGATTTTATTTTATTATTTTTTTTTAAGTTGTCATGGAGCCAGCAGGAAGCAGTAACTGCTCATGTGTCTTTGGTGCCTTTCTGGTTAAAAGCATTGTGTATATACCATTTTTTTTTGCATGTAAGACATTTGTTTTTTTTCCAAGACTTAATAAATGTAAAACACATTTCAAAGTTAGAAGTGGTTTTGTCATTTCTGGACAAATAAATATTTGAAACAAAAATGGTGTCTGTTCGTCCAGTAAAACTTCTTGATGTATTTTGTGGATTTAAGGCCTTTAAAGTTATTCAAGTTAGACGTTAGAGAGCTTTGACAGCCATCAAGAGATTTGTCCCAATAATGACCCAATAAATCTTCTGCTCCTCATGACAGATTTGTAAATACTTGTCAGTCTCTCAGCTGAAGCTGGAAACTGGGGAACTCTAATCTTTGGTTTCACAGGGATAGAAATGGGACAGTGGGTAGATGGAAGATTCTAGGTTTTGCAGATAAAGACAGTTTACATTCTAATGAAGTATGACTCGTATTTAAAATCTTCATTTTCCAAATCCTCTATCTGTGACTTCACATATGTGAAGGATTTCTAGCTTCACAAATGCTGACTGAGCTGGTGTGTGCACACAAATAACATGGATTCTTAAGGGCATTTCTGACATTTAGCAGACAAAATCAACTATTGTATCTTTAAAACATCCTCCCAAAAACGTGAATGTTGCTTTAGAATCCATAATGAGACTTTGTAAACATAAAACTCTTGTATTCTCATTAATCAGTGTGCTGCATTGTTTCAGGGGAGAAAGTTTGTGATAATTTTGTGTCTGAAGACAAAATTTCAGTATACATTTATTTAATAAAAAGAGGAACAGAGCACAATTCTTCCAGGGGGCCCAGAATTTATTGAGCACTTGCAGCTCATTCTCAGTAGGTGGCACTGTTGCATCATTTCTTAGGCGAGTGGCACAAATCTGCCAAATACCCTCTCTGCATAATTATGTTTTCAATATAGGCCAGGCATTTGCATACGTGATTAAATTGCGCTGGCTTCAAAACCATACTGTTTATAATGACTAATTAAATAACCCCAAATTAGCATCCGCCCCACTTTCATAGTCACCTTATTCACAGCAGCAGACAAGTGAAGAGGAAGACAATGAAAGAGAACTTGGTCAAACACAAGGTTGAAACTGAATTATTCCGTCACATTTCTCATGAAAATTAAAAACCACAAGAGAGAAATGGTGGAGCTCTGCACAGCTACGGGAGCATCCAACAGGGGCGTGCTGTGGCACTGACTGACTGTTCAGATGACTGAGGAAATAGATCATCATTTGTATGCAAAGCCTTTAGTCTCAAGATGCGTTAAAGGTCAGCTTTTCAATAAGGCTGCTGGACCCGGCCAATCCTGCGCCTGGGAGACAAGACTGCATCCTGGCACCTTAGCTCAGCCATTTAAAGGGAAATCCACACTGAATATCATACAACAGAGGCTACTGGCCACACTCCAATCGGCTGCGACAACACCTGTTGTAACATCATGACTGGGATGTAGACAGAAAAGCAACATGTTTGATGGTTTAAACACACACAGAGAGGAACCAATGCTATTTGACAGTCATGGAAGATTGGAAGAGATGGGGTAATTTCACTTTGGCTGTCACAGTCTACCTGTTATCAACATGTTTTTTTTCTCAACTAACAGCAGGGATTAGACTGGAGATGCAGTGGTTTGGAGCTACTGAAGTATAGGTACCATTGTTGTACAAGATAGAATTTACAAGATCACATCTTTATCTTTTCTCCGGCTCTTACATGGGATTAAGATGTTTCATATGGTCAGAGTGTCACTCTAAATTACCTTTGCTTCACTAAACTATTTGAGTAGTCCATCAAGCTAAAATAAAATAATAATGACTTTCTTCTCTTGTGTGAGAAAAAGATAAAGAACACACATTAACTTAGGCACTTATGGCTTTTTGTGAATTAGCATGAATACTCATTATGAGAACAGTGGGATGAAATAAGCCACTTTACCTTTTAGTCAAAGAGCCCAAATGAAAGCATAATTCAAACAGTAATGGATATGCTTAGTTTTTCTATGCAAATAAAAACATGTTCTGTAACCTTGAATATAAAGTTACATTACGTACCACTTTAGGGTCAGAGGTTGAGCATGGTTTAACTGTAGAAATGTGAGGCTGGAATTAATGACTCTTCCATGAAAGCATGCGATGATTCATCGCTGGTGGATTAACTGTGACTGACATGTCTCCAACAACAGATATAAACCTGGATGTTGGACATCAGGGGGTGTTGATGTCGAGTAGAGTAAAACTTTAATGTCCCAGATGGGCAATTTGCTTACAGACTGTCCAACACAAATACAATACATCATACACAAACACAGCAGAGGACCCATCGATCATAGAAGTTTATGGTTTGTTTAAAAGCCAATAACAAATAGAACAATGGACCATCTATATCTATTAGTGCTGCCTTTGGGGAGACTAAACCTCAGCCCTGTAAAGCATCTTAAACTCTGTTGTTGTGTTGTTGAAGGTCCAGACCTGAAGTCTCACCTCATTCAGGTACTGCAGGCCATTAAGGGTCGCACCAGTAATTTTACTTGATGAATCTTGATGATTTTTACCTTTTCCTATTTTTCAGACTAAGACTGCCAGCCAGAATATCATAGAATAGAAAAGGACAGACTCAATAATAGAAGAATAAAACATTTTCATCAGATACATTGGCACTGAGGCTGTTAAATGCCCCTGCGGAGGAGGTGACATTGAACTGTTTAGGATCCATTCACAGGGTACTCTTGCACCAAGAGGTCTGGATGAGGACTTTTAATATCAGACCAACAAAAATGACTATGTATGCTGATCATCTGTGGTCATTATGGTGCTGTTGGTGGATTTTGATGCTGTCCATAATGTTTCCGGCTGCTCTTTGTGATTTATATTCCTTTGTCTATCCATGACATTTTTGCCATTTACTTTAAGTTCCTGATGTACTGTAAATGCATGTTGCTCCTCTTTGAGGGCTGGATATTTTCAATTCTTTTTCCTTTTTAATTTTTTTTAGGGACATCCTATTTAGAATTAAGAAGGGCCCATACTGAAGTTATGACGACTACTAGCCTGATGTTATTCTTGTGTGCTGTGAGGAGCTTATATATATTCTTGTATATTATGTTTATATTACAACTACATCTCAAGAAGAGTATTAGCTCGCTAAGAAAATGCATTTAAGGGAGCCATTGTGTGCAGACCAAAACTTCCAACAACAAAATCCTTATAAAGAACAACTGTGGGTTTGCCTATCTGCATATAGCATCTGTATTTGCTCCCCTAATCAAACACGGTGCAGGGGCAGAGAGAGGGGTCCTCCTCTGCAAATCAATAAACATTTCTTTGGTCTCAGCCATGTTTATTTGGAGTAAACACTCATGGACTGGGCCATGATCTTGCTTCTAACTCAAGACTCACGCTCACCCAAGAATAAATCTTGATCCATGATTGCCCCTTGCACTCACTTGTATATAAAATGACTAAAAGAGGTGAAAACACATGAGCACAAATGTGCATGGTGCCATAGTTTCAGGAAATCGCATTAATGGTGCTCACCTTCTCTGACCTAATTTCAAGGCTCTTCGAATTGTCACTATGGCTGATCTGCTAATGAGCAACAACCAGATGATCATTAGCAATCCTTCTAGGTCAGTTGAATATTATGATAATCTTGACATAAAAACTGTTCTGTAAACAACCATCCTCTGGCAAGGATTCTGTGTCTTTATCTGTAAGTGATGTATCATGCCCGTTTTACCATGGCGGCTGCTGCTATTACAAAATAAGCAATTATTTCTCTGCCTACTGCACCACAGGTGATTAAAGATTTAAGAACTTGATCTTTCAGCAGTTGCTGCGGGAAAAAGACAGAGATGGAGGGAAACCTTTAAGCTTTTCATCAGCTCTGTGTGGTCTAACAGCATACAAGATCACTTTGCCATTAAACCACTTGAAAAGACAATTCACAAGATTATTAGGACAATCACTGAATAATTAATAATTCAGGTGCAGAGCTTGTGTAACACAAAGGCTGTGTGAATTCATGAATAAACAACTAACTTTTGCAACTGCTTTGGAAAGTCTTTTCATGCAACTTTATTGTAGATTTATAAATAAAAGTCCCTCAGATTAATCACTGCCTCATGTTCATTCCTGCAGCACAGCTTGAGGCCAGTTTTATGTCTGTTAGTACTTCTGTCTTCTCACTGCCATTCTGCTGCAGCCTGTTCCCGCCACATTGGTGGCATTCTGCAAATGTGAATCCAACGAGCCCGTTATCAGCTTCACAAATCAAAAGTATTTTTATTACCACCACCAAACCTGCAACAGTAATGCAACGCTACCAAAGGCTGTAACATCATCACTCAGACATGAATGATTAAAATGAGAGATAATCCCTTAAATAATGATCAGTGTAATATTGAGTCGTCTAATTATCTGACTGAGACTACACAAAATCCCAAATTGATTTAAATGTTCATATTATAGTCAAATTTAACAAATCCCAACAGAGGCGATTAGCTCCGTCTTTTTAAGCATTAAATTTGCATCAGTGTGCTGTGGTCCTTCACAGAAACAATCCCCAGTCTCTTGGTTGATATTTGGCTTCACATGCAAGACAGGCAGATGTAAAATTGAAAAATGCCCCATTCATTTCCAACCCAATTGCCAGAATAATTGTTGGCATTGTATGTTTGTGTAAACCATGGAAACTTGATTTGGAGATCATCTTCTCCTGGGTACCAGCAAGACTATCGCAGCCCTGCTTACCATCATTCCGTTCTACTTGTTAGTATAAAACAGACATTCACAGTGTCCTTGGTTTACAGAAACATATGTGCCAACATTTTATCCAGGCGACTGGGCTGTAATTTCACCTTTCTCCTTGGCGAAACAGAAAATGGCAAGAACACAGAAGGAAAGGCATCTGTTTTTGTTTTCACATCAGTGTTTTTGACAAGAACTGAACACAGGAAGGTTGGACTCAAGCACACAACACAGACACAGGCCAGTAAATTAAAAAAATCAGGTGGGTACACAGAGAGGCAGGCAGTCAGGCAGGCAAACAATTCAAAAGGGCTAGGCAAAGGCAGGCTCAAAAAACATGTGCAAGGATTTAAAAACCAGGATCACTAACACCAGGAAAAAGCTGACACAAGGAACAAAGACAGACTGGCACAGAGGACTGGGAGCGCACAGACTAAATACACACAGGAGGCAGGGATAATTGGACACAGGTGAAACACATCAGGGCGGGCCAGACGATCACAAAGGTGGGAAACATCTAGGGGCAGGAAGTGTGTATCTGAAACAAGAGGAGAGAAATACAAAATACAACAGGAAGTAAAGCAATAAAAAAAAAAAAAATGAAACAAAGAACACATGACCTAAGATGCAGGAGAAGACATGACAGTTTTCAGAATTTCTTTGGAAACTGGATGTTGTCAAAAGGCCCACCCAAAAAATCTGTTTTATTTACAGCAACAATCCTCTTATTGGTTGATGACTGAAAAATGCCTTTATTAAAATTTTCTCCTGTATGAAACAGAAAAACTTGCAAGTAAACAAATGAAAATGCATGTTTTTGTTTTCAGCTCTGTGTTTTCTGATCTTCTTTGGAAAGCAGATGTTGACAAAAGGCCAAAAGATCTGTTTAAGGTAAGGCAAGAGTGTCATTAAAAAGAGAAGCTCATTTGAAACTGGTCATTTTTATTTATTGAGTTAAAATTGTGAAGGTTAAGGTAAGTGCTCGGGGTAGGGTTAGGGTTTTTGTGATTAAGGTTAAGGAAAGAATCTCGGAAATTTCTTTCCATGAGAATCAAAAATGTTTTTGGTCTTCTCGATGCAGAAAATAGACCAAATCATAAAACATTTTGTTATTTAAAAGACTGCAGTTATAGATTATATTGTTATCTTGCTTGATAAAAAGGAATATCGCACTGCTCTCCTTGTTAATCTGTTTGGAAACTTTTTTTTCATGTGAATTTATTAGTCTGGTTGAACTAACGTCTTTATTTAAATAAATCCCCTAAAATATGCAGTTATCTCAAGATCACAATTTAATTATTGTGTCATCTCGAGGTAACAAAGCTTGCTTTCTTGTGAAGTTCATTTATCTCATTATCTCAGTTAAACAGGTTTTGTAATCTTGAGATTAACGTGTGATCTTGAGCTAATGGCATTAAAAAAACAATGGCACCTGCAGCCATTCTTGGCTTCCTTACTTAAAGCAACATAATGTAACATTTTTACCTTAAAATAAGAGCTTCAAAAACATTTTGGTGGTACAGTGTCTTGTAATAGGGTGAGTGGTGTCACGGTCTCAGCCACTCTGCCCCCCTATCACTTGTTTCTGCACTATCTTACTTCAGTGAGAGGGCAGGATCACAGCGTTACATACATGTTTACTTCAACATACAAGTTTTCAAGACATAATGTTGTTATGAAGTAATGAGTTTTGTATGTCTGACAAATTGTTACAGACCTCGGATTTGTATGCCCAGCACCGGTGTTGCATTCAATATGCCAAAGCACATCTTTTTCCACTCTCTAACTCACAAGATAGCTTTTAAAATCACCAGTGAGATGAAAAATGTAAAAGTCAGATGATAATTTCGAAGATCAGAAGGCACCAGCATACCTGTGTTTTCATTTAACTATTTGCTATTCACTGCAATAATATTTAACAACTGTAGCAACAGATCACAGCCTGCATTAAAAAGTGATTTATCTCATGTGAAGATTTCTGAGTAAATAGATTTGAACAGATGTTATCCAAATATTAAAGCTTTTGAAAGAGTGTTGAGGTTATGCCCTTTTGAGGTTATGCGCTTCATATTATTCTGAGAACATTTCATTTAAACTTAAACAGAAAACCTGAATTGCAAACAACTAAATAAAGTTTAGCTTTTCAAAATCCATATTTGCACTCCAACAGTAATTTACATGTTTCACAAATTTACAAATTCAAATCATACTTTGAATTCAACTGTTTGGTGGAAAACAAGACCTTGCTCATTTTTGAGTGCTCTTTTAAAAGAATAAAAGTGCCTGTCCTCCTCAGAAAAACATCCATATAGGTTGAAAAAATGAAAGCAGTGTATTACAACTCATATTAACATTTGTTGTAAGGGTGATCCCTTTCAGCTCGAGTAGTAATATGGCTCCAAAGATGAGGAGGAGTGAGGAGAAGTAGTCTGTATAGGGAGGAGGCAAGCACAGGACTTTTATTCAGGAGGCCACTGTTGGTGTCCAGTGTGAAACCAGAAGTCATCAGTGAGTTGTTTTAACTTAACACAGGGAAGTAATGCCATGTACATAAAATAGCATACAGTAAGTGACTTACATAGGTATGTGTGTAACGGAAGTAACACAAGTAATGTATTGAATTAAACCCAAACCGTGATCTATTTCTGACCCTAACCAAGTAGTTTTCTTGCCCAAACCTAAACAAACTGCAACCGTACGATGAAGGTCTGGCATTTGTGACAATCGACCTATTCAGTCGTTCAGGTATGAGGATGTGTTGGAATAAAGAATAAACCTGTGTTGAAGACAGACCCTGCCAGACTCACATGCATTTCATAAAAAAAAAAAAAAACATTAAACATCTCTGTCAATATTTTCTAATTATTTGGCAATGGTAGAATCCGATGGGAATCAAATTAAAGGAAAAACCTGAATTAATTAATGGAGAAACATAATTAATGCAAATGCTTCCACACAGGTGCACTGCATAGCACAATTAAGCTATTAAAATCCAATCATGCTCTGTGGTATGAAAATGCTGAGCAGGCCCAGTTGGTTCTGACTTTGTGTCAAGGTGGCAAGAAGAAAAGATGTAAGTGACTTTGAAAGAGTGTTCATTCTTGGGGCACAATGAAACAAGACTGCGCAACTGGCTTGTTTGAATAGAAACAGTGACTAAAGTGACACCTGTATGATCTATGAGAAAGATGTCATTAAATAGGGTTGGAAATTGATGAGTGTGAAGCGCTTGCATTAATGCGATATGTAGCCTAAGGAAAAACAGAGGAGCAGCTCTACCTCAGGTGACTGAGAATGTCAATGCAGGACATGATCACACTGTGTCAGCAAGAACGGTCCGTCGACAATTACACAGAGAGGGATATTATAATAGGGCCGCAGTGCATAAACCCCTCATTACAAAGATGAATGCACATTTAGAGTTTAGTGGTGCAAAAAACCATAGGGATCCACAGAGATGTGGAAAAAGGTGATGCTGTCAAATGAGTCATCCTTCGCCTTATTCTCCACAAGTGGGCGAGAGCACGAGTGGTGTACACGCAAGAGAATGGTACAAGCCTGAATGCTTGACCCCTACAGTGAGGGGATCCACCGGCTCTGTTATGCTGTGAGGAGCATGTAACTGGCATGGTTTGGGTACATTTTCCCACTTACAGGGTAGGGCCACTGCAGATCAATACGAAGTTGTTCTGAGCTATCACCTCTCTGCTGTGATGAAACATTTCTATCTGGATGGGAGTGCTCTCTCTGACAATGCCCCCATCCATAGAGCACAAGGGGTCACTGAATGGGTTGATGAGTATGAGAACGATGTGAATCATATGCCATGGCCTTCACAGACACCCAGGGCCCCCAGTTTAGGATGACATTTAGGATTTTTGGTATTACTGGTATTATTTTCCCCCAAGAAACAAGTGTCTTAGCTGAAAACCGAAAGAATTTTGGAATCCTAAGATAGCAGACGCGTGATCTGATATCTGCTGTGTTGGTGTTGCTCCTGGAACATCATAATCAATGTTGCTCCAGGACCATCATTACAGCTCACCAAGTGTGCTTTTGTAATGGCATGGCTTTGCAACCTGGGAAAAAAACAACCAGAAAAATACACACATGGGAGAAGTTATCCCTTCAAACATGTATTTAATGTTGAAAAGCGTATATTTGAACCCAAACCGTGTTTAAACCTAACCAAGTATTTTTGTTGCCGCAAGCTAAGGACAACAAAACACACCCAACACTGATGTTAGCCTGTTGAGAATGTAACACTGACGTTACCCTGATATGCTTATGCTTGTAGTTAGGATTTCATTGAATTAAAATTAAGGTAGTCCTAAGGTACTAGGGTCTGAGATCAGATAGGACACAGCCAAGAGTTTAGGAACTGATTCTGCATAGAAGGTTAGGATTTTTTCTGTCTTGAAACTTAAGACAGGATTTTTTTCTGTAATGAGGCCCCAAATCTTCAGCCTGTTGAAGACATATGTCAGATTTTGGAATGATGTGCAAAACACCAAATGAGGGAATATCTTTTGGAAGAATGCTGTTTCATCGCACCACTAGACTTCAGAGACCTGTACAATTATAGCTAACCTGCATTACAGCTGTTCTGATGGCATGTGGTTGCCTCACACCTCACTGAGATACTTTGTGTTGGTTTTACTTTTGATACGCCTCTCGTCTGAATAAAGGCAAGAGGCAAAGCAAGACTCCACGGTCCTCAATCTGTATAAAAGTATATTCCAAAGTGTGTCTGAGGTTAACATGAGGTTTCAGCAGCCTAGCATAGCCAAATCAAGTGGATATTTAACAATGTTCTGTATCTGTATTTTTAGAACAAAATGTCTGTCTCTCCACTGCAGCTGAACATGGAAACCCACAGTGATACCACATAGAGGGAATTTTACACTAAAAAGAACATAACCCTGGACTATATCCACTTGATTTCACTGAGACAGCTGCAGCCTTATATAAGCTTCAGATAAACTTTTAAATGGATTTTTGCACAGAACGAGGACTGTGGATTTTGTCTCCCATCATTTACATTGAAAGCACATCAGGAAAGGATCTCTTAATGCAGTTTGAAGAGCAAGCAAGCAAAACCTATTTCAGTGTACATCTGTGCACTGTGGACTATAGTTTTAAGAGTTTTAAGAGAACTTATCCTATAAATGGGGTCTTGTGGTGACAGCACGGGTTACAGTCGTTTGTTTAAAGATATAAAATGTAACATTTCTGCATTTAAATGAATAAATACTACTAAAATGTTTTGTATATTTTGTTGAATTGGGTGTTCACGTTATCCTAAACATTTCTAACAATGATTAAACCCAGAAATCCTAAAATAAATAATTTTTTTCAAAGTACCAGTGAGTTTCATTTGGTCACCTATTGCTTTAACTTTTCGGAGAGATTCAGAGAGTGTGGACAGAATTGCTGAAGGAGACTAAATGTAACATGATTAAAACTTTAAAACTCTACCTCGTCTGTGAACATTTCTGCCTGTGTTGCAAAGCTACGGTAGATTTCTACAATGGTGTTTATTTAATAATGAAGACAACATCTCCCATGATCCCACATTAATTACATCTCTTGTTTCGTTTTGATTGAGAGATGCTTCGTTAAGGTTTGCAAAATGGTGAGGACCCAAATGCAGACACAGAGGCGGACTGAAAGATGTAACAAAAAGCAAGCTTTAATGAACTTAAGCTGTATTTAAAATAATGAAGGTAGGAAAAGAAAGAGCAGGGAACAAACAGTGAGAACAAAACTAAACAAAGTACACAGGCAATATGCAGGTAAAATATGAGGAGAACACAGGACCGGGGAACTGAAGTGGAAACACAGGGATAAAGGAAAAACAAAGGCTTAAATAAACAAGGGCTAATGAACAAGTGACACACAGGTGTATGAAGAAAAAAGGGTGGGAAAAAGACAAAGACAGGAAGAGGAAAGTCACAACAAACCACATATGGATATAATCTAAAAAATAAAACCGGAAATGACAAACTAAAAACCTAAACCATGACACCCTTAGGGCAGAAACGACATACTGTGCATTTAAAAAAGGAATATGAATCTGCCTCAACATGAGTTGTTAGAAATGATCTGCTTTTGTGGTAATCACCCAAGGTAAAAAGATGCTCTCTTGTTGACTTTGTACAAAGGAGCACTGAACAATGAAAAAAATTAATTATTTGCTGATAAGCACTACTTGGTACCTACTTACTATGGTACTCGACATCAGAAAATGAAGGCCCTTTAGTTGTTGCTACTACAATTTCTTAAAAATGGCGTTGAGCATCTCTTCAGATTCAAGAAGCTCTCAAGTTGTATACATGCCAAGTCGTGTCGCTTGCTGTTGTTTCTTAATTGAGTTACAGGACACACAAAAGCGGTCATCCCAACTCACATATTTGTGTAATGGAGGAGATTCAGTTTAATAGCTCCTCAGTCAAATTGCCAGGTACTTAATGGATGAGAGTGTACAGAGTTCAGATTTTACATGCAAATAGGAGCGATTAACTGAGAGAGGCACTTTGGCTGCCAAGACATTCGTATAAAGACGAGAGAGATTTGTACTTCCTTTAGAACTGAATGGACCAACTTTAGAAAAGTGAAGGGCCAGATGAGTTTAAAAGCATAATTTCAGTCATTTTCAATTTGGTCTTGTTTACCTACGTCTTTTCATGATAAAAACAGGCCGTTCTCTGAGTGGTCTGTAAAATGTCAGACCACTCAACTTTAAAACACCAAAATTCAGTGTAAGCAATAACACTATAGTGGGTTAGCCCTAAAACCTTTCTCTGAGCTTCCCTGAGCTTGCCTCTTGTTTTTTGTAAGCAGACTATATTGAAGTCTGGAGCAGCAGGACCTTTGTGATATTGTACTGAATATGTTTGGATGATATCAAGCTTTTTACCCCAAGATAAAGAAAAGAACATTTTCATTTACAGACAATGTTTCCATTCTGAATTGATCTGCTCAGGTAGCATCCCTCCCGGCCATGCAGGGACCCCCAAAAGCTCAACTAATTAAGTGGTTTTATTTGATTCAGGTTTGAGATGGTCAGGATTGTGGCCATGCTTAGTGTTTGGGTGTCCCAATCCTGGTGAAGGAGATGGGATTTGGATTCAGCATTGAGAAGAAGCTCTGTCTCGGAAACTCAACTAAGGGCAAGAGAAGCTAATGAACTCTTTTCACAGAAAGAAAACGCAGGCTGCCAAAATGTTTTCCCTCCCTCTTTATTCCAGAAGACTTGGAATGTGATAAAATGCTTTTGAGGGCTCAGGGAAATTCTGACATATACAGATACAATATTTTGCTTGACACCAGCCAGTTCTGTATGTGTTGGGGTCATCACATCTTGGGATCTCTTCTCAGTTGTTGCTTTACTTTAGTGCTGGTTATTTTATCTTCTTCCTTCCCTTCATTCACCACTTCATAAGCATATGCTGATCTTTTTCTCGTCAGGAGAATAATGAAATTGATGCAAAACCACATGAGACTCAACCTAACAAGTAAACAATATGGAAGTATAGGAATTTTGAGTTGGGAATTCATAAACAGTATTAAGAAATAAATAAGAAAGTGCAAATTTGCAATAGCTAGGCATCCAACACTTGACCTCCAAGGAAAATTTCAGCCTCTTAGATAGAAAGTTGCAGTTGCGATCGAATAGATGCAGCTTTGTGGACAAATTGGACTGATGGATCAGCTCTCAAGGAGATAGAGCAATGAAAAAGGAGTCCAATGATGCCTCCCACAAGCGTATACGACAAACAGAGATATGAAAGGAGACGTGGGAAAATGGTGTGTGTGTCTGTGTGTGTGTTTGTGTGTGTTCGTGTGTGTGTCTTCCTACAACGTTTGATCATGCTGCATGAAATCTGTTTAGAAGTTATGCCCCTTTCTGTTATAGGCCACTCCCACTTCCTCCTCTATGCCAAATTTCAGTCTCCTGGATAGAAAACTGTTGCACCCAAAAGGTGGCGAAATTTTTGTTTTTCTTGCACCCTCTGTGGGCAAAAGCGTTATGAGCACCACACCTCCCGTGGTAAAGATCCTAATCTGGCTAACGCCTGCATTTGTTTTGGTAACGAGTGAAACAAGTATTCTTTATAAACACAGCTGTCAGCAGGATGCATAGCAACCAGGTAATGTATCCATTTGTGCCGTAAGATTAATAACTGTATCATGACGATGGTGAAACAAGGAAAACACATTCAGTTGCTTGGTAGTTGGAATTTTGCTGAGCTAAAGTTATCAAAATCCCCCAGTAAAGTTATGCCTTCATAATAAGCCAACAGCAAGATATAGCTTGGTAGCAAGAAAGCAACATAAAATGTTATGTTATTAGCCAGTTGTTCTGCTGCCATCTGGCAAATACGTAAGTATCCCCTGCCTACAGACTGAAGAGCAGCTTCTGTCCTCAGGCTGTGAGACTTGTCAATTCATCCTTAGCGTAATACTAATCCTCTAACATAGCTAAAATAGCTTTGATTTTTGGAATCTGATCCAGTGACAGGCACTGCAAACAGATATTTTATTTGCTGATGGTCTTATTTGCTTATGTAGGTCATATTCAGGCATCAGTAATAAACTAAAACTGTTACATAACCACTTGAAAGTTCCTTGTAGTACATTTAAGTGAGTCAACAGTATATGTCAGACGCAGAACATAAATAATTTACTTTAGTTGCATTGTTTGATCTTAATGTGCAGGCTAGGTAAGCTCTTCTACGAGCATCCAGAATATCCATATCCATTTATTTGTGTCATGAAACATGAGTCCATAATAACTGTGTGTGTCATCTATAAGAAAAAATAAACATAAGAATATATATCATATACGTATTCTTTGTCAGGCTGATGCAGTTATTCTTTATGTTATAACTGTGACAGCTGCAGAACATAGTCGTGGAAAGAAAGCAGCAATGCCAAAGGGCAGCCTAGAGAAAAGGTAAATCAGAGCAAAGATGTGCAGTTTATTCTTTCTCTCGTCAGCGTGCTTCCCGCCATCGGGGATGAATGGGCTTCTTTAAATAGCTCTGATTAATTAGAGGTTTTAATTGGAAGGGTGGTGGTGGCAGCCGCTCTCTCCCGCCTCTCAACCAGTCATTAAGGGGAGTGGTGCCCATGTCAAAAGGACACCTGGCACTGTCTGACTCAACTCCACCAGCCACTGTGCTCAGCCTCTGCTACATCGACATGACAAAAGCCTTAACCACCACTGTGTCCTCTTTGTGTAGGTGTCAGTGACATGCAACACTGTTTGCTGTAGGTGCCTGCCCCCATCTCTCGAACACTAGCTTTGCTTTTCTTCCCCTTTCTCCCCTTTTTCTTTGCTCTTTCTACTCTGTTGCATCACTTTTTTCCTCTGTAGTGTGAGTGATCAACGCCCCTACTCTCAACTCTCTTGGGTCTCTCTCATTGTTCCTTGCATTGTTTTGCGTCACTGTGGGCCCTGCTTACAGTACCTCCATTCACAAAAGTTATCAACAATTTCCACCTTAAAAATATCATCGAGTTCACAAACTACTTGTATATTTGAATGACTTCCTAGTGAACTCTAAGAGATGACAATTTGCCTTTGGGAGAGCAAACTATTGTTTCAGCCAAGACTCAGAGAAAAACAAACAACTGTGCATCACTACCTGAACCAACACACACTTCATCACAACCCGTCTGTGAGTCATGATTGCTCTCTTGCTGCTCCTGCTCATTACTGATACAAAAGACCAAGATTAAACATGAACATTTCATCATTAACCATGGTTTGTTTCTGAACACACTTGAGAAGACACTACAAAATCTCTGTGAATTTTCCACTAATTCAAGTGTTTTGGCTGAGTCCCATAGAACAAATGACAATGTTTTTTTTCCCAAAGCTTAGAAAGAGGGGTAGAAAATCCCTCCGTCACGTAGCTCACATTCAATTATATTTTCCTTTTTTCATAATTTTATCTCACAGTATATACATCTAAATGATCTAAAATGGATGTTTGATGCTTTTATATAATAACAGCACCTTTACTAACGTCAGGTTAGACCACAGAATAAAGAAAATTACAGCTGTCTACCCAAAAATAGCAGTTTGTCTATAATGTTAGCACATAACACGTCCAAGGTTGACATCTGTACTGAACATGGCATATCATGTTCACATTACATTATTAGTCACCCTTCACACGAGGAGGTAGAAGGGACGACGGTGTTACAAGGCAACAATGCTGCCATATGGCTGAATCATCCGAGTCACACCACAGGATATTTTTAAGGACACCTGGGGACATTTCCAGCCCTTTTATGTGACAACTAAAACCGGCTATTTTTCACGGAAAGTCAGACCGTCTCCATCCGTGATTGTTGTGGCCAAAACATGTATTTTAATCCAATTTAATGATTTTTTCCTAACTCTAACCTAGAGTTAGGAAAAATATATTTGCGTGTGTAAACCTAAGCAGAGCATAAACACAGCATTGCGACAAGAGAAATAGAAAATTCAACCTACACAAAAGTAAAGTTGTAACATAAAGAAATGTTCAGTTTTAGTTTTTTAATCAGTGGTTTTTACAGCAATGTACTGAACTAACATTAATTCTAGAGATGGGGTTAAGATGTGGTTTATGGAAGGTGCAAGTAAAGCAAGACAGTACATGAAATAAGCACAGCAGAAATGTCAGATCAGAGCACTGTCTGTGTTAAACAAAATATATATGTTAAATATATAAGGTAAAAGTTACGGCTGAAAATGACAACAGAAATAAACAAGTTTGCTGATTTCACATATCTCCACAATGCAAATCAACCACCAGTTGTCTACCCATGATATTGTCATTTCCATGACTTATTTAAAGTAGACATTCTTTTCATTTTAGCCATTCTGCAAGTGCTACTTGGCCTCGTGAGTGACACTGCTTGGCCTTTCCCACCTTCTGCAGCCTGCTTGGGTATGCACAGAAGCCCCCCCGGTGATTGATGAGTGGGCAAGGGGAGTAGAAATCTATCCCCTGGTTACAGCGTGGCCCCGGTGATGGATGGCCCCTTAGAGGTCTTAGCAGAACTGATGGGTCATGGGCCTCTGAGAGCCCAGAGCTGGGAGTAAGAAGACAGGTCAGGGAGAGAAGGATAATGGCACTGAGACAGAGGTGGGAGACTGGGAAAAACAAAATATGTATTACATATGGATGTATATATCTGTTTATTTTTGTCTGTGGAATACAGTGAAAAAAAATGCTTTCTCCTCTCCTCAAGAGGAGCTGTATGAGTATCACTGTGAACTTATCAGGTTTATGGTTTGCTCCACATACAGCTCATGCCAGAAATAGCTGTTTCTTATGCTCAGGTAACTCAATTTCACAGAGTTCTTCTTGTCTTCCAGGCAATACTTCTTCTCAAGCTACAAATATTCCACTTTTACAAGCATTAGCTGAAGTGAAGCCTGAACCAAAGCCCTAACTTTAACCATCTATTTCCTTGATTGATGGAGATTAGTGGGCACAGTGCACAGATTGAGACGAGGGATACCTGGGAGGCTACACTCAGGGCTCAAATATTATGTGAAATACTGTATGTAACATAAAAATATTGCAACAGAACTTGACATTCTCTTCCACACAGGGTGAAGAGGGAATTCTGCTCAATTGCTGGTCGTCTTCTCATTGTTTTGCATTCTCTCCAGGTATCCTCACGTCATTGAAAACAAAGTCACTGTGCCTTTTCAGTGCAGTGACAGCTTGAGTGTCGACATCATGCCAAACAAGGTTTTGTATGGGAGGCAGACTGCAGCTCTTGTAATCTGCCGGTGTACCACCTTTCGACGACACATATTTGATCATCCTTCTGCAGTGAATTAACTGAAAATCAATCACGTTGATGCACAGGGAGCGTGGAGAAACTGACTGAAAATAATATAATCTGTGTTTTTATTATCACAGGAGGTGCAGGAGACGCTCCTGAGGGCTGCCACTGATTTTGGGAAAATATCACGTTGACAGGTTTAGCCCTGTGAACATAGACAAGTCCTATTAGGCTCAGCTCCTTGATGTGAGCGTCTTTCATAAACAAGTAATGAATACCTCTACATTGGCCTTACACACTTAAAGCTAAAGTGATCATCAACTATTCTCTCAATGCAGCAAATATGGTAATGAATCTCTGAAGAAACTTTGTAATGCTCCCCTCCTCCCTAGGCTATTGAAAAGATTCATGACTAGATCTCTGCACAACAGCAAACTTGGCCCGTTTTCAGCCACATGCAGCCATAAAAGGTGCAAACAATGGCTATCTTTATGACCATCCTCTATTTTTTATTAAAATATGAATAAAAAATAAACACCTCCATCTCACATCCCTATGCAACACATGCAGTCCCCCATGCAGACGCACAAAAAGAAATAAAAGGAAGAACACCTGTCGTTTATTTTAGTCCACTCTGAGGCAATATACCACCCAGTAGTATCCACTGGGTGGGCTGCTGCAGTGATAAATTGGCATGGATTTAATGTCAACCCTGGAGCAGATCCACCCTCACTGAAGCTACAGTGAATCTTTTCATATGAGAGCAGGTCAGATAAATTAGTGCAAGCTCCATCCTCAGCACATAATCTTTAGATCTGGGAAAGACAATTAAACAGACAGGCACAAGTCAGTCAGATAAGAAGGTAAATGCTGTTAAGACCATGCCTGCTGTTGAGGTTTTCCACCTTCTCATGCAGCCTCGGTGGGACCTGAGATCTGACTGTCTAATGAGATCCTTAAAATAGACGCATCGCTATCTTTAAGGTGGTG
This sequence comes from Pagrus major, assembly GCF_040436345.1. NCBI lineage: Eukaryota > Metazoa > Chordata > Actinopteri > Spariformes > Sparidae > Pagrus > Pagrus major. Next base: position 23,235,910 of record NC_133237.1, read on the forward strand.
CTAAACTTGCTGTTTACTAACACAACCTCAGTTGGGAATTTAGAAGAGACATGAAGCTCCAGAGAGAATAACAGCAGCCTATGTTTAAGCACAACAATGCGGTAAATACAGTTTAGACCACCACTGTCAGCTCCCTGCTTTTACTCAATCTAGACTTGCTCTCAGAATTCATTCTGCAGATTCAGCTGGGATCTTCCCCTTTGACTAAATGTCTTTGTCACATCATGCCCAACATAGCCAGTCTCATAATATCTCAATCATGTCCTTACACAACAGGAACTGCAGTGAAATGGTGGCATTCAGAAAATAAAGGACAATTAGATTAAACACTGTTTGGATTACAGGAACTCATTTCCTCTCAGGCTATGTTTCAACCAAATCAGAAAGCAGAATGAGCGCTGGATAGATCACCAGTTTTAGAGCGTGAGGGTGTGAATTTGTCTGTGCTCGTGTGTGTGTCTGCAGAATTTTGGAGCACTGTTCCTGCCTCATTCGCCCAAGGGCTGAGTGATTTCCCATGCGAACGGCAATTAAACAAAAGTCTCTAGTGAAGGAATCAGATCAAACCCCACTACGTGAGAACTAAATTGTGCCATGCTTTTATAACCCTAGGCAAGCATTAAGGTGCCTCTTGAGGAAGACTTGGTCTTCCCTTTCTTTTACAAAAACTTTTTAATGCTTCTTTTCACCTTTTTCTTGTGTCTGATTGCTTAAAGTGGCTGCGATGTGATTTACAAGCACTCTGGCCCCCCTTTTGGCAAGTTCGCATTTGTATTTTAATTTAACAGAGACCTCTGCTTCGTGCCGGTTCAATAAGCAACTGCTGAAATTGCTAATTGGCTTCTCTATGCTATGCTCTCCAACCTCTGGTCAGACCCCCAGACATGCTGCTACTCCATTATCATGCTCATGCATTATATGCAGGGACGCTTGATACATACAGAAAGCACATGATGTGTGGTTGCCCAGAGGTCCAAAGAACCATTACTTCTCTGTTCAAAAAAACATTGAAACCAACTTAGCATGAATGTGTGAGCAGTGAGACATCAATCATTTACCTCCCTACACTGGTACCAGCTGCCTCATACATTACAGATTTTTGATATCTTCTTCCTCTCTTGTTTGCCCAGATTGGACTTCATCAAAGCTTGTGGCAGAGATAAAACTGTTCTAATGCAGATATAACTTGCAGTTGTGATGAAATGGGAAACAGGGCACACTCACCACACTTTTAAATAGCTGAAGAGGACAGACCAGCACGTGTCTTGGGATTGCTGGTTTGCCTGGCAGGCTACCAATGCAAGAGATGAGTGCTTGGGATGTAGCAAGCTGGACAAAATGGCTGTACTTGTGCCCCCCGTCCCTCCTCTCCCTCACTCTGTACTTGGACTCTGTACTTGGACTCTGATGGACCACTGCCCAGAACTAAGTTGTTTCAGGGAATGGGGGGGTTTGGAGTAAGAGCACAATGCCTGGTCAAACCAAGGGAGCCGGTGAGGCTGTTCTTTTCTCTTTCTATGATGAACACAGAGAGCAATCATAAAACACAAACTGCTTGGTGAGCTGGGTGTTCAAAATGCCTCAAAACCTAATCATTACTGTTAGAAGGCAGAATGTGAAATCACTGAGCTGGTTCGCAGATCTCTGTCAGCTTTCTCTCTCACTGCTTGAGATGCCACCGGCGCCTGTCAGCAGCTACTTAGTTCCTTTGGATGGGCAGCAGATTTATAATACACCTGTCTTCTCAGTATTGCCTGCTTGACTTCTATGATGTGAAGTACTCGCAGCACTCATTTGGCAGTAAACCAGAAAAGGTACTGCAGTGGCAGAGATGTTCCATTGAGGTAGCTGGTAATTGATGTATGGCTTCAGCCATGTTAGGGCTGCGTAGTGGAGAGGAGGGAAGCAATTTGTGGCTCGGCTAGGGGCCCTCTCACCAGCTTCAGTAAGCACTCCAATTTCCCTTTCATTCTGCCCAGCGCTTTTGTCTGAGGATAAACGGCAAGCTGTGAATTTCCACGGATCACATGGCCTCTCTGTTACTCGCACACACACTCAGGGATGGATTGGGCTTTTTGGCCTCTTCAAAGAATGTTTTCAAGGCAGACTGAATATGAGCGGATTCCTTACTTCTCATGCGTGAGAGGGACGCACGACGTGCTCACAGCGGAGGAAGAAGCGGGTGTGTTTGGGTTTTTAGCAGAGAATTGATTGAGGGGCTGTTTGGGCTGACAGAAGAAGGGAGGAGAATGAGCTGGTTGCATTTTTGGCTTTCAGCTGCATAGTGAAGTGCTCCCATGTGTGCCTCTGTATAAATATTCATCTTCCTCAGTGTTCTGCATCAACAGCTGAAACACTTTCATCTATCTACATTTGCACTTTCAGAAAATAGATCACTTCTGCGTTGTGAACAGAATAACAGAGAACAGAAGGATTAACTTCTACCTGAAGAATTTATTATTTCTAGAATAGTTAAAACACATTAATATATTAATTGAAAGAAAATCCAAGGATGTATGCAAAATAGATGGCAACTTTTATCAAGCGATGTCTTTATGACATTATTACAAGCTATAAAGATGCTTCGATGCCATTTACCGAGATATGCTCCGGGAAGTTAAAGATTACATTTTTCAAGTTATACTGCAAATTTTGTTTGCCATATGTGGACATAATGTAAGACAGCATTAAAATCAAGATTTAATGGTTTAATTTTCATTTTCATTAATAAGCAAAAGTACAACCAATTACAGCCTAAATTAAAAAAGGAAACTGCTTATGCTCTCTGTACTTATGCTCTCAGCTTACATAACTTTGAAATAAATTTTAAAATGCAAAGTTTTACACATACACTAGTAATTGCGAATTGAAGCTAAAATTTCAAGTGATTCACATTTGAGTTAACAATTGTATTTGTCATGTCTGCTTTTGTACATCCATACAATCTGATGTAATAAAATTCAACTCAATCACCAAAAAAACCCACAGATAAGTTAAAACCTAATGTGTCTTAATATTGCGACTTTACCTTTGTTTACCTGTTTCTATCTTATCACAACTCTGTGCTTATGGTCTACTTAGTTACTAAAATCACTTGGTTAGGTTTAGGAAAACATCATGGTTGGCTTGGTTCTGTTCTGTTTTGGTTGCCAAAAACAGCTGGAAATATCCTGAGGTCTCCTTAAAAAAACATCAGCTTTTGTCGCTACAAAAACGACTGGAAATCTCCCCACAAAGTCGAACTCGCCCACTTGGCAGCCTCGTGGCTTGTAATAAGGCCTCCACCTTCCAAAGTGAAAGTCAGCTAATAAGCATGTGAACGTGATACGTCATGTTTGATACAAATGTCAACCTTGGACATACAGTATCTGTGGTTTGCAGATCAATATTTCTATTGTAGGCTTAGTCATTGAATAAACCTTCATTTCGTCCTGCGCTGTTATTATTTGTGAGTCTGCCGATAACAGACACGATCCAGATATCTTTGCAACAGCGGTGGCAACAACGCTATGTGCGAAGAGTTCTGTCCACTTTAAGAACATATAGCTGACACACAAGTTTTTTCTCTATTGCGCACAGTATAGACTAATGTTTTTGCTGTATCTGACAGTTCATCATAAGCACTTACTGTTGATGAAAAGCCCTGTCGGTGTTTATCCACTATGTTCATTTTTATGTTATTGCAAGGAAATTAAACACGCCTGTCAGTTTGTGTTTCCAGTGAGGTCCATCATGTTATGACAAACAGGGCGGGACATTTTTCTCTCCCGTGCTCTGTATTTGTCTCTCTCTCGCACACAAACACGCACAGTTACACACACACACACACACACACACACACACATTCCAGTTTCTGCCTTGCCGCAATTATTATTTGTCTTCCTCATACATACATCATTTTTTCCAAGCTATTCTTTTGCCTGGATGTCAACAAGGAATAATAACAATGATAGTAATAATAATAGTAGCAGTGATAAAAGAAAAAAAAATCTTAACAATGCCTAAAATACTCATAAACATGCCCAGAACCTGGATCTCATCAAAGCTTTACTTTATGTAATTTCTTATATATTTAGTCGACTGCTGTTTTGCATAATAATTTGGTTTTCAGTTCCCATGGTAATACTTTCCCCTCCCAGCTTACTGTGGTTTCTGTGGTGATGCTGCTCTTGTGTGTGCTCACTCAGACATATACAAGCTAATGCTGAGTTTAGTAAGAAGAGTGTGGGGGAGGCCTGGGGGGTCTGTCTAAATGGTCAAACTGAAATGATGTGAATTATTGTAGTTCATCTATAAAAACCTCTTGACATTAATTAAACAAGCCTCTGCTGAAAGTAACTCCTGATTATCACATAAATTAATCCATAAAACCCAAATGCAAATTCCTCCCTTCATGCCTTCGGTTTCTTAACTGCCTTTTGCAGATGGTTTGGAGAGCCAGTTGCCCTCCTCTACATCATTCATAATGCATGAGCCAGATCCTATCGGTTGGTGATCAAAATTCCTGTTTTTCTGCTCTCTTTCTTCAAGGTTCATACTTTTCTTCTATTATCCTCATCTATTCTCCAAATGGACACTGGACACAAACGCACACACACGCCTTTTTCTGACAGACAGAACAAATATAGCATGTGCTAAGTCAGTGATTCCCAAAGTGTGGGCCGTGGCCCCCTGGTGGGCCGCGAAGGTACTGCAGGTAGGCCGCGAGAGGTCATTTTCTATTTTGTAATTAAGTTTTAAGTTACCATTAAATATTTATGGTTAAATATTTTAATTTAAAAAAGTAATCACAACTAATAAAACAAAAACATGTGATTTAAATTACGTGTTATTCTTCATTTATCTGACCTATTTATGAGCCGGAACGTATCTTACATTTCATTATTGACGGGGGAATTGTAATTGAATTTGTGTGTTGATCAGAGTTGTTGGGTGGGCCACAAGAGATTTTCAGATTTTAAAGTGGGCCACGGCACTCTGAAGTTTGGGAACCCCTGTGCTAAGTTATTAGTAATTTTCCGAATGTGCTTGCCCTTTTCATCCTCTGTTATTGTGCCAGTTTCCCATTAAATAGGACATGCACTGACAGGCTATGCATTCAAGAAAGACTGCAAAAAGCATGCAGTTGTAGTTTAATTATAGAAACCGTAGAAACCTTTTTCTTTAAAATGATTTAAGGTTGTTGCTTTCTGAACCTGAGATTGGTTTATGGTTTAGAAATAGGTTTATTCAGGTCAGTGATGAGTGATGTGCAGGTAATATAATGGGTCTGCGATCTTATCGGTGAAACGATGTGTACTAGTTTTAAATATCATTGAAAGAAACTCTTTTGTCTAACTGTAATTTAGTCAATTTGTGGAATAAAATAAAACGTAACATAAGAAACTGATGAGTTGAGGATAAAATATGTAACATTTCTGCATCAAATGACTGAAAACAATTACACCTTATTTATATTTGCCTTTATCTATTTAAACTCGGAAAACATTGAGGGCTGGCCCTCATTTACAATGATGTCAAACTCAACAATATCTATTGTTGAGTTGTGTCCTCACATTATCCCGAGTGTTTCCAGCATGGTTCAAACCCAGACAAAGCTTTTATTTTACTTTACTTTAAGTTACTCATTTGGTCACCTGATGAGATAACTTCTGGGAAAACATCAGGTGATATGTCAGAGAGTGGGGAAGGAAGTCGAATGTGACCAGACATGATGTGAATAAAACTTCAGAACATTACCTCGTCTGTTGCTGCATTTCCCGAGTTTCCTTTGTTTTGAATGTGGGAGTAACATGGACGCCAAAAAGATGTTGTTTAGTATTTTATTGCTCAGAACGTTTGAACAACATGCTGACAGCTGTTTCCATTATTTGATTGGCAAGGAAGCTGCATTTCATTTTGACATCACAACTAAATCAATGGAATGGTTTCCTGGAAGGAAGATGAAACATACAGAGAAACCTAAAAAACTCTGATGTGCTGGTCCTTTTTTTTAAAGAATGTGACTCACCTAACAGACAGTCTGAACAGCAGGTTTTGTGCCCCTCTGATCACACGCTTTCAACTACAGGACCTAATTTGCATCTCCTTTTTCTGTTGGTTTTCCCCCATGTCTGGAGTTCAGGAGTCACTGAGTAGGGAGGAGGTGTTGATGTCAAGTTTGCCCACCCACTGTTTGACTGCTCTTGCCCCTTCTTTTATTATGGGTCTTCTGAATATGCAGGGGCTGTTAAGCAGACTTGTACCTCTTGTAACCACACAGCCCAAGAGCTGCTCAGGGAGTCATAAAGGACCAAGCAGGAGGAGACAGTGAATAGCAATGTATAAGAAAGTGCAGCACAGGGACCTCTGAGCGTGTGCATGTGTGTATCTGTGTGTATGTGTGTGAGTTTGTGTGGACCATTGTGATGTGAATAATAACTCCTTTCGCTCACCAGTGGCCCTGAGTGTCTGAGAAGTCACTGCAAATCCTCATTTTTGCAGACAAAGCACAATGCCAAGGCGGAAGAAATGAGTTTTATTTTAAAGATTTGTCTCATTCAACAGATTACATTCCTCTCCATCTTAGGTGACTGCACTCAGCTCGGTTATCTGGCCGCATTGACAATATGTGGAGACTGTCGCACGGTTTTACAGCCTGACTTATAATGCAGTGTGGTTACGGTGGCAATTTACTCCAAGTCAGAGTTTGCGCTTGGGGTTATTGTGGATATATCGCTTGGACAAAAGTGGTTCCACATTATATCCATATTTTTAACCAGTCAACCCTAAACTTTGAAATAGGATTGCTGTTTCATAATACAACCTATTATTTTGAGAACACTTAATCCCACTATTTTCACTTCATGCTCTCTTCCAAAAGCCACTTGTGTGTTGCTTGGAGCTGTTGCTGATTGAGATTTTTTTATGTGTTATTTTTTTAATTTCAAACATGGCAGCAGTTTATATATTTATTTACATTCATGCACAGTCCCCCTGCAGTTATAGTTCCATTACGGAAGTGAACCAGAAATGCATGCATTCCCTCAGGGCGGAGCAATAATTTCTGCTGCTGTTTGAATTTTCTCCAGAGAATATCTCAAGCCTTTCTTTTCTGTCAAATTTCAGCAGTGGTCTCTAAATTAATAGCTTTTTACAGGAGGCGAGGAGGTCTTCGTGAGACTTGCTATATTAGATGAGAACCGCTAGAAACATTTTGGAAATGAGTGCAAAAACAGAAGAAAATATCCAGGTTAAACATTACGGGTGAGTGTGAAAAATGACTTTGTTTGAAATTGTAAAAATTACAATTTACTGGGCAATATTCTGCCGCCTCTGTACCTGCACTTGCTGCTTTAGGAATGAGAACATTAGAAATCCTCAAAATAACAAATTGCTGTGAAAAGCCCAAACAGCAGCTCAATCACAATGGGGTTGCCAGGCATTCCTGGGGTGTAATTGGGTGGCCTACATGAGTCAGCAATTTAGCAGGCTCTCGATGTTAACAATTTACAGCCATTCTTTTCGGTTGGCTCTCCCTCTCCTCTCAGCACTCTCCCTTCTCATTCATGCACGCACAAGCACACCTTGCCTACTAACAAAAGCATACTGACACCCACGCACATATACTTATAATTCACAAACACACACACAAACACAGACACACACACAAACTCACCTCTCTCACACATCCAACACCCATTAAAAACTGCATATTTTCATTGTTCTTTCTGTCGCCAGCATCCATTATGGCATGAATCACTTCTGTGGAGAAATAAATAAACCCTCCCTTTTCTCCTCATCCTCTAGGACAAACCGTGTTGCAGCACAGCTTTGCCAGCTCCAGGGAGCCCAAATCCTTTTTGTTGCCTTTTCATCCTGTGTTTACCTGATATTTGTTCACATTATGCTCACTACAGACTGAAAGGACAGAAGCTGATTTCTCAGGCTTTGAATAACTTTGATGGCTCCTGTGTAAAATCCAAAATGGCTTGGTTGGTGCCTTTTCAATGTGACCAGTTAGAGCATCCAGTCATTTAAGTGTGACAGGGTTAGTGATGCAATCTCAACTCTCTTGACATGGTATGAAGTGCATTAGGCTTTGATAAAATGTCCTTCTTGGTTGCTTTTGTAATAAATCAGGAGATTTTATCCAACCCATATGCCAGAATAAATGTTAGCAATTTATGCTTCTGGAAACCACAGATATCGTGAAACTATATGTTTCTTTATGTTGCAACTTTATGTTAATTACCAGCTGTTACAGCAGTAACTGGCATTGTTTTCACCTTGTGAGTCAGTCTGTCATCATGGAAAAACACTTTTTGGAACTGGAAGTAACACAGAAATGGATTTGAGTACTTTGCCAGGTGTTTATATGTCTGTTTGTCTGTGGACAGATTTTTGTCAGTATGGGAGCATCACAACCGTGTAAGATACAGTCACAAAACTTCACAGTTGTTGCAAAATTCGAAGATGGGTGTGGTCGGACCCATGATTACTGAGTACTGATGGGAATGTGAACATGTTGACGAGTCTGGTGGCTGGAGTGATCCCATCGCAAGATGGTCTCGAGGGTATGTTCAGTTTTTTAGATTTATGTTGTGACAACACTGTGATTACAGTCTGGTTAGGTTTAGACATAAAAACACAAAGTTAGGAAAAGTCACAACAAACATGGCTTGAAATTGTCCAGATGTCCTGTCAAACATATACAGTTTCATTGCCTCTAACACGGAAAACATATTAATGTCTCATTAAAAATATCCAGTGGTTTGATGCTTACAAATGTTAAAACACTGTCTTGAACAGTGGTCTGTTGCTGGTCAGCCGTCTTGCCTCGCTGTCACACCACCACATTCCCCTTCTCTTGCTGACATGAAGGTCAACTCCTTTTAACATAAAATGACACATTTAAAAATGATGATAAGACAAGTGTGAAACAAACACATTTTACATTTTGGCAGGTTTAGGAAACCTTCAATGCCAACATTTTAATCTGATGGTTAGAATAAATTTATTTTGACTTTCAGCCACAAAATTTAGCAGTTGTGACAGAGTGCATGTGAGATGCTACGCCATTAGTTTTTTCGTCTTGTGTAAGGATTGGTACTGGCCTTTTGGGGTAACATTTTATTCATCGTCCCAGTCTGCTTTCTTGATGTGGTGTAAAGAAAAATGAATCGATATTTTGCTCTGCTTCAAACACATAGAGAATAATTGAATGAGTGCCCCTCAGACTGAGACAAATGACTCTCATCTATGAGTGATTGGACTTGTTGCTGCCTTGCCCTTCGCTACCTTACATGTCTCCCTCTCTCCTTCCCTCTTATTGCCTTCCTCTACGCCAAATTGAATTTCAAATGAGCCTCAGTGGCTCAACAACAAACAAATATGTAACTGCCAAATCATCTTGTAGACACTTTTGAAACAAACATTACAAAAGTTAAGATGAGGTAAAAAGAAAGTTTAGCATCACATATCCGCATTATTTATATATTTATGTTTGAACATTCAGGTTTATTTCCTCTATTATCTTCCTATTCCCTGTTGACATCACAGCTGATGCTGGCACAAATTGCTTCAGAGAGAGTCTGGCAGTCCGGTACTTTAGAAGTGAGAGAGGAAAGATATAGAGCCCAATTATAGATATAGATGTCTGCTTTTATTTTTAACAATATACCTTGAAAACTGGATAAGTGGTCTTTGCTCTGCTTCATCGCCAATGATATCCCACTTTGAACTTGCACAGACAGGAAGCCTTTGTTTCTATTTTATCCTTGCGTGGTCTGGTTTCATGGCCAAAGAGTGGAGAGCCTTTGTATTCATTTCAATTGGGTTAAGACTCACAAAAGTAGAATTTCAGTGTTCCATCTCATCTTTAATTCATGTCTGCATTCTCAATCAAAATTCACCTGGTTGTTTTTGTAATAACCTTGTACTCCTTGTTTGTAATTACTGGCAACTCTTTTGTCCTTTTGATCCGTTATTCTTTCTAATCATTGCAGTTGCAGACTCTTTCAGATTAACGCCAGGGTAAAACAAATATGGAAAGCTGCATGAAAAAAATAAGTGAGATACCAACAATGTCATATAATGTCTCATCCTTGCACAACATTTGGACTAACCTGATGTGCACAAGGGAAGCAGAACAGCTGGGAGGTTAATTAAATCTGTGGAGTCCTGTGAAGCACATATGCAGTGATAACATCTACAGTAGCACCTGCTATCTATTTTCTCTGTGACTCCAGACCCTCCTGCTTAATCTAGGATGTGTGTGTGTGTCTGTGTGTGTTTATTGCTGCATGCTTATATAAGAAACACTTTATTATATGTACAGAAAGTGGGACAAAACCTATTTAAAGAGGCCATGTTAATCAAAAGCCTAGTCTATAATTAGAGATCTCAGTTTGCAGCGGTGCACTCATGTGTCTTTTGGATGGTGTGGTGAGTTTCTCTTATGTGAGTGGTGAAGTGCAGCTTTCAGCCCTGTGCAGGAAACATTAAATAATTACAGCCCAAAATCAAATAGAACATATTCACTTCAACCTCTTTGCTGTCCTTCTGGCACAAAATGGGTTCTTAGCTGTGACTCTAAGAAGTAATTCACTGCCACACCCACGGCCTGGTCCATGTGCTGCTGAGTTATGGAAACAGGGTTTAAATTGTAACAGCATGCAATCTGTTTGCAATTCTCCACCATTAATGATGAATGTTGACATCCAGAGATCAAAACCGATTGTTGTTTTTTCCGCCTCATTGTTCTCTATGGGATTATCTAAGTAGGTCTTTGTTTTCAATGATGTCTGTCCCAATAATGTCACCTCTTTTTAAATGTGTGGGAGATTGAGTGGTGATTAAATAGCTTGCTTCACTTTATGAAGCGGCAGCCTTCAGAAAGACCTCCTCCATCTGTAACAAAGATCACGATGCAGGATGACCTCAATCTCTCACTCATCATGAGAGCTCTTCGTTCACATTTCACTTTCCACATCACTCAAATGTATGCTTCCATTTCCACTCCCATATGGATTAGGTACTGTATATACTACCCCCTGCCCCCATATGCATAAAGGGCACGTTTAAAAGTTTCATAGTCCTCATGCCTCTCGTGATTTTCTTAACATGCACACACACAAACAAGCAGTCACAGCTTGAAATAGCGTGTCAGTTTAACAAAACTTAATGCAAATTATGTCTTAATGACAGCAGCATTTTAATTATACATCACATTTGCAGACTGCTTCAGTCACATCAGCAGCTGTAAACTATTTCATGCATGGATGTGCACGTGCAAGACATATGCATAGAAAACATGTGCTGTGTGCTTCCCTGCACAATCTCCTGCCGAGGAACCCGTCAGCTGCTGTCAGGTACGGCGTTATGGTGCAATGGAGGGTTGCAAAAGAGTGGGGAACCCGCTGTGGTTGTGCATGACTATTCTCCTCCTGGCTGTCTTTCTTCCTTCTTTGTGAAGACCTCAGAATGGCAAGTCTTCTATGAGACTCCTGCAGACTTCTCACCCCCTTCTCCTCCCCCTGTGTTCCCTCTGTCTATCTATCCTGCCCTCCTGTTGGGCATGAAAGAGCCATATTTCTTTCTCTGCTTCACATTTTGGCCTTCCTGTCAGGCAGTGAGGTGTACATTCAGCCTCAAAGCAGTGACCCAGAGAGGGGTTGCTGCATTTCCGACAACATTAGAGAGCAAATAAGGCAGTCGTACAGAGGGCTGGCCAAGCAGGGGTGAAGTAAAGTGTTGGGAGTCACATATATGGGAGTGAAGATTACAAGGAGAGCAGGGAGGAGGAGTGAAGGGGAGACACATGAGAAAAAAAACGGTGCAGCATGTTTGCCTCTACATGGTTGAGTTGTTGCTGTTGAAGTCTGTTAATAAAGCTCCAGAGATTCTCTCCAGAGTGACGCTGTTAGAGTTTGTTGGCTGTCTCACATCTTCCTCGTCTCTCTTTCTCACTCTCTATATATTTTTTCCTCTTGCTAGAACCAGGAACAAATGGAGATGAGATAATCACAATCATGTGGTGTCTTACAGACTACAGAGCTGCGTTATTGGTGAGTGGGATGAACTGTAGTCCTATGGGAAATGTAAAGCTTGTCTTTGACCCTTGTGTGTCGGCGCCTGCCATCTTTCCCACATTATCTTTATAGCATCTCTGCAGAAACTGCGGGCCTTGAGCTTCCCTCTACTCTTGCCCTGACATTGGTGTGAGATGATACATAAACACTGACCAGAAAGAAGTGTGTTTGAGAGAGAGCAAATAAGACCACTGATGGATGGAGACATAGTTCTGATAAATGTCCTTGAAGATCTCTACCACTAAAAGCTGAATTTTTAATCAAGTTAAACAAGCAGACATACTGTGTGATTGCATTCGGTTCCATGGCCTTTGATTATGAGCCCATATCTTGCCTTTCTATACTTCTAGACTCTAATCATTTCATCAGCCGCTCTTCTTTTGCTCAGCTGCTCATCACATCCTCTTCATCCCCCCTCATCTCTGGCTCTGCCTTTTCAGTGCTGATGAATTTGCTGCTACAACAAAGGGGTTGTTTGCATTCTCTCAGCATCTGGTTTCTTTATTGCAACTTTCATTTCAGCCACCCACTTGTATGAACTAAAGAATTAGCCTTAGCTGCGTGATTCATGAAGTGACAGATTACCAAAGGAGCATCCGTTCAGGGTCGCCTTTTATTTTTTTCCTTTTATTTGCATTTGCACTGAAACTCTACTTTTATGTGCAATAAAGTTGACAACTGCCATTTGATTAATTACCGGGTGGTTTGCTGATAAAAATGCTTTTATATTAAGTGTAAACTACAACAACAAAATGTACACATTTTGATTCAACTGTGCCTGAATACACAGGACAGATATTAAGTCGTTCGCATCAATACAGTCAAAGAACACAAGCAAACACACACAATTATCATAAAATGCTTTTAGATGCACACACATACTAAATAAACTGAGTGTGAGGAAATGAAAACAAATTCTCCCACTTGACTCACTCGACGCTGCCACATTGCTATAGTAGCATCCAGACTTTATTTCTCTGGTGCAATGTGATGCATCAGGCAGAGAATTGACTCACACTCGCATTGTTGACAGAAAATCTACATTCTTAAATGTGCTAAATTACCGTTTTCCACAAAGCACCCATAGCCAGACCACACACTCCTAATTTCGTTCTACCGTGGTGCCAGTGCTGTAGAAAGGTCTGGCTGAACCTATCATTCTGTTATAGGGGAAAAAACTGGCTTGTTTGTTTTTCTTTAAACCAATCACAATCGTCTCAGGACCCGTTCAGACAGAATCACGGCAGTCCTCCCATTCATTTGAATGAGGGTTGTGTGTTTAGGCTGTGGCTGAGTGGACCTCAGGGGTGCTGAAACAAAATGCAGCTGGCTGCAGTGAAAAAGATTGTAAGGTAATGTTTCAATGTATTCAATTCAGTCTGGCTTCGTAGACTGTTGAAAACGCTATGGCAAAGGCATGACCTGTAGGTAGAGTAGTATGGGTCAGTTGTGGGCGTGCTAGTAGCATGACTAAATGCTAAAGGGGGAATTATCATTTATTTGTGTAATGTTATGATTCTTGACTTAATTGATCAGTTTGGCCTTGAGAACCAGTTCAAAACCCACCATAATGATACGTCTGGCATATGTCTGCACACATACGTCTTGCAGATGAGACACTGGCCCAATGAATAGATGTTATGATGGAAAGATACCGGTGAAACAACAACCAAATTCAGCCATCTTGCCAGTGTCTTCCTAATCAGCAAATGCTCCCCATGCAATGTCTTTCCAATGTAACTACTATTCATCGTGTCAACATCTCCTCTACAAGAAGACTACGTGTGCTATCTGGGATGCAGCAACAGTGCCCTCGCAAAATAGAGTTGGGAACTTGTTTTTGTGGAACAGTTGCACATGGGGAAGTGCATGATCTAAATCTTCATCAAAAACCTGCCATTTTCATCTTGATGTAACCACGGGGACCTTTAACGATAACACGCAGATGGCAGAAGGGGAAGAGGATGCCTACTGAAACAACAGCCAACTTCCTGTAAGTCAAACTAGCACCTGTGTTAAGCCATAGTCTGCACATTTGAGGTTTTTATCAGTTTAATAATGTTACTCTCACTTTGCACCACTGCTGCTAAAGCTTTGGCTTAATTGAGTCATAATGGCAGACCTAATAGTAATCCCATTTGAAGGATCATTAGAGGGACCAGATGAGTGCGAAGGGTTTGAACTTTGTGTGACCATTTGCCTGCATTAAGAATTCACGTGATGTCAGTCTAAAATTAGCAGAAGCAAAACAGGGCCACATCTTGCCTATGTTTGCTCTAGGTAGGCAGAAGATGCAAACTTTAAATCTTTAATTTTTTTTCAGGTCTGCGATGTCCACAGGCGTCCTCCAGTCTTCAGTCAGTTTTACATTGCTGCTTTGTACACTTCGTCTTCCCCGTTCATTCTGCACTCTTTCTGTCTCTGCATCAGAGGGTGGTTCGGCGTCTCTGTCGCTGGTTCCTCTGTTGCAGTCGGCATTGTGTTTGATCCACTGGGTGGCCTGTATGTGTACTGCTCTACTCTCTTCTGAAAGTCAAGCGCACACTGATATGAATAATTAAAGCGCTGGGGAGAGGCTGATTCTTCTCTTTTACAGAACCCGACATCCCAACAGTGTTAGCCTGTTTGTCTGAGCGCAAAAGCTTTACTGAATCTGTTTGTGAACGCGTTCTCTGATGTTCCTCCACTTCTTCCCTCTCGAGAACGACTGAAGCTTAATCACTGGTTACAATAACACTGTCAGGAAATTAAGATTTTTTGGGCCATTGCAGTCACCTATAAAGTTCCCACCCCCACAGACGACTATCGCCTGACACTCTCCCTCTCTTTTTTTCATGCTTTCCCTCCTTCATTCCTCTACCTCTCTCCCTTTCTCCTCCGATGAGATTGGGAAAAGGGCAAGAGAACCCTGGCTGTGATATGAAATGTTCTGATTGCAGTTTGGACTCCTGTGTCCTTAAGGAAATTGAATTGACCGCCGGTTATGTCTCAATACAGTGAGCTCAGTGACCTCCTCCACCTCACTCTTATCAGCCGAGCCCCAGACTCAGCCTGGCTACGTCGCCAGGCCAGCTCCTCACCGCTCACATCTGGCAGTGTGGGCAGATACACTGAGGACACAGAGCCATTGGAAATGTATGCCTCAGAGGACAGAATGCTGTATTAGAAATCCAAGTTATCACTGTAGCAGAAAAGGCACGCTCTGGAGACTCGAGAAGAGCTATTGGCTATTTTGTTCCTCTACTTTTCCTCACTAGTGTTCACTCAATTACACTTACGAGTCCACTTCTCAACCATTGAAATATCCTCTCACAAACATGACAGCCGACCCTGCCATCCGCTGCCTCTGCTGATATTCCACCCTGCTCTCTCTTCGTCTCATCTCCTCATCCTGCACTTTCGCTTCACTTTCCTCTACTTGCTTGGAGCTCAATTTTTTCGATGTCTGCTCTCCTTCATCTTTACCCCATCGCTCTCCTATGCAGGATTGCAAACACAAAGCACATAATTGCTCCCTGTGGCCCCATGATTTCCTAGTAATTGCTATAACGATGCTTGCTGGTTTTCTAATGTCCCCCCTACTCTAGTCTTTGCCCAAGGTCACTTCAGATACAAATAAAAGACGCCAAGTAAAACAAACAATCAAATTGGTTCCCACACAGCATCCAGAAGGAAAACGTCATTTCACCCGTGCTCCTCCCCTTGTTGATTTGACCACTGGATGTTGGTTTTTTGCATATTGTGGTTTTCCAATTCTGATTTGATGGCAAACCATTGTGTGTGTTTGTTTGTGTGTGTGTGTGTGTGTGTGTGTGTGTGTGTGCATGTTTGTGTGTGTGCATTTGTCAGTAGAGAAAACAAAATATAATGGTATCCTGTCGTTTAATTTTCCTTTTCAAAGTGTCACTACCCTACCGGTGGGGCCTCTTTTCTTTTTGTGTGTGTCAGTGTCCATTCACATGCTCTGTTGAAGATAACCCACTCAGTGTGTGTGTGTGTGTTTGTGTGTGTGTGTGTGTATGTTTGTGTGTGTGTGTGTGTGTGTGTGTGTGTGATTCGCGCTGAATTGCAGTCTGCTACTCTCACCACCGTTCAGTGAGTTGACAGTGTTGCTCCTCAGAGACTGCAGCATTTTGGCTGCTGTGTGACATCACCTGTTGCTGTCACTGCAACAACTTGATCATGTCATCCCAGTGCGTCGCTGTGCATGGAGCGCCAGACAGATGAGATGGGGCTGGCGAGGGGAGGGAGGGCAGCAAGATGATATGGAGATCCTGGTCCCTCTGTGTCCCCGGGTTGCTCTGGTGATGGACGACCCTGTGAATGGCTGTGACTGCAGAGCCGGGTGGCCTGACACAGGGGTGGCTGTGCCAGCCTGCACGGTCTCCTCCATCTTCTTGCAGTGATGAATGTAAAATTGATAAAGGCTCATTAATATGCGCAGATAAAGGGAAAACCCATTGACTACCTCAGCAGCTCCTGCCGGTTGTTTTGGGGAAATTAAATTAATAACTGGATCAGTAAAGCGCTGTGATCACAGCCCTAGCTCCAATTTGCATATTAATGTAGCATGGTGCATGCAGTCTGCAATGTTTATGGACGGGTGGGGCTGAGGCGACTGTTTTTAATTACCTTTACTTTGTGTGACTGTTAAGGTGACAGGGGCGGGTCCTGTCGCGTCGCAGTGGAGCAGCATTTCCCTGGCGAAAACTTTTTAATGCTTCTGCATATTTATTAAAAAAGGTATGTCCCTGCTCACCCAGAAGACAAGTGGTGGAATTTTTCTTCCTAATGCAAGAAAAATAATCACACCAATACAAATCCACCCTCATGGATTTCTTTCTTCAGTGATTTCACTTTGAGGCTTTTGTGCTTTCCCACATAAATGAATACCTAAACTCTTATTAAACGTCAAGCCTCAATATGTTTTAATGCATGTGTGAGATACGGTGAAATCGCCTTATGAATGCACAGGAATGACGGAGATTTATGCGATGTTTAAAACAGAATATATTTTCTATAGGGATGAATTATACAACAGCTTCATGGGAGCAATATGAGCTCACACGTGTCTCAACCTGGAGCATTTCAGCACACGCTGTAGGCTGAGGGAGAACGAGAGAGAGGTAGAGGGAGACAAAAGGAATAAGTGAGAGATAGGCAGTATTTGAAGCTCCCTCAAAAGATACCTGAGCTACCATGAAAGCAGCATTAATTCAAGTTTTTGGAGGTCAACATAAAGTATTCATTCATTTACCATGGATTTTATTACTAGTTATACCTCTACAACTTCACTGATGATGTGAAATAAAAAATAATCAAACTCCTGCCGACGTCTCTGTTGTGAGCAGTGCATCAATAATTTTTACAAACAAGCAGATAAATACTGCATAAACAATAGCTACTGAAGCAGATGCAACATATAAGATATTCAGCGGTGCTGGATTAATTAAAAAAGGGGCATAAATTGATAACCTTATGGAGGAAGATATGCACAAGGTGAAATTTATATATTAACTCTGGCCACCCACACACATTCAATAATGTGATGTCAGAGGTCCTGTATAGGTTTTAATCTGTAACTTAATCTTTAACCACATGAAGCCAAAAAAAAATGTTTTATTATGTATTATTGAAATGAAAAGTCCACCTTTTGAAATTTAAGAAGAATCTTTTTTTTAAAAAAAAATCACATAAAATCATAAAATGTACAGCATGGTGAAACTTGTTCTCTGCACTTAACCCATCCCTGAGGAGCAGTGGGCAGCCAACGTACAGCGCCCTGGGACCAACTTCAGATCTAAGCCAGTCAAGAGCACTGACTGGAAAATTAACCTAACAACATATTTTAATGGTGTAGGATATCGGAGCACCCAGAGGAAACCCACACGGGCATATGGAGAACATGCAAACTCCACAAAGAAAGGCTTGCCACAGCTGCGATTTGAATCCAGGACATTCTTGCTGTGAGGCAACAGTGCAAACCAATGTAGCATTAACAGCATTTTATTTACTTTAGAACCAGCCTAGTCGCCAGAATAAAATACTGACATCGTACATTTCTACAAAACAGGGTTACCTTAAATTTGTACATTTCATGTGTATCATACTACATTTTTACAATATGTGCTGTATACTTTTCAGACGACATGTTTATGAGCTGATGTTCATGTCAGAAGGAGAAGTGGATGGTGGTTTTGCAACAGCAAAGTGCGATGGCTACCAAGTGTGAGACCACTGTTGGAGATGCAGTTATAACATTTGTAAGCACTAAACCACTGGACAATTAAACATAAAGAATTGTTTCTTCATATCCATTGTTTTCAGATACATACAGTCTATGCCTACATTTATTCTGGTGATCGGTTTGTTTAGAACATGAGCTCATAATGTGATAAAAAAATACCTTTGCTTACATGCAAACAATATTTACTTTCTCCTGAAATAAAATAAATTACTTGGGTTCCCCACAGATTCTGTTGTCTTTACCACATTCTTTCATACTAATTGAATTGAAATTGAACATTGAACATTTTAGCTGAACAAGATTTTCATTGAGATTATTTCCTCATATCTTGAGATGAGACTGGTTACTGTAGGTTTTATTTTAGATAAAAGAAAGTCAGAACCTAAAAAGGTCAGTACATCAAGCCACGGCAGGTTTTGTTGGCAGTTGATAATATAGCATGTGAATGTGCTCACAGCGGCATGTAGGGCAGCTGTAGTGTACACCTGGATGCACAGTAGATATAGCAGTGATCTCCTTGTGTCCTTGAATAAAGAAAAACTGAGCACGCCTATTAAATCGTTGGTTATGATGCAAAAGATGATGCATGATAAAAATATTCACAGTGCCAAACCTGTGCAGTTCACCGATCAGAGCGAGACTGTTATTCAAACCAGAGGTGTATACTTGGAGATTTGGCCCTTTGATCTTGGTGCAATTTGTTCAGTGTGTTAGTCATGAGGCACCTCAGGTCTGTAAAATTGTCTCCCTCCTGTGCCATTCACGTGGCTGTGGCCCTAGGTGTTTTTATGATGGAGCCCTTTTTCTCTTTTAAAAACGTCCTTATAATGTTGCAGAATAGACAGAGGACAGAGGGAAAGGAAAAAGTTCTCTGTCTTCTGAAAGCTCTCCATATCCCTTTTGATCTTCTGGGGGAGAGAACAGCATCTTGTCTGACTGACATACAGTAGAGACGGCCTGTGATCTGGCAGTCTTCTCACCTAAGCCGGATCTCACTTTGTCTGTCACTCTATCTTTCTCCCCCACAACCCCTCACTTCTCTTGCCTCAACTTTATAATTTAGAGTGCCACATTTGAATTTCTTATATTCCATTGCTGCTTTTGATCCACCCTGCCTTTCTAAAGCTGGGAGTGTTCAGTTTCATATACCTACACCCTGTCTGAAAACAGAAAACTTCTACAAACACGTCCATCATGTCATGTCCAACTATCAGCCTGCAAACCTTGACAATGCTAACAAACCGGAGCCATCAATGGGAATTCTACATAAATGAATGAAGTTTTATTTATTAAATTATGACTACTGTGATGTTCAAAAGCTGATCTACGGACAGCATTTCTCTGTGTGCCAGTTACTTTGTAGTTGTAGTCCCAGTCAGGGAGGCTTCTCAATTTAAGAAAGTTAAGCAGTGATTAACCTGAATTATTAAAAGGGGTGAAAAAATTAAGTGGTTCATTTGTTCAGAAAAGTTATTAGTGAGTTTCAGTAGCTTGTGGACTGTGGGTGCTTTAACAGGAAATTTCAATTACTGATTTGTGCTATTTTTTTTATCAGCTCATTCTGCTGTTCAGAATCTTGTACACTGATGCTGTGCTTAAATACCCAGTTGAAGAGTGTGTCATTCTGTCATTTATGTCATTTTCAATGGGATTAGGATTAATTGTCAACAGCCATAAACATTCATAAAGATTATTTCATGTTCATGACAGGTCATGCCAGTGTTATGCACACCCCTTCAAATAAACTGCTACCAGATAGCTTCTTTAAGACACTATACATCATGCTGGCTTGGTTTTAACAAACTGTAAAGATATCTTATGATGTTATTGAAACATACATTGCATACACTTATTCTTACAACATGATCTTATAATGTGAAGAAAAATACCTTTGCGTACATCATAATGCCACAAGTTACACCTTAGTTCCTCACAGAATTGGTTGTCTTTAACACATTTTTCGTACTGTTGACCATGTGGGCTGGACAAGATTTTCTTTCAGACAAGACAGGTTACTATTGTAGATTTGGTTTTACATAAAAGAAAGAATGAACCTCAAAAGGCCAAGTGATGAACCTGAAGACACTGCGAGAGGGGGCATCTTCGAGTGTGGCTGGCTCAGGTGCAAGTCTGTATCATTGCAGCTGGATTAACCTAACACTCTCAATGAGGTTGATAGAGACAGGTTGTAACTGAGATTATGACTTTAGCCATGGCTAGGCTTTCATTGTTCTGATTATGACTGTGACACATTTGCTTATAATGGGTGTAACACTACACAAGGGTTGTGTATATGCAGTGACTTGACATGGCTCTGAGTGTTGTATTGAAACTGTTCCTGTATCTCTGTGGTGTACTGGTCCGGCATCTGTCATATCTGATATAAGCATGTGGTTTCAGGCCCTGCATGGCTTAGCAGTGCTTTCCTGGCTAATGTAAATAGGAGCATGAAAGAATAGTTGCAGTAAAGCTACCATCGTTATATCCATAGCACCAAAGATTCAATCAAAAATGTTGCTGTGGTCGAAGCACGAACCGCATCCACAGTCACAGCTTCATCCAGCAGAGCAGCTGTGCTCACAGCCAGTGGCTGTATTCTGCCGGAGCTCGGCCTTTCGAAAGAAGTAATGAGCAATGAATGCATAATGATAATAAAGTGTCACATCATCTCTTCTTTCTGTATCTGCAGAGCATTTTCCTTAACAGGCAGTATATTAGAGCTGGACTGGACCAATACACAAGCTGGCATGACTGAAGGTAAAGCAAAAGTAGTGGGAGAAATTGCAAAATTAGTTCTGAGAAGAGAGTCTCACTGTGCCCCAATGATTTTCAAATAGTTTGAACTTTGGAAATATCGCTGTCTTAAACACAATAGCCTCAAATGAAGAGCTGATTCTCTCTGAGAGTCTAATCTTCTGTTTCAAGATGTTTGGCTTGATTGTCCTCATCATCATAACTGGGTTGTAACATCAGTTGAAGGGGAACGAAATGCCTCTTGCCTCATGTCTCATGCAATATTTTTCACACAGTGTATTTTTCTTGAAAAATGTGCTTCAGGGGGAATGACAAGATGGCTGTTGTCACATGTTACATTAATAATAAATCTCAGTAAATACGTTGCAGATTCACATCCATCACAAATGATCAACCTAATTTTTCCCAATCCAGCCAGCTGCTACTCATCACTGTCCTCAGGTGAGTTAGCCTATACTGTTAGACTGAACTGGAGGTTTTGGTTGATGTGCTACATGTACCTTCGTTCGTGCTTACATGGATGGGCAGGGAACAAGTGCGCATTGTATGCAAATGTGTAATCAACACTCAAGTGGTCCTAGCTGAAATGCACAAATTGGAGAGGGCAGCTCTTTAAGTGGTAGGGATGGAGGGAATTTGATTGATTACAGTTTAAACCTTGCTCGCTCTTTCTGCAAATGAATGCATTTACTTTGCAAAAAGGTGTGAGTCATTAGTGCAGGAGGGATGAAACGAGAGTGAGTTAAAAGGATTGCAACTGCTCCCTTTTTAGAAGTAGGACAGATCTTATTATATGCTGTAGCATTTTCGTCAACACCAACTGACCAGTTTGATTGACAGGAGTTTTATTACATTCCCACCTCTATCATTACTGCTGGGCCTTCAAATAATAGTTTTCCTCACTTAATCGGCTCATGTGAAAAATAAAATTAACCCAGGGCTGCATGCAGAGATTTAAAAATACAGAAGTGGCCCCAATTTTTCCAGATACAAATATCTGCATGTTTAGAGAGCAAAAATCGGATCAATCTGTCAAACAGTAGTACATAAGCATCAGGTGAAATGTTGCAATAAATTATCCTCACTAAAATCTGGAAATACAGAAGAGTCTAATATGATGACCAAACTGAAAATGAATGTTGACAATATTTAATTTAAGATATTTCATTAAAGTTTAAAGTAAAGAAACCTTCACACAACAGACATCAGTGAAATCTAACTATGACCAAATCTCTGTGGCTCCACATTTCCTGCCAAACTGTATTAAATGTCCTATTTGCAAGAAAAGTTGATTTTTGAGTATCATTCCCAACTCGGCAAATAATGACGCTATGGTATTGTAGGACAGGTCGGCATTTAGTGCCACTTTCCTCTCGGGTTTGTACCCCATCCCAGTGAGCATCAACTGGGATTTCAACATTGATTTGTAGTTGAAAACTGGGCGGTGTTCGGTACGAACATCTAAAACTTATTTTGCCTTCTTTTTAACCAGCTAGAATCTGGTTACAACATCAACATGTTAAAGATTTCTAACTTTAATCTCAGCGAAAAGTCAGAATTTAAATAAATGTTTTTACCCGGTATGGCTGACATGACAAGTGTTCCTGCTTTTGCTTTTGGTTTGGCATTTAGCCACACAGGTGCAACAATGAAATGTTTATAAGGTAAAATCTGCTGTGAGCGTTGATTACATTTTAATTGATTAGTAAGAATGATTTATAACTACCCAATTTGTCATGCAAGTCTTTATTTATGTCAGTGAAGTGAAGGCCCAGATTTCTGCACAATTTATAACATCTTACAGCATTGTAGGTGCTGGAAAATTTATTTTTCTCAATATTCTTTGTCCAAAAGTCATTTTCAGTTATATTGACTTATTGCAGTTAGTCTCAGACTTATTGCACATACCTGCTCATGGCTATATTGTGATGTTTGTATTTAAGTATCCTCACCCCTCTCCTCTAACGGCACACCAGAGCTAAACCCTCATCTCTTTCCTCCAGCAGCATCTTACTGTAATTACAGAAAGAGGAGAGGGATCCGGGAGAGCCTGCGGTTCAGTGTTTCATGGTGAATCTTTACTGCCTCAGCGAGCTGTGCGATGTCAAGACATCAGGGTTATAAAACTGAATCACCCATGGTTGCAGCCCAGAATGATTCTGTTTTACTGTCCTTCACAAAACAATACCTAATGAGATTAAGGATGTGAGTGCTGAAGCAATGAAAGCTGAAAACACAATTAAAGAGCCAATTGATGGGCATGGTTCCCTGAGGAATTAAGTGGAGTAAAATTACCTCCTCTGTTATTCCATCTCCACAACCCGGCACAATTCTTTTTGAGTTTAAACATGAATTCAAAATTAGGGGGGAAATAAGGAAACAGAGTGCAAGTTATGTTTAATCATGAAGGAACAAACGTTCAAAGCACTGTTCAGAGTGCCTCTGTGTCACCTCAAGGGGCAGGGAGTTGAGAAAAAGTTTGTTTATTGTGACTCTAGAATAGAGGAGGTAATCTTCCTAGGATGACTGAGGATACAGTTAATGAGGAAGCTGAAGTAGAATGGTAGAAAATGATGGTTAAGCGGGCATATCAAACAAGAGTTGGTGAGCCTTGCTGTCATAGGACAAAAGTAGACGAAGCTAACTACGGATAGAAGGGACAGAAAGCAAATGTATCTGCATGTACACTATAATTTAATCAAAGAGGAGTATGTCGAGACCAGCTGCACACATTGATGATATCCATCAAAACAACCTCTTCTTCCCTAAGATAGCTGCATGATTAAAGTGGGAACTGGGTTTGCTTCCTAATCCTTGAGTTTCTCTCTCTGTTCCTGTTCCTGCGTTTGAGGCTCACCCCAATGCACTCTATCAAATCGCTTCTGTCGCTGCCATACCTGCACTCAATCAGTTGAAGTGCATGTGAGAATGCATGCTCGTAGCCACTTCAAGGGAATCAAGCCGCCAATGTCGCCGTGTGGTCTATTGTTTCTTTTGGATTCCTGCTCTGCATTAATGCAGACTGTTCACGCTGAGTGATTTCTGTAGGTTAATGTATCCTCCGAATAAAAATTCTGTTTTTTCTTATTCTTCAAGCAACTTTAATTTCATCGTTGGAACTTTTCTTTTCCCTTTAGGGTCTTGAACAACTTTAGATGAAGGAAATGTTCTAATGATGTCACTGCTGCTCTGTACACCAGAGGAAAAAAATCAGATGACGAAGTTGCAGGTCTTTCAAGGTAAACTAGTTGCAATTTCTTCCACATTTGACCAAGCATGACAAACAGTGTAGCTCTAAACCTTTTCTTCTTTTTCATCTGTTTTTGTGGCATCAGAAACAGGTGTTTTTTTCAAGGAGACCTATGAGCATTTCCAACGCTTTTTTGTGCCGATGAAAAACAGCTATTTTTATACGGGAAGCCAGACAATCTCCGTCTGTGATCGTGGCGACCAAAAAAGGTATTTCAAGCCAAACCATGTTGTTTTACAAACCCCAACGAAGTGGTTTTTTTTGTGCCTAAACTTAATAAGAGGATAAGCTCAACATTGTGACAAGAGAAATAGAAAATTCAACCTAAAGAGACATGAAGTAGTTTTAACTTATCTGTGGTTTTGCAGAAATGTACTTAACTAACATTGCTGCTAATATATTATCAAAAGTGAAATACATCTACAGTATACGAATAATATAATATAAAATAATATATACTGCCTATCTGATATTAAAAGTTCTTAAGTATCTGACTGTATATAATAAATTAATGTAATGTAATTTTAGTTGTAGTATTGTTTTTTAGTGATGAGATGGAGAGGAGTGGAAGTATAAAGTGGCAGAAAATGGAAATTCTCAAGTGAACTACAAACTTCAAAGTTGTGCTTGTATATTGTATTCTGAGTAAATTGACTTGGTTTTATTCCATCACTGTTACATATTCATTGTCTGTAAGTAATCTGCTGTACAATATTCTGTGTATATGTGCTGTACTGTGCAACTGTCTCCAGATGACACACTCATTTCCTGCATTGATTCAGTGAATGTCCCCTTCAATTTCATCACAAATTGAACTTGTTTATAATCTGGGATGGGAATATTTTGTCTGTCTGCGCCATTGAGAGCCCACTTGAGGTTTTTTGAATACAATATATCTGCCTGCCTTTTTTATAAAGCGCTCTTGTGACAGATCCACATTCAAATCTCTCACTTTCCATCAGTTCCTCGTTGGCTGACATCTTTGCAAATAATGCAGTTGTGAGTAAAATCTCCACTTTGCTCATTTAGTTCAGTATAGAGATTTGAGTCGATGCAGTTTTTCCACTTCAGCATTGTCAGCCCGATGGGTTTGAACATTAATCAGATGCAAGGTGGCACAAAACCAATAACTAATCCTGGCTATCTTATAGTAGCAAGTTTTTTTTGTTGTTTCAGTGTCGCATCACATTGAGTTTTACACCACACTTTCCATTCATCCTCTTAGTTGACAGTGCTGATATTACTGACTCATTCTTAATAGTTTCTTTGAAGTGATTAATTAACTTATAAAGTAATTTGCCACTTAACTTTTGAATTTGGTCAGTGTCTCCATACATCCAAATGCTGTTTGATATTTCCGCTTATTTAGAATTAACATTTAATGCCCTTGAATCCATACAACCTTATGCATAAGAGGCTTTCTGAAGGCAATTTAATTTAGATTTATTAAAAAGAATCTGTTTTGTTTGAGAGAAACTCTACCTCTACCTACCGTGCACTTATTGCACCCAGCAAGAGCTCTGATGTGCACATGCACCTGAAGTCTGCTGCACTAGACTGTTTTTCAGATAAAGCATGTGTAGCTTTAAGAGATTTACTGTGTTCACTGTGATTTCACCCCCCAGAATCACAACCTTCATCCTCAATGCACTTTTCTCTCTCAAGATGATATTGAGCAAAGAAGACAATTCAGTGCTGTTGCTCCACAGCATGCAGGCTGTGAACTGACAAGTAGGGCTTAGCTGGAGATGACCTATTCTGACGAAGATACAATGATGCAATACTCAAACGGGGCAAACCATAATGATTTGAGGCTATTCGTCATGCCCCTAATCTTTATCGCTATTATAACTACACAACAACACACCCACTGGAGCTAATGGTTGTGTTTCAAGCGTTAGAAGCAGTGGTTATACTGCTGGCAGCAAACACTCCCAGTAATTGATTTTATTGATGAAAAAGCAACAAAACTTCTGTTTTTTTTTCTTGCACTATTTGGTAATGGCATTGCAATTTTTTTCAATTTCTGTCTAAGGAACATATGAATTAGCAAGAAAATGTTTTAAAGTGAAGAGAAAACATTGGTTTAGAAATTTGACTGAGTAGGAGAGGGAATAACTACTTTTTGCTTTTATTGGGTTTTGTTTGTTGCAGCGACAAGCTCAAATGGATAAAAACACGATATTAGTTCTAATTTTGTCCCGCGGGTCTTAAGTTAGTAAAATACAGATATAAATGGATTGATGTTCCTTTCACATTTCTCAGATGAATGCTTCTTTCCAGTCTGCTGACTTTATTTTTCAGTTTGTTTGATCATAGAGATTGCATTATCTGTGCTCAGTCACTATTTCCTTCTCTGCTCTTTGTTAAGAGGCAAAGTTTGTTGGCTGGAAAAACAGTGGGTCCATTTTAACCAGTCATGCCTAACATTAGATACCGTTGTGTGTTGGTGAAACTGTCGGCACAGACTTTATTAAAATAGGATATGTGAAACAATAAGTAACCCTCTGCCCTGTTTTAAAATTGCCTGCACTTTCAGGATAGGCTTTGATATTTTCTGGTCTGACTGGGCAGTCCAGTCATCTTAGTTTTGTTTAGACAGTAGCTCTTTATTCCAACAGTAATCACTGTTGGTCAGTAATCCATGTCTCTCCTTCCTAATATTATAAACAAACATTGTGATTGGCTCTCCATGTTCAGGTGTAACTGCATTTTACCATTGTGAACTTAGTTTCCTTGGCAACCTATAATCTAGATTTCCATTTGTGCATTATTATACCTCCACATCATTTAACCTCCCTCCACAGTGTAGTTTATAGCGCACTCTTTCTAGCTGAGACTGTTGGATGCTCTGTATTGTTGTATATTGTATTGTGCTTCAAATGTCAGCCACTACTGTGTATGAACCCATCAGGGTTCTTTTCAGTGCAGCACTTTTATTGATAGAAAGGTCATCCAGGATGAATAGGATCACCATGGTTACGCAGGAAAAGAAAAGTGGAACCTCCTATTCTATTATATGTCTTCTGAGTCCACCACATTCTCTGCAAAGAATGGGTGCATCATCACAAACTGCGCAAATGAAAGGAATAAAATGACAGCACAGTCGGGTGGTGTTCTCTGTACAGCAAAGAATGCCAATGTGGATTCAGAGTTGTTTTCAATAACAAATGATAAAAAAGTTGCATTGTTAGGTTTGCAGGTGACACTCTGATGTGAGCAGTTACCCACTATGTGCCTCTGTTTGTGCATTTCTCTGCAGAAAGCACCTGAGAAGAGCTGTGCGACTAATGAGATTAAAGCAGATTGGAGCTTGACAAACAACAGTAACTGCGAGGCCTCATTTTTCAACTCAAATGTAAATGCTCTCAGAATTCCTTTCACATTTTGTCTCTCCCTCTCTTAGTGCTTCTCGACCCTTCGCACCACCACCTGCTCCTTTTACAGAATGTTTTGCTTTCACTTTCATTTCACCTTGGAAAAATGAAATGTAAGCCGCGAGTGTTGCAGTTAATAGAATATAGTATATAGAAGCATGTCGTTTTATTACACTGCAGCCTATGCCCCTTTTTTTTAGATGGAGAATATTGGATGGAATGCTTCCAAAGATACGGTTAAAGCAGCCCTAGAGACTGCCTTGTCAGTATTCACATCCTGTCACCTCATTATTTTATGATTCGGCTGTGGTAGTTAAACACTCAGTGTCAGCAAGATACATACAATTATTGCAGTATTTTAATACTTGATACAGTGAGCTAATCAGATTCTTTGAATTTTACAATTCTGCCTGAAAAACAGCTTCAATTTTAGTCTAAAAACATTTTTATATTTTGCGCATCTTAGCTAGCTTTCTTGTAGTGAACAACAAAACGAAAAGAAATAAAAGAGACATTCAAAACCCCAAAAATAAATGACACCTTTTTTTTCCATTTAGATATACGATATGCAACATTTCTCTGTTAAAATATCTAAAAATGATGATAGGTATGTTATTTTGTTGAGTTGAAAACTTACATTATCCCAAAGGTTTGAACCCAGAGAAATCCCAGTTTTACTCAAGGTAATGGTGCGTTTCAGTTGGTCACCTGTTGCTAGAGAGGTAAAGTCCCCTTCCAATGGAGTAGCATGGCGAGAGACAAATCATTTTCGAATCCCATTTAAATAGTGCGATGAATTACACATATGATGTTTGTCAATTCACTGTGACTTTCTATAAATATATCTTTTAAATTGAAAAAAATGTTATATGTAATTCATATCACAATTCAAACCGGAACAGAAAATGATTTGTCTCGCCATTAACCAGCAAACATACTTTTTCTGAAATAAGGTCCCATGGGGCACAACAGAAGGGGCGGGACTTGGCCTCTCTATAACTTCCAGGAGAGAGTCAGAGAACGTAAAGAGAGTAAAACTTTATTATATTACCTCATTCGTGAACATTTCTGCCTGTGTCACGTGTTTAACAATGAAGACAGCAACTCCCATGATCCCACACTACTTACGTATTTTGTTTTGTTTTGACTGAAAGACCCCTAGCAGCAGAAACTACACACTGTGCATTTAAGAAGCTCCCATCTTGGGAGTACACATTTCCATGTTTGAAGCCATGCTTTTACAACAACACAGAGTCTCTCCTTTATTGTTCACCCCTTCAAAATACAGGACTATTTGCAATCAAAGTGACAAATGAAATACACAGTCATAATGGTAAAGATTGATATTTATTTCTCATCACAAATAAAAAGAACCATGCTTACTCATCACAGAAAGAAAAACAAAAATGAGAAGCGCTCAGTCTTTGATTCTTTACCGACGGTGCTGTCGGAGTGTTTTTTGAGAATGTGAATAATAGCACTCTATGAAGATTGAAACTCTTAAAAAATCCAAGCCTATGCCCATACAATGAAGCCCCCAACCCCCTCCTCCCATAGCCTTTACCCACCTCCACCCAGCTCATTTGTCCCTCCCCGAACAATGATCACAGCATTATTTGAGTGGGTCAGTCTGAGGGCTCTCAGTCCCCAGAAGTCTTAATCACCTGGAACAGAGTGACATTGTAGAGCACCTGGTGTCCGTTGTTCCAGGTGTACAGGACCCTCTCCCTGGGGTTGTAGTCCATCATGGAGATGTGGGAGTATTGATTGTGGAAGGGGATGTCTGTGTACTCATAGCTTGATGTGTTGGTGTAGTAGGCAAAGTAGATTTTGGCACCAGCCAGGTGGGAGTTGGTGACATAAAGTGTCCCACAGATCATGAAAGACTCTCCTGCACTGCGCTTGGGAAAGCCCGTGTCCCAAGTCTGCAGCACTTCCAGACTCTGAGGCTCCAGGCGGCTGATGACAATGTTTCCAGCATTGGGGATGGTGGTGTAAACGGCCCACAGGCCGTTCTCATCTGCCATAAGGTCGATGTCAGAGGAGCCACCCCAGGAGTAGGGAAAGGTGTTGTTGTATCCGGCCCCACTCAGGCTGCGCTGCACCAGAACACTTCGAGAACGGAAGTGGTATTTGATGATGATGTTGCTCTGGTACTTGTTGTAGTACAGGGATCCGTTGTAGACCACATGGCCAGTGCCTGCCCAAGGGTGAGGCAGCAAGTGCTGCACAAAGTTCTGGCCCTTCATGAAATCATTCATTGTGCGGTATTCCAAGACACGTCGCCCCTTGAAGTAACCATCCATGGACCACACCTATGGAGAGAAGAAAAATGAATTCCACTGGGAAGAATGAACTAACTGATGAAGATGAGAGGATCAAAAGCTTTCAGGAGAATATTGTTGTGCTTTACCTGACACACCTCTCTGCATGAACACTGTGATTAATGTTTTACCACAGTCAGTGGAGATGATGCCCTCAGCAAAGTAAGCATGTTGTGAGTATGTGCTGAATCTCTACTTATTTAAGTGTCAGTCTGGAATATGATTAAGTACATTTACTTGAGTACCATATGGGCTTTTCAACTCAAATTGTGCAGAGTTGAGCCGAGCCGAACCCAAGTTGGATCTTTGGAGTGGTGCCAGAGCACACCCTCGCTACCGCAGCCAACCTGTGACAACCCCTCTTGTCCCTTTCAGTCAAGCCTGTTTTGCAATACTCAACTATGTCTGTGCAGGAAACCTGAGAGTAAGGTGTCTGTGTGTTCAGCTCTGAGTAATTTTGTAGCTTCTTACTGAATCTCATTTTCTCTCCAGTGGCCCTGTTTGTATTTTCAGACATTTGCTGTATTTTGCTGTTTCATCAGGTTTGCGTTCAGCTTTTTTGGGAGTCTTGTTAAGCTACTGCTGGTGAAAAACCCAAATTTTATGATTTTGCTGCTTCATAGTAAAAACTTTTAATCAACTAAATAACAGGGGACTTTTCTTGTAAAGAATTTGTAGGAAATGAGTGGAGCTTTGTTAATGGCTTCAAACGGTAGTACTGAGGGGTGTATTTAAAGCTGCTCCTTTCACCACTGTATAAGACAAGCGCGTCATCAGTTAAAGACACACCTTAAAGCAGGTAGTCCTCTTGTTATGGAGGGGAAATCTCAGCCATGCCAACGTGCCCAATCAAACAATCAAACCGGGCCAGCACATGTGTAGGGAAAACCTCCAAAGTTTTTTGTTTTTTTAGTAATATTAATTCATGAAGATGTTGATTAAAGGTTCTCATTCATCCAGTTCATGGTAATTTCAAGTGCTGTATTGAAGGCAACTGGACTTGTTTCAGTTTCTTGAAGACGTTTCACCTCTCATCCAAGAGGCTTCTTCAGCTCTAACTAACTGGAGGGGAGTTGCAGGCTTTCTAAACCCTGTGTGGGAGTGTCCTTTCAGAGTCGTTAAGGACAGGTGTGAACTCTGCTTTTCAGAGTCATTAGGGACACTTGTTGTAGGCCACCTCCTCCTCTCCCCTCAGAGGAGGTGGCCTGCAACTCCTGTCCGATTAGATAGAACTGAAGAAGCCTCTTGGATGAGAAGTGAAACATCTTCAAGAAACTGAAACAAGTCCAGTTGCCTACGATACAGCACTTAGAATTAATTCATAAACAAAGTTTTAAATGGGGGGCTTTTAATTGTTGTGGACTACTGCTACTTTTCACAGTGTGGTATTAGTATTTTTACTTAAGTGAAAGATCTGGTGAGTGCATGTGTTCATGCAGTTGTGCATACTTGAATGTGTGCAAAAAACTATTGATCTCTCCTGCGTGTGGGAGTGAAGATGTTGCCTGTGCTTTTGCAGTCAACCACCACTTGTGCTCCCTGCCCCTTCCAGTCCACATTTACAGAAAATCAATCCATTTAGCAGCTCTATCTTTTTCCTCAAGTACTCTCAGCGGATCTCTCCACTGACATGGCCCCTCTCTGGCTGCGTCTCCAATCTCATTCCCTCAATGCATCCACTGAGCCACAGTTCAGCCACTAATTGATTAAATTAAACTGCAGTTAACTTAGATATTTCTTTTGTCCTTAACATATCAAGATGAGCTTTGCTAAGATGGAGCGCTCGTTCTTCTGATGCTCCACTCATCATTTTTCTCCTCATCTTCTTGCCTCCTTACCGTGTATGGAATAGGCACCTTTCTTCAATAACAAACCCCAGTGGGGGAGTGGAAGGGCATGGGAGGAGTTGAGGGTGGTGAGGTAGCGCAGTTGAATTATGGAGAAGGGGAGATTATGGAGCATTAAGCATTGTTTCTCCCTCTGCCTATTAAATGTCTCCCTCGAGCTGAGCGGGAGAGAGGGGCTGAGCCAGGCCGAAGCTTTAGCACGTTAAGACCCAGCCTTTTTTATGGTTGGATCCTCAGTGACATTTGGTGTGGGTGTTGATATTGTTGATGTATCTAGCTATTAATACAATCAGTGATCGATCTAAAGAGACTAATGTGATATCAGCAAGTCAGGTGATTAAAGATAAAGACCAGGCCATTCAATCACAGAAATTGACCTTTTCTGATGGCAATATCTATTCAGCCTGTTATGATTCAGGCTGGGATGACAAAGGCCATCGTCATCTCTTCTCTTAAAATTCATCAGTTTCCATTCTCCACCATCACCACCACTACCCCGATACACCAGGCCGCACAGTTCCTCTTCCTGTTCTTCCTCCTTTGTGAATTTTGCCCCTTTGCTTCTTACCATGCGTCTGCCCATGCAAGACCGCATGTCATCTGTAATCAGCTGCAGCCATTACTATATCATCTGGGTCCAGAGCATCCCGTCACACTCCTGGTAATTACCTAGGTGATTTAGAAAACTTTAGCCCAAACAACTCATTCATTTCTCCACTGATGATTAAGTGATTAATCAGCTGGAGTTGCAGTGACAGAAGAAGACACAGAGGAGGGAAAGGGATGCTATCCATCAGTGACTCAGCTTTGCGTTCTCCTCTTTCAGAGAGCTGAAGAAGTCCTACTCAGGCAAAACAGTCAATCAGTCATTAAGTATCGTGACAGTGTTGCTGTGAGGGATTTTTTTTGAGAAACTGGCGGAGTGCAGCCTGTTTTTGACAATGACTTTGTTTTACTTTATCTAGGATGTTTTCTGAACTATGGAGGGAGAAAAGGTTCTAGTTCAGGGTTGAGCATAGGAACACAGGGACTTACTCTGTTGTCTGAGCTGGGGATCATGGTGTCTGTCATCCAGGAGCCGAACCTTGAGCCTGATGCACGCACTGTGATGGGATTACTGACGCCAGTCAACTTCCCACAGCCTTGAGGTCAAAGAAGAGAAAGAGGTAAAGACTGCATACAGATTTATAGATGTTTTTATGGAGACACCGTGACACATAAGACACAGGGAGACATTTATTTTGTGCCAGGGAACTCCAGTTATACAGCTCATCTGAAACATGGTGTCTAGGGTAGGGTACATATGATTATGTGAATTTATGCACAGCTGTAAAAACATTGTATAATTTCTTCACTTCTTGCAGATGACACTCACATATATGTATCAGATACGGTGAGATTTAAGCACTCTCCACAGCCATGAATGTTACTTTCAAAAGGATGTATGTGGATGTATTGATTGATATCACAATTTGCAATTTTACTGGGGGTGAAGAAGGTGTAATTGCATCTACTACTTGTCATATTGGGGCTTGGGGTCTATAGCACCGAATCTGAATCATTTCTCTATCCATCCATCTCTATTAAAATCTAGATAGATACAGATAGATTACATATTTACTTTTTACACAAATGACTAGGTGAATGTTTTGTATTATGATATCTGTTTCTTTGTATTATTAAACATGGGTCTTTACTCAGCACATTGAATTGCATGTTAGTGAGTGATATACAAATAACGAGAGATGGATTTATTGATTGATTTTTCTGAACATATTCAATATTCTTGTATTTTTTCTTTTATCTGTTTTCTGTTTCCATTCTTGTCTTATCTTACTTTTCTTTGCATTTGCGTACCTAGTTTTGAAAAAGGACTTAAAAAAAATGTCTGCAAATAAATATAGATCAGTGAGTAATTATTATTTCTAATTCACACAGGTGACACTTGATCTCTGGGAAGCAGTGAGGTCCAAAAATACACCTGTAATTGCTGCTTCCGGAAATCTTCGAGATTGCCACTTTAAGTCATCAGTTTATATACTGTATATGGGATTTTGTAAAATCATCAGTTTGAGGTAACACATTACACGAGAACACGATCAATTATTCATCCAGGCTTTCTAGGCCAATTGTTTTTAATTTATGCAGATAATTCGAGCTCTGAGCAGCGTGGTAATGTTGACAATGTAGAACAAAGATTTGACAATTGATGATAATAATTAATCCTTAATTCCTTTATGCACAGCTGTTGTCTATCCTCTAATTGTTTAAGTGCTGCATTGACATTTGATAATGAATTTCAAATTAAGCATTCAATGACTACCCACCCACCCACACCTGTTTGCATAATGCATACAACTTATACCTAGTTTCTGCATGCAGGAGTGGAGCCTGGTCTCCAGCAGCAGGACTCTCTGGCGCAGCTCCTCATAATCATAGGCCCCCATCTCTTCTTGGATGGCCATCAGCACCAACGACAGATTCCTCACTTCCTCCCGAAGACGAAGGATCATCTTGGCATCGGCCTTGTATTGTTCTAGCACTGGCAGCAGGGGGAGCAGCTGGGTCACCTTGTCTTTCAACTCCTAAGTTATGTACAGAAAGACACATGGAATAATAATGTGTTAATAAACTAATTTGTGTCACTTTAGGGATCCTCAGTGAGAAAGTCTCTCCCTCTTCTTTTTCCCCTCTCCTTTGTACGTTCATAACATAACAAATATATTTCCCCTCCATCTCCAGTCAACTGCAGTCAACATTACAAAACATAAACATCCTACATTGGAGGTCACCTCCATGGATCGCTGCTGCAGTCAGGCTAATAAATAGTGAAGATAAATCCATTTTTTAATCCAAAAAGTTTGAAAACTAATCTCTGAGCTCTCCTACCGAGGGTGAATGGCTCAGGATCAGAGCAGAATCCAAAGTGTCTCTGAGTGTTTATTCTTCCAGAAGATTTGGCTCTGCAACCAACTCTCTTCTCCAGAGCTGAGAGCTCCAGATCCCTCCACGCTTCGCCCAGCCCCCTCCACATAACACATGCCTGTTTACTGTCTAAGCAGGTTTGGGTGATTCAATTTTCACCTAGTTAGAAGCAGTGGTACGCTGGGTGTAAACGTGTTCTGTGACTCATCATGTGTTTAGAAATGAAAAGAACAATGTGTCCTTATGTAGGAGTGCAGGAAGCAGCAGGAGAGCCGGGCCTCCTGCTTGGAAGGTAGAAGGCTCGAGAGAGAAATAGGTGTATCAATAAAGTGTGGCCGCCACAGGAGGGGCTGTTTCCTCCTTGTTAAGGTTTATCGTAAATCTGGTGATGGAGCAGCTCTCAGCCCTGTGGCGCCACATCATAAATCTCATTTTCCCCTTTTCAAGCTACAAAAATTCGCTCTCGTTAATCTCCCACGCTTTGCCATTGGCAACTTTGAGCTGAATGCATTCATCAGCCAACCTGCTCTGGTCAAATCCTGCTTTTTTTTAAATACTTTTTTTTCTCTATATTGGATTGCAGATTTTCATTCTGATAAGTCGGAGGATATAATGCTTACTATTCTGCATATTGCAGTCATCTGTGGCTTTACTGATGAATGAGCCAATTTCATAAACATCTTCATTACCTCCACTGCACTTGCTTTCATAAAACACACTGAAAGAAAAACACAGCCATTCATGCTCGTCCCTGTGCTTAGGCAGAGTCTCAGCGGTAAAGCACACTTAACATTTATGAAGGTATCTTTTAATCAAACTATTTTATGGTCCATCTAATGTCTGTAAGAGTGTGAAAAATGTGGAGAAAGCCAGGGCAAGACAGCTGGCTGACAGGAAGACAAAAAGGCCCACTGATAATGGCAGATGAGCCTAAACTTGTAGAGAGATAAGGTAGAGATAAATGTTACTATATGTGCCTGCTTTCTTAGAGCAGACACCAGAATGTTAAGTATATAGAGTCGGAATAGAGGCTGAGTCAGGAGAGAGAGGAAAGGATGTAAAGAGAGGAATACAGAAAAAAATACTTTTCTTCTGGGTCCAGGAGTTTAATAATTCAGGAGGATGTGAATTTGCTAAAATTTCCTCTGTGCATGAGTCAATGACTCAGAGACAGTCTTGGAATTGAATTTGTGTACCTTTGCCTATGCAGCAGTCCATCGAGAGTCATACAAAATTTTATTGTCTGTGAAGAGCGAAATGTATCTGGCAAGGTTTGTGTGCACACGGAGTGCAGTGCCACATCTAGTGCATCTATCTGCATTCACTTCACAATAATACACACGCACTGCTGTGCAAGAGGTGACAGACAGCCAATTACCTGAAAGCCCTTTGGATTGAGACTGCGGGGATTTTCCGAGGCCACCTTCAGTTTTCCATCCACCACCTTCATTAGGCTCTCTGTGTTTCTTACATACTGTAGATCTCTGTACGTCCGCAGGTCCAACACCTCCATTGACTGGCTAATGTTCTGAACCTGTCACACACGCGCGCACACACACACACACACACACACACACACACACACACACACACAAATACAAACACACACCACCAAACCCCCGGGAGACACATAATAGACACAGAAGAATTGTTTGTGTTAATTCTAAAGGAATAACTTCTTTTTTTTTCAATTCATTATCAGATAAGCAGCTCTAGCTTGCAACTAGAACTTGACTGAATAGTTGATTTATTGATAGGTAATCAACTAGTTGATCATCAATTAATCAGTTCAGTATTTTTTTTGTAAGAAATGGCAGTAATTCTCACATGTGAATATTTCTGTTTTTCTTTGTGACATGACAGTAGGCTGAATATTTTGGGGTTTTGGATTGCTGATGACAAAAAATGACATCAATGCTGCTGTGATCCCATCACAAAATGGTCTCTACTACTAAAAGTAATCTTTAGATTAATTAATACTGAAAAGTTCCATCCATTGAAATTCTTCATAAATATATTCCAATTCAAATAAAACATGTTAATATCTGCTTCAATTTACCATAATAGTTTGGTTTAGGATCATGTTAGCCACAGACTCATGGAGCACTGAAGAACAACTGTGTTTTCCCCCATTATTTGCACTGAACTGTCTATTAAAAGTTTGAGCTCTTCATCCAGTATGAAGAAAAGGATGGATGAATAAATAAAACCTAACTACAGTATGTGCTATACGATAAATGTGTTTCAAAAAGGGATAGCCTTAAACAAAAAAACAAAACATTTCTTTAAAGTGCAGAGTTAAGCAAAGGCACGGCTGAGTCGGTATGAAATACCCTTAGAAAAAAACATAAAACAGACAGGCAACAAACAACGAGCCAAAAGCAAAAAAATAAGAAACAAACAGCAAGAATAACCAAGATGAAAGGAGTGGTGCTTCAAATAGCAGCACAGGATTTAACAGGCTAATATACAGACACACTACATTCATAAATTATGCAATAAAAGTCAACAGGTATCCAGTTATCCAGGATATAAATATACTTTCTCTCTCTGATATCAAAACAGAAGGGTAGTAGCACCGTTATGAGTGTACACAGGTAATGGGTACATACTGTAAAAACTAAACTAATGCAAACTGAATAAATCTTACAGAGGAGGAAACATGCTGTCAAGTAGGTGTTTATTGAATCTCAGTTCTCAGAGGAATCAATTTTGCACTATGTTTAATTTTTGCGAGGTACTCAGCTTGCTCACTCTTTGACAGCCCACTCTGCTGCTGCATAACCAGCCTACTGTTTCATACACCCCCTCAGCTCCTGCACGTTGTCCTGAAATGGCCAGAAATCATCGGAACATTGACAAATATTGCAGTTCTGTGGTGCATATAAGGAGGCTCACGTGTACATATGTCCAGCTACCCACACCAATAGACACCCACCCA
Source organism: Pagrus major (assembly GCF_040436345.1). Classification (NCBI taxonomy): domain Eukaryota; kingdom Metazoa; phylum Chordata; class Actinopteri; order Spariformes; family Sparidae; genus Pagrus; species Pagrus major. The sequence continues at coordinate 23,273,646 of NC_133237.1, forward strand.
CACAGGCACGCGCCACTGAAACTCAGAGCACACAGAAGATATTTATTCCAACAACTCCCAGCAAAAACAGAAACAGTCCGAACTCTCAAAGGTCACAGTTTGGCATAAAGTCTGTTTTGCACCTAATGCCTTGCCTGCCTACTCTTTGACATCCCACTCAATTACTTCGTGTCCAGCCTACTGTTTTCTACACCCAGCTCATCTCCCACATGCTTCATGAATTGGCAAGGGATTTTTTTGGATGGAAAATATATTCTTTACCAATTAAAACTGTTCTGACAGCAGTACAGATGGACTAGTTGGAGGAATGTGTTACAGTAAACTGTTTCACCAGCCTGCAGTCTAAACAAAAGGATTGTCACCATCCTGCTGTGTGTCAGTTGGGATCCTCTGAGCAGTGGTGATCAGAACTGATCCACACACACAAGGCATTTCATCTAGCCCCCATCCCCGTTGCTCCCCAGAATTCAATCAGTCACAGGTGTGTCTGCCTCATGTCCAATGCAATGAGTGACTCGGTACCAAATCCTAAAGTGTCTTTCTGTGTGTGCCCTCCTATCTCATTTTATTTCATCTCAACCCAAACAGTTGGACAGAGAGGTCAAAGTGGGATGAGGTGTTCAAAAGTCTGCACCAAGAACATTCTTACACCACCATCCTTCGGGGTCAACTGTGCTTTGGATGGCATTTTGTCTGCCTGTGCAGAAAGCTGAATAGAGACTCTCGCACAAGGCTGGTTTACATTCTTTGAGCAGAGGGCGGCTTTGACATTGTTAGTGTAACCTTGGCTTTCTGTGTCAGGCAGAGCCTTTGTGGATGTGGTCTGCTATAATAATTGGCCACATGCTCTGGGTTCAAATGGGGATGTCTTATCAGGCATGGTGCTGTTATGTGCACATACACACGGACTCATGAGTAGTCTTTTAACTTGTGGCTTTCACTTGTGTGCAGCTCAAATAGCGCTGACCCTGGGTGTCCTCATTAGCCTGAGCTGTGGACTGTATTTGGCGGGAGCGCTTGGCTCTGATAACTGCTGTCTTACAAGCAGTGTACAAGTACAGAGGGTAAACAGAATAACATAAACGCCCACACTGTATAATCAATACAACATTAAATATATTTTTGCAGCTTATAATACTAAAGATCCCTTCTACACATGTAGTAAGGCAATAAAAAATCTCTAATATGTGGACAACATTTGGCAGAAAAATATTTATCTTATTAAATCCTTATCTGGCACCTACTTCTTCCTCATTAAAATGGCCAAAACTTTGGCCTCTAAACTATTTGTGATGTCACAAATCATGCTTGTAGGCCTGCCTCTTTAAATCCAATTTTTCATTGCGCTCAGAGGAAATTCACACTTTGAGCAATGAATGTGAAAACAGCCTTCTGGTATCAAACTCCACACATACATCATTCGACACAGTGAAGCTCAAGTATTCAACTGTAGGAACAAAAAGAAAAACACACTTTTGACTGGAGGGGGACTTTAAGACTGTGTCAAAGAGGTAATGATTTCACCTCATTTCAGGAGGCTTATTTTATCTAATGTATTGTAAGTGACAGCAACACAAACTGCGCCCTCAAAATTAGAGCTGAAATCTACCCCTCTTTGACATAGACTGGATATATGCTTCAAAAATAGCATTTATCAAATGTATTATTTGTTTTTTTTTTAGATTAGTCTTCATTTCAGGCTTTTCATTGTTAAGTTTTAATAGGTTTCCATTGACAAAATGTTCTTGTCTCCGGAGAATATCATTTTAATGTGACTTTCACCTGTATTGTATGTCTGTCCACAGTTACAGTCACCAAAGATCAACTTGAAATGTTGACAGCTCTGAAAACCTTTCAGTGGCAGAGAGTGAAAAGAAAGATGAGCAGAAAATATCGATTTTATCTATGGGTGCAACTAACTGTAAATTATGTTATTGATTAAAGTGCTGATTATTTTGACAAAACGTCTTCAGATTGCTTCTTTTGTCCAACCGAAAGTCCAAAACCCAAAGACTCTTCAATTACTATCATAAATGACAACGAAAGGCAGCAAATTCCAACATTTACATTGAAATTTTTGTCAGAAAAATGACTGAAATTATTAATTAATTATCACAATAGTTGGCCAAAAAATGCGTTTGATCGACTAATCAATGCAGCTCATTTTAATGTGAACTTTTGTGTATTTATTTAATAGTTTTTATAAATTAAACTGACAAGGGACAAGTGTTAATATTGCTGTTCAAGAATGACACACATGTAGCCGTCCCATTATTTCGTACTTATCTATCTTTTTATTTATTTTTTTAATTTTAGCTGGATGTCAATCTCTCTGGATTGATTGCAGCTATTCCAGGGATTGATTCCAGGGAGTTGCAGCAGATCACCTGTTGTGCCGGATGTGGAGACCAACTCATAATTAATGATTTAAAGCAGCTAGGGGAAATCCCCTCATGGCCATTCAGGGTGTCATGATGCCCTTTTGCAAAGGCTGAGGAGAGGTGGGGATGGCACACCCAGGTCATTCTGAGTTCTTCCTTGACATATGGTTACACATACACTACTCGCACATACTGTGCTGTATAGTGCTCGGTAGACTCGTCGGGGATTCATTCTGCATTTAATCTACAAACTCACTTGCGATGAGACATGTGAGCAGCACTGACAATACTGGAGAGCTGACATACAGTTTGTAATGTATTCTGTAGTACACATATACTTTCATGCACATATCTGCTTTCCCCCGAATATCTTCATTTAGTTTGTCAGTTTCTCTGCCAGAATATGCCTTCTCAGTTGGAATATGCCTCTTTTAAAGTGTGTGTGAGTGTGGGTTTTCACTGTACAGTATCAACGTGTGCTTGAAACAGCAGCAGGCAGAGGCTGTCAGGGGAAAAGGTATACTTCAATGAGACTGAATGCAATATGTGAATTCAGGTGTCTCATTGATCCATTAGGACCTCAGAGCCTATTCAGCATCTCAATTTACCACAACCTCTCTGCACTAGACCACATCAATGTCAGCCCCTCCTGTCTTACTTGCTCTCCTCTGCCTCTCTGCTCGCAGGCTTTCGCTCACTCTGTCGATCCACCCTCTCATTCACCCACTTGATGGTTTTGAGTGTCCACAAAAATGGCTTTCAATGAGCTGCCACAGCCCATAAAGCGAGTGTAAGCTATTAGATATTATTCATCAGGTTGTTATTATTTAGTTTTGGAGAGACAAGTGGATAAGAACGGAAAGATGCCGATGTACTGCCTGCAAACCGCCAATCGATGCAGCTTCAGGTCTGAGGAGTCAACTTGTAGTTGTGGATTGCTTGTGAGCAGAGGTCCTTTCCTGCCTTTACTCTCACTCCTGGTCTGTGTGTGTGTGTGTGTGTGTGTGTGTGTGTGTGTGTGTGTGTGTGTGTGTGTGTTTGTGTGTGTGCGCGCGCGTGTTTATGCACTAAACACAAGCAGGAAATTACATTTGCATACACTGCACTGCACTGTAGGTCAATAACACTCTACTCCATGTATTTGAAACATGGATTTATTGTCTGCTTGCTGAAACAGTGTGGGTTTCTTGGCTCTCTGCATGCTTGAGGGTTTTGTGTGTGTACATGTTGTTGTATGGCATAAAATTTATTTGCTTGTCATACATCACACGAGTATGAAAAACAGTGTTGATTGATATTTTTTACATAGAGAAAGACAGCACGAGCACAAGTCTGAGTAAACAGATTTAGTTTGTGCAACATTTACTGTGTAACTTTGCAAACAAAGCATTCGCTAATGATTGGCAAGACACTTAATTTTCCTAATTTGTATCTAATGGATTAATATTTATAAAAGAAACATTATCATTGTATGGCTCAGTGAATCCAATTTCATGGATAAGTTTAGGACATTTCTTATTAAGGCAATCCACGCTTCACTCACTTTAAGCAACTCTGCTCCTTAAGAAAGAATAGTTAAACCAACAACTCTCATCTGCATGATTGATCAACTGTGGGGTAAAAGCAGTGGGACTGTTCACTTCAGCATCGTGTATGTAACAGACGGCACCAGACATGAGCGCAGACACTGTGTGGCAGTTTGTGTTTGTGTGTCTGCGTGGGTAACAGTCGTGTCTCAAAGTGAGTGTGCTATTGACAGCTGTCACCTTCTCCATGAGCTGGCGAAGTTGCCTGCTGCGTGGGTCGCGGTTACACATGTTCTGAGCCGGTGCGACCACGGTGCAGATACACTTCCCATCTGCGTCCTGTGCTGAGCTGTAGATCTGCCAGCCCTCCTCTGGGCTCGGGTACAGAGCCTGCAAGAACACAGAGACATATATATCTTAGAGCAAGTGAGCAAGTGAAGGAACTGGTTGCTTCTGACTGCCGTTGTTTATCTGTTGCTACCAAACAGGCTTTTCAAAATGCAGGGGGGCAGACACGATATTTTATTCTGCCAGCACGCATCAACTGTAATCTGAAAAGTGTTCCACCCGTATAAAACATTTCTAAACTAATAAATTTATCTAATACTTGAAAGTGTTTTAGAAAGTGTTTGGAGGAAAAAAGACTCTTTAATACATTCCATATCGTGATTAGTTGTGCCCATTCTGTCACCATAAGTTAGCCGTGGAGTCATAATTTCTCCATGGCATTCTCTTTGCAGTCCTATCAGAAGTTTCTCTTCCCCAAAGGCAATTAATGGCAATTGATTCCTCCAACTCCTCAAAATCACTTGCAGTCTAATTTTAGTATTAACTGAACAGCAACTTAGAGCGAAAAGGCGAAACCAGAGACTGACAGAGGTGCTGCTCACAGCAGTAAAGACAAGAGAAAAGAGGATAAATGATTTGGATGGAAGAAAAGGAAAAAAAATAAGCAGAAAAGGTTCAGATTAAGATAAGACAAGAGAAATGCTGGAAAATACACAAAGGGTTTCAAAACACATCGGCACAACAGCACTAGAGTAACATCTCGATGGAGAATGAACAAAGACAAAGATAAATGGGAGGAAAATGGAGGTTTCAAAGAAAAGAGGAAGAAGGACGAATCTGGCCGGGCTGTGTGAAAGCAGAGCATCTAATAAGTTTGGACAAGGAGAGGAAATGGAGCTGTTCGGGATCGATAATGCAGGCCGTTACCAGTGGAGGAGGGGTGAGGCTGAAAGGGTGGATGTCTCTCTCTGACTAATCCAATCAAAAGTAGTGCTGTGCGTTTGCAAGCACACGTATACACACAGTTTACGCAAAGGCCCGGCCGGGACGATCCGTTCATTCACACGACATCTACACACACTCAGCATATAAAGCAAAATGTAATGAGAAAAGGAGCAGCCATTTTAGTGATGAAATTAAAGACCCATCCACATAAGTGGAAGGAAGAGGCTGGAAATAAAATCATGCGTCTCGGCTCTGTGCCTCTCTCCCGCTCTGCTCAGAGCTGTGTTGTGCTCTGCTCTCGTCTCCTTGGGTCGGGGGATCAGATTAAAATGTCTTGGGGGACGGGGGGACTGTGTGATTGGAGTGTAAAGTAGCAACCACCCTGCGAGCCAATGTGCTCACTGTCACATCTTGTCACTCCTGCCAATCCCTTGGCACTCAGGCACCCCCTCTCTCCCTTTCCTCTCCTGCACTCACTGCTTTTCCCTCTTCCTCCCCCTCAAAATGAGTGAATTTTAAATCTGACTTAGTCCAAATGAAATGTGGGAAACAGACTATAGCTGCATGAGTATGACAATCACATTGTACATTTAATTCTTCAGAATATTTTATCTGTTTCATTATATTCAAGGTATATTAAGTAGACTCATATAATGGGAAAAAAAATCGACATTTTATTCAATTAAGTAGAGTAATATTCTATTCCCATTTTCTATTCATACAGTATTACATACATACATTAGCAATAATTCAGTATGACTGAATGTCTACTGTGCACACAAATGACTCACAGTGGAACTTATTGGCACTCTGGCTAAATTATCATTCCATTATTCTTAATATTGATGCATATTTAGGAGTCGGTGTGAAGCCACTCCCTGCAGTGACTTGCACAGTTTTCAGTCAGTCAGCACCTTTCTCATTATAAGTCATCTTTGAGGCAATCCAGCATCAGAAGGCTGTTAGGTGGAGAGATGTTAGAGGTCTGCAGAGGCCAGAGTTAGAGCTAAGACAAGACGAAAGAGGCAGTCTACACCGCAGGACCTCCTCCGATTTCTTTCAACTGTCTCTTTCACTCTGCCATTGCCTTGGGGAGAGATTCTTTTCTTCTGTCCTCTGCCTGCTTCTCACTCACTGTCAGGACTTGTGTTTTATTGCAGCATGTGTGTGTGAGTGCTTATGTGTTAAAGTATTTGCGCGTGCATGGCTGTGTACAGTACATCTGTACATTTGTTGATGCACATGCACAAACAATATATAGAGTATTTGCATGAATTCCAATAGACTTTCATCATGCATTTACTTGTGCTGGTTTAGCCACTGATTTACCCCCAAGAGGGTTTGTTTGGAATAATCCTTGCAGCTGTAAAGCGTGATTACTGCAGAATGGAGGAGAGCATATGCAAGGCTACTATGAAATGATTGTAAGATAGTGGATCGTGAGGGCACAGCATGACACACCGACTTCTCATTACAGTTGATACCCTGTGGTGTTAACAGGTGGAGGTTAGCTTGCTTCAAACAGCAGAATCCACTTAAGTTACTCACTTCGAGGGTATGTGCAGCCTCCTGCCTTCAATAAAATTACCTCATATCCATACATGTGGGGGTTGTCTGCCTACGCACCAGATATTCACTTTTGGTCAAAAAAGATTCTTGCGAACTGATGCAGAAGTGCGCATCAATATTTCATACTGATATAATCCTGAAATGAAGCCACAATTGTCGTTACAATGGCTTTTTAAAATGATATGTTACATAGTGGGCAGCAGCAATAAGTTGAGAATTCAACTTAGAAAGTGCTACTGGAGGCATGTCAGCGCCATTATCATAATACTTTCTTCATTATCCGATGTGTTTAAACTCATGCTGTGCTCCTCATATGCTCTTCGCAAGCCAGGGAGTTTTTATTTTTTTACAGCGACAGATCTTCTCCCCTCTTCATTAATGTTTCATAAATGCTGGGCTGAAATTAAGAGCTTATTTGAATCAGTTCCAATTTCATTACCACCCACCTATCCATTCTGCACTAACTTCTCCCATTCTCATCACAGTGTGGCAGTTTAGAGAGCAGGAGGGAAGAGGTAATTCTTAAATGCAAATGTGCTATATGCTTTGTGCCCGAACCGTTGCAAGGAGATCTATATATCAGCCCTCATAAGCAACTGATCTCCCGGTGTGCGAGTATTGAACTTGAATATGTTTTGAAACACTGGGTTATTTATGTAAATACAAGTCTCCTCGCTGCAGTGAAGAGTGGGTCATTGACATTGGCTCATTTAACATATTGCTCACACCATGCAGCCAGATATCCCATTAGTGTGGGAAAAAACAACTTCCTCAATATGTAATGTTATCCGTAATTATATCCAGGGTAAGTAGAAGGAAATGAATGAATAATGTTTGCATACCGCAGGGAGGTCAGGCACCAGAGCGTTTACATTTGAGTAGTGATGATAGCGTAACCTGTGCTATGATCATCATGCTATCAGTTGCGGCTAGCTGGGAGCACTTCAGGTCTGGGGATAATCCTCTCCTCCCAGACATAGACGGTGGTTTCAGGAGAGAGGAGGCATTCAGTTCACCGTCCCAGAAATTCATCCATTAGATGTGAGGGATGAAAAAGAATATGTAAGTGCCAGATTTGAAGCTGTCACAGTCATGGCTGCCATGCAAAAAAACCTATTAAGAAAGAAGACAGCAGCAATGAAAACAACACGAAACCACAGAGGGCAAGAGCGATGAAAATCAATTGGGTTTGCTCTCTAAAGTGAAAATTAGTCTTTAAGATATCCGTCTTGCCCCCTTTGCACCATCCAAGTGTTCCCTCTGTTCCCATGACATCACATCTGACAGCCTGAGACTATGAAGTCCCACCATCAACTGTTGGCATGTCTTCCACCTCAACCTCCCATCGTTCCAACAGAAATCTGATTAAAGTGTGATTTACTGATACAGTGATAGGCAGAGGAGGACGAGTTGTGGTTTGAGAAAGGCTGACAGGGAATAGAGAGATGGCTCTAATTTCCTCAAATGCTGCCCAGTTGCAATGCTGAATGACAACTTCGGTTAAATCCCTGCTGAGAGAGGGGAAGACGAGATGAGATGAGGAGGTGTGGCCATTACTAAGCTAAAAAGAAGTAACTAAATGCTATTCCAGTAGTTTTTCTGCCTCCTGTACACTGCAGACAAGAGATTCAGATTAGATGTGTCTGTGTAGTTTAGTAGCAAAACTAACTAACCAACTTGTGCCATTACCTGAGTGCTTAACAGAGTGCAAATAAGCTCAGAACTCTTGCGCTGTTAATGATTCAAAAGTTCGTAGGAATTATCCAATTAGACATTCGAGCTGCTGGTGGTATCACTGTCGAGTGTTGCGGGATGGACTTCCTCTGGCGTTTCATTAGACCGACCCTGGAGCTGGCTGCTGTAAAGCCAGAGCTAAATGAGATCATAAATCTACAGCTCCATTCTTTATGAGCATGACGGGAAGTCTATTATAACTTTCATAAGCAGCAGGCAGAATGGGCAAACAGGCAGAGGCAGGCACGAGTCCTGAGATATGAGGAGAGGGCTGACCGCTGCACTGGGAACTGAGCTTGCCGTCATATCTGAGAAAGTGCAACACCTCAGAGGATGGACAGAACAAGAGAACTGAGATATAGTTGTATGGAGAGAAAGAACAAAGCGTGGTGAAAATGTAGGAGGCGTCAAGGTGTGATAGTCTCAAGGTAAGGATAACAAAGTAAGGGCTAGTTCCGATGTAATCTATCTCATTCTTCCTTTTCCATTCTTCGATGCTAACTTTGTTTATTCAAGTTCTTCAGCTTCACTTTCCTCTCCCTCAACTTAATTCAATTCAATTCAAAGGGGCCTTTTTGGGATTGAAAGCAGACGTTTACATTGCCAAAGCAAGTTTGAAATAAAACAATAAATAATGAACATCAACAGAAGATTTGGCTGTTAGAAAAGTACAGTATATACCCAGATATGTAAAAAATACATTTTAATAATGTAGAAAAATTTAGACTTAAAGTTGAAAATATTATTTTTTTATATTTATATAAACACTGCAACCTCTTACTTTTTTAAAATAAATAAATATGTTTTAAGATAATCATAGAGCCGGAAGAATATTGGTTGGCTGATATTGGCCTATCACAGGTATTACTATCTGTGTATCTGTTAAACAGAACATAATGCAGAAAAAAATGTTGGGGTAATTTGTAGTTATTAAGATCCCAGTGAAGTTTACTTCAGTGCACTGATGTCATTGTGACAATAAAGTTTATTGTTAGACTGTAAAATATCCTGCCTGGTACATGTCTTTGTCAAGTCAGGTGTTTGATGACCACTTTTGAAAAAATGTATGTTTACAGACAGTATATATTCTGTACATATGAATAAATATCAGAAGTTTTTACTTCTTAATATCGATATCAGCACCAGCCCCAAAAATCCAGTATAGGTCGGACCCTAGATATTTATGCTGTATCTATGTACAGTATGTGTGTCAGTCTACAGAGGTCAGTACTACAGCGCACTAATCCTCCTACTGTATTTGCCCAGCAAATGTGGAAGGTTTTTGTTGCTGTCCATAGTTCAAGGTCTTTTGGGAGGTTTCGGCAGTTTGATTTCCACATCTTGCCGTGTGTATTAGGTGCACATTGATTCTTCTCTGGGGACCCAGGTGTGCCTGTGGCGGCCTCTCTCCATGGAGAGGCCGTGCTCACTGAGTCTGTACACAGCCAAGGTTTTTAGTGGTTTTGGGCTGGTCACAGTGGTCAGGTAATCTGCCACTGTTTATTCTCTGTTTGGGGCCAGATAGAATTCCAGTTTGCTCTGGTTTTTGGCTGATTCTTTCTAGTGTGTCAAATAGTTTTCTTTTTGCCGTCTTAGAATTTGGTTTAGTCTCATGGGATTTCTGTCTGAGGGCTCTGCTTGTGTCCCAGTAGCAGCTGGCTGATGGGGCTTCTCTCTAGGATCTCTATGAGGTTATTGATTATATTAGGGTGACTGTCTTTTAGGTTATTATAAAACTTAATGTTTTATAATAACCCCCCCCCCCCCCCCCCCCCCCCCACCAGCAGACTGATGTTTAATGCCAGACATTAACTTCTCTCATTGCTTGTCCCCAGCAAAGTAGCGACATCTGTCCCTGCTACACAGAGCCTAGTTCTAGCTAAACTAGGGCCAAACAATCAGATCTAATTTTTCCCATTTGCCGGATTTTGCTTTAATTGACTGCATAAAATAAACATGAAAACACACACCCGCACTCTTCAAATGACCAATCAGTCAATCCTCAATCCACAGGCCAGCTGCTGGCCTTTAAAATAAAACTCAATGAAGACTCCTGCTGAAGTCCCTGGTCTCTCCTGCTCCCAAGTAAAACCGATTACCACAATCAGCGCAGCATGGTTGCCAGTCAATAATATGACTCATAAACTCATCATGCCCCTCTCCCTGCTGCCTCCTTATTCCTCCCCGCTGCCTCCCACTCCATCACTCCCATGACTGCCACCTCTCCTGTGTGGTGTCCTGCTCACTTTCCATCTGTGGCTCACTCACTCCAATCCAGATCACACTTGGATGACAGCAGGGGTGGGCAGATGCATGAAGTGTTTTTTGAAGTGGGGGGCTCACTTGGAGAATTCTTGGAGAAGTGACAGAAAATGACACTCAACAATGCTCAGCACTTACAAGCAAGCAGTTACAGCTTTATACTTTTTGGAGCAGGCTGCTAGCACCTTGCCAGGTGCCCTGGTGAAGAGCATTTGGCATCCACTTTGTTGTTAGACGGGTACAAGATAGCTCTACCATGGCTGGTGTTAAACAGAGGAGGGAGATGAGAGTGGCAGGGCAGACAGTGTGAGAAAACAGTGTAAACTGTGAGAACACAGTCAGTGCTTCATTGGTGGAGTATATGGATTGCAGAATCGTGTGAATTGTGAGATCATCAAATTGCTTTCAAAAGGCAAAGCAATGATTCAGGCTTAAGTTCAGCTGGTTGGAAATGACACTGTTACGGCAAATGAGCCATGTCAAAAGCCCGATTACTAGCCCAATATAGTCTGGAATCAATAAGGCTTTGTACACACACAGACTATTACATAATTAGTTAATGTATCAAAACAATTTAAAATGATATTACAAGATTGGCTTTTGCTGAGATCCTGGCTCTGCACACCACTTCACATTGACAAGGCAGTAGAGGACACCTGTCAGGGTCTGAACTTGGATAAATTTGGGATGAAGGCATTACGATAAACATAAAAGCCAAGTACTCAAATAAAAATCTGCAGCGGTCTTTAATCTTTAATCCATAGCCAAGAATCGATCTTTACAATCTGCTTTATTGGATTGCACACTGGATGTGATAAAGTTTACAGTCCCACACCTCGACAGACAGAGGCTGGGTGACCCCAATCAGATTCGGAGCCCCGGCTCTTTGTATGCTGCCATTTGTTGTTCCATGCTGCCTTTTGATGGGGAGAGTATTTTCTTCACTCTTCTGCCTCCACAGCTTTCTTATTTTAGATATCAAAGGGAAAGTAAACACACACACACAAACCCACGCACACACAGTATACAACCACAGTATACATTATACAGGTTTATGATTTATTTATGCCCATCTCGCACACACACATGCACGTATAAACCTAAAGTTTTTCTTGATAATTTGGTGTCTTTTTAATGTGCTATCTAGACTTAAAAAAAATTACACAGAGCGCAATTACTGCTTAATGGGTTTATGTCTTGTTACTACTGTAGAGCAGACAGACGTATCTTCTGACTTTAACTTGTAGATTACACCAGGGCACAATTCTTGGACTGGTCTTACTTTTATTCGACATCTTCTGACATTGTTTATAAGTATGATGGCTCTGTTCTATGCTGATGACACACAGCTTAATTTCTAATTCTCAGTTTTTCAAGGCTGACCACACTCCCCTGAATTATTTCATGCATTACAGATGGATGGCTCAGAATTTCCTTCAGCTAAATGCGTGGCAAAGTTAAAGTTGTTATTTTTGGTGATTAACATGTTGCAAGACAAACTGAGCAGTGTGTAAAAGAGCATTCAGGGTTGCTTCTTCCACTTAAGGATTGAATGGTAAATAACATACTTTATTATATTTACACATTATTGTACTCGTTATACTTACATTTATTATATAATATATACACATTACACATTCACACTGTGTAATTATGCTTTACTTATACTTCCTATCTATCATAATATATTTATATCATCCTTAAATAATGTATTCTACTCTGTATACGTATCCTTATATACATAATTTATATGTGTACAGCATATCCTCCATAATTGCGCCTATCCTGTAGAATTCCTGTTTGTACCTTATGAAGTTCATGTCTCTCTGCAATTATATTTATACATATTTATACTTTTCTAGTATATAACTATACACCATGTGTGTATTACAATCATGGGTGCAGCTTTCCATCTTGGTCATATCTGTATATGTGAAAGGTGAAATGAGTGTGTGGTCTTTTTTTAATTGTATTTTCTTTTATTCTATTTTTGTCTTGCTGTGTCTCTTTTCATTTGTTATCCATCATTCAATCACTTATTTTCACTCTGCCTCTTCTGTATCAAGAAAATGGAGTTTGAGGGGTCAATAAAATCTTATCCTTATCTTATCTTATCTTATCTTATCTTATCTTATCTTATCTTATCTTATCTTTATCTTATTTATGTAGAATGTATTTTACCTTTGAAACTATATGCTACTTCCAAGGGCATTTTGGTATCCAACCATCACTGAAAGCCTAAACTGTGGAACAGTTTTCCTGCTAATGCTGCTGAATGTGTCGGTGTATTCAAGCTTTTATATCTAGTAAAGGTAAAACTTAATAACTACCTGAAAAATGTATGTTAAATTTACCTCTATCATACTATTTATTTCCTTATTGTTGTATTTTTACACACAGTACTTTGTGAACAATGATTCTGAAATATGTTATACAAATACTGTTGAAGATACGTTTCCTATTACATTGACTGTAATCAGGATTTTGTATGAGCACAGCCTGGCAGGTTTACAGCTTATCTTGGCTTGACCAGCCACATCAGTTCCATGTAAGAGTTCCAGGGTCTCTACCGCTCATTAAGGAACATGGTTTTGCACTATCCAGATGTTTACAAGCATCCAGGCAGTGTTGTGCTCAGTGCCATCTCAGAAGGGCCCATAAAAACTCAGTCAGCTGTGTTGTTGGATCAGCTGGTAAGGAGACAGGCACAGAAAGCAAGTGAAGCAGACTTTGAAAATAGCTCTGAGCTGGGAGAATATGGGACGCAGCATGCATGGGTGCCAGGGTAGGGAGCAGCCATGCAATGGCCACTGGCACACTAGCACCCGAGTGTCACAAGAGCGTAGCTAGATCGTCTTTGATTAGAGCTCTAAACATTGTGTGAGTCACGACTGCTTCTAAGATCATCACAGGCAAATGTCTCATCAATAGTGATGGGACTTTGAGGCGAGGTTTTACATTAAAGTTTTATTCGCTGCCATTGTTTATGAGGAGGGATTATTTCTGTCTCAAAGCGAGGACATTTCCCATCACAACAGAATGTCAGACTGTAATAATTCCTGGCACCATCAAACTGCCTCATCAGTTTTGATGAAACTTTGATGAAATGAACTTCAATAGCAGCATTTCTTCCTCCATTGGTTGTGAATGAGGGTTGCCTGAAAGAAAATAACCACTCATAACTATGTAGAATATTCTATTGTATCCAGTCTTTTGTAATGCAAATGATAAGGCTCCCAGTCATGAGGCTTGATTAGAGTGAGTTTACTGAAAAAAAAACCCCACCAAAAAACCCCCCAAAAAACTTTTTTTTATTCCTCTTGACCCTAAACAGTAAAAAACAGCTATAGAAAATAAATGAATGGCTTCCGGACCACACCACCCAGAGAGAAGTTGGTCTCCTACAGGAATATAGAGTTTGGTGCAGGAGATAATTAAAACTGTTGGATTAGATTATGAATTTAATTATGTTGTGCTCAAACTTACTTTCTGAGATACATACATGCTGCAGAGATAACAAAACCTGTTACCCTGTGCAAAGACACCTTTTCCTCCAAGGAAAAAATCCCAACCTGACAGCTCACTGCAACATTAAGGGCGACACAAAGTGGCGGATTGATGTTTTAACGAACCGTTATAAATTATAAAACATCTCTTCGAACAGATGGACCTTCGCCCCTGAGACGAGAATGCCTAAACATTCTCAGAGTACACGTTTAAGCGCACAAACATAGACACATACACATGCAGTCTGCACGCACACACGCACGCACACACACACACATATCCAGATGGTCGCGGATCTCTTGGGACGTTCAATTTCGTTCAATCATTTCATTAGACCAAGGCATTTGCTTAATGGGTAGGGTGCCATAAAAACACACTCAGGATAGAGGCAAAGGCAATCATTAACCGCTGATGAACCAGAAAATGTCTAATTCATTCGTCTCCACGATAGTTCTCATGGTCTCTCCTACCATCAGCACACTAAGACAGAAAAACATAGAACTTTAATATTTGTGTGTGTGTATAAACAAAACACCTTAACAAAAATGCCTTTTTTTGTGACAAAACACCTCTAATGCCCTTTCTGTATGTATGACCTCCCTACAGGCCAGAGTGTTGGATTAAAGGAGAGGAGGATTGAGAGGATTTGGAGACAAGCAGAATGAGGGAGAAATAAGACGTACTCGAAACTGTAACATTGTCTCAACCTCCCCGTCTTCCACATCACCTCTGAATCTGAGCACCATCCTTCCCACCCTGGAGGTCCCTGACAGATGGGATCAGCCTGAACATCACTCAGAACAGCTCCCTACCTCCCGTCACCCCGGCAAAAAACATATGATTTAGCACGGCCGTCCACACTGCACCCTCCGCCTCTCACCATCACTCACAGTCACAAGCTCACAATTCAGCATCATTACACTTAATGTGACTCACCCAACAACATGTGCATCATTCACGTTTGGTTGAAACATTGCTCTCGCATGCATGTCTACTTCCACCATCTCTCTCTTACTAGTACAACACAGACCCTCGAAGTCCCTCTTCCATCAGTGCTCCCTTCTGTAAAGCCCCTCTATCTGTAGTTAATCATGTAAACACACACTAACTCACATGCTCGTGTCTTCCCAATTCTTCACTATGTCCCTCTGTCTTCTGCTGTGTCACTCTTTCATCTGTTATTTTTTCTTTCTTACATTTACAATAAGAGCATGCACAAACAAATGCAGAGCAAACACACTTGCAGAAAAACAAAGAAAGTCATACGCACGCTGACAATCCTCTCTGAGGTGCCCCCTCTGGAGATGGTGGTCCCGTTGAGCCCCACCAGAGAGGGCAGAGTCTGAGACATCCAGTTGGTCACCATGGCCATGGTGCTGAGCACCGCCCCGATCTTTAGCATGGGGACGCTCATGTTTGCTTCCTGTGGGGCCCCGGCGCAAACGGCCCTACAGCCAGCCCTACCCTACCCTGCCCTGGACCTTCGGCTCCAGTCAACCCCTCTCTGCTCCAGACAGTCTAGGCAGGAAACCAGCCAGTCAGCTTCTGCCTCAACCTGAGCAGCAGCCGAGCCCCCAGAGCTGGTGAAGCACAGTTACCAGACTGGCTCAGTCAAAGGGACAGCCAAAGACCGGTTAGAGGAGAGCAGCTCACATCCAACAGCATCACGCTGGAATCTTCCCTCTCAGAGTGACTGCCTCAGCCTCACCCCCTCCCTCTCTCTCACTCTTTTTCCCTCTCTCTCACTTCCTCACTCTCCCCTTGTCTCTCCCTTTCTCTCTCCCTCCCTCTCTCTTACCCTCTCTTCCTCAAGATGCAGAGCTGCGCATTGGCTGCCTCTCTTTCTCATCCCCTCCCAATCAGCCTCTGCTCCATCCTTGCCAACCCTGTTTTGCATGCAAGTATCCATTCTTTTCCTCTCCTCTCTTTCTCTGACATTTGGCTGTTCTTTTATGACTCACATCTTGGCGTGTGTGTGTGCACACACATTTCTGAGGCGTGGAGATCAGAGAGAGACTGATTTCAGAGGGCTGATCTGTGCTCTGTTATGTGACATGTGTGCGCCCAGGGCTTTCTCGGCACAGTAGACTGTCCTGCAGCCTCACCAGACTGTCTGTGCTGGATGGAGGACTAATGATATAGAGGGGTGGGTGGATGGATATATTGTTGGCTGAGGGCTCATGAGGGGAGACATAGGCTGGTGGTTTTGCAAGATTTTAATGTGGAAGAGAGCTGGGTGCTCCTGCTTATGACTGCCTTTGACAGCTTATCCATCATCCTGCTTCATGACATACTCTAAATCTGGCTGTAGCTTGCGCTTTGACAGTATCTTACCAACTTCACTCTGCCTGAGGCAGAACCATATCACCATAGTCAGTAACAATGTGTTCTTGACACTTACTGTCTAAAATGTTACTGTGGCTGATGCCCTAAAAGTAGTGCATGAATGAAAATTGGGACGAAGATTGACATAAAGGGTGGAATTGTGGTTTGTAGAAGCTATTAAAACACACATATACATGTAAAACTGATAAATAAAGTGTGGATTTGCCCACACCTGCAGGTATAGCATCCTTTCCTTGAATAAGGGGGATTACAGGTTCTTTTTCAGGTGGTATATTTTTACCATTGTTTTATTACTTTAATCCAAAGGGCTTTACCTTTCAGCACAATCAGCCAGTGTCAGATTTCAAACCAATCTCTTCGCTCCCAATTTTGGTATCATTTCACCTCTGAGACTGTGCCTCAAGCCTGATTTGAGCTTATTTCATGACAGACTCCACACTTGTTCTGTAGTTTAGATCGACCTTTTGGATGTGGGGCACGTATTTTGTCTCCCAATCGCAGCTGTCTGAATCTACACCAATGGGCCAGATGGAATGAGGTATTGATATGTGGATTGAAGGATTCCTAAAATTTCTCCTCGAAGCTTGAAGTCTCTCCTTGCATCAATTTACTAGACACTGGGCAACTAGCAGTGTCGTGTTGCGCCCTAAACAGCCATGCATAATGATGACAGAAGGCCTACTCAGACAAAACGGCCAGGTCATCTCCATTTCTTGCCTGGTTCCTGGTCTGCTGACTTATTCATTTTGTCAGCCATGGATGGGCTCCCCTCCCCACCCAGTCACATCAGGTGAGTGATATGGGCTGTGTGGGGTATACTGTGAAGTGATATGGGAAGAGACAGCTTTCTGAGCCCCAGCCAAAAAATGTCAGCCCTCTTCAGCTCACCTGCTGGCTCCCACATCAGTCTCGCCTCTGTCAGCTCCTCTATTTCTGCAGCAAGACTGCCCCCATGTGGTTAGCAGTGGAAATGCAGCCAATGAGCTATCAAACACAGAGCCAGATAGTCGGCCAGTGTCTGTCATGGTTGTTGTGCAATACTGAACCTGGTGACAGGTAGTTGTAACTTTATGAGAATGTGTCAAGAAAATGTATGCGGAAATGAGGCAACACTATTTAGAATTACTCTGCTCCATTTCTAAAAGGGATTAAAGTGAGCCAAAACAGAGGATGCAAAGTAATAACATACACTCTGCTGCTGGTTTCGTAATAGGGTTAAGCCAGACGTATCTTCTAATTTAATTTTTAATGTGATTTGTTATTTACATAAAAGCTGATCTCTGCAATACTTGAAGTCTACAGCTAAAAATGTATATCTGATCAATAAATATACTGTGCATATTAATATTTATAAAGAAATTATTATTATAAATTTGAATGCAGTGATGTTTACTATATGTTTTTGCTTGCAAGCTTTGCATGTTTGAGGACAACTGTGTTTTGTAATGGGCTCATTCTCTGAAAAGAATGCAGTTATTGTCATACTCACATGGTGGCAGCAAAGATTTACACATGGATATAGACGTCCTGTACACTGGTATCTGTATTTAACCAAGCTCCCGTACACAGCCTCCTCAGAGGAAACCTAGTACCAACGTGAGAGGGCTAAATGAAAGAGAAAATCTTTCAGGATTGTTCTTATTGATGCACCATTTTGGATAATTAAAGGGAGCAGCCACCCCATGTACAGTACAACTGTGGCCATTGTTGGAGAAGTACGCTGGATAATTCACTGCGACTAGAACAAAAAATCCATCTCCACAGCACAATCATTCCCCTAATTTTCCTCCGGTGGCTCCAATTTGTACAGTTTGACTGCCGCATATGTGCCTCATAATGCCTTATGCAACAGTTTGGATGAAATAGAAAATGCAAAGACAGCAAACACACACACACACACACACACACACACACACACACACACACACACACACACACACACATTACTCTACACTTGTGAGGACCCCATTTGAAATAATGCCTTCCCCATCCCCTACCTCACTACTTCTATCATCTGCACTGTATGATGGTAATAAAGTTTTGTCAATACAATATAATTATTTTTCTTTTCATTTAGAAAGACTGATAATGTGAAACGTCCTGTCTGATTTTTTCAGAACCATTTCATCAAAGGAAGTTGCAATATACAGATATATATATATATATATATATATATATATATATATATATATATATATATATATATATATATATATATATATATATATATATATATATATATATTCATATTTTTTCATTTTATTTTCTCATATTTTCTATTGACCGATTCGAGGGCATCCTGATAGGGACCGCAATAGCAGTGCTGTTACTCTGCTAACAAACATCCCGTCACTCTCCCAGCTTGCAAATACTGATTAATGTTCCTGTGGCCCGCTTGAAAACATCAGCTAACCATCAGCTCACATAAAGAGTTACCTGTAATTTAGTGTAGAGAAAATAATAATTAGAAATGTATCTTTATTGTATCCAGAGGGAGAAGCAAACATAGGCTATCTTTTGTTTGTTGTCCCTGCTGTCCCCCCTGTGTCTGGGACCTCTGGGGCTTCATGGCTAGCATTTCCCTGGTCTGCCGCTCCTGCTCCCCTTTGACCTACCATTCCCTGCAATCACCATTATTTTAACTACTACCTTCCCTACCCCTACAACTATACCTAACTCTTACCACACCCTAAACCTTGTGCTTGACCCCAACCTCTTCCTTATCCCAGTGCCTAACTCCAACCCATATTTCCCATTTTAAAGTACCAGTAGCTCACAAGCAATGAAACAACACTTTTGGGAAAAGCTAAGACGGGTTGAACCTGATCACAGCCCTGAGGGGAGGAGACTATATGAAAAATAGACGGACGATGAGAGGCTTGGATTATTGTTTATTTCCTGAGGCCTAACCGACATCTTTTAAATTTTCATTAATGATGTTTTAATAGAGTGGTCTTTTCATTGGAAGAGTTTAAGGTTATTTTACTTGTGCTTGAGGACCTCTCTTGACTTAGCCTTAACTTAAAGCCAATTCTTAACCCTTACAAGAAGGACTATTTGATAATGGAGGATTTTCAAAAATATCATTATATAAAACTGCAATTGTTCAGTTGTTCCTCACAAAGTTAGAGACAGTTTTAATGAACAGCAGAGGCCATGTGTGTAACTGTGTGTAAGCTTTCTAATGATCGCAGAATAAATATTTTATGATCTTAATATAACCCACACTGTCTTGTTGTGATCATTAAATGAAAGTTTAATCCTTTAGCAACGATCTGATATAATAATCATACATCAGACATAAAGCAGTCTCAGCTAGTTACTATAGGGACTGTGGTCATGCACAGTCCTAACAATACAGTGACTTTAGATTAGACGTGAGTAAAAATCTGTATAATTACTCATTTATTAAGATAACAGATTATTACCACATTAAAAAAAATCCTAGACAAGGAGGCGTATTCCCCTCAGCCCTCTTTATTCTCTTTGTTCTTTAGCTTTCTGATTTTATATGAGAGCACACAACTCTATTCTCCTTCTAGTTTGATGACAAAGCTTTTTTTTTCTTATTAATTTGTACCAATAACAAAATGCTGTGTGCATGATGAAATAACCGAAGCCAAAGTGGCCGCCATTGGAAACAGCTACCTCATATCTTCTCTCAGAGGTTTTCACCGTTGTACCATTTTTGTCTATTTCAAGGCATCTTCTAATCAGAGACCATTGTGATTAACATATATTTGCTTTATCTCTGCGGAGTGGAGTGCACCTGAACTCCTTCAAACTTAAAATGCCTCTCACAGAGTGCAGGTCAGATGCCATCTTTTACAAAATGATGGCTCAAATAAAGGATGGGAATAATAAGTGTGATGAGAACAATCTGCCCATACCTCAACGAATTCCAGGCTTTGCCAATCATCTGTCTAATCACAAAGTCTGTTGGCAGAACAGGCTTTCATTAAATATTAGCTTGAGAGAAAGTCGGACATTTAACCTGTATTAATTTAATCCTTTTTGATTAATTTTCACAGCCATTCCTCATAATTTTCACTCTAATAATTGGCTAGCCTCATTTTTGCTGCTACTCTGCTGTGTCATTGTCTCCACTTCTCTGTCGGTGTCTTTTGTTCTCCTTCTCCGTGAATTTTATTCAACCTTTAACTCCTTTCACTCTCTGTCTTACTGTTGTCTCTCTTGGCCCCTCTGGCAATGAGAAAAAATGGCATCATATCATGTGTTTCTTCTTTACCCTGCATGTGTCTTAGCTTCTACTATTTCTGTCCTGAGCTCATACACTTCCACTGGTGATCGTAGCTGTCTTGACGCGTGCTTGGACTACATATTGTAGACATAACAACTTCTACATGCACACAGCTGTGCAGCTTTTGGGCGCCTCCACAAAGGCGTGCCAACATGGTCCTGTGCTTTATCATAAACATCTGAAAAAAATACAGTCTGCTCCTAGCCTCTGGGCATGCTCTATAAAGGGCATTTTTAATCAGTTCAAATGGTGAAAATCCCCACCAGCTGCAGAAGTGGCAGCACACCCATGGATGGCAGTAGAGCGCTACAAAGCCCTGAGGTCATAGGGACAAGTTCTGGGTGAGATAACAATACTGGGGGATGAGAAAGCACCAAACACTAGCCACATTCTCACAAAGCACCAACACACGGCAAGCTGCAGATTCACAGCTGAAATACAGGACCAAATTACACCTCAGCTAATTACACAGACCTCCTTCATAATGATGCAGAGCTGTTATGACTGAGGCAGAGAGGCTGCACACAAACCGAGCCCCCGCCTGAGCTCGGAAAGATGCTGGAGTCATCTGGGCCTAAGAATACTGGCTATTTTTCTGAGTCATAATTCATTAATTAGATGATGGACATGGAGGCCCACTGCTTTCTAAATATATCAAGATCAAAATCAGCTTAAACAAAGCGTGACCTGATTACCATAGCAACTATTTAAATGGCATAAATAGGCTGTACCCCAGGGTTCAGGCAGGCAAACAGTGGTGTGCTTTCAACATGGAGTGTTTAATCTATTAACGGCTCCTGTGGGCCTTTGATTAAGGAAACTCATCTGGGCTTTTACATTTTATAGTAGCGACTGAGACCACAGGAGGACTATAGAGTACACAAGCATCGACTCCTGCGCACGGAAAGTAGAGACAACACATCCTAGTGAGTTGAATATGTTCAATAATTCAAGCTGGGATCATTCACCACAAATGAGGTAAGACCACTGATCCACAGTTTTTAAATCATGATAAGATTATGCATGAAGATCTTACATGAAAGTCAGTAACGTTGCATGTTCAGCTTGCATCACCATAGTTTGAAAAGATTAGGCACTATGATCTCATAGAGACAATAAAATATTTGTTTGTTTAGTGTGTTTTCATGTAAAGCATGTGTGTTAATTTTCTGTGTTTACATATGCATGCTTGGATTTGTTTGTCCGTGTCGATGCTTCTCCGTGTTCGTGTCCACTTGCATGAGCTGCACTTTCTCTCCACTGAGCTGTGAAATGTCTACAATACCCTCTAATGGTGCTTGCCACAGTGGTGTGTGAGAGACCCAGTTGAGCTGTGACATGTACGTAATATACAGTGTCTCGGCACAATTGTATGAAACAAAAGTAAGGAACGAACACTGCCGGTGGCTAAACCTGATAGTGCTTAAGTACAATAATGTTAACAGGTGAGAATCTGTCCTTCCAGTGGGAAAGCTTGAGAAAGAAAATCAATGCAGTAAGTGTGTCTGCCTGGTTATATTGACTGTAACACACCTACAATACCCTGTGGTGAGTCCATCCATTCATTGTCTTCACAGAGTGGCCCTTAGAACCCATCTAATCAGCCCACACTTACGGCAAGGAGACGCATTCATAACACACTCCTACAAGAAAACCCATATATTGATGTTAATCTTATAACATAAATAAAAACAATATGATTCAGACCCTTAATGCATTATTTACATTCGGCCCCAAAAGAAAATTAATTACATGGTTAAAACGTCAATTTAGTAAATGTCTCTACAGTGTTGCATAAAAAGAGAGAATACTATTGTAACCATTTTCCCCCCAAATACCTGTCCATTTACAATTTATTTTCCAGATCAGAAAGGTGTGACTGACCCTAGATCAGTATTGAACCACAACAGTGATGGTTGTTGTTTTCCAATAAATAACATACAGAACTTCTTTTCAATCTATAACAGTTTACTTGCTTATAAATGTAATTTCTATTATTACTATTAATTTGGCAAATGTATAGCTTTGTCTCGCTATATTGTTTTTAACTTCAAAAATAACGTTGCCATGCCTTGCCTAAAGATTTTGGGTAAAAATAAAAATCTTGGTGTCAAAATTCAAACTACCAGTACATTTATTTGATATCTTTAGTTACTAGTTACTTTGCAGATTATTACTCGTGAAGCGTAATCAGACAATGTTATGGGCAGGGCATTGAATGAGAGCTCAGAGTGGTGACTACAGACTAAAGAGAAAGGAGGTTGCATCAGAACCAAATTAGTGCATTTTTACATTCATTTATTTTATCTGCATTAGGTCACAAAAAACGCAGATCCTGATACTCGAAATATATCGGTCCCCGGTATCCCACAAGGCCGATAATTGGATAATCTACTCTGCAGTCTACTCAGTGACTAGACTAGACTGAATAGGTTTGTTCGACAGACATTCCAACATCTAATCTTCTATTTCTAGTTTGAAATTTTCAGAAACACATTGTTGAAGCAGCACACCTGTTTTTTCCCAGATTGTTCAAAGCATTTTTTTGCACTTGACACAGTGAAACAAGAAACTGTTCCTATTCAAATCGGCACAGATTGTGATGCTAAGCTTCAATTTCTTTTACCAATGACTGGTGACTTCTCATTTTTTCTTATTAACTGCTGCTCAGAAGTATCTTTGTCTCTTCCTCTTCAATCATTCACTCTGGCTGTATCACTGTACAGTGCTTTGTTCTCCATGAACAAAACATTACGTTCCCTCCAAAAGCTTCTTACAAAATAGCATCTATTTGTAAAGAGGACTTTCTACTACCTAAAGGCACTGAAGATCATTCAAAAATATAGCGTAGTCCTCTGAGTCATCTGATTGTACTGAATCAAGCTTTTGTGACAGGCAATTCCACACTTTTGAACTGCAGTGTATCAGAAGGCAAGACTGCAGATCAGAAACCCCGACACATACATCTTAACCTTCAGTGTTTACAATAAGACTCAAAAATCTCTCCTTGTTAAGTGAAGATGATTTTTCAACAGTAATGCATATATATATATATATATATATATATATATATATATATATATATATATATATATATATGTATATATTGGGCATATACAGATATTCCTTATTTGCTTGTATTGGATATTTGGTATGAATGAATGGCTGAATCTCAGATAGCTCAATCAGGGACAACCAGGGCGCCACATTTCACTCAAGGCTAGCTAAAGAAAAGGCCTGATCAAAGCAATAGAGAAGAACGACATGCGGCAATCAGCTGCCATGCATTCTGCAGAACAGCACGGCTCTCGCCACTGTTCTGCACCTACTCATGCCAACAGAACAGGCTGAATACGACTCAGTGTAGCACTTCCTGTGCTAAGTGTGCCCAGTTGAATTACCCACTCACACATATGCACATGCATAGAGAAACGCATTCACACACACAATTACTATGATCATCTCCTGGCTGTATGACCTGATTACCAGTGTTCCACAAAACCAACCCTTTTCTGGTCCAACAGCAGAAAGCCGCTGCCACATCCTGACCTTTTCTTCCACCCAGCTAATCAAACATTCTCTCTGTTGCGTAGGGAAAGCTGTAAATGGAGTAATTACTGACAGCAAATTGGGAATCTTCAGCCCGGCAGAAAGGTAGCTGAGGCTCAAAGAAAGCATGCTAATTGAGACTGACCCCCCATGGCCACTCGCCTCTACAAAATGCCCTTCACTGAACTTGTGTGCTGGCCTTGTCAGGATCACCCAGAATGATTGAGGTTTTTCATCCAGATGGTAACTTGTCTTCTGCTGAGCACTGGCAACCAACTTCTTTGAGCAGTTCAGCTCGGTTTTAGACAGAAATACTGGTAAAAAACCAATCTATGTTGGCATGCTAATATTTACAAATCTGTATTAGGCCTCTATAAAGAATATTACTTTATCTGCTAAGAGAATTTTTAAATCCTTGAGTGCTGTTCCATTGTCTTTTTACTGCACTGGCAAAGTGCTTTGTTTCATCAATGACGCATTCTTATCTGCAGAAGAGATGAGAGCTGATCTTAGCCGTGTACCTAGTGCCTTGTTAGATGACTAAAGAGACAACTGGTGGACAAAGTGTCTGCGTTTTTCTCATTTGCTCTCTGTCTGAGTCATTGTTTACAAATATCACCCACTCACAGAGTCAAGGTATCACCATGATTAACCAATCATCATGGTAGGTTACACAAGGGGAGAAGAAGCACAGGAGATAGACAGAGAGGTTAAAGACGAGACTGTGATGTTTAGGAGAGGCGGAGAGAGAGACGGCGATAGAAGGTGAAAAAGAGAGAAAAGGATGGTGATGCATTTGAAACTCCCTGAGGTGATGAATTTACATCTTGTCTGTTTTCTGCCACGTCTGCAACAGCGAAACTAACAGGACCAGAGAGGAGTGGTGAGATCCTGCCAATTACAGTCTGGTTGACTGAGAGTTTCCAGCAGCCAATTGTGAAAAAAAAAAAAAAAAAAAATCCTAATGCTCTGCGCTCGACATGATCAGGAGCAAACGATGACCAGATCCCATCAGCTATAACTGTATTGTATATTAGTAATGAAGGCACAGAAGCAGCCTGCAGTCTTGTGTCCAGCGTCTTTGTCGGAGCTCACACTGAAGCCTCCATTTGTCTCCTCTGTCTTCAGGTCATTAATGCTCAGAGAAGCTGTAACATTTAATTAGGGACACATTATTAGTAGAACACAGGCACAGTGTGCAGTGGAGAGAAATCCCAAAACAGCCCCTAACTCAATATTACATTTACAGCCACATAAAGTTATAGGCGAAAATGGTTAGGAGAAACTTGTAGATAAACAAATTAGCTTGTCACTGTGTGCTTTTATGGAGCTTTGCCTTGCTGTTGGAAACAGTAGAAAAAATTATTAGAATAAATAAACAGTCTTGTGTGCTAGCCTGTGTTTCTTGTACATTTTCCCCCGACACACTGTCGATGATTCCAGTCATATAATCTGCAGCTGAAGTGTCAAAATGAGGATCTGTTCAGTGATTAAGCAAACAAACAGGCAGGAAAATATCAACAAACTGGAGAAAATGAGTATACAGAGCAGAAATGAGAGGGCTGTACGTTGAATATTATGAAGGGGTAATATTCTGTGGAGTTAGTGGAGTGTGAGATGAGAAGCATTGTGAGTGGGAAGGTGCTCGTGAGAGGAAGGAGGAGAGGTAGGCCGTAATGGTAAAGAGAGGCCATTGAGTCTGGTGCTTCACCACAGGGGGTTGTGTTGGATCGTCAGGTTGGATCTCAGCAACAGATGCAACGTTCAGCAGGTGCATAGCAATAAACTGTATGGTGAATGTAGTGACATGTCCTGCATCACTGTCTCTATTCTGCTCTTCACTAAAAATGTGAACTCCATGGTAGGATGTGTGTGCTTGCAAATATTGAAGTGTATTTGTCAGCCCAGTTACCAGAATGAAATATTGGCATTTTATGTTTCTGCAAAGCACGGACACATTCAAACGTGTCATATCATGTTCAGATTACATGTTTATGAGCATGGTGGTGGCATTACAGAGAGGTGAGATGGCTGCGAAACAAGAGACAAATGTTCAAGATGGCGTTTTAACACTTGTAAGTGCGAAAACGCTACATATTTTTAACAAGACGTCAGGACTTTTACCAGCTGTGTTAGTGGCAACAAAAGCAGATATTTTTAACTAGACATCAGGCCAGAAGCACAAGCTAAGACAAGATCTTTTCGTAACACTAACCGAGTAGTCTTTGTGCCTAAAACCAAGATATAATGTGTAAAGTTTCAATATATCCATGGTTTGCAGAGATATACGTTGCCAACATTTATTCTTGCGATGGGTTGTACGTGTGTGTCACACACAGACAAACAGATGCCGTGTGGATGTCTACGAACAGTATGTCTGTGTCTTTGTCGGCACGATTCCAGTCGATGCAGGATGTCGAGCAGCACACTCTTCACTCTGAGCACGATGCAGATCTATGGTGCTTAATGATGATATTTGTGAGTGCAGCCTGGGAGATATGATATCAGAAAGGCCATCCCTTGCATTAATATTCCATGCAGCACGAGGAGGGAATGGGAGATGATTTTTCCCTTAAGGAGACGCTTCCTCTGCTAATCGTTAACATAAATATTTTCATTTTCTGTCTTTAAGACATTGCAGTCTGCGACTCCCCTGCTCATTCCTCTTGGGAAATACGATCATTGTTGACTATTGTCTGATAGCCTCGGGTAAAATGGACAAGAACACATTTAGTAAGATCCAGCCTCCAAGCATGGGAGATTAGAGTGACAGAAGCACCCTTCAATAATGATTTTGAGAGGGTAACACACACAGAGATTAAATCACTAATTTAAATTTTAATGACACCTCTACAAGGTTCGACCTCTGCACAGCATCTGTGTGTTTGTGTCAATTTAAAAATAAAAGGCTTATGTTTAAGGAGGACTCCTTGTAGTCCATAATAATCAGATTTTTTCAAAATTTCTTTTTGATCTTCTCTATTTAGTGGCACCTTCCTGAATCAACAGATTAGCTGTTTCATGGTATAAATGCACTCTGTAGTATCTAATATTATACACAGGTACAAATCAGAGTCTCACTGTTCACATTTAATGGTCTTGTTCAGAGCTGTTTGGATAAGATCAACACAGATTTAAGCATGGCAGCTGCAGATATCGATCCAGAACATACCAAGTAGAAAAATGTGCCTGACAAGTGAGAAGTACTCTCCTCTGAAGATCCCTGCGCCAGCTCACTGCATGCTGTTACCCTCACTGAGAGTAAGAGATGAGAGCTGGGCCTGAGAGGGCCAGTAGCCTGAGGCGCTAAGGCTTAAAGAGAGAGACCTCTCCTGAATACCTATTCATCACATCACCATTAGTGTGGCTGAAACACTCAGCCCTGCTGCTCGAAATATATAACGAGGATCACTGCATTAGATCCCTCAGCATTGTGTGACATGATAGGACTATCACAGCTGCATCATGTACAGCTCAGCCCAGACTTCAACCAGCAAGATGCAGGCATGAATATCTTGCTACACATCTGCATGTACACAAACTCAGTTGCAGATAAACAAGTTTAGACTGTAATCATCATGAGAGCAGGTTTTTATCAGAGCATGACGTTTCTTCCCCCCCCTCCCACAGAAATGCCACTGTAGATCATTTTCTTCGCTCGTCTTGTCTGTCAACACTCCGTCCTGTCTTCCTGCTGCTTCCGTTGTCTCTCTCTTGCCGGAGCGACAGGATACACATGCCATTGTTTTGTCATGGTCGTGGCCGTATTGATTAAGCAATGTGGAGCTAATTAAAGACAATCTGCAAGGAGTGTCAGTGCCAGTGAGGGAAATAAAATCATAGTGACGGAGCGATAGGCCTCTAATTATTATTCTCCTTTTGGTGAGGATGGGAGAGATAATAACCCTGCAGGCACAGTCGGAAGGCAGTCTCTCTGTCTACAAGTCTACAATATTTCTCTCTATCCTTGCCTGCTATCTCCAATTTTCATTTCCAGCAACTCTGCTCTGTCTTTTCCTCTCTCTCTCTCTCTCTCTCTCTCTCTCTCTCTCTCTCTCTCTCTCTCTCTCACTCACTTGCCAGCCATGCTGCCCTGCTCAGCTACTCCACTGGGCACTAATTCAAACCCAGTCCACATCCTCTCACTTTGTACTCCGACACTGCCCACCAACCCTGATCACGACAGCATCTCAGTTCACAGCATCTGTCTCTTGTGTGTGTGTGTGTGTGTGTGTGTGTGTGTGTTGAATGCATGTTATTTACGTACAGTGTAAGCTGGTGTTTATTTGCAATGCACATAAGGCCTTTAAACACAACTCTTTTCTTGCCTGTACTTAAAAATGCTACACAGCTTTAACGTCATTTAGATACACATATGCATACCCACTGCCAAGAATATTACTCAGGGACTAGAGGGGCAAAAGGGTGCTTTCTTGAGAGCGCAGAAGAAATACATTTTGTTCTCTGCACAGGCTGTCTCTGTGTGTCTGACGCTGTGGATTATTGAGAAGAGAAGGTGAAAAATGTTGTTTACTGAGTCAGGGCAAGCTCAGGATCATTGTTTCAAAAACACATTTTGTTTGTTTCTTCTTATCATCTAAATAATCAAATAGGCCTAATGAGCGATGGATTCATGGCACTGCTGAATACACAGGACTCACTCCAAGAAAAGTTCCTTTTGACTAATGTGCTTATCTAAAGCCGAGGCTTCTGATCTATGAAAAATTAATGCAAAAGTCAGTGTGTTACATCATTTTCCTCCAATTTGGTGTAATCCATCAAAGCCAGATCAAATTTCTTTCAGCAAATGTCATCGATGTTACAGATTTCTCTCCATTTCATTTTTCCTTTAGTATGATAAATACTAGGGTACCAATTAGCAGCATTTCGTTTATGACAGTCTCTAGTTGTGACTTACAGATGTGGTGTTCACATCCAGTATTACACACCATTGTGTCTGTGTGTGTTTTGTAGACTTGGAGAAATCCCAGGGGTTTCGAATCAGGCAGCATAATGTAATGTAAGCTGGTGTTCCTTCTACTGGAGCATCTTGTTATCTCCCCTCTCCTACATGTAGTGTCTCTATCAAAGGACCTCTCTACCCTGCTCACCGTGGGGCTGCAGAGAGCAGCTCTGCCAGCCTGCTTGATATGCAGCAGTGTCTGGTAGCTGCTGGGCTCCCACGCCTCCCTGACTGGAGCCTTTAAGCCTTGGTGCAGTCAGAGAGAGAGCCTCCCTCATCAATGGCCCTACTGAGTGGCTGTGACAGTGCCACGCGGAAAACACATCGATTAAATGGTTCCTCTTGCCACCCGCTTCTGCCGCGCCGCATAGCTCTCATCCTTCATTCCCCAAAATGAAAGCCCTGCAATTGAGTTAGCTTTCAGCATGGGAGGCAATGCTGTCACACTCACGTATGACGGTGAGGAGAGGATTCAGAGAGGAAGAAAGGTAGCAGAGATCATATGAAATATGAGGGGAGGGAGGCAAAGTAGTGAAAATGAGCTAAAAGAGAGAGAGGTAGTAAGAGATTTTTGAGAGATAATGAGCCGTAGTACAGTCTGAGGAGTTAACCAAGATTCACTCTTTTATCACCGCTCATTCAGTGTCAATTGCTGCTAAAACTCCAACTCTGACATGAATGTGAGTAACCTGTAATTAATTAGGGCTTTCGGAGCTCTGACAAAATCTCTGAGTAAGAATGTGACATAAAAACCAAACCTGCTGAAAGGAAACAAGATTTCCCGGGAGTGTGGTGTGCTGTCCAGCCATGTGATCGAGCAGGTGGAGGCATAATCTATGTCTTGTGTTTGAGAATGCATAACGCTCTCTGATATGGGATGTGTGTCCGCCGATAAAAGCGAAGAGATGTGAAGAGCACCGTTCAAGTAGCAGCTTGCCCAATCTGCTCAGTCTTATGAAAGCTTTTGTATCAGAGCGGGAAGAGGAGCTCTAGGCGCAACAGCCATATTTATATTCCAATCTTCTACACAGAAACCCACATTGCCAGGCTCATAAAAGATTCATCGAGCAGGGGAAAGCAAGGTCGTACAGAAAACTGGTCAGGAGGTGCCTGCTGCAATGCAAAAAGAGCAGATGGGCAAAAAAATCATTGGGTGAGTCCCATGGTGGCAGTTACCAGGGTAACGTGTGTTGTAACCCTTACTACTGATGTCCTGCACTGACCAGATGATTAGGCATGTCCGCTCTAATTGGCATCTGCCACTCATACTATAACCTGCGACAGGCTTGAGAGCCTCAGCCATGTTTGTTGGCATCGATTCAGTGCGCCGTTTGGCTTTTTGTCTGTTGTGGATCCCGTCACTGACATGTTTGTGAACTAGAGAGCAAAGGGGAGGGAGAGAGGGAGACAAAGGCAATGTGTGTGTGAAAGGCAGACTGCGTGTGCGCGTGCATGTGTGTGCCTGTTCTGGGTGTTGTCAGAGAAATGTCACTCTTGCTTAGAGTCACAGACATAAACCTCTGGGAGTCCTGCGCCCTCCAGCACACTCACACAGAAGGAAAGAGAGAAAGTGGGGGAGAGAATGCGATATAGGGATGATATTTATCTCACCAGTCAAGCTGATCCGTCCATACACTGCTGACAGCAAGCATACAAATAACATCATATACATTATATGAGCACACATAATATTTTGATATGCGTATCAGTCAATTTGAAATTTGCTGGAAGAGAGAATTAAGGTCGAAAAGGGGACAATCAAGGCTCAGAGGACACATGTAAATCTACTTTCTCCTGCATGTATAAAAAAGTAATCAGTCCCTGAGTGTACAGCTGGCTGCTGGTTAGCTGCCAGGTTAACCATGTCTGTATAAATGAGAAAGCTCTAACAACTGTATTGACTACTCAGTCTCAAAAGACCTTAAAGACCTTTCTGATGATGATTATGAATTTCCCTGGAGTCAGCCAGCTCACTCTGTGGGATTGCTAATGGTCATCTTAGGCCAGGAGGCCTCTGGGTTTTCAGCTAGACAGAAAACAGCAACAGAGGTCGTTTAGAGTCCATACAACCCTGGAGCATAAGTGGTGGTCAGTCTGTGGCTCGGAATGAGTAAGTGGTCATTTAAAACATGGACTAAATACCAAGATTATTACACTTTCCTGTTTGACTTTGACAACAGCAGTTTGAAGCGAGAGTATCCCCTGTTCTCTGAAATATCTGAAAAATGTTAAAATTCTCAGGGTTTCAACAAGACTGTCCGATGTAGATGGCAGTTAAAAGACTTAAGTAGGATTTTAAAGCTTAAAAATTCAAGTTTCCTCTGAAGGAGTGTCAATCTGTGGGGGAGGGAGGGGCATTGTCACTATGTACAGAGTCAGATCTTTGAGACAGACTGTTCGCACTATTTGCAAGTGATCAGATCGGAGTTTTGTGTCCAGACATCACCAGTCTATCTGCATTGGTTGCTGTGGTAACGGCGTAGCCATCAGTAACTACGTACGCTGGTGACGTGGCTTACAGCATCAGAAATATGGATCCATCATCTTCCTCCCAAACAATCATGCTGTCAAGTCGCAGAGCACACAATTAGTTTTAGCGTGACTGTCCATGGAAAGTTCTTCTGTGTTGTCTTCTATATCACTCTGCTAGCAGCAACATGAATTCTGCTCAGCCGCTCTGATGCACATCCATCGTCACGTGTCAAAATCCGATATGAGCGTCCAGAGCACCAGGACTGAGACACATCTGTAGAAGACTGATTTGAATAGCATTGTAGACCACCAAACTGCATTTCATGTGCTCATTCACTATCCAGACTTCCTACAATTAGGGCTGGGTATCGTTATGAAATGTTTGATACCGATACCTCGACTTCAATAACTGGTTCATATTTTTTTCGATACCAGTTTTATGAAATCCATTTTAGCAAAAGATGACATCACAGATACACGTGGTGAGCCCCGTGTCTGATTGTAACTTAGTCTTTATCCTGCATGTCTCTCCTGATGAGATGAATTCCTTAGATGCTGAATATTTGGTATCAAATTTTTCATTACTCAATAGTATAGATTTAATTTGCTCCGTGCCATGTCGAGGTTTGATACCTAGCCCTGCCTACTATGATATGCCAATGCATATATACATATATTATAGCCTGCAGGGTTTTTGTTGTTGTTGTTTTCTTAATATACTTTATGGAGTACAGCTTTGTATCAGGATGGTCATGCGTGCACATGTACATAAATTAAGGCTTGGCAATATGGCCTTCAAATAATATCAGTTTTAAATCGTTTTTTACCAATATTATTAGGCTATAGCGCAATACACAATATATATCTTGATAATTTATAATCAAGTAGAACGGTATGGTAAGTTCGGAAAATTGCATCGCTTTACTGTAATGCAGCCTCCAGAACCTAAGACAATATATAGTCTCATATCATGATGACGATATAATATCGATAAATTGACCAGCCCTACATAAAAAGGCATTAGAGTTGGAAAGGTAAGACCGTGCTGACACACCCTCCCTACCTGAGAGTCAGGCCACCGACCTCACACGTCTCTCTACCCGCGGTTCCATCTGTTAACCAATTACCACATCGCCGACAGCTGCCTGCCTCCATGCCTCATCCAAGCCACTGCAGTAGTAAAATCAGTCACCCATTTCACCCTGGGCTGCATCGAAAAAAAAAAAAGTTCACTGCCATCATCACACGCTAATATCACCCCTGTGTGAGTCATTTAGAACCACATTTAGAAAACTGACCCAGAAACAGGTACATCGTCATCAAAAACCACACCACGCACAAAGGCACACAAACCTCCCTGTCCATAAAAACCACACATAACCACCTCTCCCACACTGACACACACTACTTGTGAGGAAATGGTACATTATTCACTTGCTCTAAAACACCACATGTCTCACACTTTGAACTAGTAAACCATAACCTTAAAACCAAGTCTGGGAGGTGAGATCCCACATTGTCATTGTGTGTACGGATTATTTGTCCCTACAAACACCCACACAACCACACAAGCCTCTGATGATGAAGCAGCAGGCTGCATGAAAGTACATCAAACATGAAGATGAGAGAGTGAACAGCCGACAACACAAAGGCTCAATAGCTCTCTGTCCTCCAGCCCCTCTTTCTTAAGCAGTATCTCTTTTATGAAACAAATCTCTTTACAGTGGTACAACTCTGACTCACACAATGCAGTATCATTATTGTGCACTGATTCAAGCTCTACCCTAATCAGTCATGACACAAGCACATACTATTCAATCTCTTCAAGCAGCCCTGAATCAAAGATAATGCAGCCTCATTATCTGTGGCTGATTGTGAAGCAGCACCTTTGTATATTAATGGGGAAGGTGGACTCACCCACATAGTGCTTGATGTGATTGTTACTGACTGACAGGCGATGCAGAAATTAGGTTAGGTGGACTATCTTACTTAACAGAGCAAGAAACACATGAACATTACACATTTATCAGTAACATCATATAATGCTCTACTTGTGTACTAATGTTCTCGTTCTGGATTTAAAGATGTGTCCGTAAGTTGAGGCTTGACCTTTCATGGGCTTGTGTATTCATGCAATGTCCGTAATTCAGACAAGCACCGGATGTGTCGAAGCAAGCAAGGTGATTTTAACAGTTGAGTGTGTGTCTTTGTCTCTCACTGGCAGATTTACACCTCTGCTCCTGCAGCTTTCCATTTGTTTAATTCTCTGGGTGGAGGTTATGCTGTTGCTTGCCAGAGCACACTGTGTCCAGCCTGCTACCTACTGGAGTGTCCTTCCGACTCACATCGCTGTTCCTCTTTAAAAAGGTCTCCTCAATATGTATGAAAGCTTTACATCAGGTAGGCTCACCCATAACAATGGCTGAGGGAATGTTTTTTTGTTTTTTTTTAAAAAAGTGTTTTTTACAAGGTTTGACAAGCTGCAGTGTTGTGGTAGGATTGCTGTGTAATAGGCTTCTGGCACGGAGACAAGGACAGAAATTTACCACAAGTGGCTCGATTATACTCATGTCTGGGGGAGGGCTTTTATTGTGTTCATGCTGCTTTGCTCTCATTGGAGAGGGACCAGGAGAAAAGATTTTTGGCCAGAGGGTCACTGCCAGGACGGTGGACTGTTTAAAGCTGTCTCCACTGGACATTAGCCAACCCAGCTGTTTGTCCTGCTGGACCCTGATTGAGCTGGGGTCTGTCCTTGTTGTCCTCACACATAGAGACACTGCAGATAGCGTTAGCATTAGGTCAGCCGACTGCTTTACGTCACTTTGCCTTCATTTGTTTCTATGTGGAATCAGACCTGTGTCAGGTTAAGTAGTAGAATTTAATCAACACTGTGGTCACCAGGTCCAGATCCAGATGCTATCCTTGTCGGGCCCAGACCTATCACTGAGGAATTACTGAGTATTATTTCATTTTGACAGAATATTTCTATTTTAACCGGAGCAGCTTTTCTAGCCTTTACGGCACTTTTGGCCCAAAGAACTCACAGACCAACTGCATGCGTCATAAATCACAGATTTACAATGCAGACTAAACTTCCCAGGAGTATGTAAAGTAATTAAAATGATCCTGTCTTTACCAGCTTCAACATTGTGCACAATTATGCATCAAAAAATATAATCCAATATTATAATATATGTTATTCTGCACAATAAAAGCTTTCATTTTTGGTACTTTAAGCATGTTTTGATGCTTTTACCTTTGTACTTTACTAAAGCAAAATTTGTAATGCAGAACTTTTCCTTGTAATGGAGTATTTAGACACTGTGGTAGTACTATTACTTTTCCCACCTTCAGTCATGTTTGTTAATAATAATGCCATATAGCTAAGAAAGACCTTTTAATATTGCATTTTCATAGCCACTGTTTCATTTGCATCAATAAAACCATCACAATCCAGTGACACTTATGTTACAGCACTAAATAACTGCATAATTAGCTAAATGTAAATCAACTGAGTGTTTGTGCCAAATGATGTTTTAAACAGCAATGTGATTTACAAGCGCTCATTCATTTCAGTATACTTGTCTTTTAACTATAAATCTTGGTAGATTTCTGGTGCAATCATCACACCAATCCAGAATGAGGAAACACAAGTTAACAGGATCCTAACTGGAAGACTGATCAAACTGATTGTTTATTGTGATCCCTGGTGAGAGAAAGGATCACGTCAATTATTGAAAAATCTAGCCAATTGCTTACACTGGGTTCTGTCTTCCTCTTTGAGAATGACAAGCAATTAGGTTTTCTCCTCCACTGCACTTGGTGTTTGAACAGAAAAACACCAAAGCAAGTGTTCATTTCACTCTCCATCACTCCGAACCTCGCTACTGTTGGGAGTCTTCGGGGCCAGACATCTTAAGCCAATAACAGCGTTCCCCTCGCACTCTCTTTCTCCATTGGGACCACCACAAAAAAATGTTTGCCTCCAAACCTGAATCTGAATCTTTCAAGTACATGAAGCAATCTTTATTCTCGGCAACTTAAGCAAAAAGTGGGCAGGCTCAGAAAACAAAACAAGGAAATCTTTTGTTTCCTTGAACGAAATTACCTTACCTCTCAGCTGGGCTCCAGCTTTTTAAATCACTTTAAATATTAGTGGAACACACATCTTTGTGATCTGCAAACATTCTTCTAAAACATACCCCGATGTTATTCAAAGTCTTTGTTTTTAACAAAGATGCTAGTTATATTTGTTCATGAAGATTCGGGGCAACTGTCGCCAACCACATTCAAAGTTTATTTGTGATTTAAAAAGGGATATTTCACTAACACTGAATATGTTTGGGGTCTTTTTTTGTTTGTGTTTGTGATCCTCTGCCAGTTGTTTCATTCACCACATTAAAGTCCAAGTCTGCTTACAGAAAATCAAGCTATTTCCGACCTCAATTAGGTTGTGTGTCATAATTTATGCTGTTGCACTAAATTTACATTCACAGCAATCAATATTAAGCTTGTTAGTATGTCATTACTCAGGTTAATACAAACCCTGACACCTGACTGATGACATGCATCTAACTGCATGCAGTTTTTTCACACACTATTTAGTATGTATTCACACACTATTTAGTATGTTTGGAAACTATTTTCCAAAATAATATTCATTAAACTAGGTCTACACATTGCAGAGTGATTGCTATCACAAATTCTTCTGGAAGTCTGGTATTTTTAGAGAAGATCAGCTGCCTTGGGTGAATTCTTTATATTTGAGAAAGTCACTTTTATGTCACTTTGATGATCTGACGTTTTGATGTTTTGTTTTTTTTCTTAGATCTGGTGCAATACATCTGACTACCCTGCTGAAATGGAAGCCAGCAAAGTACAACACAGGTGCAATATGCTACATACATGCCATGCTACACACACACACACACACACACAAACACACACAATCTTGTGTCAGTGCGTCCTGTCATGCGTGGCTTGATGTGGACGTCATAGCAAGACATCTGTGCCAAGGTCAAGCAGGTGCCCATCTGTATCAGTTACACCAAGGACCCCTGGGCTTTATGGGTACTTAACAAACACATGCAGCGAACGAACAAGTGCATCTGTCTCATTAAAGCCCTCTGAATATTTCATACAGGCCAGCGCTGAGACTGTGACTGAAAATGAGTGGATATCTCAACTCTGCTGGTGTGAATGTTAGCCTCATTGCGGCGCGCAAAAAGTCATCAATTCTTTATGTTTGCCATGCAGTCTTAGCGAGACGGGTAGCGTCATATTTTCTTTCAGCCATTTAAATATTTAATGTAAACACTTACAACAAATTGTCCCCCAAGGCCAATTACGGTCTCAACCCACTGAAGAAGGGGTTGAGATATGATAGTAAGTCATCAGCTACATTTTCAGTGTCACATTTGCGAGTGTTTAACGGTGACATTTATTCCTCTTCATTTATTGAAGAGCATACATAGCGCTGTGTGGATATTGGTAGGATAGACAAGTTGTGTGATCCGCAATTTTTGCTTGAGGTGTTAGAATTAGATTATAAAGGGTTAGCAAAATTTTTGTTGACGTTAAATTAGTTATTAAGCATCAAGAACATGAATAACTAAATAAGGTTGAAGAGGCACATAAGCATGGCTTTGTTTTTTATCTTGTGGTAGTCATGCAGCTAGGGATGTGTTCAATGTTAAATCAGAGCCCTGGGAGCTCCGGCGCCTCAAAATGAAATAATTGGTTTCCCTCAAATACCATCTGCGCCGTACATGTTATACTTTGAACCCGACCCACAGGTGTTCAGTACAGCCTGTTCAACAGCGTATCTCCTACAGACTGAAAACATCCTGCGCTGTAGCTTCCGATTCTGCTAAAGGTCAAGTGTCCACCTGCAGACCTGTAGACATGACATATGAAACAGTAATGTATGCTGCAACACATGGCCATTACTGCATCTACATGTTACAGCATTATTGTTAACACAGGTTTTTTTCTTAATATGACAAATTTAGAACAACGGACCACAGCTTATTTGAATATAATACATGTAGTGATAGACTTTTCACACCAAGCATGACCACTACCTGACTACCAACATCTGTCTGAGAACACCAGAACATAAATTAGCCATAGCAAACTTGTTTAAGGACCCATGTAAGAAAAACAGCTGCAACGGAGAAGTGTCTCACAGTTGGGTTGGGTTGGGTTGAGTAGGGTTGAACAATAAGCCAAAAAATCACATTGTGATTATGTTTTACAGATTTTGCGATGGCAAGTCACTCGTCAGAATAAATGTTGGCAATGTACCTCCCTGCAAAACCACTGATATTATGAAACTTTGCATTTCTTTGTGTTGCAACTATAAGTTTCTTTAGGTTCAGTTTGATCTTGTGACCACATTGTGCTTAAGTTTTGGTTAGGTTTAGGCACCAAAACAACTTGGTTAGGGTTAGGAAAAGAGTCTGAGGTCACATTAAAAACGCGCACATATGTTGCCATAAACATGGCTGGAGTTGTCCCAACCTCCCCACACTCACGAATGATGAAACTTCAGTCACAGTCTCCTGTAACTCTGCCACCATCACCTCCACTGCTGTGAAAGTTAGGTCGTAAACATATAATGTGAATGTGATATGACACATTTTGTTGAAATGTCAATATGACACGTAGACCACAACACTTACTAATGGGAACATGTCGCTGGTTTGCAGACACCGTTAACAAACAGACAACATGTTATCCTTCCAACTGTGCTGTGTGAAATGACTCACTATTTCACTGGGGATGATCATTTCCGTACTTCATTTTCACCAAAAATATAAAAATGGGGATGACGTGGTTTCTGCTGGGGTCAGTACCAAACAACCAGCTCTCTTATATCTGGAGAGTATAATTTGTAGGCTGGAGCATCTCTGCAGCACCACGGTGCTTCATTTTATAATGTTACCTTTATCAAAAAAATGTAAGCTCCTGAGATTTCAATATAACACTTAGCCATATTAAGATTTCGATTAACTGTTCAGTCCTACTCACTAGGGACCACTTATGAACCCTGTCACTGTTCTGTTTCCTCTCTAAAATCACTTTAACATATA
Organism: Pagrus major; assembly: GCF_040436345.1. Classification (NCBI taxonomy): domain Eukaryota; kingdom Metazoa; phylum Chordata; class Actinopteri; order Spariformes; family Sparidae; genus Pagrus; species Pagrus major. The sequence continues at coordinate 23,312,543 of NC_133237.1, forward strand.
ATATATTGTCCATACATACATTGGTGTGTTTTGGACTCTTAAATATCTTTATTTTTGGTGTTGTTCTATTGTGAGGCCTTCAATCTGTCTGGTGGCCTTCGCCAACTGGTGATACTCCCCGCCAACATGAGGAGGAGGCGCTGTCTGTGCCGCTAAATCGACTCAGACTGCTTTTTTAACCGAAGGCGCGACACGGCGCTGTCCGTGGTCCTGAATATATTGCTGCATTGAACTGAGGGAGCCAGGCGACGCTGTCCATTATACTGTATTATACACTCCGGAGTAACAGGCAGATTGTAGCGACTTTATCAGCAGACCTACGCTCCAAGCTGTCACGGGTTATTCTCAGTGCTTGTACGCAAGCTGACCAGCAAGTTCAAATGCTCCTGCCTTGACTGAAAGCTTTTCTGGGTCAAATAATTTACCGTCCTTCACTTCAATTTACAACTGTCACATCATCGCTCGTCATTTTTACCAAAGGGACAAGTCTTTTCTCGCGTGTCATGCGCTACAGCACGCCACACACTCACACACGCACACATACACACACGTCTCCCCAGAATCTACAAACATTTGTTGGCGCTGCTCTCAAACACCACTAATTACGCACGGCTCGTATTCACAGCCACAAATCACACATAGACCCTGTAAACAAAGTGTCAGTGTCGCCCTCCGCTGCTCGCTTTTCCTTCAGCTTAATCAGCGCAATCAGTGATAGTGTTTCCCGGGGAGCCCCTTGTCCTCTCTGGCAGTGATGTAGAGGTGGAGAGGAGGGTCTGTAAACAACGAGCTCCGGGGCATCAACGCTATCAGAACCTCCAGAAATCAATTCTGCTGTCAAGGGAAATCCTTTCTTTATATTCTTGCTTTTCCCTTTGAGAGAACCAGCATTTATACTAACTACATCTCTGCTTATTGTCACATCGTCCCTCAACTTTCTGCCTACGCTTCATTGCTTCTTATCAGGAGGTTGCATGCCGTCAGAACAATAGCAATTTTCCTATCTAACGCTGCAACATGCAAACAGTCTTCGCACCGACTTAACATATAATTTCCCTCCCGTTTAACTCTGAAAGGACTCATATTAAGGCGTTCGTTCTTACTTAGATTACCCGCATTTGTGAATAAAGGCGGTCAGCGCCGCTTTAGGAACTTTTAAACAGTGCTTATTCATAGCGTGCAGGAGTCCTTACCTCACAGGGCATGACAGCTAACATCACCAGGAGGAACATGGCACTGAAGAGATGCATCCCAGTCGAAATGATAGCGTCCGAGCCGACACCAGTCCCTGCAGCTCTCTCCCCCCGTGCTTGTCCCTCACTGGGGCGGTTTCTTCGGGTACAGAGGGATTCCTTTAATGCTGTGTCGGCTGTGCGCCACCAACCTCATCACCAGGACGCACGGCAGCAGCCCTCTCTGGCTCGGTGAAGCGACCAGCCGCGTCTCTTTTGTGGAGCATAGACTCTGTTCCCGGCGGCGAAAGCGTAAAGCTCTAATCTCCCGGTGTGGAGAAGTGGTGGTGATGGTCAGATGGTGGCGATCGGGCGAAGCGGTCACGCGGCGGTCCCCTCCGTCCGTCCGTCCGTCCTGCAAAATATCTGCGACTGAGCGAGAGGAGCGGAGGAGAGTCGCAGAGGTTGGAAGGTGACTGCTGTGCTTGCAAGGTGCCGACGCTAGGAGCAGCACGTCTATGTGCAAGGAGCCTAGTCAAAGAAGTACCACTCTTTGACGCAGCCAAGCTTGGCCGTGCGTGCGTGTAGTGTGTGTGTGTGTGTGTGTGTGTGTGTGTGTGTGTGTGTGTGTAAGAGAGAGAGGGAGAGGGAGAGAGAGAGAGAGAGTATTCCTGCTTCAGTGACTACAGATACAACAGATAGATAGATAGATAGATAGATAGATAGATAGATAGATAGATAGATAGATAGATAGATAGATAGATAGATAGATAGATATTATTACTGTGAAATCTACATTAGTACCATCAATTCAGCGCCGACGCATATCCAATTAGAAGATGCCAAAACAGAGCGATTCTCTGGGGTTTAGGGAAATGATAAAGATTATTTCTGGCCCTGTAACAATGAAGATAATGGATGTCATTAGCAGAGATAATTAAATGATGGTTAGGCATTCTAATAAGTATGTTCCAGGTGAGGTTGTCAATGGGTGTGCCAATATCTTTGTTTGTGTGTCACACTGGTCGGATAGTGTGGGCCTGTTTTTTCTTTCTTTCTTTCTTTTTTTTGCAGTCTGTGTTTGGCACTTCTGATGATCCAGAACTGGGTATGAAAAATATAAAAAAGGCTGCTGCCTATTCTACCCTCACCCTTTTACAAAAGCCTGCCTTAAAAAAGTTTTTTTTTTTTTTTTCCCCAAAGGTAAATGCTCAACATGTCACCTGTTGTGAATCCCTTTAATGACTGACCAGTGTCCAGAAAGCTGGAACTACAAAGACAGAACATTTTAAAAAAACACTGTTGCTGGGAAGAGTGTGTTGAGTCCTCCCACTCCGTTTTACTTGTAATACCTTCAAAGAGATTAAGTATCATAGACATAGCCAACACGATGTGCTTTAATTTGAGCAAAAGTGGCCTGAGAGGATGCTTTGTATATTAAGTGACAGCTGGCACTGAATACCCTGTTTTATGATTGTTGTTGATGTGTATAACAAAGGAGATGAGTGCAGTTTGCAAACAACATATTTGTATGCTGCATACTATGAAACCCCTGTTAGTATGTAAGTAAAATCATGAAATGTACTTAAGTGTTAAATGTAAAACTGCTTGATGAAGGGAAATGCCCCCTGAGACTGTTATTAGAGACTTTAATATATCTTTAGATCATTATGATTCATGCATTAATGTAAAAGCAGGATTTTACTGTTGCAGTTGTTTAAGGTGGTGCTCATTTTTAACTATTGTGTTAAGGACAACAGCTTATGATTGTTCTCATTATGGATTAAAGAAAGTGAAAGGAAATTCCTGGATCCGGACCAAAAGTTAATGGGGTCTATTTGGGGCTGAGACTCATCTTTCATTCAAGTTTCCTGGAAATCTGTTTAGTGATATTTGTGTAATCCTGCTGACAAACCAACCAACCAACCAACCAAACAAACAAGATAATACGATAAATGTGTGAAGTAAAAAGTACATTTTTTCCCCTCTAAGATGTCGTGGGGTAGAAGCAGTGAATGGCATGTAAACAAATGGCCCAAGTAAAGTCCAAGTAACTCAGATGTGTACTGAAATACAGTACCTGAGTAAATGTACTTTCATTCTCTCACTCTCTCTCTCATTCCACCACTGGTTGCTTCTGCACAAGGTTTTCTTTTTATTTTATTTTTTATCATTTTTACCATTCTTTTTTCCATTTAATGTTACCTACATTGTTTTTATTTTACTGGTGTGATTCAATAAAATGTTACCTTCAAAAACAAAACCCTGTGGCTCCAGTTTGTCAAGGCTTTTAACACCTACAACAGTGGGATTAGCTGCTAACACATTCAGTCAGTGTGATGGCTTGTGTCGTCCAGCCCCTGCTCTTGTATGGTTCAGCAGAGGGTTGACTTGCTCCACCCCTGCTGCTGCCCTCAGTGGCATGGTGCACACCCCTCTATTTTCCCAGCAGGACAAAACCACAAGGAGGTGAAATGGGTTGCTGAGGGGAAGCAAGGGCAGAGTGGTGTGCAAGAAACAAAATAGGAAAGGAAGAAGAATTATTTCTGTTTTCCTGTGCTGTTGTTTTCACTGCAGTTTTTGTATTTTACTGTACTACACTGGGTCCTCTGCTCAGATACATACAATAGAGCACAAGACTAAGAATAATAGAGAAGCCCAGGGCTGCCAGGGTGAGTAAAAGTGATGTTGAGTCATTGAATGGGTCAGAGTGCCAGTGTGTTTAATGGTCATACACTGTACTAACAGACTCCTCCCCTCTCCTGCTTGCCCTCCTCCATCTCCATCCCTGTTACAGTCAGGAGACCAAGGACATCGAGGGAACTGGGGGAATGTTTCTGAGGTAAATGCAAACAAAGCATAACTAATTTGTAAAACATTCAGCATTTTTCTTCTTTTCATCCCTGAGTTATTCCAAGAAGGCCAAGAGAAAGGCAAAAATAGACCTTGGGGCCTCCTGTGTGTCCTCTCAGGCAGGCTCGCTCTCTTCCTGCCACCTCACATGCGACTGCACTGCGTTAGGCAGATGTGGCACTGAAATCACCAATTTTTTACATTTTTCCGGTCTTCGCCTTTATTTTTCTGCCTCTCTGGACTCATCCTGTCACTCCCTCTTTCACTCCTCATCATCTCATGTTTAGCCTCAGTGTGTGTGTTAGTCATTGACTTATGCTTGTTTGATTGTATTTCATGCTTTATGACTAAATCTGTGATTTCTCCCTCTGCGTTTCTCTGTTTGAGTGTGGAGCTAAAATATTTGAGGCGATGCAGCATATCTACCATTCTGAAGTGGCCTGAGGACTAAATTTAACAACCACCAGCATCTCTGTGCACTGTGTTCGTGTGTGTTTGTGTGTAAGTGTTTGTCTCCGACTGCCTGCAGGCACTACGCTTGTCGAAAAGTATGGTTCCTCAGTATTATAACACAGCTGTTTAGATGGGTCTATTTGTATTGAGCCACTAGTGCCAAGTCTATCATTATATAGGTTTTCAATTTCCATGAATCGATTCTCTTCAGATAATTGGAGCGCAAAAAGACTTTTAAACACATTGTGAGAATGGACTGTGGTGGAGCAGAGCTGGGGGAAGAGGAGCTTAGCATTTTGCTCATGGTTATGGTGAATATCAGACAGGAAGATAGGCTCAGTGAGTGACTGGGTTGTAGATCATCACACAGATAGTCTAATTGGATTTTGTGAAGTCAGAGAACATGAGTTGCTCTATCCATCTAGCACACATTGGAGTTTGTACTATAACCGAGCTTGTGGTTGTTATTGATCTTCGTAATGTTACTGCTGTTGCTGGTGCATGCCGCTGAGTTATTATGCAATAGGACTGAGAGACCATATGCTTCCTGAAAGTATCCAGAATGTTGAATTGACATTCGGTAGTCCAATGGGCACACAGGATAACGTTAAGCTTATGGAGCTCTCAGTCTTTGGCTTAAACTTAATACTTGCTGATTAATACACACACTGGCAGTCTATCACAAACAAGGATCCTTCAATACAACATCAACATGTCAATACACACAGAAGGAAAAGTGTTAACCCTCACACTCTTGCAAACACAGAAGCCAACGGAAAAATCTTTTGCAAACACTACAACAGCATGCATCTCACATTTGACAGTCATGTGTCCTAATGAATGGCTAATCAGAGCTTCTGCAAACAGCATCAAACACCTCATTCAGCGTAACCAAAAGTACAGTGACTTTGTTCAGCCAAATGATCCATCATCCATCTGGTGATTTTGTCTTTTTTTTTTACTAATGGAAAGGCATTGTAAATCTAGTCGCTAAGTTTAAAAATACAGAATTCCAGGATTTCAGTCAAAAGCTTGCTAAACATGATCAGCATGAACCTCCATTCATGGAAAGATTTAGAAAAAGCTTTTCTTTTAAAATGTTCATTTTCAAAAGCTTTTCCTGCAGATCACTGTTAAGACAAAGACAGCCCACTAAATCTCCTCTCTCCTCTCCTACAGATGAGAGAAAGCCTTACAGCATGTATTTTCATTTGGACATCCTGAATAATACAGAACACGTTAGCGGTGGTGAAGCTCAACCAGCCATTGGGTCAGAAGGTAAAGAGTGCTCAGTTGCCATAGAAATGCTCACCCGAGTGCCCGGATAGAAAGGTGTGAAGTCCTCAATGGCTGCCTGAAGATGGATTTAAACATGGCTTTTCACACCCTCTCTTGGGCTGCTGCGCTTTACTACCTGCAGGTAACCAAGGCGACCAGGGCAAGGACAACTCAGGTTCAGTCCGAGTTCCCGTGAGGAGGCCCTGCCATGCTTCATGCATGCGCCTCGCCATATTTCAGCAAACATCATCAATCATCATCTAGAAGAGCTGCACCGCGGTCTGCTCGTGTCACTGAATCAAAACAAAACAACAGCGGCACGTTGCCCTCCACCGACTCAAAGAAACATGAAGAAATGAGGGGAGACACAGACTGGCAGAGACATAGAGATGGTCTCCCAAGACGTCCATCTTTTAAGTGGAGCCACCAAGCACACACATGCACACACATTCACATCTGCTCATTGCTTTATCTTTAACCACCCTTTTCTCCCCTTTTTCTTCCCCTCTGTTTCCCTCCTTATGTGTGGGTCTCCCAGAAGGAGCAGCACTGAGATGCTCCATGAGTTCGACTCTCTAGCCTGTATTTGTGTTTAATTGGATGAAAAGATGATGCATAATGCTGGAGGAAAGAAACATGAGGGAACCAAAGTCCATGTCGCCTGCGGCAATAGAAACCAGCAGCTATTTGTTGTTGACATTTTTCTCTTGTGTTTTTTCTGCTCCATTGAAACAGTGGCAGCTTCATGGTTTTTCATGCATTTAGGGCTTTTTTCCCTCCACACACACACTGCAGCCCTTTTATAGTGTAAAAATCCCAAGCATCGCAAGATTTCACCACTGCAACCCTCGCAAGTGCATGTGCTCGTGTGTTTTCAGCATGTAGTTGTGTAAGGATCTCTGAAGTAGAAGGAGAGCTTTGATGGAGGTCTATCTAAAAGGAATGTGACCAGGTTGTCTCCATTAGGGACAGGGAGATAGATGGTGTTTACTTCCATGGCAAATAACCTGCAGCACTCAGCAAGCATCTTCAGTTCCGTCACACTGGAGTTTGCTGCTAATGATAATAACTCTTATTGTAATTCAGGAAAAGTGTCAGTGAAGCTGTCATTCTAAGATCTAAAATGAACTTGAGTGAGAGGGAGAAGCCTTTTACAGTACCTCCATCTGATGTCCGTCCATCTGATGTCCCTCCAACCAATACTAAGGAGGGCATCAAGAAAGGTAATAAAAAGCTCCATAGAGAGCTGAGAGCTTCTGGTTTTTCTTCTGTGGCTTCTTCTAAAGTAGCTGCAGCTAACACACCTCTTCCCTTATATAGTGCCCTTTGTTAACACTCAGTCCCTGCTGTACTTTATCTCCCAGCAGCCATTTGGACTGACAAATCCCAACGTAGCGTTCTCAGGTTGATATCTTTCACCACATGCGCTCATTTCTTTTGGATCCCTGTGCTTTTATTGTACCAGTTATATTCAAAAGATGAGACCATGACAGAGACCGAGAAGGGAGAGAGAAAGAGATAAAGAGGCACTGGTAGGATAAAAAAGAATGGTTTTACATAATTAAGCAGATAGAAGTGATTACAGCAGCTTATCCACAGAGCACGAACTGCGCACATTCAGCCTCATTATGAAGTTAAAGACTCCAAACTGTGGCTGATGGCTTAATTACAGTTCCACTTTGGAACAAATGCTTTAGAGTCATTACGGCAACTCGCAAACCTTTTCCTGAACACACAAGCGCTCATCAGAGAGGTTCAGTTGTGTATCCTCGCATTTGATTTCTCTTTGTCTGCCTTCACACGCTTCTCATCTCTATGTTGTTCTCCTGTGCCCCTGATGATCAAACACTGGCTTCTCATTTTTGCCTTTGGACACTGCCTTTATGAAAATGTCACATGTGAAATTTGTCTTTTCACATGTTAAAATCAATTCACATGTGAATGGCGATTTTTACAGATGAACTAAACTTGACATATTTACTGTACGGGTGTTTGGCTTTTTCACATCTAAATGAAACTGTCCACATGTGAAACCGACATTGTCACATGCGAATGACATACATTCATATCTGATCAGCCTGTTTTTATTACATGTGGAAGAATTTAGTAGAATTTCCCACACGTGGCAACAAAACATGGAAGATGTTCTCTCACACTTTCAGATGCATTTTTTCCCGCATGTGAAAAAAAAATTTAACATGCCAAAATAAAATAATGTGACGTGAACTAGACATTTAAACAAGTGATTGGCTTATTCACATGTGAATGAAAATTTATATTTTCACATGTGAATCCATAAGTTCATGTGATTGCCTTTTCTTTTAACTCACCACAGAGGATGGTTGGTTGGTTTGTCAGCAGGATTACACAAAAGGATTTCCATTCCAACTTGGATGGAGGATGGGTCTCAGAATAGACCTCATTAACTTTTGGTGTGGATCTGGGACAGAAGCAGCTATTTTTTTTCTCACTTTCTTTAACATTGCAAGATTTTCGGTCGTATTTAGGTGGCTGGCATCTATGAGTGAGTACAATTTGATGCAGATCCTAATAAGAATCTGGATCAAGTGGATTTAAATATCTTATCATAGAGGGTAGTCTTTTATTCAGCCGCTATGGTGAGAAATAGGATATTGGATTAAAGGGGACTGTTGGGGCTTGGTGGAGGTATGCTCTTAACTGAGTGCCATTCTAGTTTCACATGTGGATTAAAATTTCCACATGTAAAACATGCTGTGACCAATAATATGCAAAGAAGGGGAAGAGAGAGACCAATTTTTTCTTTAAATTGCTTACCTTTCACCTCACTCTCCAAATCCACACCATGGCCTCTTCCAGTCCTCTTAGCTGTTCGATATGTGGAGGTATGAGGCTCAAGTTGTCCCTCAAAGCCTCCACACAGCTCTGCCAAGCCCCATAGAGGCAGCAGAGTGTGGACTCAGCACTTTGTCAGGAGTTAGTGGCTGGGGCCAGGCACAGGGGCTTTTATTCTACAGTCTGCTTCTGCATTATTGAATCAGGGGACTGCCTCCAACCTGAAACTGGACACAGCTGAGAGGCAACATGCAGATTTGATGAATCAATATATCGCAGTGGAGCGAAGGCGAGCAGCAGAGGGACACTGGGAGGACTGGATCAGATAGAGCCAGTGCACCGAAAACATTCTTTATGCCTCATCCTCTTATCTTGCAGGTGCACACTTTTACAGTATATATTGACATATAGGAGACACGTATATTCCATATCACACCTATATGCATGTGCACACACACAGAACACACACACATGCTCCCTCCCCTGAAGGCCTTCATTAGATAAAAGGAAAACAACTCTTTCCAGAGCTGCAGTGCAATTATTCAGTGTAGTCAAGCATGTCTCTGTGTGACAAAGCAAATTGCTTTTTCGGTTTGCTGTTCCTGATACAGATAGGGCTTTCAAAATCTGAGGGGAAGCCTCGCGCCACTGCTCCGACGCTGCAAGAGATACTGGCAGTTATTTACCCCACTGTGTGTGTTTGTGTTTACAGATGACTTTACGCATGCCTGTGTTCTGTGTATTTGTGTGCAGATAGCAGCATTTTGCTGTACATAGTGGTGTGTGACAATCAATCAGTCCTGTTCCTTATTGCATTTCAGGGAAATCTGGTTTGATTGATAGAGGTCTAGTGTGACGTGGTGTGTTATGGTCCATGGAGAAGAACTTGATGCCCTGTGCACAGCTTAGATAATCATCCTGAGCAGAGTGAAAACAGGAAGGCACCTGCTTAAATGGTGCTGTTTTCTGCTGCACAGTTGAAGGGGCACTATGTACCAGGCTTCCATTAAGTGCCTGTAATGTTTGCAGCTGTAGCTAATTTTATTTCAGTTTTGAGGATGAAATGTTTCACAGATGGTTCATTTTAAGAACTACAAGCCATTCAGTTCTGCTGCAACAATTTTCAGCTAAAATCATCTAAATCCCACAGTGTGTTTGGAGGCGTGTTTGGGGTCGAGACTTGGGAACCTTGTGGATAAGGTAATAGGAGAGGTCATTTGTATGAAAGTGGCCAGAAAAATAAATGACCACTTTCAGATGATTATCCTTCCCTTCATGTTAGGGTGAGTGAGAGAGCTGTTCATGGCCACTGACTCCTTATTTATCTTATCCGTGCTCACTCCAGTAGGGTCCCAATCAATATCCAGGGACTTGGAGTGGGAGAGGGAGACAGAGGACAAGTCATCTGGAGAGAGGCGGAGGCAGAGAGAGCGCAAGGACATGGCGGAGCGTGGAGATTTATTTGTGCTGCCTGTCGGTTTGTGGCCACACACAGGGAGACAAATGCTTATGGGAAGCTTCAGGAATCTCCTCTGTGATTATGGAGCACGTCAATTGATTTAGTAATGATTTTCATCTCTGTGCAGTATTGACTTGCTATATATTAGTAAGAGGTAATCTCAGTTTATGAGGACACTCGCAGTTGATTGGAATTGGAAAACAGAGCAATGAAAGGTTGGCAGTTATTGGGATGCTTTTACGTCTTATTTTGTTTTCAGAATGTTACTCGATGTGATGTCTTACACCGTTTAACTTGAGGCCTATTTAATGTCTATCTGGTAACATGGACAGTATATGTAAACAGTGGACGGAGCTTCTGGTGAGTTAGGCTTTGGGTGTGGTAGGTGGTCCTACCATAGAACTATAGTATGTAAGTCACAGCTGAGTCACAGAATTTGGTGTAAAAACAAGTGAGCTTCACAGCAAAACAACGTTGCCGCATTCTCCTAAACAACTAAAGTAGATGGGGACTTTTTTTAGAAGGTAAACAAAACAAGCATAGAATAAGTCCATACAGCTGGTCTGGTGAAAACTAAGTCTCAGGAATCCCTGAGATCCCAAATTGAATTGAAAAAACAAAATGTACACCCTCAACTTGCGGTCGAGCATGTTCACCTACTTCAGATGGGGTGCACTAACACTTTTAGTGTAGCAGCTACAGTAAAGACTGCGGCTTCAAAAAGGGTGTATACAAAGAGACTTGCCATCAACATGGGGTGTGTAGATAATGACTGCATTTTCATTTTTGGGTCAACCTACATCTTTCTATTGGCCGGCAGGGGCAACACTGGTTTCATAAAGAAGTCGGATAGTATGTAAGCTTATGACCTTGCTCTCATTGTATTATCACCTCAGTTAACAGTTTCCTAATGAATCATGTTCTCAACCACTAGTTTCAAGTATTCTTCAATACAACATGATGTTTCTTTTTTGTAAATTATGGGTCCATGTAGAGTCAAATAGATGATAAAAAAAGGGAAAACAAAAAACACGATCTGGTTTGGCCATAATGCCAAACTCAAGGCTTCAAAGCTGTGGGCCAGTAACCAATGGGTGACACCACGATGTGTTGACACTTGTCTGGTATTGATGGTGGATTGTGTCAGTGAGAGAGAAGGACAGGTTTTAACCCTGTCTGGCACAGAAGAAAATATGAATTGTCATCTGCTGTCTTGCTAAGAAGGGACCCATAAAAAGCTTTAAGCAACATTACATGTCCAAACACCCAGGGATCGAGCTGCTGGCCAGTCTGTTGCCATAGAGACATGTTGTTGTCATGCCGACAAGCTGGCCAGTGTGCAATGTGCAAAAACAAGGGATAGGGTGAAAGGATCAGACCACAGGGAGGCTCACAACTTCTCCGTGGAGTGGTAGGGTGGCAGTTTCTTTGAGAAGCATTCACCTCTCAGGCTGTGAGTGTGCACCGTTAAGACATGCAAGGTTTGGAGGATGTATTAGTATTAACACATATTGGGTTGGCTCAGGATGAAAGGCACAGGTAGAGAGAGTGAGAAAGCCTGTGGAGGCAGAGGTCGACACTTTGCAAGGAAAAGTAAGAGAGAGAGGTTTGGCATGAAACTGGAGGTAGAAGAGAAGGACTTCATGTGCTGGTTCTGCAGAGCTCACTACAAGCAATCTGAAGAACCCTGCATGGGCACTTCAAAATACTCATGATTTATGCCCGTCAGTGCTGTCCATATGTGCCTGGAATATCTGATCAACTCCACTGATGTAGCTCTGCGCCTGCTGTGGGAGGGATAGAGGGATGGAGGGAGGCAGGGAATAAGGGACTGAGAGAGACTGATAAAAAAAAAAACCAGGCATGGAGAGTACAAATAGAAGAGCTGTGGATGTGATGAAAGAAAGAACAAAGAAAGAGCAAGAGACAGAGACAGAGAGAAAACAGGGACAAAGAGTTATGTATACAGACTGACAATTGAGAGAGAGATGCTAAAAAAAGAGGCTAACAAACGCAGAGAGAGAGAGTGAATGAAGGACAGATAAAGGAAGAGTGAGGCTGAGCGGTGTTGGGCCCTGTGGAAGCCACTGACCACTCTAATTATCCTCTATTTTCTTCAAACAAGGCTGAGGCATTGTGAGTTGGTCCCCTGGGACATAACCCGCTCCTCATTTTCTCTGAGATTCAATTCCACTCCATCCTCCGCTGTCTTTTACATATAAAACACTTTCTTCAATTATTCCTCTGACGTTCATATCTGTATTATTTGACGCCTGTGCCTATTCAGAGTGACTGCTCATTTCGCCCCACTCTAGTGTGACTAGAATCAATCCCAGACTCATTCCACGATAGGCAGAGAGAGTGAGAGTGTGTGCGTGTTTGTGTGTGTGCGTGTGTGTGTGTACCCTGTGTGTATAGTTGTTTGTTGAGTATGATTGAAGACAAGACACCGAGTGAGATTGGAGAAAAAGCCAGGCCAGCAGAGGGAGGGCGATATAATTTAAAAAGAGTGTGCAAATGAGTGTGTGCGTGTGTGTGTGTGTGCATGCAAGAGTTAGGCCAAGGAAGTGAGTGTGCTCGAGTGTGTGTTTTTGTGTAATGAAGGTGTTTCCAGCTTACGCCCGCCCTGCTCTCTCCCTCGTGTAGGACAGCATGGTTTATTTGAGATCAAATGAGGCTACAATTACACGGTGGATGCTTTTCTCTCTCAATCGATTACAAACAAAAGGAGCATTCCATCAGAGGCTTTTAACTAGAGGTGCTGCTGCGTGCATTGCCATCTATAGCACACTGGCTCATTGTTGCTCTGCTTTGAATCTCACAAGAAATGGGAGTTGGCTTTAAGAGCAGCGAGAGAGGTAATTTCAAATGGATGCTCTCCACCCAAATAGACGTTTAGCAGAGGGAGTAGTCTTCACGTAAAAACCATTTCTCTTCCACAGAAGGTAGTTACTGGCTGCTCAAAAAAGTCTAAAGAAGTCATCAGACGATACCGTATGCTAATTTGCATATGAATATTTTAGCTTCATCTCCCGCTGTTAGGAGGTGGAGACAAGCGTGCCGTGCTGTGTATAATAAGCATGGTCATGGGATGTCTGCGGATTAGACGAGCAAGTGGAGTAACTCGGAGTTTGGAGTACTAATTTGTCACCAAAAAGCTTGGGGAGTAAACTTACAAACATCCTTTCAGGAAAAACTATAATGAAATTCAAACATAATAAATCTTCATATCTAATTGAAAATCTCATAATCTTGTGTGGATGTAAGCTGGACTGTTGTACTGGAGGCTTTGAGTTTACACATCACACTTGTGTTTGCTGAATATTGGACCAGGATTGGCTTCCAAACTATTAGTAGTGTCATAAATCTTACGCACTGGGGGCGTCCTCTTAAAATTACCCCATTGTCAATAAGCATAGAGGAAATTTACACTTTCAGTGATGAATGTGAAAATATCCTGCTAGTGTCAAACTCTGCACAGTGAAGCTCAAACATTCATCTGTAGGAACAAGCAGAATAAAATATTTTTGACTGGAGGGGGATTTTAAATTAAGGTTGAGGGACAATTAAATTCTGCATACATCCACCATCAGAATGCAAAATTTAAATCACATGGTGGCAAACATTCTGTCTGGCTGAGTTAGATTGACCGTAGCAAAAACACCCACAAAAACATGAATCCACCACACTTGAAGTACGGTATGTGAGCATTTAGAAATGGGGCTTCTGTCACTCGCTGGTTGTGATGACAGATAAAGAACAAATCAAAGGTATGAAATGACTTTTTATCTTTGTAATGTCAAATGTTCGACTGTGACTTTGTTTTGTTATATGATGTATCAGCGAAAGCTACTGTGTGAAGAATAGGTATGGGCAACAAAGCTCATTTGTAATACATAGGACTTTATGACAGTATGTGAGTGAGGAGTTTTTGTTTGTTTTAGTAATATGAAAGCTGTCACGCTGGAGTAGATAAGGTGGACCCAAATGCAGGAGAAAGCTGGCAGGAAATGCAATGGAGGAAGTTTTAGGATGTTTTCAGGTGTTTTAGGATCACAGCCAAGCCGGGGACAGGCAGACGAAATGGAACAAGAGGATCAGGGAGACTCACAGATGACTTGACAAACTCTGAACCAAAGACTGGACTTAAATACAAACTAAACTAATGAGGGGGTGAGGTGCAGGTGCAGTGAGGCGGAGGAGAAACACAGGTGAGAGTAATTAGTGGATAAACACTAGGAACAAGGAAGGAGCTGAGCAGAAACACTAAAAACAGGGCCGGGCTAACGAAGGAGATGCAGTGCAGGTGTGGAGGGAAAGCAGACGGGAGGAGCACAGAGCAAAAGACTCAGAAAAGGAAAAGAAGACACTTAAAATGAAACTGTACTGACAGGACCATGACCTGCTGCTAAATCATTTCTTATTCTTTAAATTGTGTGAAATGCAGAAATATATCATCTGAAACTTTGCAGACACCAAAATTGCTAAAAAAAAATATGGTTGGGGACTGAATGTCGGGGTCCCACCCCTAGAACATCCACACTTTTAATTGTTTCTCCACTCCCGTTCCTTTGCCAGATAATCTGTGTTTTCTCTGCACCTGAGCCAGTGACCAGTCTGACACCCGTACCAGTTGCCAACAGGTCTATGACCTGCTGCTTACCTACCATTTCCTGCCTTCCTGTCTCAGCCCTTCTGGTTTTTCTGATTTACTTGACTCCCTGCTGTTTTTTGATCGTTGTTCTAAGTAAACTGCCTATGAAGTCCTTTTGAGTCCAGAGTGTGTCCTGTTGCCAGTCACTGTGACACATAGACATCCAAATGAAAGAGAGCAAAATGGCTATCCTATTGAAGTTCTCTCTCGCTGTGCACCTGTGAAATGTGATGCCAACAGTCAGTGCCTTTTGATTTCCGAACAATGGGCCTTTTTCACTCGCTATCTGATTTATTTAATTGTCTTGTGTTTACTTTGAACCTTTGACTTATCTGTTTTGGTTTTAAATGTGCAACCCAGTCACCAAAGTAAAATGTCAGCATTTCACCTTTCTGCAAACCACGGATACGTTCAAATTTGTTCATGTCATACGTACCAAATCAGCATCTCTCTATATGTGTCATATTAAGTTCACATTACATTCATTATGCTGACCTTCATGTTTGTGGTGACAGAATCAGGTAAACCAAAACATGATAATTTCCTGACCCTAACCAATAGTTTTTTGTGACTAAACCTAACCAGACCATAAGCACAGTGTGGTCACATAGATCCCTATATTCAACCAAAAGAAAACCCGAAGAAAGTTGGATTACAAAAAATGCAAACTTTCAACAAATCCATGGTGTGCAGAAACATAGATTGGGTTGCACCAAAATGTGACTGGTTTGTAAGTTCAATTAGCAGTAGGAGCAGAGAGTCTTTTGATTTAGTGTTAATAATTCATGCAAAGTTAAGCATATTACTGTAAAGTAGACAGCAGGGTCTTTTTAGGACTCGAAATGAATTGTAAGAGAGCTATAAATTCCCTTTCAATGGTCACCAGTTCATAAAAACTGCATGTATGGAAACACTGGTCAAATCTGATAAAACCCGCTTTCACCAAAACAAGGTTTCAAACATTTTTTCCAACAAGTAATACTTCTGCTATGAAAGTGCATGGTTTCACAACTCCAACTTCTTTTGAGAGTCATCAAGTGATGTTATCAGCTCATCCCATCAGAGCACTTAACATTAAACTCACAACAAATATTAATTAATGTCTGAATAACCCTCACTTTTCATGGTTTCATAATCCTATGTATTAGTGTGATATTCTCCTCCTACATGCCTGAGTCCATCTGCAGCCGCACCAAATTGGCTGAAACTGTTGTGAGTCTCAACTGTGCACTCGTGCAACAACAGGATTGGCTGATATGTTTGGCAGTTCGGCTGTGAAGCAGATGATTGGCTGTTAGGGACTTCTATTTAAAATACTTTAAGTGCTTTGTCTCCTCTCTTATTATGTCTCTGTCTTTTTTTTTTATCTGGTAGTTTCAATATTCATCGATTACCAACTGCAGTCATTGTATTGCCGTAGATCTGTATGAGGGGCACAGATAAACTGTGGCTGTAATTTTAAGATGCTCCATCCACCCTGATACTGATACAGGTAGCCTTTCAGGTACAATTGTCATGGTCAACAATGCCAATAAAGTACGTTCAAAACAGAACCAGCACATGGAAATCAACACATTTCACGCCTTCTTTGTATTTTCACGCATCAAGCATCAGCTCAGTCAAGCTTCAAATATAAGCCCTGCATCACACAAAGTTGTGCAATGGAGTTAAGTGAACAACAGCCTTCTACACAATCAACAGCTCTGTCATCTTCAGCGTAGACCCTGTGCAGCTGCTGAGGGTGATAATAAGAGAGGGCTGCAGATTTAAGCTTATGCTACGTTTGATGAATAACTAGGGTGTCATTGCTTAGGATTGTGTGGGAGTTGGATTTCTGTATAATGTGCTGCTTTTAAGGATGCTTTGCCATCTTTGATTGTAGGCATTCCAAATGTTAAGAAAATTCATGAGCAGGGACTTGGATTCCAGACAGTCCCTAATGTAGATGTTGTTCTGCTATTTGCTATTTGTCATTCAGCAGCCAAAATTCTGTCAAGTCCATCGGTAGTTTGTAACTGAAATGGCTGTGACACCCTTCACATTCTAGGTCTGTGCAACCAACAGAGACAAAGCGGCAAGTTGTGAGTTCTTCCTTTCTTTCTTTCTCTCGTTCTTTCTTCTTTTTTTTTTTTTTTACCACTAGCTAATCTAAACCTGAGTCTGGTAGGGAAAAGAACTTATACCTCTCTGATAGAAAAGTGTGTGTGTGTGTGTGTGTTTTTTCTCTGTTTGCACCCTTTGATTCTCAAATAGAAAATCTGTTTTAAATCAACACAGAGAATATTGTCTTTCAAAAATTGCTGTCATTACATTTCACTGTCACATTTCGCTTTCATTGTCCTCTTGGATTATGAGCCTCCAGTCCTGCCTACAGTGTGGCCAGACCAAATATATTCCTAACCTGATTTTATAGAACACCAGCCTCACAGTGTGATATTCTCATAACACAATGCAGCCACTACTGGCTGGCAGACTCTGTTACTCTCTGTATGCAATTTCAAACTGGTGTAGCATTATTTTGAAGTGCAATGTGACACATTTATGGAAGTAATGAAACACACACTCGTACGTACAGTATCTAGGTCACCTTGTATTAGAACTTTAAGGGCTGTCAAAACGAAAGTGAGGCAAACAATAAAGGCAGCAGACGTTCCTTCATTACAAGTTTAACACCATATAAAAAGTGAAAATGATTCCTTCTGACTGAATACAAATCCACTACCTGAGCCTTAATCTTTTGTACCTTTTGCTCTCTCGGCCTCATTCAGAATTTACATCTGGCAGGTGTTTCCATATTCAGTGAGGGCCTTGCCCCAGCGGGAGTGGTGTGAGCACACAGGTAATAAGCACACACCGCTCAGGCTGTCAGGGGAAAAAGACAGGCTTGGCCTCCGCTCCACAGAAAGCACAGGGGACCCAGATGAAGGAGATATGAACTGCATGTGTGTATGTGGGCGCTGGTTGTGGGCACATCTGCATGGTCTTGCGCGCATGTATTTTGCGTGTGTTTATGTGCAAGTGTGTACACATAGGGGAAGGGCTGCTGTTCCAGTCTGCTTGCTGACAGACAGTCTCTTGGTTAATGAGCAGCTGTCGGCCATCACTATTCATGAGCCCTGTCACTCACCTCCTCTCTCAAAGCACCAGCACCTGAAACCCTGAAACCCCCTAGTCTCTCATTAGTACTGCAGCAGCACAGGCATCAACACTCAGTTCTCTCTCAAACATTAGCATACATTCGTTCTACAACATGACCGTAAAACTCGTACACGTGTGTAAAGACGTTAAAAAAAAGAAAAGCACACAGAGCAACAGAGGAGCCTGCGTCTTCAATAGAATTCCAATTGAAGCATTGTGGTTTAAACAGAGCAGGTTCTGGTTGATTCAGACAGCAAAGCATTCAATCAGTACATCGCTCCACTTTCATCTGATGCTGAAACAGCCGTGCATATGGGACTTGACTAGAAATGGCTGTTTGATGTGTCCTAGAGGAAATTGACAGAGAACTGGGGGTTTAACTAAAGACCTCTGTTTGTGCCGCACTGTATGTGGAATAGTCAAAGGAAATGAAACAGCAGCAGGAAGGCTTTCCTCAGCTATAGTGGTTTTATGTTAACACTGGCCTGCTTTCTCTGCCTTCATACTTGTCTACTATATCCCAGAGAAACGGGTCAGGGCTTATCAGTCACAAAGAACCGATACATGGTATAATACATGACAAGAGAACCTTGTGTATTAGTGGTGGATGTTGAATTTTTGATAAAGCCTTGGCAGTTAGTTACTATCTTTCTTAAACTTTACACAGCTACAAGAAACTTTCTCTTTTCCTTTTTTTTGTTGATTGTGGTGGCCCCTGTGGACAAAAGCGTTATGAGCATCTCCGCCTCCTGTTGTAAAGATCTTGGCTAACGTGCATTTGTTTGGAAAGAGCGTGAAAGAAAGATGCAATGTATTCTTCATTCTATTTTTTCATTTACAAACACAGCTGTTTGCGGGATGCATGGAGATGAGGTAATGTATACATTTTTTGACCCAACTCAGCAAATACAGCCTTTAGCTTTAAGCTATGATGCTCTACCTACACCTCTAGACTTGTCCTGCTCTTTATACTACTGAACTAGAAAGGCAATTCAAGAAGTGACGCTAGAGGGGTAAACTACAGTGTCAAACCTGAAGATTTCTAACATCTTGGGACCATTTTGTGATTTCACTTTAACGTGTTATCCTTTGGATTTTCTGTCTTGTTTTCTATCTGATTATCAAATTATCAATCAGTTACTTCTTACCGTAATAAGAATCAAATAAAACTTTGATTCAGTGCCGTACATACTACAGAGCAGCTTATTTCTTCAGGCTGTGAGACCCCTTTCCCAACTCTTTCTAATCTCTTCCTTGCCCGTAAATTCACCCTGAACTGATTCAAAGCCACCAATACACTTTTGTCTGACCATACTGTGATTGTGTGACTGAGATAAAGAGAGGGCATGAGTCATGCGATCGTGCGATTTTTGATTGTTGAGTACACAGCATGAAAAACGAGAAAAAACTTTAGTCTGAAAGAGAGAATCAGAGTAACTGAGAAAGACAGACATAGAAAAACGAGTGACTGCAGGAATAATTCCCGATTGCAGATTCAGAATATTGCTTCGTGTCTCAGGTTGGTTCTGAATTATTGAAGTGCAGCAGAGTCAGGCCCAATTGTACTCATTACAGTGAAACATATGAAAGCATAATTCAAACGTTGCCAGTTGCACTGACAAGCTGAGAGAAAGGGATGCACTTTATCCACTCAGCGTGTATTGATTGCTTGGCCTTATCCATTTTACAGAGATTACACGACATTTTCGATTAAGTACAGGTGACAGAAAACATATTGCCGCCTCTAACCACTATATGAGTTTCAGCACCCGCACACCTCAAACAATGTATTTCATCTATATCTCCCTTTAGACTAAATGAGGCTTTTGAGTACCAATTCTTTCTTGGTCTATCACACAACGAGCTCTGCTTTCTCTGCAGCTCACCTCTGCCATGCAAGATTTATGAAAAGTGTCCAGGTGCCCATGAAATGCTGCCACGTCTGATTCTCTGTGATGAAGTAACAACCGTGTCAGTGCCGCAACAGGAACTGATACAGGACAGCGTGCATTGATCACTCAGAGAGGAAGAGACACGGAAAGGAGGGAAAGGGGAGGGAGAGTGAAGGGAAGGGGTGGGAGGGGAGGGGTTGATGGAGATGAGGATTTCTTTGCATTCAGGACCATAAACGAGAGCAGCCAGACTAGTGGAGGTGAATGGAAACGATTAGTTTCCCCGGCTTTTCAACTGAGGTCTGAGCCGGTGTACTCCCACAGCTGAATCACTCAGTCTCTGTCTCTCTCGCACTCTTTCCCTCACTGCTTCGTCTGATTTATAGGAAGAAATCATCTCTATTGAGCGATGGGGTCATGCAGTTACCACTCTCTCTCTCACGCTCTCTCTCGCATTTACTCTCACTAACTAACAAATCAGAAAACCTGTCTCTCCACTTACAGAAAAGCCAGATACAGACCCATGTGGATGTTCCTCCTGTTTCCTGATCAGGGCTAAATGTGTTCATTAACACTGTCTTCCTTGGATTTATGAACAGCTGTGCATGTTTAAATTGGCTTGAGTGATTCATACAACACAGGCCTGCCTAGTGAAGGACTATCCCTCTCTCTCTCCCCCTCATCCCCCTGTTTCTCTCCCTGTTCCTCCTCCACTGTGGTAAATAAGACACCACTGATTACTTCTGCTGTCTGAGGGATCTTGCAGACAACTCAGTCGTCCTTTTACTGAGGACTAAGTTAAGTGAGGATGGCATGGTAGTAGTATTGGTTGTGGCTGTGGCGACGGGAGCTGAGAGCTGCAGCAGACGGCAAATTAGATGTAGGATGTGTGTGTGTGTTGGAGGTGGCGGGGGTGTTCTCAAGCTGTGCGTTTGAATCTGGGTTCTCTGTCTGCCAGATAATTATCTGACACTCTCAGACAAACAGGGCCTTGGGCTTCAGAACGTCACCCCGCTCTTTGTCCACTCGCCCAGGGATTTCTATTGCCCTCCCTCGCCTCCAAGCCATTTTTCAAACTGCTTTACTAATGTTAGCTTTGTCGATAAGCGCCTTTGATGGAAAAGGCATCGGCGGAAATGATTCCCCCCACCCTTCCTGAGATAAAGGAGCTGTGGATGGGACCTGGCAGGAGAGGCGCTTGCATGCACACTAATAAGAGCACCCCTGCTCAGCCGCAACTGCTCCTGATTTCACATACCCACACAGGCACATACACAAGGCTTATGCTTCAAGGAGCATGTTCAGCACAAGCCAGAGATGATCCAAGTTATTTCCTGCCACTTGTATAGTACAAGATGCTAAACTGAGAGCAGCTTGCACACGCATACACACATCAGTGGCGTGGAAAATAATGTCTGCTGTTATCTACTGTGACACAACAACCGGATTTGGGTGGACATGCTGAGACCAAGGGAACGTCCCTGTACACCCAGAAATGTAGATATTCCCACTGACTCTCCCTCCTCTCTTTAATCTGAACGTCTGCTTAATTTGTTCTTTTCTCACTGTGACTTTGTGTCGCGTTCAGCTTCGTTAGAATCAATGTCACAGGAGAGGAGCTGAGGGCAAGGGAAACTGTAGCGAGAGAGAGAGAGAGTACAGGAAGGAGACGACGCAGTCCAACAAACAACAACGAGGAACATCTCTAATATTATCATCTCCAGAATAATGAGACGTGTGAGAAGAGCGAGAGAGAGAGATAGAATCTTGTTTCCATTATGCAGAAACTCTTCCTGCCTGTGGGTTACAGTAATGTACTCCTGGGCCTAAAAGTAGCTCATCAATGCCAACTTTAGGCCCGCAGCTCTGCTCAGAACCTTGATGGGCCAGGAGTGAACAGCAATTAGTTTGGAGCTCAGCTCAAGAGTACACCGAACATGTTCACATCTGTACGGCAAAGCTTTCAGTTATTCTGTATCTAACACAGATAATATTTGACAGATCAGAGTGCATCAGGTTTGGTGTGCCTCCCACCACAAAAAGCAGGAAAGATAAGACAAAAATGTTCAAACAATCCTGTCCAGATTGCATTAAGAGACAAAGCTCTACAGGCGTGGCGTCTTCCAGAGATGGTGCTCTCAATCAATAACAAAGAGTTCAGCAATTGAATTGAATGAATTTAGATACAAAAATCAAATTTTGTAAGTTGCTATGTGTTTATATTTATTCAGATTCACTGACATGAAGTTCAAAAGTCACAGCCATCTGTCAATATTGTAATTTGTTTTTAGGAAGGACTGAATCATAAAATGAGAGTGGAGAAGGCATATTGTTTGGAAAGAGCAAACAGGCCAAGGTTTTTGGGGACAATTATGCAAAAAGACTGATATTCACTTGACAAGCTTCCTGTTTTTTTACTGTCATCTCCCCAACTTCCATGTAGTGTTAAATATCGTAGTTTTTGTAGCATCTGTAACATTGTTCAGCTCTCAAAGAAAGACTTAGTAAAAGAAGTAAAACAACATATAACTTTAGATTGTTTTCTTTTCAGATCCATCCACACTTTCCTGCACTGTTATTTGTATGTTGTATGTTTGTATTTGTGAGCATACAAAAGAAAATTTCTCTGCATTTCAGTGGGATTTCCACCAGCTTTCACAAAGTTGAGCTCCGGGATCAGCTGGATGAAGGGCTCTTCTCAAGGCTTTGCTCAAGCTGGTTTATTTCTGTACAGCGGAGAGACTGTGTAACAATGGTTTCCAAATGATTGTCATGTTTGACAACTCAATTCTGAGGGTTTATTCTTGTATTTGAGCCTTTCATGAAGATTTTCAGCTCTCAATAGAGATAATAATTGTATAGAACTGCAGCACTGCTATCTAATAAATATTCAGCTCTCAGAGGAAGAAATACAGGACTTTGGAAACACAGTGTCACAGGACTGGTGGGCACTAAGGTGGAATGTGAGCAAGGGAAAAGGGTATGGTACTGTAGAAATACCATATTGATAGTCACACTGCTCTCCTGCTTGATCATTATTCTGAGGTAGTGGCAACAGATGACCTTTCCTGGTCAGGAGCTTAGTGTGGTTAAAATTCAATTGAGTGGAAGAGAGCAGGAAGAAGAAAAAAAATAACATGGTAACCTTTATTCTGCCATTGACGCTAACCTTGAACAATGGGCCCCAAAGGGGATGAGCGCCTTGTACTTTAATGTGCGCCAGAGAATCGACTGTAGAGTGTGTGTCTCTGTGTGTGTAAGTGTGTGTATGTGTGCGTGGGTGTGTATGTGTGTGTGCGTGCATGAGTCTGTGCAAAAGGAGCAAAAGGCAATTATTGTGTGTGTGTTCACGGCAGTAGCAGAGATAAGTAAGCAGACAGAGGGACGGAGAGTGTGAAAGAGATTCGATGGAATAGTTTTAAACTCAAAGGTTGTTAAAGTAAAGAGGTCGTTGGGACCTTTTCTTTTTGTCTGTCCCACATTTATGTCCATCAGCACAGCTCTTGCTACCTCCGAACTAGGGATGCAAATTTTAAGCAATTTCTTTAACTGATAGCTGGCTGCCTCAACAGTCGATTATCGGTTAAATAAAATATTCAATAAGTTGGACATTTCTCTATTGGAAAAGTGTTTTAACCAGTGACATGATCCATGTTTGATTCAAAATCAACATTCTTACAAACTGGATCTGTATTTGTGAAGCCCCTGTCTGTCATTATTCAACACCTGACACAACAAAATCCAACCTTAATTAAGACAAGAAAAATCACAAATTATCTGAATTTTAATTAAATAAATTTTGTCTTACCAGTATTTTGCATTTTATTCAGTATTTGAAGGATACTTTTGATTTGTGCCTCTGTCTGCCTCTGATTATCTGTTAATACATTTTTAATCGGCGATTAATGATTCATCATTAACATCTCTAATCCAAACAGACCAAATCACCCCAGGTGCATTTTTTTTTTCATCCTTAGCCATTTCATCAATAACCTTTTCTCTTATTCTCACCTTCCGTCCCTCCCTCACCTCCGTCTCCTCTCCACCTTCACTCTTGAGGACTGAAACATGGCTAATTGAAATAAATGAACTGGGGAGCAGATCAGAGTTGATTACATCAGCTGTGTGGGGATTCTGATTGCATGCTTGTTGGGTGAATGTTGCAGAACTAGTTGGTAATGAAGAGCCTTGTTTGTCTATTGCACTCGGACTGGACATTGAAGACATCCACATGCTCTTGAGGATGTTGTTCTAACCTGCCTGTAACATTCTGGAGAGGGAAAAAAAAAACCAGAATGATTTCTTGTTTGTTTTTATTCGCACATCAATTTTTGACAAATACATTTGTTTTTCATTCAGGCAACAGGTTACTGCTCATAAAATCCTCAGAATAACTGTACAGTATATAAAATTAGTACAACAAACACTATACACAGGAGGGGCAGCGCAGGATGAGACTGGAGGAGAGGAGTTCAATCACTGGAATGTTTAAATGCTGTAAAACAGTTGAGCAGCGGAAAAAATTACACACACTGGATACACAGTCTACTGTTTGAGTCGGAGGAGGTAGACAGAGCGTGAAGAAATGTCATTTGCTGAGGGGAAAATCAACAGTTCAATAGAATTTACATACATATGTTGTTTCGGTAGTATTTCACAGCTCTATTTGTTAATTTAAGAGGCCTCTGTTTAAGCTGACACACAGAGGCGGACTGTGGTAATAATGTCATCTAAAACAAATCCCGCAGCTGCTCTTCAGACAGTGAATAATGGAATAGCATGGCACCATATTAGCATGCATGGTAATTTTACTAGGATGTGAGGAGAATTTATGAATCACAGTTTTATCATTTTTTTTTTTAAGGTAATTTGAAAAGAATCATTAAAAAAAATCTGCAGTGCAGCAAGTTCTGAAAATGTTACCTGACACTATCATTAACTACCTCATGATGTAATTTCTGGTTTTGGTAGACATCGACACTGGATTTACTATATACAGTCAGGGGAACAGTACAGAATGGCAGTGGAGAGAGTTTTGGCTGCACTGATTCTCATTCTTGAATAGGGAGAAAAAAAAAAAAACTTGGCTTGTTTGTAGTTCTTTAAACCAATCACAAGACAATACCCCTAGAAAGTAGTGTCAAGGGAAACTTGTTTTGCATGTGGGGAGGTGAGTCCTGTCATTAAATTGGTTAAATCCCCACAAAAGAAAAGGTAACACCTGCTAGCTTGTTTAGGTTTATACAGTTAGCGACCAGGTTAGTGATAGATTAACACTGTCAGCCTGTCAAAGGTCGTTGTTTTTGACGGGGATCTGAAAACAGTAACATGCAGACTAACCTCCACTAGCTACCAACAGTCTACATCGAGCAAGTCAGATTAGTGGAACAGCACAATGTAAATTCGATTTAAGAGTGGATTTTCCCTTTTTACGCCATCAACCACATTGCTCTGAGCTGTCCCTCCCCTCCTTTCACTGGCCCTGTGAAATTGGCACAATCAGCCAGAAGATGTGCAAAAAAACACAGTAGACTCGTCCCCAGCCTTTGAGGCTGTTGTGCCGCTGAAAGAGCAATAACCCTCTCCATCTCTAGCCACATAATCCTGCCCACAGAGACACACAAACACAGTGACACAAACATAACAGAATCATCTTTAGCACCACTGAAGAGCATATCATGTCAGATGAACAGCAACATTTCAACATATGAACAAAACTGAGAAACCTCTGAGTCGGGCAGAAATGTGAAAACAGGTTATGTCAGCAATTATAAAAAACTTTCAAGAGATGTGTGAAATGTCTCTTGGTGTAAAGGACTGCAGTTAAGACTAAAAACATTTTAAACGACATGCTCTTAATTGTTGCCCCGAAATATCCCCAACATAGTTGCTGAGGTATGTCATAGCAAGTATATACTGCATGAGAAAGGATACTGGTCTGACATATACAGTGATGTAGTCCTTGGAAACATGGAGGGCTCAAAAAGCTTATCATCAAACCCGTGGAGAGAAGCAGTCCAATAAAGGAAACAACCTTATCCGTTCAAGTCAGTGTCGAGTTCAATAACTAGCTACGCCTACTGAATACTAATCAAGGTAATTCACCGAGAAAACTGCAGTTGAAGGGTAAAAAGGACAATTTATCATTCCTGCACACAGGAAATTAATTACTGTACTTGTGCGGAATTAATGTGCTAAGCTAGTTCACAACTGCTATGCAATTGTCATTATAGTGAAATTTGAGCATGCGAGTATGACTGCACCTCTGAATTATTCAGTCGCAGTCTATAAAAAACATTAGGTAGCAACTAGTTCATCCACAGTCTTAAGAGTCCCACTTAACGGAGCCGTACCACAGAATGACAGACCGTCTCCTTTCTGTGATCAGACAGATCTGTCTGGTTTGTAAGTGGTCATTGTCCTCATTGTTCGTGAGGATACAGCCGCTCAAACAGCGAGAGAAAAAGAACACAAAAACACTTAAAATTAAATATATCTAATTGGAATATTTCCCTTTGGTAAATGTGCTTTGTTCCCACTGTTGCATATCCTCTTTCTCGCATTTCTTCTCATTGTTGTAAAGCCATAGAACATGGCCGATGAAGAGTCTTAAATAATGTACCACAAACCCACCACATACAGGAACATAATATAATAAATATTGCTTGGGGCAGTGGTAAAAGTACAGTTTCTTTTACTGAATACTTGCTGTGTGTCATTTTTTTCTTTTTTTCTTTGTTGTTGGCAAGATGTTAACCGTTGAAGCATACTCGTCCCACTTGGAATCCAAACTTCTGGTTGCTCTTGCCAAAGTCTGCTGGAGCCACGTCTATAATAGGGAGCAGCTCTGCCGAGGGGGAGTCAATCTCTAGAACAGTCCTTTCCTGACCTTTGCGTAACTGAAAGAGAAAAATGAAAGCCATTATTACAATTTGCCGTGCTTAATTCCACTAACTAGCTCTCCCCACTCACTCTGGCCTAAATCCATGTTCTAGTCAGTGATCTGATGGCTATTATTAAATCAAGCACACAGTGACACAACAGATAGACACATTAGTTTCGTTACAGCTAATTCTTATCTGTCTAGCTAGTCCCTTTTCCCTGGCATGTCTCTGCACTGACCTGGCACCCATCATGCACTGCACTGATGAAGGGGCTTTTGGCTTGTGTCAGCTCCTCGTCATTGCTGCCCCTGAAGCGGAGGGCATGCTGGTAGGAGCGGGAGGTGCTGTCAAACCAGCCTGCTGAGTTCTGGCAGGTGTAGGTGAAGCTCTGCTTGGCCGTGGCACTCAGTAGTTTGAGGAAGGTCAGTTGAACTACATGTACAGGGTTCCCATCCCTGTCATCGTAGGAGAACTGGATGACAAAGACACATAGGCATTAAGGTTACAATTCTAAATGAGAACTTATTATTATACTCATGATTTATTTTGACTTGTAAACTCTGATGCAAGGCATATGAACTGTACAATTTGCTCCTCGTTTTCACACAAACGTACAGTTTCCTATCGTTCACAGCAGATGTTGTGTAAGTTCGGCATGACTATTAAGATAACTTGTTCATGTAAGCATAGAGGAAGTGGGTCATACTCATCTGACTCAGTTTGAACTTTACCTAGGGACAGCAAACCAAATGTCCAGTACAGATAACCATCAACACCATGTTATGTAAGACAGCAAGAATCTCCTCCGTGACAACTGTGACTTAGGCTCATTTTCCTTGAGATGAGTCCATATGCATTTGTCTGATTCGAGAATCAGAGTAAATGTTTTTCAAAAGTCAAGAGGCTGTGGAACTGGATTCTTTCCCACCTGTTGTTGTTTTAAAAACTGGAACAACATTTGTGTACTACACAGGCAGAAAATATAATATTTACTATAGCCACAGGTTTAAAGCAGCATTACCTTTGAATGACACAAAATCTCACTGAATGACAAAAAATAGAAAATAGTAAAAAAAAAACAGGTTTTCTCCCGGAGAGATGAAGCCAGAGAAAAACACGTCTGAGCCTATAATCTGTCTGACAAACATGAAATTACAAATCTCTGATTTGTTCTGATGAAGGGCTTTACGTAAGCAAGGGTGAAAAAGTTACAGCAACTTCTCTTCAGGATCAGAACAGCCAGTGAAAGTAAAGTCGAAAGTCAGGAAATTAATGGAAAGATAGGAAAAAACAGCAGAGTATAGGACTCTGCATGAGAAAGTCTGTGAATTGCAATTGTGCTGGCAGCGCTGTGATTATCTGAGAGGGTTATGAGACCTCTGATCAGGTGCACATGAAAGGCCAGCGCTCTGAGCGTGCTGCCCTGAATGCTAGTCGATGAGACGGCGCTGCCAGTGGCTTTGTGTGACTCATCCTGACTGCTGCAATCAACTGCTGGCGGTACCAAATCAGCTCATCTCTCATTGCTAATAAATGACTACCAAATTATATGATGGGTAGAGTTACAAATAAACAAAAAGAATTCACATGCCCTCATGCACACATGGATGATCACACACACACACACGCATGTCTTCACATTCATGTGGACACACTTGTACAAATGCTCACACCTCAGTCATATTCAGGAATATCATTCATACACTCTCAATTAGGATGAGTAAATTAGCTGAAAAAGTCTGACATTTGGAGCCAGCTGAGATAAATGGTAGGAGGTGAGGTTTGATTTTTTTTTTTCATGTACCTGCTTGCCTTTCCTGTATTGGCTGTACCAGCTTCCTGGCTTCTCTTTGTTCCACGCTGCTAATTTCACCTAGACACACAGAGGGAGAGAGGGAGGGTGCTGAGTTAAATTTTAGGCTCAAGGGATATAGGGAGTGATTTGTGCTCTGATGTAATATGACGAGGTCGGCTTTGTAAAGGCTGACAGCGAGAGATTGGAGACTTACCATCTCAATCCTCTTGTCAGGATAGAGACATGTCTCTCCATCAGCTGTGAAGTTACAGTACACCTTAATAGAGTCTCTGTGACAACCCTGGTTAGGATCAATCCAGTAGTCTCCTACAAAGTGCACAGAGGAAGGACATCAATCAAGCACCAGATGTTGATATAATAAACACATCCAGGGTAACAACATTATAAAATGCAGTTAGCACAATAATAAACAGCATGTTAAGTTAAAAGGGTGTGTGTCAGAGAATGTGTGCATTTTTTCAAAAAGTGACCAGTTTTTCCTGGACTAGTTTTTCTTGAATAGTGGTGAATCAGCAACAATGTCTTTGCTAACCATCTTTGTAGTCTGGTTGGACCATCATGAGCTCTTTGCAGGTCCGGGCAGGGCTCTCAAAGGTTCCCAGGGGCCTCCTCATCATCTCCACTTCTGTTTTCATGGAAGATAGGGTAGCAAAGACTTCCTCCATCCCTTCAGGGTCCTCCAGAGGCTGATCTCCCTGGAAGAGCTCCTCCATATCCAGATCCTCCTCTCTGGATGGGGGTGCTCCTCCCCCCCGATCGGAGTGTCTTCGTCTCTTCCGCCTGCCCTCCCTGATAGGCAGGGGCTCAATCATTGTCGCAGGGAGTCCCTGGAGTTAACACAAAGAGGTAAGCAATAGGTGAAGGAAGAAGGAAGAGAGGGCTGGCACTGAGAAGGCCATGATGTGGATCATTGGCAGTACTCACTGGGGGTCCTGGAGGGCCAGCAGGGCCTGTATCTCCTCTGGGACCAACAACACCCTGAAGAATAGAAGAGGACGAAAAGTTTGTGTCAATCATGCCTCACCTGGAGCTTCACTCGCACCACTTGGCTAAATCCCAGCTTTATCCAAGCAGATACACTATGGCTGCCGCTTTATAGGATTATCCAGCTGTGTGCATCAGCACTCTGTGGTCAAAGCCTTGGCTCTCAAGACACACTATAGTGGTTTTCATAACATCACACACACCAGAACCAAATCCTATTAAAAGGGCCCAATGGAAAAATCACACACAAGACAAGCATGGCTGTACAGCAGGCTTTTAGTTCCAAAGACATGCAGTAAACACAGTGGAGCATTATGATTATGAAGCATGGTACATTTAAGCCAACAAACACTTTTTCTCTTTTTCTCTCTTCCCCGGCATATGTTCCCAGCAGCTGCTAACCAAGCCGAGGTGTGAGTGAACGAATGGCAATGAATAAATAAGAAAGATTGTTGGGACTCACCATTTCTCCCTTCGATCCTTTCTCACCAGCTGAACCCTAAAAGTGGAGAGGGGGGTTTATTAAGCAGTGAAAGCTTTCAAAGCTTAGAACAGCAAAATACATATCGGCTATTTACTTTAAAATTAGGCACCTGCTTAACGACATGGCAGTATGCTGTATCGGTCTTTAAACTTTAACTTAGTCTTAAGCTCATTTCTGACAGTGTTCTTGAAACGTTGCTTAAGCAGGTTCTGAGAATCCCATTTCTGACTAACACACCTCAAATTAACCTAAATTGACAGGACCTACCTTGCAATCTCTCCTTCTATAATGCCAACACAAATGAGGGATTAGTCAGGAATAGCGATGGACCAAAAGAGAATCTCAAACTTTTTGGAAGACGAGCTCTCAGTGAGTTGCAATACCCTTACGTAACCAGCAGGAAACTCACTTACACTAGGTCTAGGCTTTGCTTAGAGGTAAGATTCTATAAATAACTACTTTTATGTGTTTTTTGCCTAAGTCATACTAATACCTAATGTTTTATAAATGAGGCCCCTGGTTCTTAGCTCTTTAAAGATGTAATCATCAGCTAAATCCCTGAGATGACTTATAGAAGCTTATAATGTGATGATTAATCAGCCAATTTGCACCAGAATTAAAGAAGAATGACTGTTGTTGGTGATATATATTCTGTTCTTCTCTTCATATACAGTATGTATTTTTCACCTGTTTGTTTTACACCAGCAAAGTCTTTGCAAAAGGATGGCTTAAGATTAAAAGATTCATTTTTGATGCATACCAATAGTGTCTGCATTAATAAGATGCAGCAAACCAGAAGGTATAACGTTCATTCCTTTCCAGACATATGTCATCCAAAAGACACTTAATAAAAAACACCATCTCCTTACAGTGAATGGTTGAAACCTGCTTATGTTTTTTTGTTTGTTTATCCACAACAGGAATAATGTAAACTCTTCATAAATCTCTTCCTGTTTGGGGCATCAGTCAGTGATGGAGCCATATGGCGTATAGGGTTTATCACTGCCTTACTTACATAAAAACCAAAAACAAAATGGATATCACATCTGCTGGTGATAACTGCGTATTGTTGTTGCACTGAAACCTTTTTAGAGGCATATTTATTTGTCAAGAATATTAATGATTTTACCCAATAGAATGGACAATAACAGGGTATGAATATGGTCATACATATATATATATATATGTATGACTGTTCACTGAAAAAGTAGAGATGAAAACCATCCTGTCTATAAGTATCCATATGTTGTGAATGAGAAAACATTGAGCAAAATCAAAGGACTTATCACGTAAACATTATTGTTCCTGCATTTATGATAGAAAAGCATTCATATTGTTCTAACAGCTGTGCCACTTACGGAGAGTCCAGGTGGTCCTGGCGGGCCAGTGGGACCAGGTGTGCCACCCACACCCTGGATATAAGAAAAAAGCATATCTTGTTAGTGAACTGATCTTCCTTTGTGTGTCAGATGCATCATGTTGCAAAGACATGTACCTCATCTCCTTTAGGACCTTGTGTACCCTGGTTCCCTGGCAGACCTCTGTCTCCCTTCTCACCAGGCTCTCCTGGGGGGCCAATTAGACCGATCAGCCCACCATGACCCTGCAGACAGAGACATGGTTCATCACAATTGTTTCCCAGAACTTGTAGAGAATGTTTTCTCTCTCAAGGTCTAAACACTCACTTTATCTCCCTTGTTTCCAGGGTCTCCTTTTAACCCTGGAAGTCCTGGTGGGCCCTGTAAACAATGTCAGAGGTATTAGTTAGCCAATGATGTAGACTGTGTGAT
Source organism: Pagrus major (assembly GCF_040436345.1). Classification (NCBI taxonomy): domain Eukaryota; kingdom Metazoa; phylum Chordata; class Actinopteri; order Spariformes; family Sparidae; genus Pagrus; species Pagrus major. Next base: position 23,344,214 of record NC_133237.1, read on the forward strand.
GATATGGTTTGATTGTGTTGGACATCCTGACTTATAATTATTAATTTCTCAAATCCCTCCTCTCATTCAACACAAAATATATAAGGATCTTACAAGTGGTCCTGGTGGTCCCGTTTGTCCTGGTGGCCCATTTAACCCTTGCTCACCCTAGAAAATTAACACATGAATCAAAGATCAGCTTACTGTATGTTGAAACAATACAAAACAAACAAGACCTTATGTTGAAAAGTCCTGAGGAGTGTTAGTGTGTTCCCTTAATATGTTCTTCAGATTCAGACAGTGTACTGACCGAGGGACCTGGGATGCCCCGAAGACCTTCTGGACCGGGCCTTCCTGGATGCCCTTGGGGTCCCACTGGGCCCGTCTTCCCCACTGGGCCCTGGGTTCCTGTTGCCCCCTAGACAGCAGACAAAAAGACATGGATGGCAAGACATCAAGCAAAAATTAAATACGAATAGCTTTGTTGGAAGGCACCATGCACAACCACAGAGCTCATTGCAAGTCATTATCCATACCTTGGCTCCCTTCGTGCCTTGCTTCCCTTCTTTTCCTGCAGCACCTATGTGACCCTGGGGTTGAGAAAGACAATGTTACTGAGTTAATGGTGTTTCACTGTAAACAAACACAGATATAGCTGCACAAAACATATATTGTACAACATTCTATCTTTTCATTGCTATAGCAAATACACTGACGGCACACAACTAAACCTTAATATAGATACACCTTAAAGTCAGAAATCATATTGTTCAGTTCTCCAAACACTGGTCTTATTCATAGTAACCTTAACCCCATGTCTGCTAATGTAAAGCTCGCTGCCAGTTCCAAAGGTGACCATGCTTTTGCCATCAGGCCCCCCCCCAACTTCGGAACCACCTGCCAGAGGACCTTTCATTGCTCTCATTCTTTATAACTGTATTTATTTGCTCTTATGCTATGTTGTCTTTTATTGCTTTTATTCTTTTTATTTGTTTTAATTATATTGTCATTTTGAAACATTTGTCTTCTTATTTTAACTTTATTTGAACATTTTCTTAATCTGATTTTGCTTCTGTTTGACGTGGCTGTTTGGCTTTTTTGTTACTTCTGTTTGGCTCTCTGTTGGTGCTATAAAAATAAAGTCATAATATAATGCTGAGCTCACCCTTCGTCCAGGAGGTCCTGTTGGACCTGGCTCTCCAGAGGCTCCTGGAGGTCCCTGTGGAGAGCAGAAAAAGGACTAAAGTTAAAAACACACAGAGAATAAAGGCTTTAGCCCAGCAAACAACAGTTACACTACTAGTGTTGTCAATATGTGCACCATGTGAAAAAATTATCACTTACTGCTTTGCCAGGTTCTCCATTGTCTCCTTTAGGCCCTGGTCCACCATCTACTCCCTAAAAGAAAAAAAAATCATGTTTGACCAAGCAGTAAACTAATGATGAAATAATGATGAAACAATAATAATACTCACATTGACACCAGCTTCTCCAGGGGGTCCTGAATCTCCAGGGAATCCAATAGGGCCCTATGGGCAAAAACAATCATTCAAAAAAACATCAAATACATTGCATGACATTTACAGACTGACTGACTTGACAACTAGAGCAAGAAAAAGTCACTGATCAAGACTCACAAGATTGCCTTTGGGTCCGTCCTCCCCTGGTGTTCCTCTTGGTCCTGGAGGTCCAGCTGCACCGGGAGGGCCAGAGTCACCCTTCTCCCCCACATCGCCTTTAGTACCCTGGGACACCAGTATATGAAATGTCAATCGATGAAAGGTGAAGAGAGACAGTGAAGAAAGGATGAAGCTGAGCGGGACAGGAAGGAGAGATGACTCACAGCAATGCCAGGCTCTCCGGCTGACCCAGGGTTTCCAGCTTCGCCGTCCTCGCCCTGGTAGAAAAGGAACATTCAGTAAGTGTAAGTACATATTTGGAATAAGAGAGATTTCAAATTAGCAGTTGAGAACAAACACTCATTAAGAAACTGTTTAGTGGAGGTAATGCATTGAGTGAGAAGTAGGGTCATTCTTCATAAGCTTATATACAATTGTACTTCTTTTTGAAACCAGTGGAGTCTCCATTGGAAAGACGTTTAAGGTACTTCTGCATCAGCCTCACCTTTCAGATCTAGAAGCTCCAGCACACACACCACACACACAGTGGCACACAAGCCCACACACACAAACCAACACCTCTTCACTGTAGGAACAGACATAAGCTGTGCAGTCGCTAAAGGGAAATGCTGACCTTCTCTCCAACAAGTCCAGGCTGACCAACTCCACCAGGCATTCCAGGTGGGCCCTGTGGCAGGAGCAGAGAGAAAAGCTTGACCCAAAATATCATAAAACGAGGGCAAGTTTGAAATATTCATTTGATTTTTGAGAATGAAGTTCTTGGTGCAGTGTTTTTTTTGTTTTGTTTGTCAGCAGTTCTGCTCACAGAAAGCTGAATCTGGAACAGAATTATCACAACACAAGGAAAAATATTGAATGTCAGGATTGCTATGTGGATAGAGTCTGAGTCACACAGTAGGGTGGATTCCATTTTCCTTCCCTCAATCAGTTTGTTTGTTTGTGCACGTGCATGTGTGTTAGTGTGCACACATGCATGTCAGTGTACTGGGCTTTGTGTCTTGAAACGAACCTGGTAAAAGCATGTTTTCGGTAGAGTGCACAAACATGAGAGCTGAGTACAGCCACGCACTACTACTGAGCTACTGCTGTCAACTGCTTTCTCACATGCCATCCCACCCCATTTCTCTCTTTTCCACTATTCCTGTATCGGTCCATTTATGAATCCCACCATCTCTGCACTGCTGTGTTTCCATGCTTCCTGTGATGAAGTACTAGCGTGGCTCACACAGATTTCTGCAGCTCACTGCTAAATAATTGACCGGTGTGAGAGGCTGTAGAGAGACGGCCATTACTAGAGGTAAATATAACTGCCTCTTAGGGATGATAGTCTAATACTTCTTAATGATTCATAGAGCAGTAAATATAACTCTCTCCCAGGGATTATATTCTAATACTGTTTAATAATTCAAATTTCAAAAGCAGTGGAGGGTCTGTGGCAGGAAGTGTTCAAATGAAGACACTGTATGAACGGACAGGAAGCTGTACAATAGAAAGTATCTGAGGTGTGTGAGGATGAGCTATTGTTCAGTTTGAAATGTAGGTAATGCTGTGTATTGAACAGGAGTCTTATTGATTCCAAAGTGGATATATGTTCATGTTTTTGTTTATACCAGAGGCATGCAGCTGCCATCAATTGAACATTTCAGACTCAAATATCTGAACAGGATGCAATTTCAACATTTGTAAAAACTTTTAAAATACAAGAATTAAATCAAGAAAAATAATTATAAAGCCTCAATGATACATTTCCATTAATGATTTTAATAATGCAAAGAAATCAGGCTTTAATCTGACAGAAATAAATAATTTTTTGTTCATTATGTAAGGACCAATTATAATATGTGTTATAATGTAATGTAATTATGCTTATTATCTAAAACAGATTTATAGAAATTAATAAATCCAGCACTCTACCTCTCCCCCAATGGGCCCCTGAGGGCCTCGTGGGCCATGCTGTCCTGGAGGCCCCTGTGGAGAGAGAAATAAAATGTTTTTATTAGAATCTGAGTGCAGACAATATACTGCATCAATAAAAACACACACAGAGAAATAAAAAATGAATGTGAGCTCTGGGTTGGCTAGTGCATCCTAAATTAAGATAGAGAGTTAGAAGTGGGCCCATGGTGGATTGCTTATGCAATGGCCCCAGTATCTATGATCATTATCGTGGTGACATGATGAAGACATCCAGACAGGTCATTACCCTCAATATGACAAGGGCTCTGATTCCCCCCACACCCACCTCTCTTATTCTCTCTTATTCTCTCTTATTAATAAGAAACCTCAAGCCTGTGATGTGCGAGAACCATATTCTCTCAGCCACAGTGACGGCATGTGATTTGACTTTTCTGTGCAGCTCAAGAGAGTGCCAAGCAATTAATCCTAACTGTGCTCGGCTTCAGTTTCAGTTGAGTAGATGTTGAGCTGCGCTCTGAATCACTCTGAAGTCTGGGAGGGAGCCTTGTGTTGTAAAGACACTGAGACAGAAAGACAGACAATCTGCCCAGAGAGCGACTGTGTGGGACCAGAGGAAACACATATCCTTCTGGCGGAGAGATACTTGAGCATTAGAGGGGAGAATTCTGTGATCCGCAACACTCACACATGAATGAAACTTCCCCACTGAGTCTTCAGCATCTCTCTTCTCCTCTCTTTCTCTCTCTCTTTTGTTTTGGTTCCATACTGATGCATTCCCTCCCTAATCTGGCGGTGGAGAAGAGAGGCTACAGAGAATCTTGTTGAGCGTGTGTTCATGGTTGACAGCGTTGTGAGATGACTGTCACAAAGGAGGATGCTCATTAGACAGCCAAGGCTGAGGCTAATCTGATTAGCAGCTGTCACACCGTCTTCCTGCTCACAATCGGTGCCCCGCCTCTTCCCTCCACTCCATTGCTCCACTGCCTCCTTTCTGTCACTCTTTCTTTTTTTATTTTCTTATCCCTTTTCTTCCTTTTACTTACAGGACCACCTATTCATTCTCTGGGCTCGTCTTTCTTGCACATAAAGTCATGGTCTCTTTTGTAATTCACACTCACCCCTTGAAAAGTCTTCACACATTAAAAAGATGTCTTCAAATTGTTCTAGGTTGAAAGATTTAAAGGCTTTCTTTCTTTTCACCGAGGGATATCGTTTTGTAAGATCCCGGACAGACACAGCCGTTGGCAACAGACACAGCACAGATATGAGGAACAGAATTGAGAGAGTGGCTGACTGTTTTTAACCCAATGTTGTATTTTCTCATCGCCAGCATAATGACACAGTATATGTTGTATCTCACACAGGCTACGTCCACTACTAGACTTTGTATCTAATAGCTCACCAATCACATGCACGTGTGCAGTGTAGCAGGAATGAGTCCTAAAGCCTGGAAATCAGTTAGCAGTTTTGAACTTCTGGTTCCCTCGTCTCAAAGTCAAGAGTTTTTTTAATGGGTTTTCAGTAAGATGCCCGAAAAAAGGTTTGTGGTTAATACTGTGACTAAATGAGAGAAATTCATCTACTCACTGGTCCATCTTTACAGGACTAACTTCATTCAAACTCTAAATTTCCAACTAGTAGATTGATCAATTTTTACACACATACAAGTGTGTATGGTTTCTTTTTAGTATTAAGATGTTTGGTGGTGGTGATGTTAAAGCAATGCGACTGTGGTATAGTTTGTTTATAGCCTAACATTAGCTTTTTACTTCTGGCAACTTTGAAAATCATAAGTGTTGCTCATGCCATAGTATTATGCTTGAGTAGTTTGCATAAAGTTAACTGCTAAGGACAGCTACTGAGCAGAGCTAATGTGGGGTGTTTATTGCTTTGTCAAGAATTGTCATGGCTATTACAATGGAAACACAGCACTTAGTTCATACACTGTAGTCCAGGAGCATTTATTGTTTTAACATGGTTGTAATTCTAGTGTAATAGTCTCACAAAGCAAACTGAGCCCCACTCAAGACCACAGCCTATAGTTCGAGTAGAGAGTATATTTCTCTTATGCAGTATGAGATGTATTCTACAATACAATGGGATTGCCTTTAAAAATGTTTTTTTACTGACTGCAAGTGACTGTCGCAGTCATAGCTAACTCTGTTTAGGTTGCATTATCTATAGGTATCAAGCAACATAATTACAGCGAGCACACTTGTACTCAGTGGCCTACTTCTAATGCTGTATAATTATAATGTTGGTTTAGGTGCTGTTTATTGTACTCTCCTGATCTCGACAACATCTGTGCATCACCTAATTTTTCCAAAGCAGAAGGGATGGTTGCTGTCTGCTTCTTGGATATAGCTTTCGCATTCAGTAAAGCTTTAATCAAGCTTGACCCCTGTGAGTTTGACTAATAACAAAAACCCAGACATAGACAAAGACATTAGTATCCCCTGTAAGTCACAGTTAAGTTCTACCAAACTGAGTTTCCAGAACCATAAACAGAAATGTAAATGTATAGTATTTGCAGATGCTCTTCATTACACACTTAACAGTAAATAATTTATTGCATTTTTGACTAGTAAATGCAAGCATATTTGTTTGCTCTTCAGGATGAATTCAAGGATCAATTAAACTGCTTTTGACATTGGGAAGTGAAAGAAGTGGAGAAACATCTTCAAAGGTGTTTGGAAAGTGAGGAAAAGTCAAGTCGATATCCACAAGATATCAGACAAGACCAAGACAAGTCAAAGTCATAATAATCATGAAGCTAAGAGCAAGATGTCTGAAAAGTGGTGTTGAGAACGGACTTGAGACTGACACTGAGCCAAAGCAGTGGGCTTGAGATGAGTGCTGTATGTGCTGAGATTACTGAGCAGTACTCACCATTGAGCCAACATGCCCGCTCTCTCCTTTCTCCCCTGATGGTCCTGGCATTCCCTATAAAATGCAGACACAGTGATCAACACAGTCTCAGGCATAATATGGAAACAGATATAACATGTGAAATCAGAGATGAGCTGATAGGAATTTATTGTAATTTGTACCTGCAGTCCAGACGGACCAGATGCCCCCTTGAAGCCTCTGTGTCCTTCATCTCCTTTTGCCCCATTCATGCCCTGCTGCCCGCGAGGACCTGGCTCACCATCTGCACCCTGAAATTACAGACAGGCCAGCACTGTGAACACTGCACAACCAGTGCAATAAACCAACTTATTATACAATCATATGTGTTTATATCATGCATTCTGAGTTTGTGTAACATACTGTCAGTCCTGGCTGGCCCACAGGTCCTTGCATTCCATAAGGTCCTGGAGGTCCCTAGAAAAGCAGAAAGGATGTTCAATACACATTCACTGCAGGAAGAACGTGATTAGAACCATCTGCTCATTTCACCAGGGGATGCACTGCCAAGGCAAACTGTTGTAACAATGAACTGCCCCAAACCAATTACAAGCCAGTTTGACCTCCACCTCCTGTTGATGCAAGGTGATGATGTGATGTTACAACTGTTCACATAAAACTTATACTCACAGCTTCTCCTTTGTCTCCTTTGCTGCCCTTCTGGCCTGGTCCGCCTGTCTCTCCCTATGGAGACAAATGCACACATGTAAGGGCTTGGCACAAAAAAATTAAAGGGACACTTTACCCACAAAATCAAAAAATAAGTGTTTTTTCTCTCACTAATAGTGCTATTGATCCATCGAGATTGTTTTGGTATGAGCTGCTGAGTTTTGCAGATATCCAAAGAAATGTTTGTCTCAAATATAATGGAACTAAATGACACTTGTAGTGCTCAAAGCGCCAAAAATATACACTTGGAAAAACTTGAGAGCAGTGTCTCTTTCCAGAAATTATAACCTGGTTACGACCTGGTTAGCTTACTAAGCTAACTAAGCCTGGTCAGCTGAGGAGGACACAATTAATGTGTACATCCCGCTCTGTCAAGAGCACAAGCCTCTCTTACTTGCAGATGCTTTCAGTAGAAAGAAAAGTTCCTACATTTTTTAGTTTTGATTATCACAAGCCGAGTTCCGTCTAATTCCATTATATCAAAAACTCGGTAAATCACACCAAAACATCTCAATAGACAACAATAGCCCTACAGGTGGCAGTATAACTACCTTGTCTCCATCCTCTCCAGGAGGCCCAGAAGACCCCGCAGCCCCTGGCAGCCCCACAGGTCCTGATTCCCCATCATTCCCAGCCGGCCCCACAGGCCCCTTCTCTCCCTGGAGAACAGATGGGAAAACCACGCACATCTAGCAAATGCCACAATACTTATCATCCTCATATAGCAGCATGACACATTGATTAATGTCTCGTACCAGGAAGAGAACTCGCACCCAAGAAAGCAGGCTTGATCACATTCATATTTTCTCCCTCCCTCGCTCTCTCTGTCTCATAATCGCACGTTCCAAAGCGAGAGCACATGTTGTTTATTACCCAATGGTGGGTAGTGATGGAATATGTGTTCTTGGACATTGTTGCCTCAGAAACAAAATTAGCAATGTACGAAATCTTACTGGCTCGCCCTTCTCTCCCATCGGCCCAGCAGGGCCCACGCCGCCAGGCCGTCCTGGCTGGCCAATAGCGCCAGCCGGTCCAGAGGCGCCTCTCTCTCCAGTAGCACCCTGGAAATGAGAGGAGATAAAGAGGTTGGGGTGAGTGTGTCACATGATTTACGCTTTGATTTAATGTGGTGGTCACGATCACTGATCACCATGGAAACAGCCTCCTGCCTCACGCATATTCTATAGAACATGAAAGCTGATCAGAGAGCAGGAGGTGGTATGGGAAGCAGTTTAACAAAACCAGACTTACAATACTTCCTCCAACACCAGGTAGTCCCTCTCCTCCCTTCAGACCTGCAGGACCCTGGAAAGAAAATGACAGCGCATTCATTATAAAATGTATCATCAGTGATTTACAGTAGTTTACAATTACTTTGGTCTAGTTAGATTTGCATAACTCTTTCATGAATGGCATGCTGTTATGACTTCAAGTTCATTTCTGATCTAACTGCAAGCTACACATTTCCAGAGAGTCTGATGTTGACAGTGATTAAAGGAGAGGAGTTGAGATGTATGGAATTTTTTCGTCACCATAGCACCAGGGGTCCCTCTGCTTCCTCTGAAGCCTTGAAGCCCAGCAGGGCCACTTTTCCCTGAGGCTCCTGGTGGACCTGGGTCTCCCTGGAAACCACACATTCACACATATGTGATTAGATGTAAGGCAAATAGCCAGCAGACAGCAGGTCCTTGTGCAGTCATAAATCACAGTAGCCAGCAAGTCACACAGAGAAGGAACATTTATATTTTATGAGCCATAATACACTTAACACTGTGAGGTTTCCTCTGTTATTTATTAGCAAATTAGAGGATAGGATGAGACCCAGGAGATAAGATATTCACGCATTGCTGAAAGAGTCCTTGGACTTTATCTAATATAACAGTGATAAGGTGATGCTGGTAAGTGATTTTGAACTTGGCATTATGATGAGCAGCACTCACCTTGGCACCCTCTTTTCCGGCAGTTCCCGGTAAACCATGCTCACCCGGTGGTCCTGGCGAACCTGGATGACCTCTGTCTCCAGTTGGCCCGGTCTCACCAGATTTGCCCTGAAAATTACCAAATTACACAACACACATTACATAACAGTTATTTCAAAACATCTGAAACAAACAACTGTTTGTTTAAGAATCAACTAAGACTATTAGCTGATCCTCTTACCTGTGGTCCAACAACGCCTGGGGGGCCGGGGGGTCCGTTCTTGCCTTGGAAGCCCTGACGAAAGAGACAAGTGAGTCTGATTATCCTCAGTCAAGATTTGAAATAGAGTCAGCGGGATGCATAGAACCCATTATCTGAGAACTGCACACAGGTGCTTTACTAGATTTAGTACAGTGTGCCTCTCAGCTTGCACTCTGACTTCAGTAATTCTATGCTGAAATCAGCTCTCGTCTGGTAGTTTATGTTGACTCTCAACTCTCTGTTAAAGGGTAATTACAGTATTTTTCAAATCTGCCCTATTTCAAGCCCAATTTTAACATTTTGGTGTGCAAATGACTAAAAGGTACAAAAAAAATTGGGATTGGTCCAGTAGATCACATCAGCCAGCAGCTGCAACACAGGCTGCAATGGCTGCTTCATAATTATTTTGGGCAACCTGTTACTATACGTCCATTAAAGGCGCTTGTTTTTGCCACTGACAGGCTCCGATTGTTAATCTAAGTGTCTCACAGAATTATTGACAAGAACCTTCACAGATAAACCTTTTGTTGAAGAATAAGATCATTTTATTTAACCAGAAACAGCAGTTGTAATGCTCCGTTCAAAGCCACTAGACTCTTCATCTCAGTCAGTTAGTTTGTTTATGGTATTGTGTGACTTTGGTGTTTAAAGTTAATGATGGGGTGTGCACCTCATAAAGAATAATGCCGTATACTAAAAATGTTGCTTCATTTTGACATTAAAAGGTGACTCACTGGTTCCCCTCTCTGGCCTGGATGACCTGGTAATCCATCTTTTCCGGGTGGACCCTGAAAAACGGATGCATTTTCTTACATCATCATAATGAACCAAACATGACCAAAGGTGAGTATAAAATGTGGAATGAGGTAAAAAGGAGTAACACTAAATCACAGGACAAACATTATGCAGTGCATCTTTGACCACTCACATTAGGCCCTCTGGGTCCTGGCTCACCGTTTCTTCCCTGTGGTCCTTGGGGACCCTAGAAAATAATAAAACAGGTTGTCAAAGTGCTGTCTCAAACCCCAGATTGAATTTCCTGGTGCTTGTCCTACAGTGATATATGAGACTGTATCTGTGAGGCCAACTTTACTTAATCATATCTATCGTCAGGCATTAAGAAGGCAGTATTATACAAGACAAAAGATTACCTGTTCTCCGGTGGATCCTGGAGGACCATCTTGTCCAGCAGAACCCTACCAGGTGGACGAGGCAGAAGACAAATAAAAATCACAGTTTCTGTATACAAAAGCCACTCAAACATTTTTGACTTTTCTTCCCTTCAACAAATCTTTAGCTTTCCCAAGATGGTCTTTGAGGGTGAGAGTGTAAACTGAAGCATTCGCTGCCAGACAGTAGCTTGTCACTGCACCAGATGGCCTGTCATCTAGAAGTGAAAGGCAACAACCAGTTCCAACCCGGTCTGTGCATTCATCCATACTTTATGAGACAGCCAGGTGTGTGTGTATGCCAGTGTAACTCCATGTGCATGTTTTCGTTTACATCAGGGTGTGTGTGTGTGTGTGTGTCAGTCTAAGCTCACCTTTTCTCCAGGCTTTCCAGTGGGGCCGTTTGCTCCTCTTCCCCCCCGGGCTCCCTATTGGAAAACAAACAACAGTCTGATTAGCACATGCATTACTCATCTGGAGGTGGAAAATAAACGTCTGGTGAAAAAACACTGCAGCGAAGTAACAGTGTGCCTCCCACAAGTTGCGGTAAACTGATGGCATCTAATTAGAGCAATATACATTCAGAAAGAGACACGGTGTACAGGCATTATCACCCAAAGCTGTACTCACATTAGGACCTCTTTGGCCTCCAGGCCCTGCCTGACCAGCTGGACCCTGCATAGTAGAGGTTAACAATAATTTATCACTTAGTTATTTCACAATACATAGAAAAGTTTATATCTTCTGAAGCAGTCAGGATGTGAACACAATTCCTCACCCTTCGTCCTTTCTCTCCAGGGACCCCTGCCACACCAGGGAAGCCAACTGATCCCTGCAGACACACGTAGAGGTTAATCAGCCTCAGCCTTCCATTCATCACACATCAGCCCCAATGTCTCATTAACTTATAATTAACTACTGTATCAAATTAAAGCAAATCTAATCCATGAGCCCAACACAGCCTTAAATACACCATTCATCAACATGTAATGAATTGATGTCACTAATGAACTATTAATAAAAAAGCCTTTTTTTAATAAGCCATCTATCATCCTTTATTTTTAATCAGACAGGAAACAGTCCAGCCAAAGACACACATCTCGCTGGTTAGAGCTCTGATAAAGGAACCAGAGGACACATTAACTGATCATAATAGCTCATCAATGCTAAATCACCTTAGGACCTTGTCTTCCTGGGTATCCTGGCAATCCAGGCACGCCAAGTTTACCCTGCAGAGAGACAGAAGAGGAAAAGAAGGCAGAATAAGAGGGGGAGGAAGAAAGAAACCAGAGAAATATAAAGAAGTGTGTGAAAAGCTTTAATTAAGATTTTTATGACATACTGCTGACTATGCATGAACCAATACAGCAGGGTATCACTAAATTAATGCACAGAGTGATGACAGAAAGATTAAATGCTTAAACATGTGCACTGCTTCAGCTGCCTTAGGAATGGGCTGTAACCCAATGTAATAAATGTGAGGGCATTAAAATCCATATGTTCAGTATTTCAGAGATTTTCAGTCATTTTGTAAGAAAGTTTTGTCACAAGTGACAAATGAAGAAATTTAACTTTTCTACCCAACACGATAACGGCTGTAGCAGCATAATGCAGGTTTAGATAAGAGTTTTCAGCCTATTTGATCTTCAAATTGTCTTCTTTGGGTCCTCACCTTGTCTTGTAATGAAAATGTAATTGTTTTAAAACGTACCTTCTCACCGGGTGTCCCAGGACCTCCTGAATCTCCCAGAGGTCCTGATTGGCCCTTTAGTCCCTCTGGTCCATCCTCTCCACGAGGACCAAGAACTCCGTTATCACCCTAAAGTCATGAATGAGAGAAGAAGGGAGGTGAGGATCTTATCTCCACTCTGACTGAGAATGAGAGGAAATGATACTGAGGCTTTGTGGCCGCTCTCACCCTGTCCCCCTTGATGCCCATGTCACCTTTGAAACCAGGGAAGCCATCTTCTCCCTTTTAAGAAGAGATGATTAGTAATGGAAGCTCTTTGATGATAAAGGGAGTCATTACATTGTAATTCGTCAAGTGTCCTTCCAGTCACGAACACAGTTTGACAACAAGCGTAAGAGTAAAGACTCACTCGTCTGTTTCACTCACCTTCTCTCCTTTGCTCCCCTTCAGACCCCGCACTCCATCAGCTCCCTGTGAAAAAGTGAAAACACTTAATCTGACAGGAATCGTCACAGACAAACCTGCTCTCAACAACTCCAGACATCATAGAGAAAAATCACTGGTTGCCTGTATTTCTAGAAATACCCCATCATAAAACAAATGATTTAGAAGTGTCTATTGATTTTCTCTTGACCTAACGTTGCTCTGGTTTTTGAGCAGTTATTGACCTTACATTCATTTCATATTACTTGCCAACATGGTAAAGCTTCCCCTCAGGGATATTGAGCCAAACTACCAGATAAAACATCAGATGTGTGTAAATGTGACAAAAACAAACACCAATCAGAGTGTCACTTTATGACAACTTTACTTTTATTCTCAGTCAAAACGGTCTGCTCCACACCTACGCACACAGCTCTGCTCTATCAGACTCTGACATTTCTCCCCGTCAAATGTTCCTCAATCTGTTGTTAGTATTCCCCTTGAGAACCGAGGTGCTTTCCCTCCACCTGTCACCTGTCAGTCATAGACTCAAACAGCTTGTCCGTCACAGGTAGACATACACACAGAATGAAATGAGCAGGGGAATGAACATCTCAGTGGACATCACACTTGAGATCATGATGCATTTATGTCTCACCTTGACACCACGAGGCCCTGGGTACCCAACAGGCCCCTGAACACCTAGTAAACCCTACAAAAAGACAAAATAACATTTTTTTTTCTTCAGTATTAGCAAGCAAAGGCTAGAAAAATGCATTTCTCAGACCAGATATGTATAAGCACTCAGTCACTGTGTCCTAACCTTTACTGTCAATAAGTATTTTCAAACTGAAAATAACATCAGATTCTGATGAGTGCATGCTGCTGACTCTAATTTGCTAATGCTCTTGTACAACGAAGATGATGACATCGTCGGGACACAGTGATTAGAATGATGAGCGTTATTGCAACATAATGTGAGTGAGTGCACAGTTACAATAGATTGCAAGATACAGCATGATATTGCACTTTTGATATCTTGCTATGACACTACAGCAGACAAGCCTCAGATATGCAGTTACCCACTTGGATGCCTTTCTCTCCTGGGGGGCCCTCTCTTCCTGGGTGACCCTGAAACAGGAAAACACAAATCAGATTGACTTAGCACTGCTGCAAGTACATCATCATTTTATCACTTCTTGATGGAAATTTCTGAATGCAACCAACCAATGACAAAGAAGAGGCACCAGCGGCACTGCGAGTAAAACACCATGAAAATATCATTGTGTGTCACAAAGCTTTGCAGAATAATAGAAGGGGCATTAAGTGAAATGCATTCAAATGTGTCTGACTGCAATCTAAAATGAATTCTGTAAGATGAGAAAAGGCTCAATGTAAGAAGATGTTTCATTCTTTTCTAAATGTCACGCAGCTTTGGCACAATTCTGAAAAAACCTCCTGAGTCCCCCTACTGGCAGACAACAGTAAGTGTAGGTTGCCGAATTTTATCCTCTTGGCTACTTTAGATTAACAAACAGTTAGTTTGATTGTTTCTACGGCAATTTGTGGAATTTTATTTGGAAAGTTTTGGCTGTCTGGGTCTTGCCATCTTTGGATAACTGATAGAGACTCGGACATTATTATTATTATTGTAGTATATCAGCGACTCCCAACCTGTTTTGTCCCACAGTTAAGATAAAAACATAAACAGCATACAGTAGTACAATTAAGCACAATAACATCTAAACAACACATAACCTTCAATGTTAGAGTTTTCACACACCCTCTGACAGTGGTGACATATTGCACAACCCCGTGCGGTTCAGCCTGCTCTGGGAGACCCTGAATATTCTACCAGAGGTCAAGAACTGAAACTCTAAGTGGAGGATGTGAGAGTTGGATCAGACAGTATTTGTCTGTCTGATAATAGACTGCTCGTAGATTGCTTGGAGAGTATTTTTAACCTCCATCATTTTCATATACCAGACAAGCAATCTGTGATTTCAACTATACAGAAGAGATACCAAACCAGGCTGTTATCCTATATCTTATAATACTGTCTAAGACTGCATGGTAAAACAGTAACATGAATGTTTGCTTAGATCCATAGACCATAAGTCTACGTAAAATATACATCAGCTGTTGCAGTCCGGAGCAGAGACTATCAGCATAGGTCCTTGAACTGAGTGTGTTGTTATTAATATGAACCCTGAGATACTTAAATTGCAGACCTGAGTGAGGGATTCATTATGAAGAACCACCAGTTATATCCATTACTTCAAGCTAGACCCGGGCAATATATTGACGTTGTAAGATTTATTGAACAAGATTCAGCTTGAGACAATACAGTTTATATTGATATCATAAACCATAACCTCTTTCCTCTGTAAAACCATGCAGTTTGCATCTCTTCTTCATCACTTTCTTGACACAACCCAGCTTCACTCACTCACAAGCGCTCCTGCAACATTGAGGGAGACACAGCACTGCTGTTCTATTTAAGTCAGTCTGTTAATTAGTCTACAGTGCAACAATGGGCTAAATGTTAGACGTGCAAAGGCAAAAATCTGTCTGTGTCATGAATGGAATCATTGCAGTAACAGCCTTGCAATAAACCTTGGCGCTGCGTGTGTGTGAGACAGAGCCACTTGTTTGTGTGAGGTGAACCAAAGCGCATCGCTATCCTACTTGGTAGCAGTAGTCACAAATCACTTTAAACATAATATTAATTGTCTCAAACTACAATGGTATGATCATTTTATACTCGTGCTACACTTTTGTGGTCCATGTTGTAAAACTTTCAACCTGTAGTACCAGTTCTATGTGCTCGCAGCTAGTATTCAGACACTCTTAAGTGCAATAACAACAAATTAAGTACCATAGCTGACTCATGTGGATTTATCTTTTTATAAAATTATTAATAAATCTTTTTTTTTTTTTTTCCAAATCAATTGAGCTATTCTACAATCTCCCCAAGTATCCCCTGGCAACAGCAAAAAGTCCTGGGGTAAAAGAACTCCCTGGCTGGGAATCACTGGTCTATAAACGTCTTTGTTTGTACTAAATTATTCAAGTCTATATGATTTTATCCATTCTGTAAAAAAAAACAAAAAAACCTGACAACAACCTGTGCCAAAATGCCTTCCTTGAATAGTGCAGACTCTTGTCTTATCTTGTCAGTTGAGCTCTGAGTTGGCTGATGAAGTAGCAGCAGCAACACACTGTTTATACATGTACATAGATGCTTGATGTGCAAAGGAATGCATGGATATGAGCATGTTTATGTGTGTTTATGCTAACACATGCATCAATGTATGTGTGTGTGTATGTGTGTACTTACGGGAGGACCATCAATGCCTGGCAGTCCCAGCATGCCTTGTTTCCCCTGGGGACCCTGTATAGGACAGAGAGAGGCATGAATACTGTACTGGAGTTGAGCTTCAGATATGAAAAACTATCGAACACCTGAACTTATGCCACAGAGAACATTTCCCACTTTGATACAAAATATTGTATTCATGACTAAATCCACTTTTATTTCTTTTATCGGTCTAGCAGCTTGACGTGCACCGGCCAAGGCCGTCCATAGTGTCTGTTATGCCTGTGTGTGTTTCTTGTGTATTGATTTCCTGTCTAGCTCTGTCTGGTCTGAATAGGAGCCAGAAGAGGTTGGACCGTACTCTCCAGCTCAGCGGGCCTCCCCCGGGAATGCGATGACAGGGGTCGCAAGGTCACAGCTTTAATTCTGAAATTAAGTGAGAGACATGCTACCTACCTTCTCTCCTGGCACTCCAATGGGACCCTGAGGACCAGGCAAGCCCTGGACCAGAACAAAGCATCAATCAGGTTAAGTGTCAAAAGACTAGGAGAAGGCTGGGAGTTGAGGTTTCTGCTCTAGTCTGTGTGTATGTGTGCATATTGTTATGTGTGTATGTAAGACTTGTGAGCAGTGTGTGTGCATATGAGCTGGGGCATGGGGTGGATTGTTGACATGCTGGAAACTGGAAACATTATTACATCTTCTTTATATGACTGTAATATCTCTGATTCTATTTTAAAATTACATTTTGTTGTTGTCCGGTGAAAACCGTGTATCTCCAAAAACAACAGCCTTGTATTCTGAATACACTTAGTGACATGATGGCATGTAGTTGGATTGTAAAAAGGCGAGATGATTGTCTAATCCTATAGAAGAGTAAGTTAATCTTCCTTTGAAATAAAAATCTAAAAATAATCATAAGCAGAAAGTTTATACCATCATTGAGAGAGAGCAACTGAGCTTATGTAACTCTCTGCCTGCAACTGTGTACACCTGAAGCTCGTCTGCATGCCTGGAAAACATTTATAGGATGTGTAATAAGTGGATTAACTCTCACACTGACAGGACAGTTTTTCATACCTGTACTCCTGGATTTCCCTGCTGACCCGGGGGCCCGATCTCTCCAGCTGGACCCTAACAACAAGAGACACTGGTAGTCACACACTCTGCCTCTACATGATCTTTGTCATGAGCTCATCATCACATGACTGGTTAACAGGTTTGCTGAAAGGCCACACTAAGCCACTCTGGCTGCTGACACTACTTTCAGAAAACTGTTACCCACAAACTAATTTTCATAGAACAATTTTTACATATATTATAGTTGTCAGTGGTATATACTGGCAGTAATGGTTACTGAATAATGTGTTTATGAAAGTAACAGGACTGACCAGGTTGCCCTTTGCACCTTGTGGTCCATCAGTTCCACCAATACCCTGTTAAAAATGCACACATGCAAGATGTCAGAAAACAATGGAGGAAATGTCAAAGTCTGATCAAAAACAGAGATACTGTTCAATAGCTTCCCTGTTGACATATTGATAATTCCATGAAGTAGAAGACCTTTGATAGAGTTGAAAGGACTGAATAGCTCTGATTCTGTAATCAAGGTGTTGTTGACTTACCGGCTGGCCGGGTGGGCCAGGCGGCCCCCTTGGCCCAACAAGACCCCGAGGACCCTGGAGACAAAACACAGCAAATAGTCAGCGGCTTACCTGCATTCATGATGAGATGGAGTGAGTGATGAATACTAAATCATAAATCAGAACTAAGGAGAGAGACAGTGAAAAAACAAGGAGAGACAGAATATATTTTTTTGTTTGTGTGTGTGTGTACATGTGTGTGTGTGTGTGTGTGTGTGTGTGTGTGTACGTGTCTGTGTATGTGTGTGTGTGTACGCGTATGTGAGTGTGTGTGTGGGCGCATCTGGTTTTCTATGTGGTAGTCACGGAGACTGCACTAGCCTGTGTTTGCGCGAGTGTGTTTGTGTGTTCTGTTTTTGTCAGCCTCCCTCTTTGTAGGCTGGCCAAGCCACCTGTTCCAAAGCCACATCTGTGATCTCCAGGGAAGTGATTGATATGGAAATATAATCATTCAGGCCAGGATTTTATCTCTTCCCTCTCCGACGCTCTCTCTTTCCTCTCTCCATCTCTCTTATCTCTTTCACCATCCAACCAAATATCTGTCTTGCGTTTGTCTGTCACTTCTCCCATCGCTCCATCTCACACGTCAACATAGCCAACTCCTCTCCTTTCCTGTGTCTTTGTAGTTTACCACAGATTTTCTTCACAAGTTTTATGGCACTCTATTTCTTCCAGTACTAGGTGATTCATTTGGAGGGACAGAACCATGCTGAGCCCCAACCTCACCTACTGGGAGAAATATGGAGTGCGAGTCATAACCAATCAAACAGTGTTCACAGCTGAGTTACACAGAATGACAACTCTTAGGATCTTTGGATCCATGATCCAAGGTTACTTCCTAGATACTACCATTGTAAATGTTTGTGCCTACAATGGTGGTGACCTTTTCTCTCTTAATGCTAGGCTGAACACTGCGGCAGTAATGCATTAATATGGTTTGACCGTCCTAGTTTTTCATATTGGCTGTATGTAAGATATTGTGCAGTGTTTTTCTATGAGCAGTAAATTTTGTACTTCTGTGAGTTCTTCTGTGAGATTTTGGCATAAATCCAGTTAAATCCCTTTAGGGTTTGTTTTCGGAAATCCTAATTTCTGTGATTCTGCACTCAGAAAAAGATTTTTGTGTTATCGTTTCTCTGAGAGCCTGAAGCACAGACCTGATAAATACATCCTCTACACTACATCAAGTATTTTAAATGTAGAAAAACCAACAAACAACAATATTTTGATGATGTAACTGTATGGTGTGATGTCCGTGTGTTATGAGGGAGCATTATATCCTTCCAGATGTGGTTACTCACAGGTTCGCCTGGTTGCCCTCTTGGCCCCACAGGTCCATCAGATCCCTAAAATAACAAAGATGGAAACAGATTCAACACATACATCACATACACCTCTCCAAGTCAACCTCAGGCGTGGATACATTTATATCCCAACAGACATAATCTGTGAAAATAGCTCATTAAAGAAATTCACTGCCTGACAGATAAGGCTCAACTATCTTCGAGCTAAGACTAATAGACCGCTCTCTAAACTTCACCCGCCTGCCTGCATGGATTGATACTATCTTGACAGACCTTCTATCTTCCATATTTTCAATTTTGTGTCAGGAATGCACTGCGTCACTTTCATTTCTTTTGCAAACCTTGGCACTGAATAAACTCAGGCCAGCATAGTGGAATTAACAAATTCAGGAGTTTATTACTTCAATTCAGTGACGCCTGCTTTGATCTGTGGTGCTTTACCATTAAATGCTTTGTAGAATTGATTCATTGGTCTGGAAAGTTTTCCCTTTATAACCTCGCATGATGGAAAGATTTTGATAAACAAAGCCCTGCTGCAGGATGTGTTTTCTGTTGCATGTAAGGTAAGTAAATCTTGCAAAGTACAGTGCACTCACCTTTTCTCCTGGCTCTCCAACGGGCCCATAAGGACCTGGTTTTCCTCTGTCCCCCTACAAGATAAAAGCATTAGCCACAAGCCTCAAGATATTTAGGACAGTTCTGTTTATAGCAGAGCAGCATCAAGCAGATGCTTTTTAGCGTACGCTGTCGTCACAAGAATCACAACAATCATCATGATCTTAATTTGCCAATAAACATCTGCCACATGATGTGTGACGTGCTGGTGTGTTAGTATCCGTACAACTGAGTGAACACAGTGACAACGGTAAGTTAGCGTTAAGTGTAACTTACTCTGTGTCCCTTGTTTCCTGGGAGACCTGGCAAGCCATCAAAACCCCTGTCACCCTGAAAAGTAAAAGAGAAGCAAGTGAATTAAATGCTGAAACACACACACATACGGAAATGTGTAAAAATTAGCTGAATTGTACTGAGAGCGTCTCCCCTGGCAGAGCCTCCCATCTGCTCTGAGTATGTGTTGAGGAGAGGGAGCTTTCAGATTAGCTGTAGGTCTGTTAAAATGCTGCTCTGACTGATAAAGACTCTGCTGTTCTGTCAGAGCCGGCATCAAGGGAGCCTGATTTATTTACTAAGCTCTTCCTGCAGCTGTTAGGTATTGAGTTGCCTCGTTGTCTATACATATAATAAGCTGTGGGCTGCTGGATACCTAAAGTCTTGCACTTGCAAGGGGAGATTTGTTATTGTACAAGACCTTGCCGCCTTAACATGGTATTGTGCTCATGGAAACAAGAAATTGAATAAACACCTAACATCAGTAATATGGTTCAACAACTGGAAATGTTGCATTCACACATCTGTTCACCTCAACTAGCATCTAAACATGGAGAAAGGACGTAAATACTTTGTTGGAACAGAAAATCTTTTGTTGTCTCTTGTGTTTATCCCTACAGCAGTGCAGTGCAGTCAGATGTCAAAGAGTTTACCTTAGTGCCTGTTTCACCTGGAATTCCACGACCTCCGTCCACTCCTGCACGCCCCTATGAGACACACAAACCAGTTGAAATTGTTTTTTCTTTATAGTACATCAGGCACAGTATGCTTTTAAAACAAGATGCAGGTACAGGGGTTCTCAGTGTGGAGACTTGCAACACTCAAGATATCTCACCCTCTTTCCTAGCTTTCCATTAATTCCTGGAGGGCCTGGCAACCCATGCGGTCCCTATATGAGAAAAGAAAGAGAGCAAGACAAATAGAAAAAGGTGTAAAAGTGTGGCAAAAAGAAAGAGCGATATGATTGAAGATAGTACTGTCTGGTCTTACAGTAGGGCCGTTGTCTCCTCTGTTTCCTTTGAGCCCAGTGGGACCAGGAAAACCCTGCAAAATAAAAACAAGAATTATTCAAGCATGACATCGTGTACAGGAGTAATTCAACTCTTTACTCAAACTTAGAATCAAACAAACAAAATATAAATGAGCTTAGAACAAATCATCGCACAGATCTGTTCATTTCTGCAACCATGCAGTGATTTCGCAATCACAGCTATTTGAATGTACTGAGCGTGCATAATGATGAGGTTCGGATGGGAAGGAGAGAGTGGAGCTTGTGCTTGGTCAAATACAATGTGAAGTTAAAGTGAAAGGTTGCAGGAGCCCATGAGGGATGAGGCAAATTAGGTCAAGGTCAGAGGAGTGCCTTACCAGTGGGCCTGGTCGCCCTGCAAGACCCAGTGGACCTGGAGGTCCCCTCAGTGACAGCTGGAATGAAAACACAACTGGGTGATTTATTAACACTGCACAAGGCACTTTTGGACTTTTAATATGCAATGAGTTGGGCTTCAGACAGCATTAAATCTTAACAGTCACTTATAAGTGATACTTATAATATGGCACAATGACAATTTCTGTTGAATGTACCTGGGCCTGCTGCAGGATAGCCTGTGCCTGCGCCTCCTGGGGAGACACCACTGGGCCCTTCTGGGAATCACCTCCATACTGGAACTGGAGACAATGAGAAAGAGGAATTAGTCCCCACTGCAGGATTCCCCAAATGTAAATTAAGTTCAGTCACACAGCCCCCCCTTGTGGACATGCCACTACTCCACACTGGGAAAAGGATTGCTCCAAGTGTCTTTAAGGTCTTACTGGCAGCATCAACAGGGTTCCTGGAGGACCTGGAATCCCATCAACCCCGGCAAGACCCGGACGTCCTGGGGGACCCTGAAGAGAGAGCACGGGGAAAGGGATAAGCATCAGCTCCTGTGTGTATTGTGTTACTGTGTTTGCATGTGTGTAAGAGAGCGGGGGGGGGGGGGGGGGGGGACAGAGCGAGAGAGACAGAGAGAGAGAGAGAGAGAGAGAGAGAGAGAGGGAGCCTAAGTAGAGAGAAAAACAGCCCTCCAATCTAATCACTGTAAAAACAACCTTTGCTTTTCCATAGGGCATGTTGCACACACACACACTTATCTTCTGTTTACACATTGTAAATATCCATTTTTAACAAATCAATTGATGTAACATTAGGATATAAAGAAAGGGTTCATCAGATTACTGATAGAGTTATCTAATAAGTATTCAAACTGGTCAGAAATTGACGAGATACATTCCTCCACTAGTGATTAAAATAAATTTGATCCAATGTTTTTTTTTATGAATCAATACCTAATGTCAAATAACTGACTCTGAGTGAGGAAAAGGGAAGCAGCGGTGGAAATGTGTTTAATTACCTCTTTGGTGAACATTATTATTTCTATTTTAAATATATAAATAATCATTCTGAATGTGCAATAAAATGAGTTGTCAAGGTTGGATACAGCAGGCTTATGATTTTCTACCTGAACCGTTCATTGTCTACTAAATGTATCACAAAAAGCCTTAAAGACATGAGCTAATTTATATGAGTCAATCACCGGTGGACCAGCTAATGTGTGTTAAAAAGAAAAGAAAGAAGAAAGAAAAGAAAACAGTTATTTTTCAATGCCTTTGACACCTTCACATGTAAGACTGACAAGGGACACCAGACAGCTATTGCTGTACAGGACATCGAGTCTTAAAACACATATTTGACATATAAATTGGGCAAAGTAGTCAATTTTTCATCATGGTTACAATAATCTTGCCATTACAATTACACTAGACTGTAAAAAGAATCCTGTAAATGAATGTTCATAATGATAGTAAAGACATGACACAATACACTGTAATACATGAAGAGGCAGTACGATAGATTCCAATGATTCAGTTTGTCAGTATCAGTTTACTTTTTGAAAACAAGCAGAATCTTGATGGTGATCCACATTCATGTCTTTCTAATGCCATGGATAAAGAGATTATTTGTAGATATACTACATTTCTTCATTTTATTGTTGCATCTCTTCAAATAGAGTATGTGTTTGTGATATGGGCTGAACCTGAACCATGTACATAGATATTAAACGTGGGTACAATGACTGAAGGTGATGAGCTCAGTGGGGATCTGAATGCTGATGAGCTGCCATCATTAACATCTTTGCAAAGCAAAATGATAACAACCATCAACAACTGGGAAATGACAGAGCATCTGTCAGCTTGCGTGTGTGTTCAGATGTGTTCCATTGTGATGAATCATCAACAAATACATAACACACACACATACACACACACACACACACACAGGAAAATCAGGTCAAACATGTGTGAGTCAACATCCGTCCCTGAAGTCCACAATATTCAGTTCAGGACTGAAGAAGGACATTGTGTTCCCAGTCGAACTTACAGTCTGTCCCACAGGTAAAGGGGTCAAATGGGGTCAAACTAACCAATGGGTCCAGGTCCAGGCCTAAGCCACACTCACCATTTCACCAGGATCTCCTCTGGGTCCTGGAGGACCTATTGGTCCAGCTGGGCCAGTGAGCCCCTGTGGAGGAAACATCAACAGCACTCAAACAAACATAATGAACGTTCCAATACTGTGGCTTAGTTTTCAACAAAGTGATTGACAACAGTCCCTTTTCATTTATTCATGTGATTCTGAAGTCAAATCTTTTCACTTTTGATGTGATGATGTACCTACAGAGGTCACTTCATAGTGTGTTAATAGTTGTGTAGAAAATGTCATGAAACTGTCCTTTACAAAGTGCCATCTTGCATTGCATCATAGTGCAGGGGTATATTTTGGGGTGGGGGGGAAATCCTGTTTCCTTTTCCAAAAACACCACAGTTACATCCTGATGTCTTACATTATGCCACATCCTGTACAATTACAGTTTCTTATGTTTTCAGACAGTGAGCAGGCTTACCTCGGGTCCTGGGAGACCTGGGGGTCCTTCCACCAATGTTCCCTAGAAACAAGCACAAATAGAATGTACATTAGGAGAATATTAACTCCTTTTCTCATAACTAAAGCTCCAAGACTATTCTCTGAATGCCTCCAGCAGCTCACCGGTTCAATAATTGCCTGCTCTCCCTTCTGGCCCTTCTCTGCTCTGCGACTAGCCTGAGAAGGAGGAACAGATGAATAGATGTGGGTTGTTAGAAATCTCTTGACACAGCCAATTGAAGACGTGACCACTCATCTGATGTATGAGTTCACGTTGAGATTTACCTCTTCATTCCAAGTCTCTGCTCTTTCCCGCTCTGCAAAGTCAAAGCCGTCCTCATACATTTCGTACTCCTCGTACTCTGACTCTGTGTCATTCTTGAAATCTTCATATTCAAGAATCTGTTAGGAATGAAAAGCTCCATTAGTGATAGGTGTAGTAAATGCTGAAATAAGCTCTCATTCCTTGTATTTGCATTAAACCTACCTCATATTCAGTAACATTGGGGCCCACTGTTACCGTGGAAACTGAGAGATCATCATAGAGGTCTCCGTAAAGGTCATCTCCATATTCCTCCACCATGGGCTTCGTCACTGGCTTGCCCTCCTGCAGGCCAACACACACTTAAATGAGTCATAGCAAAGATGAACCAGGGGACACTGAGCACGTCTTATTAGCACCCAGCGCCTCCAAGTAAAGGCACATTTTCTAATGGACAATATGAATGTTAGCAAAAACGAGTGGATTTAATGGGAAAGTGTTGATTATCCAGGATACAGGTTGACAGGTGTGCATGTTAATTACAATGCTGGAGTGTAATTAGTTAATGGACTACATCAGATTCATGTGGCAGCATGGCAGAGACTGCAACAGCTACAGAAACAGCATGAGCATGAAAAATTAGTTCACTTGAAAAATTAGCAAATAATAAACATGATGGAAACATACGGAAACATCCCTTGTTTGTGTCTGCGGGAAGCTAAAAAAAACTTTTAAAAATTATGTACAGTCGGGCTGAACAGTTAATCAAAAAATCTGTGAAATCGCAATATGGTCAAGTGCAATAAATCGCAGGAGCTGCAATTTTTTGATAAAGATAAAAATGTGTACCAGCATGCCGTTATAAATGAAGCATTGTGGTGCTACAGAGATGCCCCGGCCTACAAATCATATCCTCCAGACATAAGGGAACATGTTTGTTTGATACAGACACTAGCAAAAATAAAACATCATCATCATTTTTATATTTTTTTCAGTTAGAATAAAAATGCAAAAACTATCATTCTCACAAAATTATGACTCATATTGCAATCACAATATCGTTCAAAATAACCACAGTAGTTTTGTCACGTTATTGGAATTGCTAACTTCAATGCGATATCTTAAAAAATGTTGATACTCGATGTCTATACCAGTGGAAACAACACTGAGGGCATCAAATTTTAGATTTTTAATTAAAGATAAATATAACAAGGCTTGTGTACTGTTTGTTAAGCACAACAGCATCTAAATCAATTTACATCTTACTAAAGTCAGAAGATGTGGGGGAGATGTGTGTGTACTGCAGCGGTGTGTGTGTGTGTGTGTCAACTCGCTTGCGGGGAGAAGAGAGAAAAAGCACAGCTGGTGCGAGCGAATCAACACTGGGAAAGTATTGAAACTGTTTTAAATATTCGAGACAGAATATTTATCGATTTTTCAGTTTTTGACAACACTAAATTATACGATGAGATATGATTTATTTTGCATATTGTTCAGCCCTCATAAACAGTTGTTATACCATATTCATATTCAGCACTTGTGGTCTGATTTAAATGGTCTGAGCACAACATTCACTTCTTTCAATGAACTGCAAACACAATACTCATTCTCTTGGTTTGTGTATAGGAAGGCATATACTTTACGTGCCGTTCATACGATGTTTTTTGGAAATATACTGCACATTCTAAAAAAAAACACATGCAGCCGAAATGCATTTAATGAGATCAGCAAAAAATTCTCATTTAAGATGTATTCTTCATGTTTTCTGGTAGGGATGTAGAGGAGGTGATGATTAGGATGGTGCTGGTTAGTGGTGGTGGTGCTGGTGGTGGTAAGCAGCTGGAGAGGGAAAAGGTGCTCACTATGGTTAGGAGGTATTAGGGAAGTGATCAGTTAGAGCTGCAAATAGCAGGCGAAGGGTTGGGGTGAAGAGCGTCTACAGGTAAACATGTCTACCTCCTCAGTAACCTTTGATTCAGGCAATGTACTGGGCATCACAGTGGGGGCCTCAGTTGTTGAGTCAGGTTCATGTGTGCGCATCTCCACGAGTGTCTTGCCGGAGATTTCAGTGGGGATGACAGTTTCTAGGGTGCTCTTAATTTCTGGCAACTCTGTGGGCTGAAAAGGTTCTTGGGAGAGATACTCAGGCAGTGTTGTGGACACTCTGAGGAAACCGTCCTCAAGAGCAGCCTCTTCATGTTTTTTCTTTCTGGATCCCTTCTTGCCCTTGCCTTTGCGTTTGCCTTTGCCTTTAGAGCCCTTGTCCCTCTTCTTTTTGCCTTTCCTGTCCTTTTTGGAGTGCTCCTTTGGTTCATCGGGCTGGTCACTTTGCACTAAGGCATCAGACGCAAGTTGGGAGTTCTTTTATGAAAAAGGGAACGTGAGGTGGAGGATGGAGAAAAAACACAGACTGATGACAATGAAAATACAACAAAGGAAATATCCTGCAACAGTGAAGTGATGCATGCAGGTCCTTAAAGGGTCAGTAGATACATACTGTGATTGCCACTGAGCTGGTAAAAACCTAAAGCAAACATCAAATGAGAAGGGGCAAACAAATGCAGAGCTATTTCCTCTTTGTCAAAGCACAAGACATATTTGCTTGTGTGGTCAGAGGTCACCCTGTCTATGATCCTACAGAGGTGCTAATTCTTAGTGTGCTCTAGCAAGTGAGCAAATATGGGTTGTGTCATTCTCCTAAATGATTTCCATTGCATGTCAGGGATACGAATGGGCTCTGCCTGAAAAGGACGCTAAGAAGGTCCAGTCTGTGAAAGACACCAGACGTGAATTAGATCCACTTGTAAACAGGGTAAGTGTGTGAGGGAGAATGATGGGAAGTAGGTCAGTGGGGTGACAGATGTTGACATGTTCTGGATTCAGAACTCATTGCTCAGCTGTAGCTCTGTAAGGTCCAGCTGGATCACTATCCGAATGACCTCACACGACCATTAGTGAATCATCTCTGGAGCATTATCAGCGATCACGTTTGCGTGCAGACTCACTTGAGTGTATATGCATTCGAGTCTATGCTTGTGGCATACATAAAAAATAGACACATAGATAAGACATTTAATTGTTTAGTTAAAACTGTGTATTCCTTGAGGCCCAGCCACACACACACTCACATCTCTCTGCTTCTATTCCTCTGCCTGCCTCCTTCCCCTCATCTCTATATCTTCAACACACCTCCAGAGAAATATACAGTAATTCACATCCATGATTTATTCATTTTTATGCATGCCTTGAGGAGGTGAAAAGCTATTATATCATGTTTGAGTTATCTGCTCCTGACTCTATGTGTGTGTGTGTCTCTATGTGTGTCTATGTGTGCGTGTCCTTTGCCAAAGTAACAACTGACCCTCACAATGCTCCACTGTTGGCGGTGTTTGAAAGAAGACACTTCTCCTTTGACTGATGGCCTGTTCTGTCTTAATCTCTCAAGTCTCTTTTTGCAAACACTCACTTCGTTTGCACTACTCAGACCTCTTTTTGGCCGAGGTGTTGTCTGCTTGTAAATCATAGAGGTCTTAGGGACACATAGGTCTATTGATAAGCAAACTTTTCTTGCTTTAACTGGCCGGATGTGAAGCTAGGAGTTCTGCAAGCCCACTTTAGCAGCCAAAAGGAGCTGATAATGTCTAAGGAAATGTGGGAAAACAAAGAAACTAGAACTGAATGAAAACAGTAAAAAATACAAGCTGCATCTCTGCAGGTAACTGAGGTGACCTAAAGCTACACCTCATCATATCAACTGTTGAGGACCTCTACAAACATTTGCATGGGTTTTTCCCACTGGAATTGCTTCCTGTCGTTGGCAGTACTGACCTCCTGCAGCCCCAGGGCTTGGCTGTTGTAGGGCAAAGCAGAGTCACAGTCTGGTATGTAGTTTACACAGTAGCTGGCAGCGGCCTGGGGGTCCTCCAGAATCAGTAGTTGCTGAATTTCTCCCTGAAATAAACCAGAAAGTGGACAGAGAGACAGACGGATATCATGTTATAAAGCCAGTCATATAGGTAAAGCAAAATCATCTCACTGGAGTATATCTATACAGTGGACTGCACTTTTAAAAATACACTGCACCACCACAGACACTCTGAGAGCAACACAGCTGCCAGAACACTTAGATATAAAGCAAGTTTAATAGAGTAGTATCATCAAACTGTCACTACTGCTACAATTGCTTCTGACTGTCGCTTCCTTGTGTTCCCATAACTCCAGAAGGGGCCTGATTGTGTACATGAGCGGTCAAATAGCTCTCTCTCACCCCCCTGTCAGGACCTTTAACTTCCCATCCTGCCCTGGAGGAAAAGCCAGTGTGTACACACAAACATGCACAGAGACAGCACTGCTGGACCCTGCAGCACACAGCCCAGAGCCTCTGCTGGCTTTAATGACATTACACTCAACATCACTCTTGTCGTCTGTTCTGTCAACATTATACCATTACATAATGCTTTGCAGTGCTGGAGTTGATTGTCAGCTGATGTATTAAAGTACAAATTGTAAAATACTGAACATGATGGTTTATAGATTATTTTGTCTGTTACATTTGACTTTAAAAAAACAACTTTGGCTCAAATAAATTACAATGTGCATTTGTCAGAGTTGAATAATGACTGAAATAATAAATCCAAAAGCTTATATGTAGGTGCAAATAATCGTTAGCTGCAGTGTTAATTCTTTTTGAGACACAAGTACGAAAGTAATTTAGTATAAATAAAATGCCGGCAGCCCCATCGCACAGTGTTTGACAAGGTTTAGATTACATTAGCGATACGAATCTGTGTAACTGACGGGCCGTTGCAAACATATTGCCTGGTGAAACATTATCCAGGGACAGCCGGGCAGCCATTTGTGATAAATCAAGTCAGATCAACAGCTTGATGTTGTGGTAATTATAGTCCCATTGTAATCTCTTTAATTAGGCTTTAGCGGCCAGAGGTGAAATAAATCAAAACATCGCTTCTCTGTTACCCGCCATCAGCACATGTCTTCTAACACAGCTCGCATCATGCCATATCAGCAATGCATGTCTACGTAAAGTCCCGATCACCACACACAAAAGGAAAGGGAAAAGGAAAAGACTCCTGAAACAGTCATTTATGCTTTAATACACCAAACATGAAAGGAGCTGTTATCCACTTATCCTTTTTTCTTCCTGTTTTGGCCAAAAGCCAGTGTCAAGCAAAGGAAATTATAGCACTCTAAGGTGAGAGGCAGAGAGAAAGAGTGAGAGAGAAAGGCAACAGGGAGTTAATCCAATCTAATCCAATCTCAATTTGAGATCAAAGGCAACACTTTCAAGGAGAAGTTTTCCTGTTTTTCTTGCCTAGCAGGGGCTCTCACTTCTCGAAACACACAGCGAGTAAAGTGTTGCCCAAAATCATGTGTGCTCTGCCATTCTCCATTTAGGACGCAGTAAGGACATCTAAGGAGGACATGTGAGGACGTGCCGAAAAGAAAAACACCTCAGCTGAATCCACAAAATTGTGATGGCTCACTAACATCCTGCCTGAGGTCGCACATGGCTCTGTTGGCAAAGGTTCATTAGTGTTTCAGAGCGTGACCTCTTTGCCTGCAATAAGGTGTCTGGTGCCTGCTAGCCAAGAGTCATACTGCTTCACCAAATCACAACTATCTAGACTGTATCTGAGGTACTGTAGACTTATTTACAGCCCCTTAATCAGTTCTCAATCTCTAAATAAAAAATAACTTGTGTACTTTTGTGAGTCAGAGTCTCTGCGTGGGTGAAGGAGCAACCACAAGTTTACAGCAAACAAGCTCACCGTAATGAAACAGCATTTTTGATGCTCCTCATTTGCTTAAAGTGCAACAGATGCTCACAACAAAGCAAAAACATCTGACCACCATCAGACATAAGTCATTCCCAAGGCGAAATATGACTCAGACAGACCATGACTGATTTAATGTGCTTCTACGATTTGTGTGGTAAATTGATGGGGTTGCTAAGCGTTCAAATAAAGCTGCCCTTTAATGATATGCTTGACAAGTCATGGTTTCAACATGCCTGTTACAGTGAGCCAAAAACATTTCTTATTTCCAGAACTAATCGACACAGAAAGGATCTGAATTTCCTAACAAATAAACGCTGCGCTGGTCTTATCTTGGCAGTCAGCGTGTTGGAGGCACACAACAGCTGAGAAGGAGCACAACCAGACTTGTGGACAGTTTGATGTTTGCTTTAGTGCGAAAGCAAGCAGAGTGTTGAGTCTGAACACCAAACTTCTGTGGTCATTTGTAGAAAATCTGGAAGCAATAGAGACATTAGTGGCTGACCACAGTCCCCATGCTCTCACGCTGAGCTCCCACGCTGGGAGAACTGGGCCGGAACACTGACCTCCACCCCCAGAACCAGGGCCTGGGAACAGAGGCCCAGAGGTCAGCCAGCTTAATCTCTTTTCCCCTGGTACCAGCCTCACCCGAGGTGTCCGACACCGATGCTTAAATATGTGCAGCTAGACGTATGGCTGTGAATAGATACTGTACACGCACACACTGAAACTCATATCTTACCATCACATGTTTCAATATGAATTCTCAACAGGATTTTTGGTGGATTTTTCCCATGCTCCAAGAAAACAAGATGTGGAGACTCAGTTCTGGATTAAACTAAGTGCAAACATCCATACACGTGACCACGATGAGGACAAAAAGTGCACGAATTAGACTAAAAGATGGATCTGATCATGAGATAGTCTGAAGTTTATTAGTCATCACCACAAAAACTGTATCATCATCGTCATAACTCTCCACACGGGATGTTAATAAGGGCATGGGAGTGTTTTTGGAGTCAGGCCAAAGATTAATCGGTCTCCATTGCTTCTGAAAAGGGAAATTTATAGAGCCCACAAGGAGACAAATTTCTGAAGTGAAGTGGGATATGAAGTAATTTAGACTCGAATGGCTATCAGCATCTGAGAGGGGAAGTGTAGGAGGAGAGCAGAGAGTAATGTACAGCCTGATGGGAGGGGCAACTGAGGTTAAGTCACTGTAAAGTTAATGTGTGGAAGGTAGTTATTGACGACACACGCAAAACCCAAAGGCGGTAGGTGTTGTCAGGACTGAGGACATCTGGTTTTCTCCTGGCGAACGTGAAGAAGGCTGTGGTTTCTGCCTATTAGGCCAAAAGGGAGTGATAACAATCCTCCCTCTGTAAAGGTTAACAATATGTTTCCTTTAGCAGACTGCGGTATTCTTAGGACACTGAAGGGAAAGGAGGTTGGTCATTTCTCTAAACTTGACTGTACCTTATATCACTGTCTATCTTTCCTTTTCCTTCTTTGCTCCACTGCTGAGGAGACACAGAGCCCCGCGGACATGGCAGGGTGAAGGGGCTCATGCTGATCTCTATTTCATGCTGTGGGCCAGAGATTTAAAGTGGAGCCTCATTGGGAATGACAATGGAGCAGGGGTTGCATATTGTCATGTGAAGCACAGAGAATGGCTTATGACAATAAAGGTTATTGCAGAGGAAAAGAGGAACTGGAACCACTGGTTTGAATCTTGGTTTTCCTACATTTTTCCCAGCACAATGATGCACATTGTCCATATAGTGGTAATGCAGATATATTCAAATGCTCGGATCAAGTAGTCCGATTTTTCACAGTTTGGAATGACTTTATCTGTGTCTCCTGCTACTTAGTGATTTAAAAAACAAGAAGCATGTATTTTCCTGCAAGAGGATGAGCCCTAACAATCACAAGATGTGACCAAGCTACACACACTCAGAGTCAATCATGTTTCCTAATGTCCCAATACACAGCTGGCCACATCAATACATCTATAGCCAACATATCTTTAGTGAATAATCCAAAAAGCGAAGAGAATGTGTCATTTCTTGGCTTTGCAATGGAAATGATGAAGCTGGGCATGTCTGAACAGCACGTCCCCTCCTCCCCACTCTCTCCCAAACACCTCTCTTCCTCGGCTCTGCTTTGTTCCTGCAGCAGGTGATTGACAGCAGACCTCTGTCACCCCAAAGCCTCTGGAACCATGTTTTTACTTTTAAATCTTTTCATTAGCAGCTTTAAAGGTAGGGGGATTCCGAAATCTAATTCTATTCTGCTTATCCCACCATATCACGCTCTATATATCAGGCAATATTATGTATATGCTGATTCATTAAATGCGTCAGACGCTGACAAGAAATTTTAAAGGTCAAAAATATGGATTTTTCCCTTACCCGTAGTGCTATTTATCCATCTAGATTGTTTAAGTGTGAGTTGCCGAGTTTTAAATGTATTGGCCGTAGAGATGTCTGCCTTGTCTCCAATATAATGGAACTAGATGGCACTCGGCTTGTGGTGCTCAACAGCAATGTCTCTTCCCAGAAATCATGACCCGGTTACTCAAGATAATCCACAGACCTTGTTGTGAGCAGTTTCATGTAGGAACTAGAACTGCCAACTCTATCACTGCACAGATGGAAGAGATTTAGATTTAGAACCCATGGATGAGAGGCTAGCTAAAAAAGCCAATTTATCTAGCCTCCAAGGACACCATTAATGTTTACATCCTGCAGCGTCCATGAGTAGATGCACACTTCCTCCCGACACGGTTGGAGGGTATAGTTCAGGAGAAAATAGTTCCTACATGTGACTTCTGACAACAAGCTCTGAGGATAATCTTGAGTAAGTCATGAATTCTGGAAAGAGACATTGCTGTTGAGTAAAATGTTGTTTTGTCGCTTTGACATCTAGTTTAAACATATTCGAGAGACGGCAGACATCTCCAACTTGGCAACTCACACCAGAACAATCTGGATGGATAAATATCATAACAGGTAAGAAGGAAAATGTCCAAATCCTCACTCCACTCAACAGGCTATAGAAATGTTCTGAGAGTGACAAAGAGGCTGACAAATAAAGCAAGAAAGAAAAAAGTCCTACAAATGAAAACAAGGTCATCAGGACGTTCTCCCACAGCGCCTTGTCAGATGATTTATTTCATTGGCAATGCATATTACCCAAGCAGAACAGTCTCCCGTGGTTTTACCTACATCTCTAATAACACAAGTTCACATGATGCTGACTCTCATTTACCTCCTTTGTCTATCTCAATGCACAAAAAGGTCAGTCCAATATGTATTCAAATTTGTTATTCTTCTTACTAATTTCCCAACCACACCTGTTGAAACTTCAGCTACATTTAATGCATGTGTGCGTGTGAGAGAGTATAATACCAAATCAAAACAACTGATTATATGCTTTCATATTGTCCTACCTCAAATACGTCTTCATCGAGCAGCCTTGTCCCAAACACAGTGACACCATCTGTGCTGACGACGGCGTTGTCCCCTCGCAGCAGATCCAGGGTCTCTACCTTCTCACAGTCCAAGAAGAGGGTCACAGACTTGTCCTGAACACTGTAGGCTATCCTGTGCCATCTGCAAGAAGAAAGTGAGAGTGAGAATTGACAGTTAAGCCTGGGAGGGAGGTACTGTGAAAATGTAGTGGTGGAGGTATTTTGTGTCTGAAGATAAGCCTGTCGCCCAGCTGAATCGGTGATGCAAAGAGCAGTTTCACACTTCTTTCAAGTCAAGCAAAACACAAGTGCCTCTGAGCCTGAGACTGTGAAGGTTTGATTTCCTTAACTCCTTTGATCAAGTCAAATCATTGCTGCAAGCTCTTCACAAGCATCTTATTCCTTTTAGGGTCACTCAAGGTCAAGAACACGGACTGAGTATGAATCAAACTGCATAAATGTGAGGCCCGCCTCAGATTTTAAGGCTTGTTTAAGTTAATATAAATTACACAGTGATGGTGAATCGAATCTACTGAACATGCACATCAGATACAGCGTGCTGTCAAATCAACAAAGGGGGAGATACTTCATTAAAATCTGCTCTAACGGAGGACCTAAAGCCACTGAAACTACATACTTTCCGTCAGCCATGTTGATCTTCTTGAAGATGGGGTACATTTCCGGTGTGGGCTGCCCATGCTGGTCCTCATACAGGAAGACAGGTGAACGACCCACTTCGAGTCCCAGCTGCTGCACCCCCTGAACATCGTACACTGACAGCAGGAAGAACTGGGAGCCCTTTTTAGCTCGCACGGTAGTCATCATGGAGAAATTCTCGGGAAATTTGGAATCTGGAAGGAGAGGAGAGGAGAGGAGAGGAGAGGAGAGGAGAGGAGAGGAGAGGAGAGGAGAGGAGAGGAGAGGAGAGGAGAGGAGAGGAGAGGAGAGGAGAGGAGAGGAGAGGAGAGGAGAGGAGAGAGGTGCTCTTAAGTCATACAAGACGCAGCACAGCAGGGAGCAGATATTTTTATAACACGCAGCCACCCCCCGCTGCCACAGAGACCTGAGTAAAGACAATAATGATGAAAAATATTGCCCATGAAAGCAATGAACACCCATGAGGAGGGGAAAGGGGAGTTCAAAGTCAAACTTCTTAGGGTTTTACACAAAGAAGAATCCCTCTCAGAAGTGACATATTTGAGTGCTTTTTGCCATTTTTGGAAATCCTCAAGTGGGTACATGGGACTGGAGGCTATGCTGTATGTGGTCTCATAGGAATAAAGTTCACTACCAGGGAAGAGCTGCTTGGTGGGAGCACTGAGCTGGATCTTTTTTTCTATCTTGTAGGCCAGATCCGTCTCCTCCATGCCCCTCCTGCTGGTGCAGAGACCAGCCTCCAAGGACACCCCCTCCATGTTCTCTGACAGCTCCAGAACTCGTAGAACATCGATGGGATTAGCTGAAATGGAGAGAGAGAAAGAAAAAACAGCCCATATGCACATAGTTATTGAGCAGATTGAAGAAATGTGGTGTTTTCTTTTTATTTCATGCTCACTGACTGTCACTAATTCTTTCTCTTTAAACAACACATTGTTTACATGCTTTTAAATAAGCTGACGTCCTGCTCCTGTAGTCTGTATTCCTCTTGCTTCTAGTGTAAAAGCTACTCATGATAGGGTGAAGCTTGTGGCAGATGGCATGCTTTCAGTCACATCAATCTAACACTTCAGCTCTGCCAGTGTGACAACACTTTGTTGTCTGGCTCATTTAAGTGCTGGTTGTTACCGAGCCGAAGAGCAGGGTTTAGTGCGGCTGGAAGCTGGTCTTAAACTGCGGAGGCTTCCTGCTTCCTCGGAGTCGGAAGAGACGAACTCCTCTGAGATGTGGCGGCAGGTGGCCAGGCTTCTGTGGGTGTTATTATAGGATAGGGGTGGTACACAGCCTAACCCGTAATCCTGCTGCAGCACACCTGACAGCTGACACCTGCACACCGCTCAGCCAGCACCAGAGATATGAACAATATGTCCGCTTCACATTTATCACAATTTTAACACTGCACTGGCATAAATAGGGTCAAATTCAATATCTATCAAGATAGTTGAGAGTATTCTCATGAAACAGGAAAACTGAGCTCATTAATTGATAAGATGGTGATTTGTATGTTGTACAAATATACAGTTTCAATTTATGCAAATTTGCACAGCAACTGTTGCCCCTGCAGATATAAGACATCCCACAGTGTGGGCTCTCTCTCTCTCATTACAACGGGCCTGTGCTTTATTTGCAGTCTGCTGGTCATGTTATTGGATGTTCTGTTGATAAAGCGCTGCCGTGAGCATTAGCCAGGATCAGAGTTTTGTGCGCAGCAAGTCTCCCACCAGCTGCTAGAGAGAGCCTGTTTGGAGCAACTCAGCACTTAGCATTCCAGGCATCTGAAATGAGGATCCTAAACCCAAATTGCCTCCTGCA
The DNA here is from genome assembly GCF_040436345.1 of Pagrus major. Lineage (NCBI taxonomy): Eukaryota > Metazoa > Chordata > Actinopteri > Spariformes > Sparidae > Pagrus > Pagrus major. The sequence goes on from NC_133237.1 coordinate 23,379,905, forward strand.
GCACTTGCCGCTCATACAGAGCTCGCCTTTTATTCTCCTTGTTAATTAAACATGTGGAGAGAGTTTACCGTTGCCCAGACATTGCTCGCAGAAAAACACTGCGTTGCATTTTATGGCATTATTTATTTGCAAAGCAGAGGCCATTTATTCCAAGCAGCTTTGAGAGCTCACACTCTCAGTCCCCTAGCATGGCAACGGGGCTGTAAATAGGTTAAGCTGTGAATTACAGCTGGGCTCCAACAATGGAAAACATTAGGGTACAGATCTAAAGGTATTTAAGACCTCAGGGCTTAAATTCTGAATTTACACAGCCATAAACAAGCTGTGTGAATTAAATAATTTCAGAAGTTGATGGCCTCCAACAAAAGAATCCTCAGGCTGTAATATGTACAAGTGGTACCAATAAATGTTCACCCACACACAGTCATTTAGGATCATTTTCAAATCCGCTCTTGCCATCATGACAAGAACAAAAACTAAATGTCAAGGAATAAGGTATCTATTGACTTTAAAAGGTCAGAGCCCAGTCAGCCTCACTTAGATCGAGCAAAAGGACACTGACATTGTTTTCAATTAACGCTGTCTGTACGTGCAAGACGGTCTAGTTTTACTTCTTTTTTTAAGAAAGATGAATTTTCAGTGTGCAATGTTTTATTGAAGTCTTTTTGTCTTTTGGTCTGATGGTCACCTGATAAAATTAAATAGATTGACAATTCTGGTTAAATTGGCCAGGAAAGTGAATGTGTTCACAAACACACCTTCATGATATTTACCTTTAAAAGGTCATCAAAAAGGCTCATTGCATCCATAAAATCCCTAATCATGCTGCCACTTCAGAAGCAAAGAAGCAAAGATGAGACAAGAGTATCTTTAATTCTTGTAGCTTAAAGCTCAATCTATTTCTGTCAGAGCACTTAATCCTTACTTTGCAATTTACATCATGTCTGGTTCTTAATCCTTAATGTTTGTATTTAATTGCATTGGTGGGAGTGTCTCTGCTTTTGTCTGATCCCAAGTGAGCTCTTTGTAGTTCTGTTGTGGCCTTGTTTAATATCAATTTCCTTTAGGAAAGCAAAGTTGAAAGTTTGTGTCTTAGTCAAAGGTTAAAACCAGTAAACTCTGCCTCTATCTGTCTCTGTCTATCTATCTGTTTCTCTCATACATACTCACACAGGGAGGAAGAGAGGTCATAAGACAGAGATGTTTGGAACAGTCTGAATAATATTCTAAATTAAAGCAGCATGGGTCTAATTATACAGGATTCTTGGGTTTCTGTCAACCCATCCGGAACAGCACCTGACAGAATGGCCTCAAAACAAACTAACACAATTAACTTTTAAGCAGAAGTTCTTTATTTCAAGCAATCCAAAGATAAAATGTTAATGCACCCCACAAAAACTGCATCTGTCTCAACCATGATGAGTTTTAGAGATAGCTGTTGCCCATTTCTAAACATGTTCCAGCTATGTGTTGACAGGGGACTGTTGACCCCTGAAACTCTCAAGACAACAGAGAACGGTCAAAATGTGCAACAATGCCAAAGGGAGAAATCTGAGACAAGCCACAGAAATTCCTCCAAAAAAGGATCTGCATTCACAGCGATCTGTCGGTTTAATGTGCAGGAAATAATAGGCATCCCACACCTAAGTGTGCAAAATAAACTGTTGAGGTTTGGCAAACTGATTCGGAGGACATGGGAAAAACCTGTGTTGGCCAGAAGGATGCAATCCTCATCAAAAGGCTGATGAATACAACAATGACCCACATAAAATACAAACAAGTTTCTGTAGAGTTTCCACTGTTTTAACGTTTCAACTCCACCACCCCTGACTCTGGAGCTTCAGGCCAATGGCAGCTGGCCAAATGAAGTCTGAATCCAACAATCAATAAAAGAAAGTAATCTATCCCCTGCTTTGGATTCATTTATGTCACAGTAACTGTGCCAATTTTTGCAGCCTTTATCACCTATCCTGCAGCACTGACTGTCTGTGCAGGCTTTGCTTGCATCTCATTAGGCTTTGTGGTGAACATGTCCTTATCTCACCTGTCAGAATGTGTTGCCTCAGGAGAAAGGTACGAATAGTGGAAGAACAGAAAGGTGATCAAGATATTCAAGAACCCTGCTGTAGGGTTGGATACTGAACTTTATATTACTGTGTGCAGATTTACGTTAAATCAATCAGTGCCAGAGAGAGAGAGAGAGAGCGGGACTACGTCACCCAGCATGATCAACTCACAGTGAGTCGGCATCATGGTGAACCATGTTCGATTATAAGTTCCACTTTTCAACTTTTGGCAACTTTGGCAACGCCCAGTGAAATATTTCTAATGCAAAATGCAAAGCTAGTGAGGGCAACAAGTCTAGCCCCAGGAAACACCGCCTAAACACAAAATATATCTAAAAGCTGAAGAGCGTACCGTGTTTTAAGCCTGAACACTAGCACACCTGCAGCCAGCACCAAAGAATATGAACCCTCCTTGGACGACAAAACTTCAAGTGTGGCATCGACAACTTCAGGTAATTAATAAGCTAGTTAGAAAATTTGTTGTTGGAGATATTTTTTTCACCGTGTTGGTTGACCTTACTTTAGCATTTTTGTTTTAGCGTTGGCTAAAAATCAGCCACTGACTGCGTCCGAGAAGTTTGGACTTGGGTTTTTGTTTTGTTTTTTAAGTGGGAAAAAAAGGCACCATTGGGTACTGTTACCGTATTCAAGGTACCAGTACCAATATGGGTCAAACGTTAACAGTGTCCACCCTACCCTCAGATGTGAACTTGCTGCCTGTGCAGCACCACTTAAAGATATGGCTCAAACATTTTTTAAATAGCGTTGTAAAATCCCTAAGGACTGATGACTCACTGAGAGCTTTCCAATCACAGCAAAAGGTCAGAGTACATGAGAAGGAGCTGAAACTTCCAGCAATTTAACAGACATCCAGCAACTTCGGGGACACTGTAATAGCTAACACACACTGTGCAGCTTGTAATTACTGTGCAGGTACATAATAATGCACATTAAAGCATATGGGACATTTCTTTGCCCTCTTTTTCTGTTCTTGTGCTTTTTTCTCTGAGACGACCATGACTGCCCAGCAACAGTGCCATCCCTGACAGAAAGAGCTGAGTTTCTCTATCCCCTGAAATGTCACAGAACAGACAACATCTGTGTATCTACTCTGTCTGTGTGACACATGACACAGTCTCTCCATGCCCTGCAGTCAGTGAAACTCAGCGCCACTTCAGTCATACATGGACATAATGTGTTCTCTGTGTTTCTAAAGCAATTGTCTCTGAAGACATTCTTTATGACTCACACCACCTACACTCCCCGCTCAGGCTGAAAATACCACTCGCACACACACAATACTGCTCTGTCAGAATCTATTGCGCCTGGGAACTGGGGAATTTTAACAAGAAATAAAGCCAAAATGAATCTGGGCAATGAGTGTTTCCCATGTCTCAGACCACACCCTGAGATGAGTGGAGCAAAAGCACTGACATTTGAACTTTAAATTACTGTTTGGAGATTATAATAGACAGATGACAGTACATGATTCTGTGCTGAGCCATCTGAAATTTGTTAAATGGATCTCTTCTTCCTTTAAATCTTTATACTGAAATCCCACTCTCCACCCTGTTGAGAGAACATTTCTCCAACACTTTAAATGTGACAAATTGCAAAACATATAGTGAGTAACTATGAAAAATTGTTGACAGATTCAGTGGAAATGGTTGAATTAATCCAGACACAGTTTCTCCTCGACTCCATGAAGAACAGCCTTAATCTAATTAGCAGTGGGTGTGACCTTTTGTCTGGGTCACTGCTGTTTGTGGACGAGGACACTGTGAGGCGAGGAGAGCTAATGCACAGTCTGAACAGATGAAAATTTAAACATATGAAGAGCCAGACAAGACACACTGACTGCACACACAGCCACACTAGTGTCACCACACAACTTGTAACTTTATTAGTTTATGTGTAAAATACTTTGTTCTTTTACTTGTAAACAGATGTTATGAAAACAGGGAAGAGTGAGTTTGAAATATCACATTCATATTATGTGTACTGTAACAAGGAGACCGAGGCATTTGTTGGGAAGTATGCAAACTGAGAGGCAGAGATGTTTATCGCCCTGAATGTGCTTTGTGGTTTGGTCTGCTTTCAGTTATCACTGAGAGTTTAGGAGCAAGTCAAGTCAGCGGTTGTGTAGGCGACTGCTGGGAATGGTTTCTAGCATATTCTGAGGGGTTATCGGTTATGAATATCATTAAGAGACAATGGAAGTGATGATGGGATCGACCTAAAATTAAGTCTTTGATCCATTTTAAGCATGTGGCCTTTAATACCGAACAATTTCCAAAACCACATTATTAATATTTATATGATTATACTCTCCAGCCTGCGTAGACATGAGGAGATACAAGACAATCAAAGACATGCAAACACAGAAAGTGATGTAAGAATTTCTGTTGCTAAAGAGTTTTTGTTTTTTTTATGCAGAACTGCGCAAACACTGAAAAAGAATGACAAGAGAGGGAGGACTAGACCTGATTTGTGTAGCAACATGAAATGTTCTGGATCTACTGCAGAAACCATCTCATAAGAGGGCTTTAACTTTTACATACAGTTCGGACAAAGCCTTCTACATTAGTGAAACATGGTCAAATTAGAGGAATGGAGCACAGGATAAGCAATACTACCTGCAATTTGTCCTTTTTTCCCAAAAGTTTCATGTGTAATATGAACAATTATTTCTTGTGCTTGTGAATTCTCATAATATATAAAGTCACACACTGAGGGGAATCCACTGACTGAATCTTACCTATCTACAGTGACAAACCGTCCACTTAACGTGCCTCAGTATATGATGTATAACATATGATTTATTGGATCAAAAATGCCTGTCAATTGCACAAACGCAGGTACTGAATTTGTCTCACCTAGCCTTACAATAGGGCAGGGCAATGGCCTTAAAATAATACATCACAATTATATTGCGTTGCTAGCTATATATTATATTATAAAAAATCAGCAGTTATGTGGATATAGTGGCTAAGAGGTAAGTATTAAAACAAGTAGAGCCTTGTGAGTTCAGAAAATAACATAATTTAATACAGCCTTTAAATTAGGAAAGGCTAAACTTATGCCATTTCATAATATGAAGATATCCAAAATCTAAGATGATATAGAGTCTCAAATCAAGAGAACGATATAATATTGATATATTACCCAGCCTTGCCTTAAAACCCTCGCACATCCTCCTTATAATTAGTGGGATTACAAAGCTCCAGTTTTTGCCTCCAGAGAAATCTTCTCTCAATCATTTGAGTGACATATAGTATGTAGGCCATTTCTTTTCCTTGCTCATTTTGTGCTACATGAAGGAATTCTACACAAATTATTGTTCAAATATTAAAAACAATTCAATTTAACATTATACTTGATTGTCCAAAAGTCATATATATGAAAACAATCCTTAAACAATTTAGCTTGTTCGTGGTGCTCTGCTGAATATGGGTCAGTGGCTGTTGTTAAGGTACTGTGAGTCATACTTCTGTTGTTGTAGCTGCTAAATTCAAATGGAATCTGGTTACACATTTCCTCCCAATTCACATTCTTCAACATCACATTCTTCAGTCTCCACAGTTTGTTCTGCTCGTGTTTATTCACAGTGTGACGGGTCAACGGGCCAAAAAGCTGCTCGGCCCATAGAGAAAACACCTGCCCCTCAAGGCCCTGAACTGGGCAGACGACCCACACAAACACAAATGGAAACACACATTTGTACGACTACACTTGTGAGAACATTCATTGACTACAGTAAATCCATTCCATAACTATAATCGCTGCATGGCTAATGCTGACCCTTAACCTCGCTTGACCTAATTTCTGATCACTGAACTCCCGTTAAGAGGTCTGAGGAGAGTTAAACATATCCTGATGTTGAAAGATCTTTACTCATCTCTTTGCTTCTGAGGTCTTCATAAATATGTAACACAACAATCTCTTATGCACATATGCATCTACAGAATCCTCACCTCAGGCACAGAGTATTACCTAGATACAAATATGCAAGCGCACACATGACCAAGCCCATTTAAGTTACAACCCTAGGCCGTCATTTTATCTCTCAGACGTCAAAACACTGAGGCAGTGATTATGGATTTTTACAGTGTGTCCCACACCGTTGGCACTAGATGGCACTAGTTGGGTTTTTCAGCCGAGTGAGCATTTTGAATTGGCTGCGTAGCCTGCTGGTGCTCTGATTGGTTGTTCACCTAAGCAATTCATTGCACGAAAAGATATGAACAGAATATGTTCACAACGACGTGGCCATCTGCGAAAACCGTCCAGGTGAAAAGTGAGAGTGGTGTGAAAATGGTAAGCAACTTCGTATTATTGCAGTCCCATATCTTCCATTTTTGTTTTTCTTTTAATGACGAAAACAGACTACTGCCACCTGCTGGTATGGAGAGTCATTTCATCAACGTTTTAGTGATTTATGAACTGGTTGTCAACTATTAAATGAATTGCTAACTAATTATAATAATGAATTGATTGGTTTGGGTGCTTTCCAATGAAAAAAAATTAACCCTTTACCCCTTTTATGACAGTAAGCTGAACATCTTTGGCTTGAGGACATAAAAAGACATTTGAGGATGTCATCTTGGGCTTTGGGAAACACTGATTGACCTTTTTTTACATAATTTTTTGACATCTATAGACAACGTTAATGATAAAAAGAGAAATAATCGTCTGTATAATTCACAATTACAATAATAATTAGTGGCAGCTTTTTGGCGCTGACACAGGCAACGTGAGGCAACACAACAGTGGCTCTTCGTCATCGCTTGTTCTTTGTTGGTTTGGCATGTCTGCAGTTTTACACCGCACACTACACACACATGCACACACCACGTGTGATACAAGTATATATACATGCTCCTGTTCCTTTGTACTTCTGAGGGACAGAAATTCTCAGCAAGTTGTGAGCCTCAGTGGAACTTTGAGACCCAGATCATTCCCCTCTACGTTAGCAGATTAGTGTCCAGCTAAAGGACGCTTGGCAGATCAGAGAAGTTGAAATATGAGCCAGGTCACAGTGTCACCGAGAGTAGCATATTGTTTCAAGAGTCTATGATGGCTTTGGTAGGAAATCTTCCTCCTGTGACCTCTCTGCTAAAATGTGCATGTGATGACTCTGATCAAACTTTTCTGAGGCTCATAAACTGAGATGAAGAGGCGTATGACATGTAAGGGGACACTGCAAAGAAGTGAGCTCCTCTGATGTCTGCTCATTGCGATTCTGCAGAGGAAGCATCTCCAACTAGTCCCACAGAAAGCTCCTTGAATCATCCAATGATCAGAAACACAGAGCCAAAGAAGCCTGAGGGGAAGGGAGTTACTGAGTCTCTGGAAGCCAGATGTGTGTTGAATACTATAGATTGTCATCCAACGCCATGAAGTGTTTAAGCAGCATTTCTACATATTAAAGACTTGGGGGAATTCCAATGCAGTTTGCCTCATCAAACAGTCTGGGAAGCAGTTTGATATGACACTTGCAGCATCAGCAACTAGGGACAGACATCAGCATCTTTGACACCTCTGATGTTTAATGTTTCTATTAGAGAAACAAAAACTCACATAACAGAAGGGAACACTGGAGCTGTAGCAGGCGTAACATTCCTCTTTTCCTATTCTCCATCCTGCTAAATTCAGCTGCCTATTTCATTTGTTTTCATTTGCCTCTAATTTGTTGCTAGATCAAAGGCGAACAAGGCTCGCCGTCCTCCTTTGGGAGTCTGGTGCAGGATTGGCAAGGAGGCTGGATCAAACGAGAGGCAGTGAGGGGGCTGTACGCACGATTTCCCCTCTGTCATAGAACCAGTCATGGATGAGGCAGGGCATAAGCAAGGGGAGAAGGATGATGTAAATGAAGAGATAAGGCATATAAAAATCCAAACAAACAATCCCCATTCCCAGACTTTGAACAGAACGGAAGAAAAGAAAAGAAAACCGAACAAAAATGTGTTGAGGCAAAAGAACAGAGGATTCTAACTGAAACTATCTGTGGACGTGTGCAAGAATGTCTCACTTCCTGTCAGCAAACATGACTACAAAGTGCTCTCTCATCTCTGTCGAACACACACAGAAAGCATATGGGAAAACATTCCAGCAGACTTGTACTGTAATACACACACACACACACACACACACACACACACAGTCAGAGACACAAACACGTTATCAACCACATGCACAATCTAAGACTTCCGTATCAGCACCACCATATGTCCCATGCACTTTTAAGTCATCTGTGCCTCTCACTTCACAGGCCCTTAATAGAAAGCAGTGGACACCACTGCGAGTGTGTCAGCTGGCCCACTTCCTCCTGCCATCGCTTTATTTCAGCCACTGAATTCCAACAAATCCTGCCAGCCGTTAAGTGGGTGCATGAAAATATGACATCTATAAGCACTTCTGGTGACCACAGGGTTAACTCCCGCTGCTGAGGCACGTCACTCCATCAGGGAGTCTCTAAACCGTAGCACCTGCAAGGAAATGGTCTGCTGCCAGTTGCAGATAGTCAGGACATGGCCGCGGGGCATGGAGGCCTGTGTGGGTGACAGATAGCAGTGGGGCCAAATGACATACACTATGTATGCACAAGCTGGATGTTACAGGCTCTCTTGGGAACGTGGAAGGTCCTAAAATGGCTGAACAAGCCTGAATGTGCAGCACACAGGGACAGACAGAGAGACACAGCTGTTTGACAGAGACCAGGCCCTCTTCTCTTCTCTTCTCTTCTCTTCTTGCAGGTGCATAATTGAAAAATGAGCCCAGTCACTGCTCTCCAACAATAGAGTGTTGCTGGTTCACTTACAACTGTGGAAATTGCAATTTGTGCCAGTAGCCTGCAATAAAGCATGTAAAACATAGATGTGTGCCAGAATAATCATAACTGAGGCAGTAAGAGTGTTAGTGCTAAGCGCCTTCACTTAAGACCTATGTGAGCAGAGGGCACATTAAACAGATCCATGACAGGAATTTTAATCTACTCAGTTCGCCCAGTGTTCAGCCATTCACCTCTTTCTCAAGCCAACGTTAAACCTTTTCACAGTAAACCGACGCTGGTCACAAGCACACTCGAACATGACATCATACATCTCCTGAGGTCGCTGCGAGTCCTCCAGCACACCTGACGCAGGAAGGACACATTCAAATTCAGACCTTGGAAATATGTGCAATTAAAATGCAAGCTGGGGCAGGAGAGGCTGAATCAAGCAAATTGTACTCCTTGTGCAACGGCGAGGATAATTAATATGTATGCACACACAAAAACTGGCTCATAAATAATTGCAAATCCTCTGCACGGCTCTGAAACATTCCGACAACTCCTAAAAGTCATTTGAGCCAGCTCACAGTTTTAATCCCAGCCTCGGGCGACTCTGTGGGCCGAGGGGCAGCATCACCAAAACAGTCACCCAGATTCAAAGACATCAGGCTTACACACCACGATCCGAAGAGGAAACCTTCAAGTAAAGATTATGATTCTGCGCTAATGACTTTGTGTTGGCTGGGGGTCAAGTGGTGAATGAAGCTGCCTGATCAAAAGTCATGAAACTCAGATAAACTTAGATCTTCTGTCGACATTTTCACTTTTTCTGGCATCTACAGCACTTAATATCTGACTACAGATACTTTACCAGCTTGTGTCGCCGTCACGTGAAGCAGTATAAAAAGAAACAGCGGTGTTCTCCTGGTCCTTATTAAATGCTCCATCTCTACAGCGGGGACCCCCCTCTGCCTCCAACACCAGACTTTACACTGCACGAGTTAAACTTGGAGAAACTCAGCAGCCATGCGGGGAGAAAAGGGGAGAAGCCAGTCTGTAGTTCCACTTGCTTGTTAGTTGGAGAAGTTTTGTTGTGGTGGCTCGTCTCAGTTTCGCCTCTGTCCCTCTCATTCAATTTCTCCCTCTCACCCTCACTCCCTCCCTCTGCTCTCCACCTCCTCCGCCTCCTCCCTCCCACAGGACGGTGTCCTGCAGGAGCGCTGCGCTGCACACTGCATCGTAAATCACGTTTATTACTCGCGATAATTTGTTACATTTCTCGGAGGTGCTCATTACCCACATCAGTGATGTCGAGCACGACGCCCTTACCTGCTCACCTGTCAGCTTCAGATTTTTTTTTTTTTTTTTTGCAGATGTAGCCGGTGTAGATACTACATCATCCTCCACTGATGTAATGTAATTAAGTAAAATTACTCAAGTATTTGTACTTTATTTGAGTACTTCCATATTCTCCTACTTTATAATTCCACTTCACTATATTTTGGAGGCAAATATTGTACTTTTTACTCCACTTCATTTATTTGATAACTTTAGTTACTAGTTACTTTTAGAAAATAGATGTCAAATGTGAGTGAAAGTCTGAAATAAGTCTATTCTGATGGGTGACTTTCACTTTTACCAAAGTAATATTTTAAAATGATATCTTATTACGCTACTTTTACTCAAGTATTACTCAAGTACTCAGTGTGAGATAAAGGATTAAATAGAATTTGAATAAGATCTCTCACAGAATGAGGTCAAAAACTTTCTCAGTATTTAATTCTTATTTGGCCTGCACAAATTCCCACCTTTCAACCTGGCAGTGAAGAGCAGAGGTCTGGCTAAATCATTTGGAGCTTGAGGGTGAATCCGAGCTTTGAACTTACACACATCGCCAGGTAACATCTGAACATTACAGCAACTCTGGACAGTTCAATGAGTAAGGCTTTTGCAGAGCTTGACAGGTTATCTCCACCATCAGCCTAATCTCAGCTCAGCGTTGCTGCAGCAGTTATGTCATGCTTGTTCAGACTGGAGCTTGACCACCGCTGAATCGCCTCAGGTTAGAGGACGTGTGGACTGCTAGTTTAGAGGCAGACACACCTGAACTGAAAACATGATTTAAAACAGAAATGTGCATTATTGCACAGCCCCGCACTTTAAGTTGAGTGGTCACCCCGCCTCCTACGTAGACAAGAGCCACATACAAGTACCTGATTCCATCAACAGAAACATCCTCATTCATCATCCCCATTTTGCATTGAACATGTTTTTACAGGATTAATATATGAAAGGAGTTTGAATAGAGCAACATTAAATTCATCTTTGAGGGATACTGTTGACAGGAAGGAGCAGAAATAATTGGTTGTGACAAGTCACCACCTCTTAATACTGCCGGGGACGTGGATCTGTCCCATCATCTGCCAAGACTTTAGCTTCTACAGTGTCGATTACCTGTTGGAAGCTGAATATAACCCTGCCTGAAGCCTAATTAATTCTATGAAGACTGTGGAATTCAGTTGAGACATGCTCTGAGATAAGACTTGTGAAGACCTTGTCTAATTGGAAAATTACCAAAGATAACGTTTCTAGAGTCCCAGCTACAACAGGCCTATGTAAAGTAATAGGGAGCTGAAATCCCTCAGAGCATTCAGAGAAAATGAACCAAACCAGAATCTCTCAATGAAGAAGAGTCTCAAACCACAGAAAGATGGAGAAACACACCCACTCAAAAGTCACAAGTCTCTGTTTTATTCGAAGATGCTGTTCCATATTAGTTTAAGCCAAACCCAACTGTGAGCCACAAATTATTAGACATTCAACATCACTGACCCACATACTTATGATGTGACTCCAAAAGTGTTTCCTCATGGCAAATAATAATCAACCAAAATGAGGTTGAGAGAAATTAAAATAATCCTTCCTCTGATTCTTTAAATGAGGCATATGAGAGACAAATGGTACGTTTCCTGAGCCTCAGAGACTGTACCTTGTGGGAGTACACATGGCAGGGGGATCAGAAAGAACGTTGAAAGCCACATGAGTGAGAGACAGAAGGTGGTTCAGCAGAAACACTCAGATAAATGGACAGATTGAAGTTGATCTGGTTGGTAAACAACTGACGCCCTGACCTCCCACCGTCTCCCTTCTCAGTACCAGCTTAGCCAGCCTGAGTCAGGGCCACATTCCTAGCAGCTTTTAGCAGATAGTTACTAAGAGTCCAGTGGGTAGTCTGAGCTCTGGGTGAGAAATATTTCCACAGCATGTGCTATGTACCTTTGTCCAACTACGGGACCTGTTCCACTTACAGATAATTATTCTTTAAAACATACAACAAACAGTGAAACAATGAGTGAGCTCTTTCTCATGAGTTCTTTATGAAGAAATAAAACTGACATTAACCTCACATTTAGATTTCACACATGACTGATTGAGGCTGAGACCCAACACATACATTTAAATTATTACACATGACATGACCGTCATGCGCAGGAAAATTCCAATTAAAATCAAAGTCAATCCATTCATCTCATGCCAGTAGTTTGTCAACTCTCATTAACCCAGAGTAGTTTCATGAATCAGACTGATAATGATTGATTTCAGGTAAATAGATTATATTTTTTCAGGAGGATGTGAACACATTAATGTTGCTAAAAAGTGCTTAACATGGAGAATGAAGTCAGTTCGTGCTGGCTGTCATTTCATCCTGATAATCAATCCGCAGAAACCAACAGAGCCACTTTGTTTTCTGCACACTGTGAACACTTATAAATCATGTGGAAACGCCAAGAAACTATTACACTCCATATGTGTTTTGACATGTATTTATGGATTAGCGGTTGAATAAAAGACACTGATGAAGTTTGGCAGGAGATGAATCTACCACAGACTTTGTAGAAGGAAAAAAAAACGTACACGTCCCCTTTTTTAGGTTCAGCCTCTTGTGATTTTTATTTATTTATTTTGTATTTCCTCAGAAAGACAAACTGTGCTCACTGTAGTGGAGTTGGACGTTTATCCCAGACATGTGATATGGTGTAACTGTGAAGTATCTCTCTCTCCCTCTGCAGGTCATTCTGTGCTGATAAATTATGGCGGACTTTTCTCATCATTTAATCACTGAGAGGCTGGAAGATGAAGTGAGGTGAAGCGATCTGTCATCACAATATTTAAGCCTTGTGAGACAAAGTGAAACCTTATAAATCCTCAGGAGGATCTGGTGAGTGTTTTGGATTAGGGAGACCCTAAAATGGGCTTTCAATTGAGTCTGCCTCCGGTCTGCACCTTGTGTTGCAGAACATGCCAGAACAGGAAAACAGGCCTGTCAGGAAAAATATGCATGTGAAGTTCCAGAAGAAAGAAAGGACTGACTCTTTCAGCTGGCCAAAAAATGATTTATGTATGTTTAAAGGAAAAAATAGGTTTTTTTCCAACACAGTCATAAAATAACCACCTTACAAATCAAATTCAGATCTTACATCACTGCTTCCAAATGGGCCTGTGATGTCATTTAGTTGTATATTATGTGATAAACATTGTCATTAGGTTCCGTCATTGTGATACAACGAGGATTTAAAGACTAGCGTGAATGATGATCTTGTTTCTAAGTTTGTGGCTTGTGTGTGTGTGAGTGTGTGTGTGTCACATTGTCACTTCATTTTACCATTCATAGCAGATTTATGAGCCTGCGACAACTGTTTTTTCTTTCTGTACATGGAGATGTTAAGAAAGAGCCAACATCTGTCTGCAATACATGTCACATTTTATGCAGGATGGTGTTAAATGTGGGTTTTGTCAATGAAAAGAAAAGGAAAATTGGGAAAACTCATCCTGACATCCTTAAAGTAGCTACAAGTATAAAACTCAGGCAGTGAAGAAAAGCACATTTTGCTTGAAGGAGGGGATGCAGGTTAATCTGTTAGAGTCTGGTAAAACCCCTGATCTGTGACAGCACCTTGAGACAAACATGACTGTACCAGCCACTGACTGCTGATGATACTATCTCCACATATCAGGCAGCGTCTATTCTTACATAAGAGCTTTCACCAATACAAACCTTCAATACCAATCCATCTGCAACATGTATTCTGGGGTTAACTGCCTGTGGTACAATAGGCAGAGCAAGCAAATCAGACAGGATATGATTGACTGCCTGGTATTTCATCACCACTGCACTTACCTTAACCACTAATGGTATTTAGAATTTGAAAATTAGCTGTATACCTGAAACTTGTTGAAAGAAGCTAGATCACCATCAGAACCAAAACTGAGCCAGGATCGGATCCAGAGCTGTGTCATCATACATATTGCTCCACACAGTCGGTTGCTAAACCCTGCTGTTATTATGTTGCCAAACCAACGATGTGACCACCAGAAAGTGTGTGGAAATGTTCCCTTCCTTTTGCCCTGAGCCACTGAAGGGAACTGCCAGTCTGGTGATAATTATAATATTTAGAGATGACGGGAGACTAAGCTAATTAACATCTAAGGACCATGTCTGTTAAATGAACTGTTCAAACAAATAGACTAAATAAACTGAACCGGCAACCACACTCGAGCTTACCGCGCTGTGTGCCCTCCTCCACACTGTTAGTTTACAGCACTAAACACCATGATTGACGGGCATTAGGTTGAAAACTGGCATTTGCAGGGGCACCTAAGGTAAATCCAAACACTGACGCCAAACATGATTCACACCAGCATTTCTTTGAACTTCCCTGCTGTGTGGAAGACATTTGAACTTTGGTTTTAGGTCCCCGTAACACCAATTTTCCTGCAAATATGAAAGTAATTTTTCATAACAATAATATTTGTTTTACTCTAAAAGCAGATATTGGGAACTTTGAGAATAAACAAATGATTTCATCAGAAGAGGTCTGTAACATGGTTCCACAGGGACTAAGTGGATGCCCCCCCCCCCCCACCCCGGGAATCCATCTGTTTACTTTGTTTGCCTAAGATCAGGATGTAACTGGCACCATGATGATGTTTCTCTTTGCTTTCTCGGAAAACCTCTAAATCACCATTAAGTGGCAATGATCTTTATGTTTGTTTCCATGAAGACATTTTGTGCCACAAAAATAGTTGCCTACACATCTGAATTAGCTAATACTGTATGAATGTTTTAAAGTCCAATCTAAAATTCACAGTTTCAAAATGCTTCTCAACTGGCATGTGATTGAGAATGCCTGAATAACATACAGTGATGAGCTGTAGCTCTATGAATGTTTCTAAGAAAGTCATTCACTGGTGCTCAGAAATGCCACATTATGATCATCAGTGTTATTGCTCTCAAAGCGCTCTCTGTGGACTGTTCATTGTGTGTGGTCTGCAGCTGCAGCAACACTTTTAGCTCTCCTCTTTTAGTGCAGCTACTCTTTTAGCACTTTCTCTCAATTATCGGTGTTCTCTGTCCGCCTCAGAACCCCTAAAACACTTTCCCAGCTCACTCCTTTCTGAGTCTTTGCACCCATTCTTTCTCTGTTTTTAAGTCTCCCTCCCGCCCACCGACCCCCAGCTACTCTTTCCCTTCGTCCCTTTTATTCTCATGAAGTTTGCATTCCACACCTCCTCTGCAGACTGCACACAAAAGAGCAGAAAGCGCCACTCCTGACCTGTGGCAAACATTCCAGTCCTCTGGGCCCTTTCACACAGCCAGAGTCCCCTATCGTTCCAGTAGCATCAGCCAGAGTCTGCCTCTTGTCCAATAATACTGCATGAAGATACCACCAACAGGAGGGAGGGAAAGGAGGAGGAGGGAAACAAGGGATAATCAGTCTGATGCACTCACTGTATAATAAAGAATGACCATGCATAAAAATGGTGTATTTCAAAGAATAAAAAATGTTACAAAAAATGTTTGAAATGCAGCGCATACATCATTCTTTTGTAAACACAGTTTGATGTGCATTGTACATTCAGAGGAGCATTTTTATAATCACTCAAGCCATCTTTAATTATGATGAGTGAAAACAGACATTTAAGAAACCAGCTGAAGAAGCAGTGAACGTTCCAGGAGCATCTGCTCATGTGTCCTCAAAAATCACTACACAGGAAATTGACTATTAACCTATAAAAGAAGGTTTAGAGTGGACAGGGGTTTCATTTTCTAAGACTTGGACTTCGATGAAGAGGTTACAGATGATTTGAGCGCAGGGCACAGATGGAGTATGCTCAGAGGAGTTGGAGAGAACAGGTGAAAGGTCTGAGGAAGGATGTTTAAAAAATTGATTACAAGCAGGGTTAGAAAAGAGGTGCAGCAGAGAAAGTGGAGAGAGAAACGTCTGAGGTGAAGTAGGGAGGAGGGTTTACAACAAGACATTAAAGCAGAGAAAGCACGTGGCAGGAAAAGCGTGTAGAGGCTTGTGCCATCCCCTCCTCTATGTTTCTTTCTTCACTCTGTCTGTGTCTTAGTGCCTCAATCTTCTGAAATTCCACAGCAATAGCTTGGAGGGTGATAGACATCAGTGGCTGTCCGGCACCCCTACTCATCTCCATCCACACCTGTCCACTTTCTCCGGAGGCACAAGGGAAAGCATGCCAGGAACGGCCCTGACCTTACTCCATGAGCTTGCTCTGGCCTATTTAGAGCCATATCCACAGGTGAACTGACCATCTGGAGTACGAACAGCTTTCCTGTTGGCCAGCGGTTGATGAAAACTAAACAGAAATGCAATGTAGCATGGACTCCTTACTCCTGACTCCTTACTTAAAGAGCAATTGTAGCTTAAAGGTTGGTTTCTATGGGTTTTATAACTGAGATTATACTTTCAGTATAATCTAAATTAGAATTTACTCCAAATTAATGATTTGGTAGTAAAATGTGTCAGTGTTGGTGGGCTGTTCTGGGTCAAAGGATCATGGTCATTTTTCATTCTCTATCTGTCCCTGACCTTGACATTTGTTCAGACCACCACCTGGTGATCTGCCATAAAAATGCAAAAAGATAAAAGCCATACAGGATTTTGCACTCATGTCAAGAGTGTACAGGCTCAAATCACTCTTCTCTGATATGACAGTGTAGTGGTGGGGAAGCACGGTGGCTCAGTGGTTAGCACCGTCGCCTCACAGCAAGAAAGACCTGCACTCGATACCCAGCTGAGGCACAGCAGGGCCTGTCTTTATGGACTTTGCATGTTCTCCCCGTCCCTGTGTGGGTTTCCTCCAGCTGCTTCCATTTCTCCCGCCATCAAAAACCATGTATATTAAGTTAATTGTCCTGCCAATCCCCCTCACTGAGGAACTGACCTGGAGTTGGTCCCCGGGTGTCCATCAGGAATGGTTTAAATGCAGAGAATGAGTATGTGACAATAAAGAATCTTCTTCTTGACTCTTTCTTGTTGCTGATGTATTCTACCTTTACACTCAATTTTCCAAGATTGTCAGCCTAATGCCTAAAATCTGAGAAATATGTAAATATATATACTAAAATGTCACTGCAGTGCATGTTGTTTTGCACACTGTCAGCTCGGATTTAAGACCGCTCTCTCTGACAATGCAAATTTCACTTTTATCATCTTGTTGTAATCTTCTGCTTTTCAGTGAAAGAAATGGGTTTTAGCTCAGGGATGCTGTAAATAAGCCGACATTAGCGTTGTGAGACAGAACAAGGAAATTGGGCCTGAACTCTGTGTACGCTGACAGTCTGCTGCTCTCTGTCCTCAGTACAATAGACAGCTGATGGTCAGGAGTCTATGAAAACATAATATTAAAACATGATATTGTCATACGATGAGTCACATAACATGCTTGAGGTTGATTTTTTTCAGATTAAAGCTTAACCTGTCTTCACACCACCCGTCTGCTGGTTTCTGGCTGACCCTTGTTGGTTCAGGCAAGGACTCCGCTCATTGTTAAAATATGTGTTCCCTGTGGGAGAATCTCTCCTTTCAAAGTTATGACAGAAATGATTGGCTCCTCTTGAAGATGGAGGCCTGTAACCTCAGTTTACCCCCACAGGAGACAAACGGGCTATAAAATTCAAAAGCCCGTCTCTGTCCTCTCCCACTGTTTCCTCTGCTGCTCTGTGTTAGTGGATGTCCTCAGCTTTCACCTACTCGCTTATTCTATCCTCATAGTGAAATGAATGCTTCACACTGTGTTTGAGGTCTTCATGTGTTAAAATGGTAATGGGATTAAAGGGGTTAAACAGGGGCACCCATAAACATCACGGTGCTTGCAATATGTTAAAAGGGCAGAAATGTTGACGATGCAAGTTTTAGTTTCATCACTGGAATACGTAATCAGGTCTCATGAGCTGGGGAGAAAAATGTCAATAGAGGATACACCCTTTATTTTATTTGTAAGGGACAAACGCAGAAAAACACTGATAGTTGCAGAAGTGGTGTCTGATGTACTGTACATGTGTACATACCCAAAGCTAATTTCCAACACCAGTCCCTTGAGGGGCATTAATATTTCAAGAAATCTCTAAAAACACATGTTATGGTGCTAATTATGCCATTAATCAATGAACAAGTTAAATACATTAAATATTTCAAAGCATTAAGAATGTATAGGCTTCTATTTCTTTTAAAATCGAATCAGAAAACATCCTTAATGTGGAAACCAGCAGTTGTGTTTGAAATTTGCATCATATAATGTCAGCATGGCATTTGGTTTTAAGTATATGCAGAAACATTGAGTGAGTAGTAAGTGAGTGAACAACAGTACACGATGTCAGAATATCTGACCACCAGGACTGATGAGACACTGAGAAAGACGCTGACGAGGGACGGACTCAGAGGACACGGCCTGGCTGAGAGACTGGTCGTCATACACAGAGCTGGATGCCCAGGGAAGATATTCTGTGTTCGTGGTGGAGAAAGGGATGCATTATTACTACATTGTGATGAATATGCCAAAATAAGAGGATTATTCTTCTTTATTGTTCTACAACACTTTGCAACCAGAAAGTAATATCTGAGTAGCTAAATATCTATCCTCCTGCCACTACCTGAGGGGCAACCAGTGAAACACTACCAGATTGTCTTTTGTCTTTTTTGTGCTCAAATGACCTTTGTCATTTTTTTCTGCTTATGGTCAGGTGTCATATTTGAATTACAATGCCCTATCTATTCGTGTTGCAATGTTGTAACATTATTATCTATATATAACCTACATGGTAATTATTTTTCATTATATATATTTGTTTGCTTTGGTGTTATAAACACTGTCTTTTAATGCCAATAAAGCTCAACAAATTGAATTGAAATTGAATTAAGAGTAAAAGAGAAGGACAAAAATCACCAGTGTAGCTACCCGAGAAGGAAATCTGGTTTAATTATCTAAAGGCTGGGTCCATATTTGGAAAAAAATAAAACTATTATTTTTTGACAATATACATTTGATACCAACTTGTAACACAATAAAGCACAAAAAAGTCTCATGCCTGCAAAAAATTACAATCAATTGATTTCAAATGGTGCCAAAAGTATAAATCACCCCACTATTCACAGTGCAAGAAGCAATGGTAAAATCAGAATAAAATAACTATAGATTTCTCTCATTTTGAGGCCTAAAAGTGTTTGTAGTTTTAGTAGTTAACAAACAAAAAATGACAAAAGGGTATTTCGCTAGCAAGCCACTGAAAAATGTGGATAAATAACGAATTTAATGACATGTAGTTCACTACTCCCCAAAACTTTAATCGCAGATTATTTTCAACAAATCACTCGCTCATAATGAGTGTGAGTTATTTGTTAATATCGAGTGATCTGATTAATGAGTGACTAATAAATAATCACTCCACATTGATCATCCACTCACCCCTGCTTTGGGCTTATTAGAATCAGTATTAGAGTCAATAAAAAAACATATTCACAGTCTCCTGCCAAACCTTTCACAGTTTACTTGTGGTTGCATCACATTCAGCAACAGGTCCAAACACGACAGACTCTGACTCTTGCACTCTGGACTTTAATCAAGGAAAGAGAAGCAAGTTTGTTTTGAGATCTTATCAGACGCACTTTAACCTCTTACAACATCAGTCAAGAAGAGAGCCCATTAGTCACTGTAACATCAACACTTTGTGATGGCATTAACAAACTCAGACCAGACTTCTTACATACTTATATTTAGTTCATATTTGGATTACAGTCATGCAAATAGCACAATTTAATAAAAGCCCAAGTGCTTCTTAAGAGTGCTGCACCTTGTCTTACCACCAGATGGCGGTACAATGCAGCGCATTAAATTACCATAAACACAACATTCAAAAATGAAGGTGAGCGTGGGAGGACTAGTTTTATATATAAAAAATAATAAAATTTAAAAATTTAAAAAACAAGGAGAGACGATTTGGGTTAGCTATTTGTGCAGCACAAATTGTTAATTGAATCAACTGATTTACTTACATGTATTAGATTTAAATGAATCTAAAATGTTGCATAATAGTTTTTGGAAATGCTGACATAAAATATGTCATAGTAAAACTAAGTCCTACTAACAAATACTAACTAATAGTGAACCAGAGATCCTATCAGTTTAGGACAAAAGCTCGTGTGTGCGTGTGTGTGTGTGTGTGTGCGTGTGTGTGCGTGCGTGTGTGTGTGTGTGTGGTACTTGTTGTTGGGGTCACACAGCTCAGAAATCAAATAAGCACTGCCCCCTCTTCCACACGCACGTGCGCGCATGCACGGACACACACATTTAGAGGAATTAAGTGTATTTTCAGGGCAGGCGGCACCTATCAAGAAGAAAATCTTGTCAGTGAGGGCTGTTTGCGATACCAAGTGTTTTTTGGTCCCTGATTTGATTGAACATGTGACTGAATTAGACGCTCACATGGCTGCGGCGGCTGCATGATCCGCTTTAGTTCTTTAAAGTCCGGTGATCGGTAACTCAGCTCCCTCGGCAGCGACCATCCGGAGCAGAGGACCGCTGAAAAACACAGCGCCTACCCGGACAAATCATGGCGAACAGCGGGCAGAAAGTTGTGCTGATCACCGGCTGCTCCTCCGGCATCGGGTTACGAATCGCCGTCACGCTGGCCAAAGATGAAAAGAAGCGTTACCATGGTAAATGCGCTTTCTTCTACATTGTTTCTTTGATCGGAGCTGTTAGTAACAAGCCTGTAACAGTGTGCTTCGCTGCAAAGCCTATTCCGTGTTTACTTCCCCCTGCAGAGCTCCGCTATTGCACCACGTCTCCTTTACGCACAAAGTTCGGTTGAGTTTCATGCGCAAGTCTCCGTCTTAACGCAAATAAGAGACTCGGTGTGGTGTCACTTGAAAAAAGCTAACCCTAGTGATATCGGATCCATATCCTTTTGTAAGGACTGGGATTCAGTCGCCCCTTTGGTTCAACTATTATCATCTGAAAGCGCAGTTTCCAGGGCAGAACTCTGCGAGGATGCCGCTTGCCAGGCGGAATCATAAAAGGAGTCTTGTCAGTTCTCTTTCAAGTGACTTCTTCAGCACAAAGACCCCTTTTATCGAAGTGAATTGTAGACCGCCTGCTCCGGTTTAGTGCCGTGTCTAATGTGCCTATAGTCCCCTCAGTGGAGCGAGTGCTGAAAGGGGGACAAAGTTTGAGACCTGTACAAGCGAGGGTTCACTCCAAAGCAAGGGCCTTGTTTGAGGACTTCATTGGTGCACAGAGGAGTTAGGGTGTCCCACTTTGACATTGTTGCTCTGTGCGTCTCCTCTGCTGCTTCCCAGCCATCATTAATGTCATTCTAGGAATTAGAGATCCGAAACCATGTCATGAAGCCTCAGACAGACTAATGTTAGACCTCACTCCCACCCCCACCCCTGTTGGTAAGAGTTTGCCTTCAGACCCCCCTTTGTTGTTAGATGTGACTTAATGCAGGGTTACATATTTGGCTGTCAGTGACTTCAGTCAATCAGTCATCGTATGCATTCTCTAATATAACTCATTTTAGCCAATTTAATTCATTACTGCTGTGCTTTTGCCAATTCAGGAACCACTGAGCAAGGGTTAGTTAGAGTTTTATTTATCTTTGGGGCCATCAGGACCTGACAGGATTTATTACAGTGAAATAGATGAGCAAAACAGAAGTGATTAACTGCTCCCTCAACAACAGTTTGAGCTGATTCTTTTCACAATGTGAAAATGAGGCCACCTCTGAGCAATGACGCTGATCTGCTCTTTTTCCAGGGTCTTTAGGAAATCCAACAGAGATTAAATATTGCATTGCGCATAAAGTATTCATTAGCTGCAGTAACATGCACCAAACTCAGAGAAAAACCCCAAAAAGACTTCTGTGTGTGCAATGCAATGTGGTTCATTCAAGAATGTTTAAGCAGCCCAAGAATAATTCCTGCAGGAGCCACAGGAACAATGGATCTGTTGTTCCCTAAATCTCTTTGTTGCTTCATGGACACACAGATCTCAAATCATAAGATTAGGATTAATTAGACTTCATGAGACGTCATGAATGCGTAGTGTGTATTTGACTGCTACCAGTTACATGACACAGGCCCTAGTTTTAGTATTATACATCATGAAATGTTAGATCAGTAACATTGCACAGGATTGGAAAACCTCCACAGTGTGGCAATCGCTCTTTAAATCTTTTGATCCAGCCCCGTCTCTGTTTAGACAAGAATCAGGTGAGGTGTGTCTTCATCTGTCAAGGACAACAGGAAGATTCAGATGAACGTCTGCATAAGAGGTTGTTTACTTCTCCTGATTGCCATTGTGCAACAGCCCTGTCTGTCTTTTCCCTGCTAGATAACGTCAGTCAGCACAGTGTTAGCACAACACACAACATGGAAGACGGCATGAAAGCCAAGTGAACACTGTGCTGATAGCTGCTGTCACTGGTCATGATAGATTCCTGTGCTGTATGTAGGTTAATGTTGCTCAGTGTGTAAAGTTCACAGGAAATCAATTCTGTGTTCTGTAAACTGACAGGCGTGGTCACTGCTGGGAACTCTGACCCGCACATTTGACTCTGTCATAACACTGTGTGTGTGTGTGTGTGTGTGTGTGTGTGTGTGTGTGTGTGTGTGTGTGTGTGTGTTAAGGAAGTCATTTGGTGGTGGCCTCACAGATAAGAGGGTTCTGTGTGTTTTCTTCAACAGTGTGACAATGGATCTGGAGTTTTTCTCTTTTCCTACAGAAAACAATTATTCATGAGTTCACCAATGATTGCCAGTTCAATGATGAATAAAAAAATCAAACAAAAGTCACTTTAACACTGATAACTAGAGGGCTTCACACAGTCATTTCCACTAATTTTTTTTTTTGCAATGTTTTTTTTTTGTTTTGTTTTTTGCAGTCTACAAGTGAAATAACCTGTTCCTCCTCTCTGTCTCTCCCTATCAGTCATCGCCACCATGCGGGATCTGAAGAAAAAGGACAAGCTCGTAGAGGCAGCAGGAGATACATATGGCAAGACCCTGATGTTGCTTCCACTAGACGTGTGCAGTGACGAGTCCGTCAAGCAGTGCATCAACAATGTTAAGGACCGCCATATTGATATCCTGAGTGAGTGACACACACCAGAAACTAGGCCCTGCATCTGCATTTGAGCCCTTCCCCAGCTGTCAATGACGTGGCTTCTTTGATCTGTAGATCAACATATATCTATTAAAGGGTGACTTCACTTTTTTTTTCAACCTGGACCCTATTTCCCCATGTTTTTGTATCTAAGTGACTAATGGGGACAACTTTTTTAGTATTGAGCGAGAGCGCTGCAAATGGGCTGCAATGTAATCCCTCCAGGCAATTGCACACATCAAAGTACGACCACTTAAAGTGCTTGTTTTTGTCACTGACAGGCTCAGATTGTTATTCTGGTTATCTGATAACAGGATGGAAAGGATCCCTACAGAGATGAACCTTTTTGTTAAAGATTTTTTAACCAGAAACAGCCGCTAGCACTCCAAAGCCACCAGACTCCATTTGCAGAAATAGATATTGTATCTTTCAAATTTAACAGAAAAACAAAATAAAACTCACCAAAGCCATCCTGGTTTGCCTTTCCACTGCGTTTGGTCCAAACAAAACCTTTCAGTCACTGCGTTAGATATGAAAACGTTGCGAGAGGAAAGGCAGACATCAGAGAAGCAGCGAGGGAGAATGGGGTTAAAAGCCAGAACATTTTTACGTCTAATCAGTGGATTAAGGGTTTATTTTGATCAAACCAGAGTTGGTGATGAACAGGAAACTATTAAAGAAGTTTTTCTTGAGTTTTATTGTGTTTCTGTCGAGTTTTTCACAATAAAGAAATTATAGTCTGGTGGATTTGGCGAGAGTGACACAGCAGCTGTTTGTGGTTAAACAAAGTGGTTTTGTTCTTTAACAAAAAGGTCTCATCTGCTCTTCCTTGTGGCTGAAGTGTTCTCAGTCAGCAGCAGACCAGTTTCAAACACTGTCGTCCACATTAGTCACTCGGACACAAAAACGTGAGGAAAAAGGGTCCAAGTTGAAATAAACCAAAGTCACCCTTTAATGCGTTTGTTTCTTTTATTAAATATCTTAGAACAGCTGATTAATCTTGTTAGTCTGTAACCTAAAGTGATAAAGTAATATACTGTATGGCCTTACTCATTTTCTTATCTGTGTGTGTAGCAATGATAACAAAATACATAGAGCACTAACCATAGCCCCTATTTAACACAAAGACTCATACTCTCATGAGACAGTAACAGTAAAAATCGAATAGACCTGTCACCAATAACAGTGTTATTACTGTGATAATAATAAGACTTAAGGATGAAGTTTCTGAACATTCATAGCTGTGACTCTCTTGTAAGAGTGTGCTCCCCTGGTTTTGCAGTTGACATAAAGAGTAGGCGGGGGGGGAGGAGATTGGGAGAGTCTTGAAATTCCAGTGGGCAGATAGATTCTGCACCAAAACAGAAATGACCACCATACTGATTTCACGAGTGTGTGAAATCTAGCTGAAAGTCTGCAGCTCTATCTGCCCACAACACTTTCTGTAATTAGCTTGTCCTTACAGCTAAAACAAAGCAGAAGGTGTATTTTGAATCCAACAAATCTCAGCAGGTCACCAACATTTCATTAAGCTCTTAGTTGTGATCAGTCGCTCTATATAAAAACATTAAGTCATTTCATGGTCAGTCTGGTGGCAGTACATTGTATTCTGCTGGATTAATAACTCTTGAATAGGTAATTGTTTTCAACCTTAAGTCTGGATAAAGATTCTATTTATAAACCTGCCTCCATTTCACTCTAAATCCAACATTACATCCCCCTTCACCTAATTACTCAAGACCCTGAGGCCCTGCAACATGGACTGGTGTTACATCACACCTCTCTGCTGCTGTCACACGCTGACATCTGGTGGCAATATTGAGTAAAACCATCTGTAGTCTGTCAATGAGGGATCTATTCTCGTGGAAAGGCCAAGAGAACAGTGTGAACAATCCAGATGTATCACTTTATATTAAGTCAACAGGATCATTCAAAGGTCTTAACATGTGTGGTCTTGGAGGTACAAGCAGTGTGTCACCTGTGTGTTTGTGTGTTTCCTGTCAGTCAATAACGCAGGTGTGGGCCTGTTGGGACCTGTGGAGAGCATCAGCATCGAGGAGATGAAAAAAGTGTTTGAGACCAACTTCTTCGGTGTTGTTCGCATGATCAAAGAAGTGATGCCAGACATGAAGAAGAGGCGTTCAGGACACATCGTGGTCATGAGCAGTGTCATGGGTCTTCAGGGTATGATCCATAAACACAGGAAAAGATACTTGGTTTGGGTTTGTACATGTAACCAGGAGCACTGCACTCAGATATTAAAAAACTAAACTGTCACAGTTTCAGTCTGTCATAAATGCCTGAAAAATCAAGATTTTTGATATAATTCTGACATCCGACTTTGTCTAAGGCTCAGCAGAACAGCAGGAGAATTTAAATCTACATTTCTTTAAGTTACAAGATAACATATGCTGATCATCCAAGGTTCATATTGAGCTGGAAACACAGTTTGTTCTTTGCTTTAGGATCTATTAGATAAGATCGGTATTTTTTTAATAGTGTTTTTAATACCATTATTTTCAGTGTTTTAAATATCTTAAATGTTGAATGCTTATATGAGAATGCTTGACAGATGAAAGTTTCTCTGTTTAAAGATTTTTTTTCATTAGCTGTCGGTCTATGCCAGTAAAGGTCTGCTGACCTCACTTCAGTCAATTAACAACTAGTTGCTATGAGTCTTTAGTGTTTGATATAACCTGTTTGAAGTGCCAGACGGGCGGGGTTTTCCAGAACAAGTTAAAGAGTATCTGATAAGCTGTCAATCACATGCAAGTTAGATAAACCGACTCACATATTCTGTCTGGCACTTGTATTGTCCTATTTATCTACTTAATTGATTCAAGTAGCTTTATGTGTAAATGATGCTTGACTCATGTCTGCTGTTAATTAACTATTTGATAATACAATGCACTGATATCCTTTTTTCTCTCTGTATTGTTGGTTTAGGAGTGGTGTTCAATGATGTTTACACTGCCTCTAAGTTTGCCATGGAAGGTTTCTGTGAGAGCATGGCCGTGCAGCTGATGAAGTTCAATATCCGGTAGATTACTCTCTTTCCTCTGTTCTTCCTTCACATCTGTCTTCACTTTGTACTGTACATGCTACCTCACGGGCCTTTCTGCATCTGACTGCCCACAGCTTGTCCATGATTGAGCCTGGCCCCGTGCACACTGAGTTTGAGACGAAGATGATGGAGGATGTGGCCAAGATGGAGTATCCGGGAGCAGATGCCGACACAGTTCGATATTTTAAAGACGTTTACCTGCCATCATCCATAGATATATTCGACGCCATGGGCCAGATGCCAGAGGACATAGCCAAAGTAAGGGAATAGCTTCATTCCAAATCTATCTCAGGATTCAAGGATCAATGTTGCTTTCCTCTGATCACTAACTGATATATTTAACAAGCCTACAAAGCAATCAAATCAGTGAAAACTGTGTTTTGTTTCTCATCTCTTCAGTGCATTAAGAAGGTTATTGAGTCAAGCAGCCCTCGCTTCAGGAATCTCACCAACAACCTCTACACACCCATAGTGGCCTTAAAGTACGCAGATGAGACTGGTGGCCTGTCTGTAAACACTTTCTACAACCTCCTCTTCAATTTCGGCCCTCTCATGCACATCACCATGAGCATCCTCAAGTGCCTGACGTGCAGCTGCCTGCGTAGACGCACCATCTCACCTAACTGAAGAGGGTGTCTGATCCTGCCCTGTTGACCCCACCCATTCCCTACTGCCTTTTCCTGAGGTTTGGGGCAAAGCAGGTAGAGTAGAGCCAGTAACCCTGAGAAAAGAGAGGAGCCGCCTTTTCGTTCAAAGACACTACCATGATAAGCTTTGCCAGACAACATGCACAGTTGCACAAGTTTGTCACAGAGATGTCTGCAGGATGACCTCATGTACTCACACATATACACAGAGAAGCATACACAGAAATACAAGCATCACACACATTGGATTATCCTATATACATATTATAAAGTGAATGCCATGCCTTGGTCATTGCTTTATGTGAGGAACTGAAGTGCTCGGATGTGTATATAATTTCAAAGAGAAAACACAGACAGGACATAAGATACAAACCCCATGGACAGATAAAAAAAAAGCACAAAAATGAACTCAATTACAGAGAAAAACAATAAGATTATAGAGAAATAATAATGCTATAATTTGTAGCCTAGATAACTCTACACTCAGGCTCACCAGAGTTGTAACATGTCTGACGGAAACAGAGAGAATATATCTGCTTTTATTTTGTTGTGCCCTTAATGTTTGCCTTAACATAGTGTTCTCATGGTCATAACTGCTGTTAAATCATATTTTTAATCTTTTGATGAACTGATGTTTCGATTTATAAAGGTTTGTGAGGGGTTGGGTCAGATATGTTTAATCTAGCATTTTGATTTAGTAATAAACAGAATTCTGATTGATCCTAAAATGTCCACTTGTTATAATTACTGACACAAAAAGACCCCTAATACTGCAAGGTCTTTCTCACTGTCTGCAAGACTACTTGGGTACCAATAGGGGGCAGTATTTCACAGTTTTTTCCCTGGCAGCCAACCTGTGGATTTCACAGCAGCAAGCAAAGCTGTAGTGTAAAGGAATTTTTCCTCAGTGTCCTGACGTAGACAAGTGCAATATAACTGAATAGATCAAATCTTTGGATTGTGATTTAAAATTGTTGAAGACACTGGCCATCATGCTATTACAAGCAGATTTGTTTCATTCGTTGGATTCTATACAGTATTTTTCAGTAACACAATAGTCAACATCAGTTTATACTGGTCATTTTTTAAATGTTAATTTGGAAAGACATACATATTCTTTACTGGTAAGCATAATTGTAACAGTAACAGTATCTTAGACTTTTACGCTATTGGGACCTTATTCAGGTAAATTTACACATAATGCCTCTTGCAGAGCACATACATGCTTTTGCATATGCATATTTGTGAGTGTGCGTGTATGTGCACGTACGCAGACATTAGCATGTGTTTGCATGTATGTGTGTGTGTGTGAGAGAGAGAGAGAGAGAGAGAGAGAGAGAGAGAGAGAGAGAGAGAGAGAGAGAATGTGTTGTATGAGCATGTCTATGGGCCAAGTTAGTGATCTGTTGATGGATATAAAGAGGTCATGGCCTGCTCCCCATCAAAACCCCTCCCTTGAACCCCCACCCCTCACACACACACACCCTGCTTTGTGCCGTGTGAGAGAATGTGACCTGGTTCCCATCCCTGAGGAGGGGTGAACCCTAATGACGGCCTCCTCAGACACATTGCGCAGCACTGAGCCTCCCTCTCCAGCTGGCCCCCTTAGCCCATCAGGCCGGGACCCCCTGGTCCACACTGGGAGAGGCCTGCGGTCTGGCCTGGATAGCCTAGCCTGTCTGCACACACCCTGTCCCGTGCCACCCTGACATGCCCTGCAGTGTCCAGGCTGGTTACACTCACCCGGTTGGACTGCATGGAGCTCATCATCAGAGGACAGTGCAACTGGTTGCAGACCTGTAGTTTCTGTGCAGTATACAATGAGCGCAGCGCTTCAGCTCTGTGTATGTGTCTTCATCAGAGGCGACAGCTACGCACAATGGAACAAAGACACTGTCAATCACAATCAAATGGGTGTGTGCGCGGGGGGGCGGAGGGGAAGGGGGAAGGGGATCCAAGGTTGGGGGAGGAGTCTGTTCATCCTGAATGTTCAGGGGGATGCCAAGACCCAATGTGGGACGCTGAAGGCGAAGGGCAGGGGGTGGGTGGAATTTTGGGGGCACTGAGGGGAGGGGGTGTGTCGCATTTGGGAAAATGAGAATAGGGGTGCCCAGGCCTGAATGGAAGACCTGTTTACTAATTGAATGAACACAGGAGTTACAGAAAAGTCTCATTAAACAAGAGGTCTTATCAAACCATTGTTGTGTACCTTTGTTTCACAATCAAGAATGTAATTGCAATATAATGAGGGCAGCGTGACGTGGTTAGGGCTTCCCTTAATTGTAACCCTGTCACAATAACTGAGCCACTAAACATGCATACGCTCTGTCCTCATGCACCCTTACTGTGTACTGATTAACAGGCCACTTGCATTGTTAGGTTATATGAGTGGAGAAAAGAGGAACCTCAATCTTTGGTATGTTAGGAGGATAAAGTCTTGTATTCTGTCTGCATTCTCTGTCGCCATATCATCGCTGGTTCAGCGATTTTACCACGTCCTCCTTTCAGTGTCATCGTCACTAGCGAGCCACACCTAAGCTTGCCTCAGAGAGTGATGAGATAGACCGGGGGAGTCAGAGATCAAAAACAAAAGGGAGCTCCAGAGGTCAGAAAATTGTGTGAACTGAGTCGTGGAAATGGCAAAAGAGAAGACATGAGCGGGCAAGTATGAAAGAAACAGAGAAAGCAAAATGAGGTCTGGGTGCTGTGGGATGCCATCGTTAAGTGGAGCTGATGTCTAGACAGGGTGCTTCAGCCTGATCCTGGGTCAGGATGTTTCAATATCAGGCTCCACTTATCTGTTTCTGTTATTGCTTCCTTTGTTATGATTTTTCTTTCTCAATAATTCTGAAGTGTCACAGAAGGGAAAACAAAACCACCATATGAGTTGATCCTGGGATTAGAATATATTCAAGGCAGATGAAAGCTGAAAAAAGGTGGATGTCCGCCACCTTTTAACATGGCTGCATGTGACTGGAGATCATCATCATTATCCTTTATTTAAAACAGGTGTGGACCATTGAGAACAAACTCTCTTTTTCAATTTCCCTCTCATACACTACATATGATATAATACATATACTACATGTATATTCATCTGCAATAAAACCGAACTCACAACGATGAGTCAAAGAAAACACTGTCATTCACACTGCTCAAAGCAAGTCAGGAGGGTCTTAAAAGGAGCAAAATGGGTCTTATTGTTTAGCACATTTTTGCAAATTGTTTATTGGAGATATCTTCGTACTTTACCAAGAAGTGCTTTATAAATATATAAAAATGCAGTGCTCTTCCCTTTTTGCTGCCACCCAACTTTCTCATATAGTAAACAACAATATGTTCTTAAGCCATCCCTAGTTATGAACATAAGGGCCCAATGATAAAAAAAGGTTACTAAGCAATTTGCTTTCTGCAGTTGTGAGTGATAAATGTCTTGTTTATTTTGTTTTAATGACATTAATGTGTTTTTGAACACAGCTTGTCATCAAGTCAGGGCCCAAGGTATGTAGAGACCAAGGTATGGTATGAGGGAAGCCACATGAGACATAGAGCTGATGTGGAGTCTGAAGGGAGCTATCAATCTTTATATAGTCAAAACAGTAGAAGCCTAAGTTGCCCCGTGGCTGCCCTGTGGTGGCCGGGTCCATGAGGGCAGCAGAGGCCACAGAGAGAAACAAACACACAACATCTATCTCTCCTTCTCCCTCCCTCTCTGTCCATTCCTCTTCTCCTCCCTGCTCCCTCACTCTCTGTCCCTCTGAGGCCCACTGTCTGTCTGCCCTCTCCTCCGTCCATCTCTATAACTCCGCTGTGCAGTGACCTCTCACAGACCCAACGTGGGTCACTTGTTTATTCACGCACAGAGAGGGGGGGGCAGGTCATCATCTCTCGTTCTGAGTAGCTGCTTGTTTGTAAGGCCATTCAGGATCGTTTGGAGGTCAGAACGTAAATCAAAAGAATCTTGGCTCTAGCTTTGCCAGTCATACACATTGTTTTACAGACACAGAACCGCTATTGTCATCATTACAACATTAGCGTTGTCCCCTTTCCCTACTGCTCTTCCAGAACATAAACAATCCTGCAGGAATTTCCAGACTGGGACTCAGTTTGCCCACTACGCTATCGTTTTGTTCCGCTCTGTTCACTCTCTCAAAACTACCAGTTCCAATGACGGTGAAACTCTGTGATTAGAGGGTTCAATTGAACAAGCATTCTAATTCTCAAACGAGGGGATGATGGTTAATTGTCCTGGGATTAGAGATGATGTAATCTGAGCTGAGGTAACGTGATTCTCTTGGTTTTTAAATTGTGGACAATGAGGTTAGATATGGTGTTATATTCCACAAGAAGTGTCTGACAGCATAGCCGCTGATGTCAATGAACAGACTTTTTTTAAAAACCTGAAACTCCGGTTTGTGGGCGAGACAAGCCCAAAAGGCAGGATGAGATCCGACAAGAAGAAAAACAGATAAACAGATAAGGAAAACCAAAAAACACAATCACAGCATGAGTGCACACAATGCATGTGAAGTGTGCAAGCGCTAAAAAGAAATCACTCTTTTCTCACCATTCTTTGCAATCACATTTCTTCCGCTAACATATCATCTTTCTTTGGGTTTCTAACCTCTTCCACCATAGATCAGTTGTTTCTCTCTCTCAATGTTGTAATTAGACGTCTGGGAATCTAGTGCGGAGGAGCATTTTATATTTGTAATTTACAGAAAAATAACCATATGATTTGCTTTCTGGTTTGACCGACACCAAGGAGGGAATATTTTCAACCAAGGGGATGATTATCCTTTTAATTAGCTTCCCAAGGATGGCCGTGTTTTTCTCTTCTGCCTCAGGCAACGTGTGAGTCAGCGTAGTGAGTGTTTATGTGGATGTGTGCATGAGTCAGACAGAGAGAGAGGACTCAAAGCTAGATAGTGGCAGTGAATAGATAGATAGATAGATAGATAGATAGATAGATAGATAGATAGATAGATAGATAGATAGATAGATAGATAGATAGATAGATACATAGATAGATACATAGATAGATAGATACATAGATAGAATTAAAGTGACAGAGAGATAGAAGGTCTTTGTGTGATAGACAGTGACCTCATCAAAGAGTCTATCAGTATTTAAGTTTGTCCTTGCCTGGCAACGCTGGCCGTATCCCAGCCTTATTTCCCTGCCAGAGAGAAAACCTCAGTCTGAACCCCATCAGCAGCACTGCCATGGATCTGATCTATTCACTGTCGCCATCCATTAAGATGAGAGAGCGAACAGGGTGCGGGCACACCCATGCCAGGAAGCCTGTCTTACCCCAAAGAGCCCACATCATTGTTTATTCAGCTTGAGCGCATCATATCTTGGCAGCCAGGGTGAGAGTGAACAGACATTCAACATTTTAGATCGTAAGAACATAATGATAACATAGCTTCAAGTAGCGGCTCACTTAAGTATGAGGACTAAAGAAAATGGCTCTCACTTTCATGCCCCTAGACTCAAAAAACACAAACAAAAAATAGCAGGAATTTTTGTTATCTGCTTCATTCCAGAGTAGATGAACGGTAAACTTTGTGCTGCATTCATGGATCCACCGAGGCTGATTTTTTTCCCCCCTTCATCAAAACAAAAGAATGCCTCCGTCTATTGACCGTGAAAAGATGTTCATAGATTTGTCCCCAGTGAAGAGATGTCTTTGTTGGTTATCTCCATTGGTGAGCCGCCTCCATTTGGCTCAGCCTAATCAGAACACAAACACGCCTCTGTCATTTGGCTGCTCTCCCTCCTCTCACCCTCCACCCCCCTCTCTCTCACTCTTATTAACCAACACTACAAATTAGATTTCTATTTTCTCCCATCTCAATTCATTTTCACTTCTATTTTTTGTATCCCCTCTCCTACTTACGCTTGTTTATTAGTGCAATAGAGAGAAATTCACACCGTACTGATATTCCCTCCTTCCACCTTTGCCTCTGATTTGTTTTCTTTCTTTCATCTTCTGTCTATCTAATCTGCTCATCTAGATGGTGTGGAGCTCTCCCTGGGGCACAGACACTGAGGCCTGGCATACATTTACTTTGCTTGTCTGTGCACAGCCTGGTTTCGGTTGTCGGAGGGGAAATGTAAAGAGAATCCCTGAGGGAGAAGACTTGTGCTGGATTCCTGGTGAATACAAGGTGGTCATATCCCGAACATATCCTGGATTACAGTTTCCTTACTCAAAGGAAGTACGTTTACACTATACTGCTCACCTCCGGATCTAAATATCAGTTATGTGCATCGAAACAAATTGAGATGCGTTAAAAAGAAAAAGAGGGAGAGTTATAAGGTGAACAAGAAAAACCTGTGTGTGTGCATAACCAGATTTGAATCAGTTTTAAACTGCAATGAAGCACAAGTTATTCACTTTTTAAATAATTTTTAAGTGAAAGATAAATGTAACATTCATGCAATAAATCATTATCCCAAATGTTTCCAACAATGTTCAAACCCAGCAAAATCCATAATTTTACACAAGCTAACGATGCCTTTTATTTGTCGCCAAAGCTTCTGAGAAAACAACAGATAATATGTCAGAGAGTGAAGAAGAAAGTCGGTGTACGAGACTTAAACATAGTGAGAATACAAATTTCATACATTACCTTATCCGTGGACATTTCTGCCTGAGACTTTTTCATCAGTTTCTTCAAGCAGTGGTGATTGTTTAACAATGAAGACAACGACTCCCATGATCCCACGCAGTACATTACATCACCTGTATTTTACATTCTAAAAATAAAATCATCATCACTGTCATTCAAAATAGTATACAAGTACAGTATGTGCCACTGGGAGTGCATTTCTGAATCCTACACAAGAGTTATTTTCAGCTCTAAGCACACATGCATGTACTTCATGTGGTCATATTAATGTGTACACTATCCAGAGCTGGCTACGTCACTCCACATGCTGTCACTGGATCACAGCAGGCAAGCTTTTTTGCTGCACTGTATACACATCCCACCGTTGTTCTTAATTGACTGTACAGAACATTTTTTCTTTTTGGTTCAAAGTTGTTGTTACAGCATTGTGTTAGTGTGAAGTGTCTTTTTCAGTGTTTTTCATCTAATAATTCTGCATACAGAAGCAGTTGAAAGGGTAAGGGGAAAATAAAAAGCAGCTAAATGTGTAGTTGAATATGACATATAAAATTAATAGCACAACTAAAAACCTGATGTTGTGTTGTAATAATACATATTTGAATGCAGGCTACTGTTTCATGTAGCCAAGAGATAAAAAAAAAGTGATGTTGTGCATTTTTCTGGGTTGTGTTTAACCGTTTTGTGTGTAGAGATTTAGCGTTGTTTTTAGAAACACATGTCAACAATTTCTTTTTAAATGCTCCTCCTACAGTAAACATGTCCTGTTTCTCTTACCATAGTATAAAAATATGTCCTGCAGTTAGTTGTTTTACAGTAAAACCGCTGTAAACTGAGGATCATTCACTAACCACGTCTTTCAAAATGTATAAATACTTACTAAGTCAAACTCAACCACCAGCACAACTGCATGCACAGTATTTACAGCCCATTTGCATGTTTACACCAGCTATTCTCTTCAGGACGCTCTGATTTACTCTAGCTTTAAACAGACAGCAAATTATTACATATACCTACCCCAAAACCCAAAAAGAAAAGCCAGCACAAAAAAGCACCAACCACAGTCTGCTCTTATTTTAGAAGCAGGCCTACAGAGGTGTCTGTATGTGTTTGTTTGTAAGTTTGATAACAATCTATGCAAAGACAATGCAAACATGGACTTCCCAGATATATAAAAAAAAAGAAATTGGCCACACACATTATCTATGTTCTCTTATAGGTTTCCTCTGGTTTCTCCAGTTTCCAACCACCCTGAAAACAAGCATATTAGGTAATATGAACACTCAAACCATTGCTCTGAACTCCTACTAGCCGCAGAACTGGAATTGGCCCCCAGCCACTGTACTGTAGCTGCCCACTGCTTCTAAAATAGGTAAGGTCCAACCCAACATGTGGCTGCAAGGACTAATAAAGAAATAGAAAAATAGAAATGAGTTACTCATTGCAGAATCATTTTTAATGTTTTGGAATTACTCCAAACCAAAGAAGCAGTAAAAAAAAAATAGCATACCAGTTTTGTTTTGTAAAAAAGCAAAGCTCATTCAAAGACAAAATGCTACACTCTGTAATGTCACATGTTGATACTGTGACAAGATGGAGAGCAGTCTTGGGAGAACATTTGTTTTTGTTATAGTAGAGATGGAGACAAATATAAAGTGTGTGCGTGCCCAAAAGTCTTCTATAATGGGAACATGAAACAAGCCTGGTTTTCTTCTTTGTTAATTTATTTATTTTTTAGACTCAAAGCATCTTAATCAGGGGCTGAAAATCAAATACATGAAGAGAATCTCTGGAAAACAAATAAATAAGATGAGTTCGTCCTGGAACATTCTCCCATCTTACGTAAGCTAATCCAGAGAGTTCAAGAGTCAGAGAACAATATTATTAGATAGACTCATAGATAGAAATATTAGATTTCAGAAGGGATGTCACACAAATCATTTCACTCTAATCAGAAATTTGGCATCATTTTACAACATATGAACAACTGTAGGAAAATGGCCTCTCACTCCTTTAGGGCAAAGCTGTTGACATTGCACTGTTGTGGGATGTTGGTGTGAAACTGGACCAGATGTTGATCTGCACAGTATTCATGTCCACATCCATCAGATTTAAATTACGAAATGATTTTATGATAAGATTTAAAGTAAAACCAAAAGCTAGAAAATGTTTCAATCAATAAATCAATGAACATTCTGAACATTTGAAAATTGCTCTGTAAAAATCAAAGCGTCACACAAAATTTGATTAATTTTGTAGAGTCACGTATCTTGGAATGTAGTCATGAATACAGTTGAAAATGAAAATGTTTCTATGCCATATAAGAGGGACAAGACCTTTCTCCCAGATCCAGGCCCTCTCCATATTTCCCCTGACCTGTAGAGAATGGCCTAACTGTGGCATTTACTGAAGGTCAGGTCTGCCATGAGCACTGGGCAGGACCCCACTCATGGGATCGCCCACTTCTTTGGATTTTAGCCAGGAAACAACAGAATGATGTGTTTGGTCCATGGTGGGAAAAGCATCCCTTGGAATGTGAGTTTGAGAGAGCCATGTGGGACCGGCATGAGGGTCTTCCCTTTCTCAGTAAAAAGGCTACTCCTCCTGAGGCTGTGGGAAGGTCAGAGGTCAGATGTGCCCAGTGCCCACTCTCCACAGCACACAAAACCCAAAGCTGATGTTGCAACTCTATCCAAAAACCCTCAGGGCAGCGGTGGAAACAACTGGCTACCAACCAGCTGCACAATTCTGCCAAAACACAAATGGCTGTGTGTTTGTGACTGTCACAGGGAAATTTCTTAATAATACATGAGTTTTACACAATCATCTTAACTGGAAGTGTGATACCTCAGCAGATGAGTAATGTCTGCTCAGTCAGGCGAAACTAGGTGTTCAAGCTAGCAGCCAAAATGGGCGAGAGTTCAAGGAGGACATGATGTCAGCTGGGTTATTCTTGCGGGTCTATTATGTGCAGTGTGTATATGTGCTTTTCTCTTTTCAGTGCTACACCTCTATTGCTTTGTTTTCTGTGTCTTGTCGCCTGGGGTTAGTGTCCTCATATGTTTTGTTCCTGACATAATGCAACTCAACCAGTGGAGCAGTCCATGCACCTCACCTCGAAACCACTTACCTCCAAGTCCAAGCCTCGTAAAACAAGACGAATGCAGGGTCTAAACCAAAATGTGCTACAGAGAGAACGTGTTTCCCAGTTTCTATCAGATATATTTATGACTTGACTTATTCAAAAACCCATCATTTCAGTCTCTAGAGATGTTATCAATGAAACATGGGAGAATATTCCCTCCGACTTGACCTCTATACACCCCCACCTTTCCCCCTTTTACAACACAGGCCTTCACTGGAAAATAATAAACAGATGAGCGGGATGGGAACAGCTCCCGGGCGAGAGCAGCCAGGTACTTAGGCAAGCAGGCATCGCTGCTGTGGTTCCCAGGCTGGAGGGAAGAAGGCAGGCCTGAGCTTGACTGTCCCAGTCACTGCCTAGAACCAGAAAAACCTGACAAAAATCACCGTTACCTGTCACTTTCATTCCCAAACTTACACACCCCCTTGCACAAGTCTGGACACACAAACTGAGCAACTGAGAGAAAAACAACATTTTCTACAAAGGAACCGTCAGTGAGGATTAGTTGTTCTGTCTTGTGCACCATGTGTAGTTTTAAGACGAGCAACTCTCCATGATTGCCTACTATAGCTGTTTGGGATGAGTTCACAGTTGGATAATCTTGGAGAGCGGTGGATTCTCCCAGGCCAGTGTGCCCAGGCCCATGCCAGAGTAATCTGCAGACAAACACAGACTATTAACTACTCAGTTTCACAGTAACAACCCCCTTTTCCGCAACCTCACACACACCCACATACTGAAACGTACAACCACTTGCACAACTCTTTCCGCAGCAGACACACAGAACCACGAAAGGGCTCAAAATGGCTCCGTCTGTCACATACACATGTCTCAGAGACTTCCAGCCTCGGCCTTATCATTTTCTTCAGAGTTGAGAAACGCAGGTCCACCGGGCACTCAAACACAAAGACAAAAGTACTGGCTTCATTTCCCCCACTCCCTCTCTCTTTTTCATTCTCTCTCTCTGTATTCTGGCAAGGTCTGCTTTTGCAAATTAAACACAGATCTCCCATAGATGCTGGGCTGACAGCTCCAGCTACGTGCCAACACTACTAAATGTCTGGAGGTCAGAGGGTCTAGGAACACAGGATTATCCCCACTGACTCTCTTGAGCCAGACCAGTATTTCAGTTGGCGCTAACTGTATATGCTTTTGTGTCACTTGGATCCATCTGTTGGCCACTGACAGACAAACACTGCAATCATAGCGGGCTGATGAGGTTTGCGACAGTGCTGTTGACATCATAGAAATATCGAATTACGGACACACACACACAGTGCTGTATACACACACACACACAAAACCATGCACGCAATCTGTATGCACATAAATGCATACAGGTACAAACAAAGTGGTACAACCGTCAGAAGTGTGTACAGAAATAATGAAGGTGGGTGTAGCGACACCGCAACGTGATTGAAGTGACGAAAGCAAGGGTGTGTGGACTTGATCAGTATGTACTTGTTTGTGTGTCATTATGAGTCACTCTGTTGTCTAAACGGTAGAGCTCGTTTGAAGTTTTTCTGTCGCTTCTGCTTCTGCAAAGTTGAGTGACTTCTCACATTACTTCTCAAAGACTTACTCCAGTTATAAGGAAACTGCAACACTGACGCCAAAATAAATGTTGGCAATCTCTGAAAACCACGGACATGCTGAAACTTCTTTTTATTATTCTAAGCTTTTTTTATATTGCAATATCACATTTCTTTGTGTTCATTTTTTGATTACATGTTGTGACAATGTGGTGATTGTTGTCTGGTGAGGTTTGGGCACAACAACCACTTGGTTAGGGATGGGGAAAGAGCATGTTTTGGCCTACCTGGTGCTGTTGGCACAAACACAGCTGGGAATTGTCCCTCCTTAAAAATATCCAGTGGTTTCTTGCTTACAGATGTTGAAATGCCATCTCAAACAGTGGTCTCTCACTTGGCAGCCATCTTGCCTTGCTGTCACGACCACCCCCTCCTCCTCCAGACACAAGTATACACATGCACTATGAATGTGATATCACACCCATTATAGAAATGTTGATATGAGAAATGTAATGTTTAATGTAACTGTGGTTTGTAGAAACAGTCCAGTTGCTGCTAACATTTCTGCAAAACAGTGATATGTTCACAGTTGTACCGGTCATACCTTACTGACATTTCTACATACCTGTCATATCGGGTTTACATTATATGTTGATGAGGTGGAGGGGATGGCGGTGGATTTACAGGCGGGACAGCTGCAGAGGCAATGGCCGCAGTTTGAGGCCGCGTTTCACATTTGTAAATGTGACACCACACAATATCTTTACAGCCGGAAAATTTACATCTATGTTTGTGGTTTAAAAAAAACAATATGTGTGGTGAGAAGTTGAGAAGCGGTGTTTGTGGCAACAAAACTGGGTGTTTATAACGAGAACTCGGGACAACTCCAAATGTTTTTGTTGTGACCAAAACAGGTATTTACATGTAAGTAAAAACTTTTCCTAACCCTAACCAAGTGGTTTTCATGCCTAAACCTAACCAGACCATAAGCGTTAGATAGATAGTTGTATGATAACGTAAAAACTGAACCTAAAGAAATTTAAAGTTTCAACATATCTGTGGTTCACAGAAACGTACAATATGAACATTTTATTCAGGCGACTGTGCTGAAAATGATGAAATGTGCAACCTGCTGCTATTTGACTATTTAACTATAACATGTCTCTCTTTGTTTTTCTGTTGCATGCACGCTTGCATGTTTGCTCAACAGCGTGTACATATGGAAACAGGGACATGCCTCATCACAATCAGTCTACCAGGAGCCACTCCGTCCAGCGGAATCCAGGAACGTTTTCATTGAATACAGATGCACCCTTTGAGAGAGCAGAAGACAAGTCGGCCGCAAATGTGGCTGAGTGTGCATTGAAGTGTTTGTACTCACAAGAGAGACTGTTATAGAACAAAAGAACAAAGAAAATGTGCCGAAGCCACAGCGGCCTGGTCCCCGTGGCAGCAGACTGATCACTGTGGCGAGTATGGCTGAGGGATTCGGCGGGGAATTGGGTGCAGAAAACAGGCCCTTGTATGGTGAAATCATGCAGACCCTCATTCCTCTGGCCTTACGGAAGACTATTTTGGGGCATTTTGAACTCTCCCACGCAAGCACAACAATTTTGGGGTTAGTTCATTTATTTATCTTTTATGTTTTCCATCTAATGAAGCCCAAGAGACGGTCGCGTTTAGTTGTTTTTGGCCTTTAAGTGAGGGAGAAAAGGAGGAGGGGTGTGAGTGTGTCTGCGTGCCTGAGTGTGTGACTGTAGCCAGAACAATCATTGCATTCGGCACTTTTGAGCCTTACTCCAAAGCACCACTGCAGTTATGACTCAACTTTCATATCTGTGACCTATTGCAAAAGGTGTGTCTGTTCTGCAACACCACTGAGACTAACCCTGATGGTGTAACAGAGTTTCTCGCTCTGTGCTGGCCGAAGCTGGATGTAGCTGTGATTTATGGTTATTCTCATATACAGAGGAGGGGAAGGGGGGATGAGGGAGGTGGCGTGGGAGAGACCCCGGGGACAGAAACTTCTCTCTCACAACCCCACTGCAGAGGGCCAAGAGTGGGGTTATAACCTGAGTTTCTGTTCAGATTTTTTTTCTGTATGTGGGTGTGACACAAAGACTTATGTGCACACATGTGCAACATAAAGAGATAAAGCATTAGAGCAGTACAGAGTCATAGAAAAAGCTCTTCTATATTTGGAATTAATAGCTTGACTTGTCTGCTAACGTTGACAGGCTTCAAGGACGTGGAAATGCTTTGTGGCTCCACAGTTTGGAGATGATGACTTTGTTTTACTTCCAGTGTAGTGACAGCTATAAAAAGAGCTCTAGTATTATTTTATACAAGGTCACATAACTCTTCTCCATATTTATTTGCTGTCCTCAGATTGTTTGGCGATTTTCAGTGGTTTCAGCAAAGGACTCCTGCATTAACTACCCTCCAACATGGACTCTTATGTTGTCATGATACAGTTTGTGTCAATGTAACAGTGCGTTTAGGTCTTAATGTGCGAAGAAGAAAGGGTCACTAAGGGCCATTTGGATTGTGAGTTATGGACCATGACAGACTTTATTAAATATTTCTGTTTGACTAAGACCCTCATAGAGTTGTGTGTTTTTTAAACAGTCAGCCAGATGAGACGAGGGGCTTTCAGCAGCAGTGGTGTGTGACGGGACGCTAGTGGGCTGGTGACAGTTGTGCTGTAGCTACAAGCTCTGGCAGAATGTTTCCAATGGGACCAGTTAACATAAATGTCCAGCAAAGTGCTCACTTTCTCACCCCAGAGTTGATGAGTAGATGTCAGTTATGAGTCTCAGAGGGTTTTATATGTTTGGAACTACGTTGCAGCCTGTTCATTTCAGGTTATTTTTTATACCGTTTGAAGCACTAGAACCAGGTATTTCAGCAACACTAAACTACAGTAGAAAATGGCATCTGACAGCATTTGAAAGAATATGGGATTAGATGGGCGACACATATTTTCAATTGTGGAAAAAGTATTTTGATCCTTTATTTATTTAACAGTATGGGTTATAATAAACACTTCTGTAAACACCGGAGTTGGCCAAAAGGCTGTTTTTCATCTGTAATCCCTGAACAGATGTCACAAAGTCATCTTTATATTGTCTTCATCTCATCGTTAGTTGTCCTGCATAGTCTTCTGCATGTTGTTGCTCACTTGGTTAAAGTTTTTAATATTTTTCTATAGTCATATTTATTTTCCTTCACATCACT
Organism: Pagrus major; assembly: GCF_040436345.1. NCBI lineage: Eukaryota > Metazoa > Chordata > Actinopteri > Spariformes > Sparidae > Pagrus > Pagrus major. The sequence continues at coordinate 23,421,469 of NC_133237.1, forward strand.
CTTGTGCTGTTGGTTGCTTTGCATACACAAATCAAATATAAATTTCTTCCCATGAACATTACTTGAATAAATGCGGTCAGTTACATTCCACCACACCATTTTGTTTGTCTGAATCTGTCGGACTTATCAAGCTCCACGTTGCTCTTGCTGTTGTCCATGAAGTCCTTCTCCCCCTCCCCTGCTCTGTAATGAACTAGGGCTGCATGTTCTGCTTCCTGACCGTCTTGCATTAAAGCTTGTAAACACTTCCATGAACCCTGATGTGGGCCTACTATATGGAACGCAAGATAAGACAGCAGTTGTAGAGTAGGCTTTCTGATGTCAACTTTATCAGAGAGGCCCCATGAATGGGCCAGCATAGTTTCGTCGAAAATGCAACAATAACACACCTATCACGCTCCATTCCCCCTCTCTCGCTGCCGGGATGAGTGTGAAGGATAAACTGTCAGACAATCTCACAGAGATCAAGTTCCCCGCCACACCATCGAGCTTAAAACAACTCCGTGAGCAAGATAAAGCTTGTACTGTAGATACATTTACGCATGGCCGAGAGACTTTACTCGACAACCTCTGCACAATGTACATTTTCACTATAAGATGAATTGCTTGTACAGCGACAGCCAAACCCTGATTGTTTATTTAAGCTCTGTATCACAAACTCCGGTTTCTTCTTCCCTGCTGTGCCATGTTGTTGCCCAAGTTCTTACCACCCTGAAAACAGCGACAGGAAGTGATTTCACTAAGTGGATCTGTTTCATTCTGTGGAGGAGTCAAACTCACATATCCTCAGGGAACAGACCTCTGACCCCTTTGTGCAGTCAGCCAGGAGGCTCCTTCTCCATGCTCTCCTTTTCTTTCTATTTCTTCATCCCTCCCCGGTCCACTTGTTTTCTCACTGGAAGCCCCAACTCAGTATGCATCCCATAGAACAACATCGCCTACATTTCTCACAGTGTTACTGTGCTGTTGATATAGAGAATGTCAGGTGAAACAGGAAATACGACTAATTTTTTCACTTGAGAATTGAGTTTTCCCAGTGTTTAAGACCCCCATTAGGACTGTAAGAGCGTGTGTGTGGGAGGAGGAGAAGAGAGACAACTTATGGTTGCAATTTGAAGATGCTTTTTTTAGTCACTCTTAAATGTGGGAAGTCAAAGTCATTGAGCCCGGGGCGCCTGTGGGAAGGCAGGCCTGAGATCTGGGAGAGAGGGAAGTTTAGATCTCCTGGTGGAATTCTCTCACTTTCAACTAAGGGGGGGGCTTTTGGTTTTTTCGGGGGCTGTAGGTTTGTTGAGAGTTAGGAATGCATATTTACATTAGATTGATTCAGTCTGTCACAGTAAAGAGCGAGGGAGGCATACAAAGTTAATCTGCAGGAAACGGAACATGCAGCCCACACCACATGCAGTTCTCTGTAATGTGGGAATCCTGAACCACATGACGCTGTAAAAGCTGGAATAAGGCCTGGAACAGAACCACAGATTATAGTTTAACCAGGGGGTAAAAGTCAGAAACCTAGTGCAATTTGGTGTGATCTCGCTGTGTTTTTGTGAGAGTGACAGAGAAAGAGAGGGAGGGAAGGGTGAGCAAGAAAGAAAATAAGAGAGAGAGACAGAGACCATGCACAGGCTTGTAATGGTGCATCTTAGCCTTCTGCTCTGGTTCCCAGAGTCTGAGCCAGCTGGATGGTAACTGTTGAGTCTTTGCTACACAGCTGCCCTCCAAACTGATTAGAGAGAGCTGGCTCACTTCACCAGCAACCATCGTGCCGTTCCTTCCAATCTGAACTAAAAAAAATATATATGAAAACACAAGAAGGATTGGTGCTGTTTTTCGCTGCCTATTGTAGTTTGAGGATATTTACTGTGGCCGGACGCCCTTAATTTAACATACTTGTGTTAATCTGTCTGTGAAGTTAGAATACCATGAGTTTGTAAACAGAAGGGGATAAGTATGATAAATGATGCAGAGAGATTACATTTTAAAAACAATCATTGTCTTAAACTTCAACTTCAAAAGAATATAGTTGACAGATGTGACAGTTGACCAATGACACTGCCGAAATGTATCTGTTGTGCGCCAGGCTTTTTAAAAACTGCCTGAAATGCAATCTGCCCATCTGTACAGGGGCCAGGGCAGTCTGCTCTCGCCGGAACACAGCACGATGAAAAAGAGCATCAAATCAGCGTGCTAATTCACAGTAAATCCTCTTAAAAGACTCCGTTCCTTCCTGTCACTCACACACATACAGGGGTCACAACCTCCAGAGTGTATGGCTACAGAAGTTTTAAAAACCAGAACGAAAACGTCACAGTCCAGCCACAGGCCACAAGCTGCAGCATGAGTAATCAGATACCCACAAAACGGACCTGCTGCAGGAAAAAAAAAAAAAGAAAAACCACAAAGGGGGTTTCAAAGACACAGGCATGCAGATGAGGAGTCTGAGAGGAGTGGTGTGGAGTCGGGAACGTGAGTTGGACTGATGTGGAGGTCACACAGGCTTTGTTGTAAAGAGCAAACCTGGGCACAGCTGGGTCGGAGCAGGTGGCGAGTAGATTCGGTTACCTGGAGCAGAAAGAGGTCCTGATTGGGTGACATTGTCACTGCTCACCAAACAATAAAAAGAGATTGAACTAGGTGTAAACAAACAAAGACACAAACAGTGGTGGAATGTAAGTACATTTCCTCAAATACAATTTTGAGGTATTTACACCTGGAGGCAAATATTGTATTTTTTACTCAATTACATTTTTCTGATCATTTTAGCCACTAGTAAGCTTCTCTTGCAGATTGCTGCATCAGAGATTAAGCAGTGAATTTTCAAAATAATTTATTTTATTGCCAATCGAATAAAAAAAAAAACACCATCAAGAAAAATGCTGAATATGGGATCTGATGATCTGACTTACATCTAATATATGTGTTCTGTACTTTAACTTATACTTTTGATACTAAAGTACATTTATTGACAGGAAATAGCTCATATCAAAATCAGATACTTTTGATGATTTACTATACTATTCATAATGATAACTTTCACTTTCACCAAAATAAAATTTTAACATGATTTCTTTACTTTTACTCAAGTATGACGTTTGGATACCTTTTACAACACGGTCCACAGCTTGCACTCTGATGATAGTTGAAGTTAATTAAATTACTAACCCCAAGGAAAATAGATTTTCAGTTCACATACACATGAAACATACATTTAAAATCATGATATATGCCTATATCAGAAAATAAATCAAAGGGAACTAATGTAATTTTCACATTGCCCTCAAAACCTTCACTATGTGGCCACAGGGTAAATACTGATGCATTTATCACTTGTGTGCTGTGAATCTAATTGTCTTTCCATGACTCTGTGCAGTGCTGCCACTATCAGCGTGCATGGTTGGTTTCAAGGTGCCTAATCAGATTCAGGGTTGGTCAAGTTGTGTTATCTGGGCTGCCACGGTCCACCAGTCCGCCCATTCTGTGAGCTCTTGGTGGGAGTGCAGTTTCCATGCAGTCATGAACTATAATGGGGAAGTCGTGTTGGCCTCCTGCAGTACTGTGGGAAAGTGCAGCTCTTGCTTCCTCTGCTTATTTGGACCAATCTGGTTATAAATGGACATTCACAAGCAGGCAGCCCTGCGAGGACAGCCCAGAGCCCTCCAGTCACATTAGCCTCTTTAATATTCCCTATCTCAAGAGACCAGAGTTCTGAGAGAGAGGTGCTGGGGGGCATGCATTTTTTCCATTCAAGAGAGCAGAGAAAAAACAGTTATATGTTTCGAGTGGATGTAAAACCCGAGATGTTTACAGTAGTAATTTAGATTGATTGTCTGAAACATTTTGTCCCCAGAGACCTTGTCAGAATTCTGATTTACTGTTTTTCTTTTTTTACACTCCTTCTCCTTACTTTTCCTCTCATTTTTTGATACACTGTCTTCTCCTTATGTATTTCCACAAAATAAAAGTAACAAGACAGAAAGATAAAGATAAAGATAACGATAACGACGATAAGAGAATCAGAAACAGCTCAAAATTTGTGAATGTCCTGACACATGTTCTGCCTTTTGCACACTTGCACAGTCTCAATATGGAACTCCATAAGTCCATTTTGAAACCGAGCATTCTTGTGCAAGTAGCATTCCTGGACCCACTAGATCACCACAGATATATTCCATATCATTAGATTACAGGCCTGCTGAGGTCAGAGCACCCACAGAGGAGCTTCATTGTATTGTACGGTGACAGATCAGAAGCCAGTGGGAGGGAGTACTGGGTCTTTTCCTCTGTCCCTGGCTGAGGTTCAGATTGGACCCACAGCTGCACAGGCAGGGTCCTGCAGAATCCCGGGCCTGAACTGAGCCCTGACAGGTGCCGCATTAAAACTGCCCCGAAACTGTGCTCTTTGGCTTAACGTTGATCCCCTCTTGCAGACGCCTGTGGACCGGCACTTTCTTTGACATACTGTTAAACCCAACGCCGATCTGTGACCAAAGAAGAGGCCAGAATAACATCAGGCCTCCAGAAGACCACAAAAGGAGAGATAAGATTGTACTGAGCGACAGAAGTGAAAGAAACGTTGAAACATTGAGACTCATGCTGGAGCAAAGACAGCTTTGATCTGAGGATCATCCTCCCTTTTCCTGTCTCGTCATTTGGATGACTGACAGTGAATTCTTCCTAAGTGTGATTTATTTCATTCAGAAAATCCCATTATCTCATGCTGGCTTCTTTTTCCTCTCCTCACTTACACTCACTAGCAGTCTCATTAACTCATTTATTTCATTGGCTTGAAACAACAAAGCAGCACTGCAGCTTTGGAATGAGAAAAAAAACAAAAAAAAATAGTACAACTGCCCAGTCTTCTAGAGAAGTTTTGTCCGTTTTCCTAGAATCCCCCAGTTGGACGCAGTAGCAGCAGCTGTCACTGTCGCTCTCTCTAGCCTGGCGCAAAACAGCATTGTACTTTTAATGGGTGATTAGTGTCAGATATCTGGCTATTGCTGCCTGAGCCTCAACTGTGGGAAATAGTTATGCAGCCTGCACCTGACTGGCTCAGTTTAGAGTTTCCTGCTATCTACGGAGGAACACAGGGATCTAGCACACACAAAACCTGACTTAGAAGATCGACTCTACAAAATGGTATTTCATTAAGATAAGCACAGCTCTGCCACTCAGCAAGAGCCTCTCAAACCATTACTGGGCCAAGGGGCATAGAACAGAAGTTCACCCAGGCATTTTGCAGCCCAGAAATTCCCATTTTCTTTATGACAGTCTGGCTAGCCTTCTTTTGGAAACTGAAAAGTCTTGCTGAGAGTTATTGTGCACATTCATTTGGGTCAAGTGAGGTGAATTCCTTGGCCTGGCTGTAGGAATTGATAGCTAATGTTCACAATGTACAAAAACCTAGAGCCTCAAATTGAACTGGGACACTTATTTTGCCTGGTCTGTTAATAATAAGGAACATAGGAAGGATCATTGTACACAGTCGAACTTTGTGGTAATTTATTTTTGTGTTTTTGGCAACAAACAAGCATCAGGGAAACTATCATTATATTTTCCAGCACTGTAAAATTGTTGCTTTTCAAACAATATGTCCCTTTGTTTTCTTAGAGGTTTGGTATTTAGAGGAGGTTGCTGTCTAAAAGAAACAACTGCACGAACATCCTGCTTCCACTTATCACAGTATCAAATTTACTGGATTTGGCTTCTCCCTTTATGCATTTCGCAAGGATTTGCAAACTCCGTCCTCCAGTGTATCCCCTGCAGCAGTGGGCTGAGTCAATCACAGTATGATGTGGATTGTGAGGAACAGCTCTGAAAAAGCATTGCCACATAATCACCTGCATGTGGCACATCATGCAACTGTTTAGAGAACGCTGAAAACAAACAGAGACAGAGACATTAACATTTGGTTATACAGTGAAGAAAAGCACATGAACTTTGTTTAATTTGCTTCTTCGTCTCTCTCAGTTTTCAGGCAGTGTCTTTGTCTCCCGCTCTCTCTGGCTGTACTGGCACGGCAGCATGTGAATGATGCCCCTCACAGCAGCTAAGAGCAGTGGGTAGACGGCTGTCTGTGTGACGGCTGCGGTGTCCTCTCTAAGACAAAGGGAACTTGGCAGGCTGCTGGGTTGCGGCTGGATCAAACAGGCCTTGTTTATTGGACCTCTCCTTCTTTGCTCTGCGCTCATCAGAGGCTGTGTGTGAGACTGCAATCTGAAGTGTCTCAGAGATCTGCTCACTCCTCGAAGACGGGAACCACTCAGACCACACACAGGGCCGCTTCAACCACCACAAAGGAGGAACGGAGAAGACGCTGACACATTCACTGTGCATATGCCCTCTTTATGACTTCCACAGTTTATATCTGTATTGATTTAAAACAAAATTTCCTTCCCCTGCTCTTGACATGTGCTTTAGTTTTTGCTCATGGTGTCTTATTGTCTCATTTTTTCTTCTCTCTCTTACTCAGCTTCTCTCACCAACCCCCTGCCTTACCTTCTCTCTGTCCCTACACTCACTCTGAGAACAATGTCCTTGCTCCTGCTTTGTTTTTCCATGGTGCTAGCACTGGAATGTGTGCCTGTTAAAGGTGATATATATTTGCTATCGGCGAAGAGAGAGAAGGCCTTCATTACTGCGTGATGCAGATAGAAGGGAAAAGGTTGAACACCAGTTCCCAGAGGCATTATTTAACAGCCTTGCCTCTGGGTGCAGGGATGCTATTGGATATTTCATACAGTGAAGACTCCCGATTGTTAATCTTATAACAACATGACAGCAGAAGGTAGTGGGAAGTATGCAGGAGAGTGTGTTGGTGTTTTTAAGAGAGTGACTACGATAAGTGAGAGATAGTGATCAGCCTGATAAGTTTAAGTGGAAGATGTGGATGGAAGATCACGTATGAACAGGTTACTGTCTTATCCTACATCTACCGTTGGGTTCCCAGAGACTCTTCAGCACTCGAGGCTGACACACGTACAGGACAGGAGATTTAAGATTAAAGTCACGACTCCAGGGAAGAAGCGAAGAGGACAGAGTGTTTTCCCTATGTGTGCCTCTTTCCTCTAAATGTTATGGGTTTGACTGACAGACAGTTCTTATTCCCCCACATCCTCATATCGCTGGCCTTGATTCCCACGCTGAGCACCAGCACTGATGGGAAAGATTCAAAAAACAGGGACACTCTAAAAAATTCCAGGATTCTTGCGGTGTGTACACATTTGTCACACAGGAAAATGGCACACTGCAAAAAATATCCAATTTCAGTCTTAAAATCTTTTTTTTATTTATTCGTAGAAAATTCTGAACATGGGAGTTTTCCTTGTTTTAGGAATTTGTATGTTCTGATTCACATTATGTGCAATAAAATTGTAAATTAGCAAATGTGCTTTAAAGGACTGAAATAGATGTACACCAATACCTTTGTTTCAGCCTTCTCTATAATAAACAAAGGCCCTGGTGAATGTGTTTTTGTCATTTCAAAGCAAGCACTGCTCTTCTTCCTGTGTTGTGTGAAGTATCTATTATTTACTTTATCCTAGGCTTTTCTGATTTGGTCCTCTATTCCTTAACTTCCTCGAAAGCACTTTCTTAAATAGTCAGAAATACAGAGAACATCAACATCTTATCTCAATTGTAAGGAAAGTATTGGTAAAGTTGCATACAATTTTACTTCTTGAATGAAGAAGCTTACAAGAACATACAAATGTACTGAAACTCCTCCACCAGTGTTGTCACAACTACAACATTTTAAAAGTAGGAACATCTGAACGATGGATATTGCATTTGTGGTACTGGTGCACTGCATGCGCTGTTTGCAGTCGGTTTTAGAGCATTTTTTTTTTACATCTGCTGGCCACATCTGCTGTTCTGAAGTTGGCTATAGCTGCAGCTAAATCACTGCATGTTACGCCAGTGCTTTAACTAATAAGAGGGAGCCAACATAACAAGATCTTTTTTAGTCGAATTGTTCCTTTGTCCTAATTTTTTGCAGCACAGCGAGCAGTTCTCGGGGTGACCTTACTGCTGCTCCTATTATGGACAAATTACAAAAATGAGGAAGTTCTCACACAAGCAAAGGTTTTCATGCATGCTCAGCCAAGGCCAATGAGCACTCTTATCTCTCCCTGATCGATCCCAACCGTGGAGAGAAGCTTTTCCCACACAGAGTCCCCTCACCCAGCAGCATAAACAAACACACACAGCTTGCCATCTGCATGTGCAGCAGCAGAGCTACGATGGGACACACTTGGAGTGCAACATCAGCACTACTGAAATCTGCACATAGTGGCCTATAGATGTGATATGCCCGGTAAGGAAAGGAAACGAAAGAGTCTCATCAGGAGGAGTAGTCAGCGGAGGATGTAGAGAGCTGGACGTGACTGAATGATGGAAAACATTCGAAAATCCTGGGTGCCAGGCTGAGTAAGGCCATAAAGCCAACCACTGGCCCACACAGAGCATGTGTTTCTGTCATCAGGAGGATTGTATGCCCTGAGTGCCCGTCACTTTAGGAGTTCTTGTTGCTTTGAACATGGCAGAGTTCAGCCCATGGCTGCCATCCAGACAGAGAGATGAAACAGTTTTTAGCCTTGTTAAAGCAGGAGTAAAGATCTTGTGTGAGCCACACGTGTGTGGAGACCAAACATCCAAATAACTCAAAATCCGGAGTGTGTAACAATGAAACCCCCACCTGTTTGAAGGTTTCACTCAGCTCAGTCAAGGTCAAACTCATTCCCGCCAAATATCACAGTAATGAAAATCTGAAAAGTGCACTTTGGCAGTATTACAACCAGTTTTAACTTCAAGTTAAACATATCTGTACCATTTCTCGAATGGAAAACTCTATCACTCACTAAATTCAGCTTTCCACTCAACTCTCCTTTGTCCAAGACATGACATTATGGAAAATGTATTTTGCTTGGGCTGTGCTGAAAAGAAAATCCAGGCATTAGTCACTCGGGCCCCTTTAGTGCTGTCACAGGAGGGACTTTCTGACTTCAAGTAAATGAAAGGATTCCTAAGGACTTGCCACATTTTGTTCTTCTTTGATGTCTCTTTCCTGAGTGTCAGACGTGATCACTATTTAAACAGTGCCTCACATTCATTCATTTAGCCTTGATTTCAGCAACCGCGGAGGTGGTCGTGCCAAATTGCGGTGTGTGAAATGTGGTTTGTTGTGTAAAGGAATTATAGCAGATCCAGAAGCTTAGTTCAGTGTTTCTCTGCAAATGTGTTTAAAAATTAACTCCCACTGCCTTATCCAGATCATTCCTACACACTGTCACTGGGATCAATATTACACATGGAAACATTAAAGTTGAGGGTAGAAGCAGCACGCTCTGAGGAATGAGATCTTAACCGAGGAATCAGGTTTCAGAAGAACTTCAAACAGTCTGGGACTGGAGGCCAGTTTGTGTAAAACCACAAAAAGAGTGGACCCCATGTGAAGGAGAGAAATTCTCTAGTATATGAGGGCGTGGGCTACCCACTTCCCTTATTTGCGACCCCCTCACTCCTGTGCCTCAAGCCCCACTGTGATTGCACTGACCCTCTTCCTCCTTGTGCCCCTGGGGCTGCTCTTATTGTAGCAATGTGGGGCTTCAGCACTTCCTCCTCCCTGTTTGTCCTACAGGAGCTTGGAGAGACATGGGAATTAGAACAAGCTGTCGAAACAGCACTTCCATGGGAGCGCAGGTCAAGAAGACCCCCAAGATGGCCTTTCTCATAAATGTGGGGAAATCCACCTCCAAAGCCCTCTGATAAGCAGGAAGAAGCCCGTGTCCCATATATTCACAAAGACTATAAAGAAGATTTAAGTTGCAGCAGTCCAGACTATAGACTGAGGAGCAACACAGTGTGACTGATCTGAGAAAAGCAGATGCAACTTGATGATGCGGGCTGTTTTTATTTATTGCTTCTCATCGTTTCCCTTGAATTTATGTAAATTGTTCTGTTGCCTCTGACATACAGTAAAAACTATCTTGCCTGTGAGTTTTGGAGTTGTATTTATGGACTGGGTAAGCTGCAAGTGAATTGCCCTTCTTGGGATCAACACACTTATCTGAATCTGAAGACTATGGGAAATTTTATGATGTGTGGGTGAGATGTTTACTGCTATACACAACATGTTATTGTAGTAGCATGTCTCAGTGCATGCATGTGCATCTGAGACAGGAGAAGAAAAATAAATCAATTGGCATCCACTAGCCTGAATCACAGACCGATTCCTAGTAATTACGTCCCATAAAGGAGCCAATAGTGTAATTATGGGTTAGTACACAGCAGAGTGTGGACCACATCTAGGATCCCCGGGGACTTCGTGTCTCAACATGTTCACCAGAGTGTGAGAACCTCAGCCCATAAGCACACCTAAACACACAGAGTAGCGCCACATTATGATTTTACAAGACAAGTTTTATATCAAATGATAGAGTTTAAATGTCTAAAAATTCTTAAATCTTTAATCCAATTTTTCTCACATATTTATAACATCTTATTGGCGCTCCAAATAACCAGTCTGGTTTTTTTGGTTGTTTTTTTTCTCAAGTTTTTCTATGTTGGGAGGAAGCCTGGTCCTGTGAGAAGCCTCCAAGACATGGGATCTCATGACACAATCATCGCGCTTTGCTTTGACTGAGGGAATGTGAATGAATCCAGCAACAGGTGATTCCAGGACTTTTCTCCTAAAAGCAGCAGGTGCCTGCCTCAGTCCAAACAACCCAGCAGGAGCCTTCACTTTCCAGTGTGAGAACCACAAAGAAGATCCAAGTACACATGAAAACTGCAACACCGTGTTATGTTTCAAACACTCTCAGAACCAATTCTGCTTAAGTTTGGCCTTGCTTGCGATAATGCTGATAGATCTGAAAACACAGTTACATACAAATGCTCAAATAAACAAAAACTGCCCTGATCTCTCTGTATTTCCGCCAATTATCCCCCACTGTTTCTACTGTATTGTTTCCAGGGCAAGTGTGAAGAACTGACTGTGTCAGCACAAGAACCTGATCCATTAGATGTTTTTTGCCAACTATTTTAATAATTGTTAAATCTTTTCAAGCAACTATTGTAAATAAATAAATAAATAAATAGAATTGCTGGCTCCAGGATTTGCTTCTTTTCTTAGTCCGTTATGATTGTCAATGAAGAGTCTTTGGGTTTTGGACTGTTGGTTGGACAAAAGAAAAAACAAAAAAAGATGTCACTATGGGCTCTGGGAAATTGTGATGATCTTTTTCCATATTTTCGCCCTTTGTTTATACTAAACAATTTTCTAATGATGAAAACAATTTGTCTATTAGTAAACAGTGAAAATAATCGTTAGTTGCAGCCCTTGTGTGGACCAGGTCTCATTGGTTGATGGTGCCCAAGGGATATAGGTGCATTTCTCTTGCAAGGACCATCAATTAAATGACTTCTGTTTTTACTGCTGGGGTATGAAGTGACTGTCTTCTGTCCTGTAATCTAGCGTCCGTCCTACCTTCCACAGGTGTTCTGTTGATGGTCAGTGCTACAACTTTGGAAAGTGAGATAAGCGGCATCAGTGCTCCTCACCCAATCCACCCCCACCTCCTTACCCAGCTTTGATGGTTGAGGGTTTGCAGGGCCTGACAGCTGCTCTTAAATTAGAGAGTAGGAGAGAACACAACAGGACCCAGGAATGTCTGGATTGTCTGGATTGCCTTTCTCTTCTGCAGAGTCCTGGGAAGATGGCTGCAGCTAAGTCAAAGTTTTGTCAGGATGCTGGATAATCCAGTGCATTTTATCTATGCATAATGCATTCCTGAATATATACTCTTAACATTCCTATGGAAATGCCAGCTAGCTTAGAAGCACCAGGGGGCCACAAATGCAGGCGATTAATATTGTAAGATTAATATAAGTGAACAGCAGGCACAGAGGAATTGAAGATGTCGGTTATTGTGATAGGCTGACTGTGTCTGCCCCGGATCCAACAGCCAGGCCACAGCCAGGCCATGCTGAGGTGAAACTCCTCTCTCATGCATTATCACACCTCCTTCATTAGTTGCTAGGGAGACAGTGACCAGGTCACCGGGGTCAGAGTAGCCAGAGGCATGGTTGTAAAATTGCCTAGACAAAAAAGTCAGCCTCAATAATGGTGTAGTGGCCATTCAACAGAGATTAGCACTACACAGCCTGGGATCCACCCAGGAACACAACCTTTACCTAAAGCCACAGGACACCAGGCAAAACACAGGACAAGACAGGCACTGAGGGAGGAGCAAACAGAGTTTCCAAACAGCAAAATCTTGCACTTGTGAAAGGCCATGGGACAGGAAATGGAGGAAGAGATTGATAGAGTGGGGGCGAGAGGATAGGCGGGATAGAACAAACGAAGGAAGAGAGATTAAAGGAGTGGGCTGAGAAGTGATGGCTGGACAGCTGTTTGAGCAACAGTAGATGGAGGTGGAAATGGAAGATGGGAAGAAAGGAAGGAAGAAAAAAACAAACGTTCATGGAAGCTTAAGAGGCACAAGCTTCCAGATAGTGAGAGGGTGGTTTGATCCAGCTGTCATGCTGATTTTCTCCTTCTCCTGCCATGGACCAGCATGTTGTTTTTCTTCAATATGTTTTAATAAAAGTGGAATTACTACAAGCCTTCCTCTCTCCTCTGCCCCTGGGTGGTGTGGTGTGGAATGTCTGCTGCTGTCAGCCACCCCTTCCAACCGCTCCTCAACACAACCAAGCCTTTCTGAAAAGGGCTACCACTTGCTTGACCCATGGGACCGATATCTTAGGATAATAATAACAGTATCGGGATAACAGTAAGCAGGACTTAAAATTCCTATGGGCCATGTTTCATATCAGTATATAGAAAGAAAAGCGCTGAAATGAGAGTTATCCAGATATAAACATTAATTCAGTAGTCTTTCACAATGAGAGAGGCTAAGTAGGCCCTGTCACAACAGCTAATCTATCAGGGTAGTCTCTGTCTAATTGTGCCTGGATGGTGTTTGGAATAAACTACAAACAGAGTCAACAGTCCTTTAAGAGTTTCCTTTTTAAAGGAGGATAGTCAGCCCTCAGGCACTGAGCACTCAAGCCATATCGACCCCAAACACTTCACTCTAGTCCCACCCTGTCTTATTCCATTACTGCCTTCCTTATCACTCAAGTGTGCCTCTAGGCCAACCATAGGAATGTGGCACACACCTTTCAATCTGAGACCAGTTGACCCGCTGTTTCCCCTATTCACTCTTTTTTCATGACTTCAATCTTACGTTCAATCCCTCGGCTGACCAAAGGATGTCATCAGACGATTTTTTAATGAAGTGCAACAGCTGCTGTGGCGTGTCTGTGTGTATGATAACATCAGATCTAGTTCTGCTAATGCCTTCCACAATCCATCGTCGGTGATGAAGAGGAGGATGGTGGGGGTAATAACCACACATGTAATCTCACCCCGCTTCAGTGGGCTCGGACAAAAGGGCCGGCGGCTTCCATGACGGATTCAGCGATCAGACACTGCTTGGCCGACAAAGCAAGACAGCATGTTGATTTTGGCAGAAGACTCAGTCTCACATTGGAAAGCATTGGCAAGATTCATGCCAGACACTCACAAATAGTTGCTGTCTATCTACATAACCTTAATAATATAGAAGCATAAATCAAAATTCATACAAGTCAACCTCTCTCAAAAAAAAAAAAAAAAAACACCAACGACTAATATATCCATTGCTTGGCTTCTTTACAGTAAGGCCTTTGGAGAATAAACTAGTGTATATATTTGTGTTTCCATAAACATTTTATTGTGTGCATTTTAAAGTACTGCGTTAAAAACAGGCAAAACTTCATCAATTCCTCAAAAAAATGTTTTTACGGTTATTTGAGGTGGTTTTTGCCTTTTTTGGAAAAAGAGTTAATGTGACTAATGGGAGATGACACTAAATAAGTTCAGATGTAGAGAACATTTGACTCACATAACTGATCAGCTGTTTCCACTCGGAGAGAAGAAGAAGAAGAAGAAGAAGAAGAAGACGAAGAAGAAGATGCTATATCCACTGGCCAATACTAGCTGTCAAGAAAGAATTACTGCAACTTGCAGAACTGAAAAAAATTCCTGACAATGTCACTCCAATTTTCTCTTGTAGAAGGCCAAGGAGACCGGTTTTGTTTCTTCTTCTCAGAGGTTTATTGGCAGTTGGCAAGCAACTGGTTTTGTTTGAACTTCTACTTTACACCTATTCATAACGTAGGCTTTACGCGAACAATTTATAAAACTATGCATTTTGCAGCCTAGTTAATTCGCACTAAACAAGTTGATCGTAAAATGTTTGCTGTAAAGGTTTGCTCTAAAATTGTTTGACAATTAGAAAAATCTGATGTAGGGTATCCCAAGATTTATGTGATTGTGGCTAAAAGCCCTCGTTTCAAGCCGTGTGGATGTACATGTGTGAATGGAGCTGGAGGAAGGTTTGGGTGGTAGGCATGGTACAGGCTAATTATCCCATTCTCAGTTGCTTTAGTAGTAATTATACCTTAGTGGTGTGCTGGCATTGTTACTCACTTGCTGTTTTGATTGCACACTAGCTTTAGTGTTTTCTCCCTGTTCTTTTCTTAAGGAAGATCCTGTCTCATGAGGGCTCTGCTGGGACACGTACAGGCACAGGTGGGGCTGCGGGTGCAGCCTCTCTCACCTCAGTGTGTAAGTGTGGGAACCGCTCAGCCGCCAGTAGTGCATGAGTAACAAGGACCCTGAGGGAGTGTGGCGTAATCTCCTCTAACGCTCTCGTCTCTTCTCTTACTCAGTGGAACACACACATTCACTCATACAGTGCACTCATGCCTTTATCTCAATCAGCATGCATTTACAAACAGCAATCTTCAAATGAAGGCTCAATCTGAAATCACATAGACACAGACATATTTGTATTGTAAATACAGTCACAGCCAGGTAAATAATACCTTGCGTTTGTTCCATTGTTGGACTCAAATTACTGAACTTTGGCGGAGGAGCATGCATAACAAATCACATCATAAAAATTTACCATTTAGACAAATATGTAACATAAATGTGTAGCCTGGTTTGGTTTTAGTGGGTAAATCATCTTCTCCGATGGATATAAAGCATCTCAAGATTTAAGCTTTTAATGCCTCACAGATTTAAAATGCATTTTACCAAGTTTAACAAAAACTGTTGACAATACAGATAAGGCTTCAGTAATCAGTAATATCACTGCCTCTCACCCAGTGTCAGCTAGGATAGTTTCCAGCAACCTGTGACCTTGCAAAGGATCAGTGGGTATAGATGATGGATGGATAGATTTAAACACCTGGTGGCTGTAATGAATAATTAAAAACAACTAATAATAACACAGAGACAATTGTCTAATAACATTTGTCATGATTCCTTCTAATTCTTCATCTGGATATATCAAAGATTTCTATATTTAAAGATGGGAGAAAGTGTACTATTAAAGTGTATTGTCTTTCAGCCTGGGTGTCATTCTATCAGATTACACTATCGTCTTCAGTTCTGGCAAGAGTACTGAAATATGGCATAACAACTGAAACTCAGCCACCCATTGGGAGTAAAATTGCATAATTGTAAGTCAAGCGCCCTGGCAAAAAATGGATGATGTTTCCCTAAATGAATAATATTTGCAAAAACATGTGCTGCAGAAAACTATATATATG
This sequence comes from Pagrus major, assembly GCF_040436345.1. Classification (NCBI taxonomy): domain Eukaryota; kingdom Metazoa; phylum Chordata; class Actinopteri; order Spariformes; family Sparidae; genus Pagrus; species Pagrus major. The sequence goes on from NC_133237.1 coordinate 23,437,132, forward strand.
AAGTTTTACACGCTCATTCTGATCATCAGTGGTGATTATGGTCTATAATGTGGCCATCTTTGTGAAGGAATGTAAAGGAATGACAATAAATTGCTCTTCTAATACAGATTTTATAGAGCTGTGTTGGTGGGGTTGTTGGGGGCAGTGGGCTGGCAGCTGTTGCTGCTGTGCGGGGGCCCTCAGGTCTCGGCCTACCCCTAATGGCCAGACCAGCTGTCGGAGTTCTGTCTGTAGCAGTGCAGGGCTTCAGGAGGCGGGGAGGGCATGAGAACTTCCACCCCCCTGTCCTGGGGGGCGGGTCCCCGCCTTGTCTGCCCTCCTCTGAAAGGGGGTGATTGATGGCACAGGGTTGACACCATGCTTCCCCAACAATTGACTCAGGAGGGACAGAGGATGAACAGAGAGCTCGGGACCCCTCCACGTCTTTCTCTTCTGGTTTTCAGAGGCAAATGTGGGATCAGTCGCAGTTATAATTCAGTCATTTTTCTCAATATGTCTTTTATTTGACATTTTTAGTGGAGCATATGCCACTTGAAACACTTTTCAAGGCTGTCACTGCTGTAATTCTGCAGACACACTCAAGTTATTTTCTGCTCTACTTGTCAGATTACATGGATTTGAACACGGTTTTGTAAAGTGACTTAAATGACCCTGTGCCTTTCGTTAAGATAAGCCCTCTTGTTGAGACAGGCCTTCAGTGCCCTCTTCCTTACACAAGTTCAATTAATCCTGACAACACAGTGGAGATCCATAGTGCCTCCAGGATGGACAGCACCTCAGCCTCAAGCGTGTGTGTCGGGTCATCACTGGGTATCAGTCCAGAGTCTCAGCACCGGGGCCTGCTAACACAGACCTGACCTTTTGCACTAAACCCCCAGGATCCTCCCTGGATCCCTTTCAGCAAGTCGCCAGCACCTCCGTTCTCCTTCAAGATTTACAGCCCCACAGAGGGAGAGAGGAGGTGGAAGGGGGGGGGGGGAGAGGGGGCACTGTCCGGCAGCTGTTCACAGTGGTCTTAAGTAGCTATTTCACACGGAAACAGAATCATAGCTTTCTGAATTCCTCCAGCTGGCCAGTCTCCAGCTCTGTCTGCAATACATTCCTGCACAGGGATGTCTACTGCACTCTCTGCCCTCCTATCATACTGCTCTGTCAATGCAAATGCCACCAGACCCTCCACTGAGTCTCCCATCTTGATTACTTGACAGAGGATACTGATCCTGGACAAAATTATTCCTGCAAATTCCATAAGATCTCTGTGTCTTGTCCTACTGTCCTCTGGGTCAGAGAACTACAGAAAATGCAGGATTTCCATAGGTAAAAATCATCTTTCCTTTCTTCTTTCTGGCCTCTTTCTACAGAAACAAGACTTGTGTACACATACAGGATTTAACAGCCATTTAGAGAGCTTGTGTGAAAGTCAAACACTTTTTCCCACAATCCAAAGAAAGATCCATCATTCACACGTGTTTACTTTAGGCAAAAAGCCCTAGGTTAGCGTGTGTGTGCGTGTGTGTGTGTGTGTGTGTGTGTGTGTGTGTGTGTGTGCGTGTGTGGCAGAGAGTGGGTGGAAGGACGAGAAGAAAAGAAAAGAATCACAGTGAAAGAGGATACAGAAAGTATGAATACACACACAACTCCAGCAGAAACCTCATTTCTTTTTCAGAGTGCATCAGATTAATGAATCGTGGTCTGTGGAGGCAGAATGTAGTGAGCAAGCAAGTTATCTTGTGTATAAAGTAAACAGAGCAAGAAAATCCCATTGATGATTAATGTTTAAAATACATTATATCAAGAGAGATTAACTTATTGGCTGACGACACAATGGTGATCAGGACAAAACAAAACCAGGAGTGATATCTTATGAAAGTCATTACATAGATATTGTATATACTTTTCACAATAACATCAAAAGGCATAAATCCAAACACTACCTCACTTCATCCCCTTAGTAGTTCAGATATTGAAGATAAAACCTACATGAGCAAAATTGGGGGCTGAACTAACAAAAGGGTCCTGGGAAAAGCAGAGCTGTTCTAATTGAAGATCTCAACTTTCCAGAAACAAAGAGAAGTTATCTTATCACTGTGAGATACAGTTGTGTGTGTGTTGTGTGCATGTGTTCATCAGGCCGTGGTCACACACAGAGATCAGAAGTGTGCCTACCACCACTTCAAACCTCAGAAGCCCACCACACTTGAAGCTGAAGTGCTTACCCACAAACCCTGAATGATAAAGAGATCATACAATTATGAAGCAGCAATAAAGAAGACAATCCATGGCATCAACCCAAACGCTGCACTGCAATTGGCCCTGACATCTGTCTGTAGGGGGTCTCAGCTGCTGATTGGCCATGACCGGTTTTGTGGAGGGGCTTCTAATCCTCTCCACACTCTCTGTGGGTGCTCTTAGGGCTTTTCCCACATAAATCAGTCTGGCCTGGGTGGTAAAGTCATCACGTCCACTGTGTCCACAAACACTGCCTGTTAGCACCCCTATCACACGGAGCGTGCTAGCACTGAAAGGCCACCGACCATGAAAGCAGGCCACTGGCTGACCACACCATATACTGTATGTAGACTCTTACTGGTAACTACATTTAATGCCGTTATGCTGTTATGAAAAATAAATGTTAAGATTTTTACCCCCACAGAATTTTTGTAAAGTATTATGTTATGTTGGTCTAAGTGACCCCTGCCTTGTGAGTGCAAAGGAAGGCCACATTAAGAAGGACAGTGATGGTATATGAGTTCACCATTTTGCCTATAACCCACTTATTAGGCTTTGGTCAGCTTTCACCCTTGGACTGCAAACGTATACCGTCGTTCACTTGCTGTTCTGAATAAAAGCCTATCTGTTAGCAATGTGCGTCACAATAGTGCATGTTATCCCAAGGTATCAAATGCTTAATGGGAGGAATTACAAAGTACTTTGTACAGCTGGGTATACACAAGCAAAGAGGTGGTGCTAGAAAGGCAGCTTCTACATTAAATGTGTACACTAACATGTCCTGATTGAATGCAGTCCTGCTATGTATCCAGATTTACATGTATTAGCTATGAGAGCAAAGCTAACAACTGTTCAAAGAGGAGTGCCGCTCTCTTTCCAGCAGAGAACAGAGTTATAAATCCTGACCTGTCACATCTTTGTTTGTGTGATTGGAGATTCCCCCTGAGTCCTGCGCGAGAACTTTATCGCCATGGCTTCCACTCTCACACTTTCTCTCCAGTACAAACAAAACACTGATGCATTTCTTCTTTAGTGTGTGTGCGTGTGTTCAGAGAGACAGAAAAAAGGTCAAGAGACAGAAGCGATAACAAGACGAAAATGATAACATGATTGAGAATTCATCAAAATTAGTGTACAGAGAAATGTCCCACACAGTAACCAGAGGCTGTCCCACTGGTGTTCTTGACACAAGATTAATTCCACTGTTCTCTTTCATTTCTGAAACAATGAAGGAAAGGTCATATTTCCAGAGGGAAGGGCTGGAGCAGCCACTTCCACTAATGAGATCAGAGAGAAAGAAGACAAACTGGAATTTTCTCATTGGCTCTTTATTTTCTGGAGTCAAGCGGCACAGATTGTAATCCTCCCAAACAAAGCATTTTAGCTTTTGAGTGGAGAAAATTGGACCTTTCAACAGCACTCTTTCAAAGTTTGCTGCAGCAAGTCTGATTAAACACGGGGGTTTGAGAATCCATTACTGGGAGAATGCAGCATTACTGAAATACCAGTCATCATCAAAAGAATAAAAACAGAAGGGCAACAAACTCAACATTTAGTTGAAAGAAAATCTGCTGAATTGGATGTTTATTTGGACTGTAACTGCTTTTGTAGTGATAACTATAATGATTATTTTGTGCTCTTTAAAGAAATAGGAAGATTCACATACTGTATCTACAACCCTGATCCTATTACAATATTTAATACACTAAGCTCTGCAAGGTTTTGTTTTAATAATGTGTTGATTGATAACAGCCTCAACTTTTGTTGTGAAAACATTGTGCGACAAGAAGAAGCCAGCAGATGTTTTTTGTGCAATGATCAAGGCCTTGAGTTTTCCAGAGGAATGAGGCACATTTGGAGACTTTGCATGCCTTGATAACAACATGCTGTAAATACAACTGTCTGTCCCTCAGCACACTGAGAAATCTCTCCTCGGGACCTTCTCCAACTGGAAGCCAGTCAAAATACTGCAATCACCTGCCAGACTGAGCTGGGAGTGCACCTACTACATCCCCAGGGAGTGAAAAACATATTTCACAGCCGGATGAAAACACAAAAACACAGTTTCTTACACCCACTTGATATATGCATGAACTGAATTACACCTTTCTCCTTGTCTCTGTCCAGTTTTCACTTGTAGCTGAAGACAAAGTCAGAAACAAAAGGTTTTAAAGGGATAGCTGGGGGATTGTATGAGCTATTTCCCATAGTCAGGGTATTATCTTCAGTAGATGGCAGTCAGCATGCCCCCAGTTTGGAGAAGCAGCAGGAGTATTAATGTAGGAAGCTAAGCAATGTTCCATTGTTGATGGTGTCAGCAGCAAAACACTTTTCAGCCACCTAAAAAAGGCCCACCTACAAAATTTGACATCAGTTTAAGTGTACGCTATATTTGGAATATTTTCACTGCTTTACCTCGCTGCCAGACAGCTCTATCTGACGGGAAACTGAGGCCATTATATCCATCTATGGTCTCTTCAATGCCACCAGTGTCTGTGTTATTGACTATAGTGTTTTAGAGAGTGAGTTCAGATTTACCAAACTCACTCAATAACACAAACAAAACAACTGTTCATAGCAGCTGTAGAACAGCAACTATCATGTTCCATGAGGTTAAAATTACTGTTTTTGTCAGAGGAGCCTGGTGGCTTTGCAGAGAGCAATTTAACGGCTGCAGTTCCCCGTCAGAAAGGGTCTCAAAGTAAAAATAATTTAAATAAACTAAAATATTAAAATATAGCATACACTTAAAGGGTTAGTTCGAGTTTCATGAAGTTGGGATTGTATGCGTTACTTATTCATGGTCAGTGTATTACCTACAGGAGATGACTGTTGGCATGACCCTAGTTTGAAGAAGTAGACAGAAGTACAGCTGTAGGACGCTGATATGTTTCTTCTGCTGCCATCGCAGCAGTACATTGCTTAGTTTTTTCTGCCACACTCCTGTCTTCTTCTACTATGGACTGCCATCTTCTGTAGGTAATGAACACTGGCTAAAGATAACTACCTCATACAACCCCACTTCAAAGAACCCGAACTAACCCTTTAAAGACGATTTTCAATCAGTTGCAGCAATACTCAAGTGCTAATGAAGAATATAGGACTAATTGTGCACAAAAAGCTGAATCCAGCTATTGAAAACTTTGCACTGCCCAACTTTCATCACACGGTGGGTGCCAAATGAAGCAGGTGTCTGTGAGGCCTAACAAGCTCTTTTCACTGACCCCTATAGATGACGTCACACGTACTAACGAACTTCACTCCAAACCAGCCTGCTACATTCATGGCCCTACCCATGCCTGTAATTTATTCAAGACTAGGACCAGGAATAGTGTGATGTAGAGGGGGAGACGGTGGTGTAGGGGCAGTGTGCTTGAATATTAGTGTGCTGCCCTCCCCTGCAGAGAGAAACTGTGTCATAATGCCGGACTCCTTTTATGATTCAAATCAAGGCTATTGTCTCTGTAAGCGACCGGCTCCGCTCTGTGCAGCAGAACAACTGAGGCACTATACGCCGGCTGCAGAAAATGAGTCCACTGCCATGGGCAGGCTGAGATAGCAGGACTGAAACTCAGTACATGGGCCGTGGGGATAACAGGAATGCCTGCACTATCTGCCATCATGTAAACACAATTCACGCTCTTATCTGCAAGTCATCAACTGTAAACATACAAACAAACAAGTAAGCTTGCACAGGATTGGACACATCCCACCCGACTGCCATAATACGGAAGTAACTTCTTTACTGACAAAATCTTGGTGTCTTTGTTTCTTTACTCACAGATTCAAACCTGATGTAAATATTTGATTTAAAGCTATTATCTTTGCGTTAATGTTAGCAACATTTCACAATGCAACAGTTTAAATGTTGATATTTAAAACTCTTAGAGCTAAGATCACTTATAGTTTGATCTGATTGTCGTATTGCTAGAATACAAAATAACAGTTAATAGAACTGTCTTTTTCCATCATATAACCAGCCTTCTGGTGTTCATATCAAAGCAGGTCATCTGTGGATCTGGATTCGCAGAAAAGAATCAGAACTTAAAATGAATCCTGATGTGCTGAGTCTATCAGCTTAACATCTTATTTTATATATGTTATGTGCCAAAGTCGTAGCTCTACATTGCTGTAAAAAAAACACATGAATAAACTGTTGATTCAGTGCAGACTGTAGACCAAAAGACAGACAAATCTAATAGCTGTGCTGCGATAGATACGTTGTTTTTTTTATTCATATCTCAGCAAAGTCCTAATGTGTGTTGGTAGACTTGGTGTGTGTGTGTGTGTGTGTGTGTGTGTGTGTGTGTGTGTGTGTGTGTGTGTGTGTGTGTGTGTGTGTGGTTAGGGTAGTGGTGGGCCCGATGTTGGGAAGCTCTGCGCAAGGACTACCTCGTGTGTGTGTGTGTGTGTGTGTGTGTGTGTGTGTGTGTGTGTTGGGGGAGGGGGGGGGGGGGTTGAGCGAGAGGGAGAGAGAGAGAGAGAGAGAGAGAGAGAGAGAGAGAGGAGGCGGAGTAGCAGCAGGCTCTGGGACAGACGGATCGGGAAGGAAAAGTTTTTCAAAAGTTTCAGGAGGTTAACGGAGAATCACAGCAGCCGTGGCCGAGCTGCGGAGGATAATACGGGATTGGGACCTAACGCTTTCCGGCTGACTTTATGAAAAAATCCCCACCGATCTTGGAGCCTTAATTTTTATGTGAACTTTATCAAGGATGTATTTCTACTAAAAGCCAATCTTGAAACGCTGGAAACTTTTCCACCGAAATGGAAGGGAATATTCCATGGATTATTCTGTCACTCTTATTGTTTATGCATATTTGTGAAGGTAAGTCTAATAAGTTTAACTTTATCGTTTAGTCTAATATTCGTAGGATACAGGCGTCCATCGGTGGACTGGACGTGTCTGGGCATCCACCACCAAATTGAATTTGGGCTATCCCTCATTATCTGGGCTTCTTTTTGAGAACTGAGGTGCACTTTCTGAACTTTTTGATTGTATTATTTTACTTAACAGTTTATCAGTAATTTGAGTTTCAAATAATAACGGATAATCTACAAGGTTTTAATAATTGAACCGCAACAGATAGTGGTAACAGATCCCGGAGACGTTTACACGCATCACGTGTCAAAGTATAACACACACTCAAGTGTTTTAGTGAATAAAGCTCTCAGTGCATTATGGATAGAGTAGATAGAGGTATTTATACAGATAATAGCTGATCTTTATGCAGTTGATGGTTTTCTAGTGTTGGAGAGCGCTGCTGCTCCACCGACTTAACAAAAGAGGAAAAGCAGCTCCTGTGCCATCAGCTGTCCTTTAAAAGTTTAGCCAAGAAGCTTAGGCTTGTGCAATGATCTTAAACATAAAAACAGGGTTAAAATAAAAAGTGTTTAACTGAAGCAGGGAGTGAAGTTACCCCCCTCCCTCTCTGAACAAAGACCCTTTAACAAACTGGAGATCTTGTCACTGGAAGCGGCTGAGCAGTGACAGATATGATAAATTAATGCCTCAGACAAACTTGTTTCCAAGCAGAAACAATCTCTTCATGTCAGCTATCTCTATCAAGAAAACTTGTATCTGCTTTTGACAAAGTAAACAGCAGACATGTGTCTGCAAGATGCCACAAGTGGCAAAGGCCTGCTGTCTGGGAAGCTTGAAATTTGTATCAGTGAGGGGAAACATCAGTTTGAGTATCTCAGTGATGTTTTACAGAGTTAATAAAGATCTTCTATATACTCTTGTAATGGGACATTATTTATAATGATTCAATGTTCTGAGGTTAAAGTGAATGACATCAAGTCCTGTATTAGTTGTGTGGTTCTCTAACAAATTTCTCAATTTTCCACAGGGTTCCGTTGCGTGGATAAATACAGACCTTGTGAAAATGGAGGGACATGCTTAGAATCACCTTCTCGATGCATGTAAGTGGAACATACGTAAAGATGTACCAAGATAAGACCTGTGGGCCAGTGTTTCCTTTCAGCAAAGGCTCCAATCTGAGTTTTGTTCCTTGCCTTAGTCCTTCAGAAACTCATCTTCTGAAAGGCATTCAAACCACAAGTGTAGGCCTTGTGTGTAAATTGATTTACACAAGCTATTATTCGTCAGTTGGTTCTTCACAGGTTCAGGGTAGAGATTCATTCCCAGGCTGAAGCGAATGTGCCCTTTTTATATTCTGTTGGCTGTTAATTTACAGCATTCACATGAAAGTGGTGAAAGATTAGACAAATTGATTAGGCCTACACAGATGAGCAGCAACGAGCCCCAACATGTTTGGCTGCAACACTCATCTCTTGCACCTGTTTTAGAGCTTTGTCAGACATAAATCACTGCATTGTGCTGCGCATGAGTAGAGTTTTCCCTCTTTGTTTCTTTTTTCATTGTCATCTTCAATGTGTGTTATTTTCTAATGATGTACAGTTTACTCTTTTCAAACAATAGGGGTTCATTTCTAGGCTTTTTAAAAACTGTTTTGATTGATTGTCTTTGTTTCCTGCCTGCTTTGGGCATTTTTGAGCTCTCACATCTTTTGGCAGTGATAAGGCTTTTGTTTTTCAAATTGGTGAGGGGGGTTGTGTGGGAACACATTACAATAGTCAAGCTAAATAGCCTACAGTGCCTTGCCCTGGGGTCACTTGTCCCTTTTAAAAACCCTTTAGCTTAGGAAACATGCCTGAGTGTTTCAGATGGAGGAGATACAGTCATTGGTGGAACAAAACCTCCTTGGCTGCCAGCTGCTTCCCTCCAAAACAGTACATTTATTATTTTATTGGAGTTATTTGCAGTTTACAACACTGCAGGGTTCAAAGTTGAACCAATATCATAAATGCGCTTTTCACAAGCATATAATAAGTCAAATGTTTCTATTTTTCAAACATAAAAGCAATTGCCGAGTTCTTTGAGGTCGTTATTCTGCCAGTAGCAGCCATTACACACCAGCCAATGTATAACTTGACTGCATGTGGATCGAGTAACCACCACCCACATTTTTTAATCATTAGCTGGAGCCAAGGTGGAGGGGACTAACTCAGTGAGTAAATGTATAATTTTACGCTGCCAGATCTTTTTTCAGCATAACTAACATCATTCTCTGAGCAAATCATTTATTTTCAGCACCACACAGAAATAGCACTTCCCTCCTACTAGTGAAAAATCTCAATGCTTAGTCTAGCTTGTACATTAATCTCCATATTTAAGGTCATCTCATCACAGGGGATGTGTTTTCCTTTGGAGCACACCGTTCATTCATCCATTGTGCTCCTTCAGTCCTTTGTACTGTGTACATGTATGTGTACATAGGTCAAGAGTGTAGGACTTGGGCATGTGTGATCACTAAGCTGGGTCCGTGCCAAGAAAAATAAGTACTTAAAGTGTCCATGGAAAGGATTTCTAATGGAAGGGGACATCGAATGTCATACCACACAGTGTAGAAAGGGTCCCATAGCAGGGCAGAGCAGTGGAGCGGAGCGTGGCCACATGAGAGTGGTCAGACCAGTCGTAGACAGAGGTGAGTGGTGGAGCCACCCCACCCCTTCCCCTGGGAGCCTGCAGAAACAGGAGATCCAAAACAGCAGAAAAGATCCTTTCTTCTACCAGATACCTGCCTGAAACCTGGCACCATCAGAACAGGTCGTAGAGAGGGAGAGAAGAAAGGCCACAGCAGAGTGAGGCCAATACAGAGTCGAGAGACAGAAGCAGAATGCAGATACAGATACATGTTCTGGCATTTGAGAGGAATTTGTAGAACCAGTAGAAAACAACATTGCTGGAAATCACCAATGTTCCACAGAAGCTGGCACATTGTTCTGTGCAGAGAATGTTCATCTGTTCCTAGTTGACCAACCACTGTGTTGTTTAAGTTTTTCTTACAGCAAGTAGCTTCTTAAGTGACAGTAAAACTGTGTGTATGGCAGCTACCATTGTCACTGTCCCAGATACCAATGTATCCTCTGTCTTGTTGGCAAACACTGCTATGATACCACACTATAGCCCTAACATGTAAGACGTCTCAAAGTTCTCTCATAGTTCTTTATCTTGTTAGCTTTTAATGTGTCTCTGAGTGCGCTGACTTCCTCCTCAGGTGACTTACTAGTCGAGGTTGTGGGCCAGAGTTGCTGATAGGGGATTACAGTAGTAATCCTGTGTCAACTGTTCAAATGAACAAACTCTCTGAATCCCATTTCACCTGTTTCAGTGACCCAGAAAAGATCAGTTAATGCTTTTAGTCTGAATGGGCTGAGCATTCCAACCTGGCTTCACAACACACTCCCAACGTATTGGCTGCAACTGCTAGTCAGATGGTTGAGCATGATTGTTGATGAGTGGTTACATCACTGTTCCATAAGCGATCAAAAAAGTTAAACTCCAGGTTTTACATTGTGTGTGTCTGTCCGAAGTCTGAGATTAGCGGGGACCTAAATTAAACTAGAGTTGTAAACTAAGGTCTTGTGTGGAAAGGGAAATCCAGTATCTACCAATGAATAGCAGTCTGATATGAGTGAACCTGTGAAGAGCTCAAAGGTCATTACAAGAGTTTGTGTGTGAGATGATTAATTAAGGCAGGTACAATGTTTGATGTGAGTTTGATGAAGATGATTCTCATTGACATGGAAGGCATATTCTTCCTGTTTAACCAGTTGGCTTTGTTTGAGGGCTGCAAATAGGTACATGTAGGTGAGATTTTATAGTTCTTCATGTCTCCTCAAGAGCTGATGTTGCTCAAAAAACAACAGCTCTGCAAAATGGCCTTTTCTGAATATAAATAGCTCTGCTCAACATGGCATAGATTAATTAATTTTCTAACACACTTTTCTTCTTGAAGTTTTTGAGGCAATTGTTCTATGATCTCACTGTAACCCAAAGTTTTGAACTTGACAGTGAAGGGCTGAGAGTGTCACAGAGAGTGTGGCCTTCTAGGTGAGCAGTCAGAAGCCCAGTTGAAGAGTCTCAGGCCCCTCAGCTCCACCCTATGAGCAGAATGTGCTGCCTAAAGAGGGCCACGGTGGCGTGGCCGGAGGAGAGATAATTAGGCAGATTGAGAGGGTGTCATTCAGAGAGGATCCAGCTGGAGGGATCGGACTGGGGGTAGGGAATGGGTAAAGGGAGGCTGGGAAGGAGGGAAGGAGTGGGGGGCGGGGGGTGGGGGGCTGCGTAGAGGACAGCTGGTGGATGTTGTGATGGTAATCCAGTGAAGTCAGATCTTGACAAAGGGGAAGCATAGGGCCAGGTGCTGCCATTGAGCAGTCAGCCGCCCCCATACTGCGAGAGACAAGCTCGTGGAGGAATGAAGCCGGTAGCTCTCAGTCCCTCTCGCACATGTTGCCTCTCTCACAGTGCAGCGGCTTTCTCTGCATGTTGTCCCAGCTCATCCTCTGCCTCTGTCTCTCAACACAGTGGCAGATCGCAGATTACAACCAACTCTTTCCTCTCAGATCTTCGAAACTGAATTGAAATAAATGTGAGGCTCCGCTGTGTGAGGCCCACAGATGGATTCAGTGGTCCTCTTCATGTTACAAATGCTTTGCCCTCGGCCTCAGTAGCACAGTTAGCATATAAATTGTGAGTGTTCAGTTATGACCCTGTAGTAACTCCCAACCTCTTAGAATGTGATGGAAGAGGACATCTTTGACTTTGATAAGGAACAGACTGTTTCTCTAGTAAAAAGATGGTAACTGCCTACTTTATTTTACTTTTGTAAGGAATTAAAGAACTGTACATGTTTTAAGAGAAAGGACACATACAATTCATTCATGGAAATTAACAACTAGCAGACACTAGCCAAATGCAGGTAAAATGTGCATTGGGCTGGTAGATGTGCGTTACTCATCAGCCATAAAACAAAAACAATAAGTGGTATAATATTAACATACACTAGCCATTTGGCCAGTCGATGAAAATTTAAATTTGCACCCTTGGTACAACCTTTCCAAATGGAAAATGCAGCTCTTACAAGTTTAATTTACTCAATATCAGATGAAAGTGTATTATTATTTAAATTTTTTTTAGAGTAACACAATTCACAAAGAAGTGGAAATATGCCAAGGCACATATTTACTGACAGACCGTAGCAAAGAGACAGATTATATTGTTAGCTTAGTTCAGAGCACCTCAGGGCTAGTGTTTTCTTTGGCATCTTTATGGTGGATTAGAAAGGAATGCTTAGTAAGATTCCTCCTGTCCCTCTGGTGCTTTCAGGTTATTGTCCGTACCTCACATCCATTCACCCTGGTAGCCCCTTCAGGAATGTCTTTAACAATACTGTCAGCCTAGTCACATTGAGAATGGGATGTTTGGAATGACTTGTTTGATTTGCAATTAGTTACTTTGCAATTTTGTGAGGCAACATATAGCCCATATCACTCATGCTGTCCTGGCAGGCAGATGGAGCCATTGTGGAATGCTCTGATGCATTGCAGACTCAGTAGTTTCAAATGACTTATTAGAAGGACATTGGTCATAACCATGACGAGATGAGTGCTTTCTGATGTAGAGGTTACACCATCATAGGGAGTAAGATTTAAGGTTTGTTGTCCCTTCATCTCTCTGGGTCATGCCTGGAGACTGGGAGCTGTGGTTCCCAGGCCCTGTCACAGGAAGCGGTGCCTTCTGACCTCTCTGCTACGCACATCCTGTCTTATCGAAGAGGCTTAAGCAGCTTACTCAGCGTACTCAGATCTCCATTTTCCTCATCTTTCTCATCTTCTGCCTAATTTTATTTCATCTTCTTAGCACATAGCTACATTGTGCTGAAATTGTTTCATCCCTGGAATTTATAACCGAGTATATGGAAATGAAAATTGTGCGCTCACTCGCACGTCACACAAATCCAGAAAACCAACCCTGTGTGCTTGTGTTTTATTATTCTTTTTGGGTTCGATGTTTGTCTGAACCACACACTCATGTAGGGCTAAGCCTGCATCTGAAATCCCATCCCCTGGCTGTTCTTCAGAGGAGACATTCAGCCAGGCTTGATTGAAATAACTGAGGTCCGCCAGCAAAATTTCCCTAGTCTCTCCCTCCCCTTTAGAAGAGGAAGGGATGGGTCCATCATTAAATGATTCAGGAAAAGGCATTCGCTTTTCCACTAAGCACACTTTCCACAGACAACTAGGCAACATTTTGTCAATGTTTACCGTTCCCTAATTTAAGATTTATCAGAGGTTAAAACACAGTTGCTGCATTGTTGTAATTTGTTAGAGTTTTTTAAATGTTTCATTAGGTATGACTGGCCCACATCCTTCTTTAATATCTCTTGTAGTTCTTCGGGTGACAGCAGTTAAGATAATATTCATTTTTCAGGCTGTTTTCTTAGTGTTCTCCTTGGCTTATCTTAGCTTTGCCAGCGCACTATAAACACATCTTTCTTTCAGGACTTAAAGCATGTGAGAGTGCTGGTCTCAATCAATCAGTTTCTGCCAACATTATTAAAATTGAGTTGTTCTTTATCAGATGTGTAGTTTTATTTAAGCAACATTAACTGTACAACAAATGTTTGCTGTGAAATGAATTGCAACACAGGCCATTAGAAGGGCTGAGATATCTTTTGTTCCATTATGTCTGTACTGTCAAGGCTAACTTGAGACAAAACACTGAAGAAGGCATTACAGTGGATCTTTCGTGTTTCGCTTAGGGTCTTTTAAATTTCAGTTTCAAAGTTTAACAAAATCTGGTTCAGTTTAGGTGGTTGGGTGGGGTTTTTGTGGTTGAGTTCAGTGGAGAATGCTTTGAAAGACCTCGACCCTGGGATTCATGCAATGTGGTTATGGGCAAACGAGTTGCTATTTGAAAAATGTCAGGGAGTATTCTTCCAAAGGTCTGTTGACACTTGAGTCAGATTTGTTCAGATAGTGTATGAACTAAAACTGTAAAAAGTTCTAGCACTTGTCTGGCCCTTTTAATAGCAGCATTACTTGGCAACAATAGTACATTTCTATTCTCTTGGTGCAGAAGATATGTGCAGTTTGGATTCTGAATTTATATGCTTATGCATGTAAATGTGAGTGTTTGGGTGAGAGCGATGCACTGACAGCTGTTCTAGCTTTTCCTTCAGATGCATTACCGCTTTTCCTCAAGAGAAAGTTAAATGTCCTCATATTCACATGTTTAATATTCATGCTCGAGGGGTGCTCTGGAAACCTCCCTCTGGAGATTTCAATACCTCCTTTGTGTGCCTAAGCACAATTGTTGAAACAAACTTTGCACTTTAAACTGTGAAACACCAATCCTTTTAGACATTATCATACTTAATTACCAGACTGAATTGGTTCTGCATGTTGCTTAGTGCTACCTGCATATGTAGGGGATCACTCCTCTGAAGTGCTCCAACTGTCCTTACGAAACCCTGTCTCCCAACACCCCCTTTTTCTCACTCCGGCTCTCTCTCACCATGGGTTACTGTTGCCAGGCTACAGCCCAGGCCTGTTGGTCCGTGTAAGCCCAGGCCTGAAAGACTAGCTGTTTGGGTCACTGCTCCCCCCCAACACTTTCATACAAAGGAGTTCTGACTACTTTAGCTCTTTTATTTGGGCCACAAAACACTCCCCAACCCCCAATCTGGCTCTTTGCTGAGAAAGGGAGAGCCAAGCTGAGGAGAGCAGAGCAGAAGAGGCTGTTTGAAGGAGGGGGGAAGTGGATGGGCTCCTGTTGGCAGTGTGGTGTCAGTATGGACTCGCATAAAGGAGTAGAGCTGGTTCCTGCTTGCTTGTGGAAGGAGGGGGTGAGGGAATGAGGCTCTGTTGAGAGAAAGAGACAGTGTTGTAAGAGTTTCCCCAAAGATTGATATTTCTTTTTAGCAACCTCACGTGAAAAAGGATTTCGTATACGTTGATTAGCTCCTGTTATGCAATAAAGAAGTTGAAATCTTGCCCCAATTCAAAAGTTTGTAGTTCTGTTGTTGTTGCTCTTTCTCTCCATTTGGTTTAGGAAATGTCCTCTGAGATAGGAAGACTCCTTTATACTTGCTGCTTTGTGGTGCATGACTGTGTGTATGAACCGTGTCAGAGATTACAGCCTCTTTGTTCACAGGTGAGCCACCCTTTGACCTCTGGCAGAGTAGCTGCTATTGTATAGGAGAGGATGAGCTCAGGTTACCCTGCAGTGACCCAGAAAGCAGGAAAACCGGCATTGTGTTACACAAGTATAGATGACAGAACTCACTCACATAAATCAAACTGTTTTAGTCAGATGGTCCTTATACTTGATGCAAAACAACAAAGAAATCAAGGCACATTGCTGGAATGTCATATTTCAAATGTACAAAAATGTTTTATAAGGTCATTTGTACTTTCTTAACTATTCTTTATTGAATGTTTGATGATTGCTATCACCTTCTTCCTTCTTTTTTAATTTTTCTGCAAATCTTTTCTTCACGATACTTCTCTTCCTCAGAAGCTGAGGCTGGTTGTAAGTTTCTTTCTTTGTGTTTGGGCGTGTAGTGATTGTTGCATGTGTTTGCTTCGTTGCAGTGGTGCCTTTGTGTTTTTATCTTGAAACTCTGTTAAGAGGAAATATTAATGCATGTGTTTTTTTTTGGTGGATGACCATATCTCTTGGGTGGTGTTAAATGGCCAATGTGTGTGAGTTTGTGTGTGTGTGTGTGTGTGTGTGTGTGTGTGTGTGTGTGTGTGTGTGTGTGTGTGTGTGTGTGTGTGTGTGTGTGTGTGTGTTGGTTAATGGGCTTGTCCCATGAGCAAAACACTCCAGTTGTTCTGGCTTAAAGTCTGGCAGGAGAGGTAGATGCCAGACACACAGAGGTGTACTGACAGATGTGGACAGATGCACGGGGCCAAGGCTGCAGCTGGCAGGAGTCCTCATGTGTGTTGACACGGAGAGATTACCCATTCTGGCCATCCCTCCCTTGCACTCAAAGACCTCCTCCTCATCTGCTGCACTCTCTTCCTCAGAGGTCAGAAGTCGGCACTCACTAAATATGACTCAGGGGCCCATTGCACAACAGCAGCCTGCACCTGCCGTTCACATCCTCCACAAATAAGGCTGGGCCCAGACAAATGCACAGTTCCTGTCCCTCTTTTCCCAAAGGCAGTGGAATCCACGAGGTTGTAAAGAGCCTGATAAGGAGACTCTTGAGTGCACCAGGACAAAGTTGCACGTCTCTCACAGTCTCTCTGCACTGATAGCACTCTGATTTGTGTGTTATGGGAGTAGCATGTTGGCAATGAGTCAGGTCTAGACAAAAGAATGTGTGTTTTGGCTGCTTAGTTCAGCGTACATTTGTATGCGGTGACAAATAATTTATCAGGCATAAATGCTATCGTCATTCTCACACACCCATCCACACACAAACATGCATCCATGTATTCTAACACACACAATTAAACACCAACGCACTTCATTCTCATAGTTTAAGACACATTAAGTATTTTTGGATCTTGATAGGAAAATTAACATGCTCTTTGACACACAGTATTTCTTAGAGTGGGTTGTAAGTTATTCTCTCTCCACAGAGAGTAACAATGGTCTTCGAGGAACAACATCCTGTAAAGACTGTAGCTCTTTGGCTTTCATTAGCAGTCAAATGCCCACATTGCAGAGTGGCTCCTGAGGAATTTTACTGTCGCTCGTACTGTATTGTATGCCGTCTTTGTGCCACATTCGTGTTTCATTTTTTAGTGACACACAAGATTCCAGACATAGTTAATTTGCCTCTAAATAAACCCAGCCAAGCCATGACAAATAGCCATGGGGACCAAGGGTGGGGGTGGGCAGGGGGTGATTGGTTGGGTGTCAGGCTTGCTTGTTCGTCTGTGAGGTTGCTAGGGCAACAGGGATTGTGCATTCGGAACGAGTGCGGTGTTTTCAGAGCAAGGGACGAGGGATTACAGGAAATATGACATGACATTCTTGCTGGACCAGACCACTCTCTCCTCCTCTTCGTCCCTCTCTCCACCAATTCTACCTTCTAAAGACATTCTCTCCTGCAGAGCAGCCCCACCCCGCTCCCTGCAGCCTGAGTGACATTATCATCACAATTAGACGGGGGACCTCTGACATCTGACCTCTCAGCGCGTGAGAGGAGGGGGTTGTTTTGGGGAAAGCCAAGCTGGCGTTAAGGGGGGCTTTAGGAGTGCAAACTCCCCTTCGATATTACAACCAGTGCAGCTTCATTTTAACTTCCAGACCAAGTTTCAGTGCCTTAATGCTAACCTTATATTGTAGTCTTGTAAAAAAAAAACCTAATTTCCAGTGCCATTTATAGTTGTTAAACCTAGATAGTTGATACATTTTCTTGATTACGTTTCTGTGTATGCACATTCATGTGTATTCGCCTGTGCAGGTAGCTCTGCATGCTCATCCCTGTGGCTCCTTCATTTCACCATTGTCTTTGTGAAACTGGGAAAAAATGGCAAACAAAACTGTGTAGTGTCCAGTTTTTCTAAACCACAGCAGAACAGCCAGAGAGAAAGCAGGCAATTTCAGTGAAAATCTACATCCGCATCAGTTCATCCTCTTTAGCCTCGCCTGGAGCGTCTTCCGTCTCCGAGAGTCAAGAGTCTCAACATTTTTTAGTCTTTGTTAGTCATGCTTTATTAGAAAGGAGTCAAAAAAGCACATCAGAAAAGTAAAAGATGAACAAACACTGGTATAGTGGTCATGCTCCTGTAAAAGGGAACAGATGAAAACCCATTGTTGATCCTGCCCAGGGGTTCTTCTCCAATGAAAGAGAAGACAGAGCCCAAGGGCGGGCCAAAACCCAGCCGTCACTGCCCTGTCAACAGCATCAAACAATCAAACAGCCTGTTTGAAGAGGGGGTTTGTACCCAGCCAGAGGCTCCACTGTGGGTGTAGAGTTACCAGTTCATACTGGACTCCTTAGTAAGTCCAAACCTTGTCTACACTCCCATAGGACCTCTGCAGAGAGCTGTAGGAGACCCTGTTTATGTGTTTATCTCTGCTTCTTAGTGGAGCAGGTAGAGGTCAGGCTTACACAATGTCTAAACAGCCTGCGAAGCAGAGTAGCAGCAGCAGCAGCAGCAGCAGCTTGAATCCTCCACCTGTGTCTACACAGGATGCATTCAGGCACAGTATTGCGTGTAGGTCACTCATGTTTTGGCAGCACTCAGGGCCTCATACACAATCAGTGCAGTTACGAGACAGAAAATAGACTTGAAATATTAAAATAGGCCTCACATCAAGTCACATGGCCTGTGTGGGCAGGAGAAGAATGACTGAAAAAACAGCTAAAACGTGTCATGTGTAGATAAGCCATTAGTGTTTCACAAAGAGGTGGATGTGTTGTTTCTCTCGAATACCACAGCTGCTTCTCCTATTCACTTCATGTGTGCTGTGTGTAGTCCTCATTTTTCTCATGTCAGTATTTTTGGCAATTGTTAAGTTTCCAGACTGCTGTTTCTGGGTGTGTTCTTTTTCATATATGAGAACAGAAACAAGAGTTGAGGTGCGGAAAAACTGTAACAGTGGAGGAATGTTAGCTGACATGGAGAAACTGAGGCTTTCCAGCTGGAAATAACAGATTGTGTGCCTTGTTAAACCTATTAGACACAGAGACATGGCCTCCCTCCATCTTAATATTTCAAAAATTGTTTGTGAGTGTATGTGTGTCTCATTCCATGAACAATGTATTGCATGATTAGTGCTTGTGGAGTAAGCTAAGTTAATATAAATTCAGTCCAGGGCCCAGGCGCATTACTCATGCCAAGGTATGAGTCAGGCAGCAGGCTTCGCCAAGATGTCATTGGGCCCTGATTACTAAACCCAGAACATGATGGGAAGAGGGCTACACCAGAGTTGGAGTGTCACAGCTCCGTATTAGTTACCTTAACTGGTCCGCTTGAGACCTGTTTCGACCTTTAGGCCAAATACATCCTAATGCGTGTGTGTGTGTGTGTGAATTTGTTTTTCTAGATGTCGTCCCGGATTCATTGGTCCTCTCTGTAAGTACCTGGATCCCTGTCATCGATCGCCATGTCTGAACGGAGCAGCTTGTAAGAGCCAGGTGGTCAATGGTATCCCACAATACACCTGTGTGTGCCAGAGAGGGTTCAGAGGTACATATATCACAATTTGTCTTCATCAGAAAAGATCAGATATGAGAAGGGAGATTGAAAGTTTATGTTTTAACTGAATTCAATTCACTATTTAATCTCCAGGCCAAGACTGCTCCCTCATTGATGCCTGTGCCACCAGTCCCTGTGCCAACGGGGCCCGTTGTGCCAATTGGAATAACCACTACAACTGTTCCTGCCCACCTGGCTTCCAGGGAAAGAACTGCCGCAATGACATTGATGAGTGCCGCAAGCCTGGCGTGTGCCTCAATGGTGGCCTCTGCATTAACACCCATGGGTCCTTCCGTTGTCAGTGCCAACCTGGATACAGCGGGCGCACATGTGAGGTGTCCACCCTTCCCTGCGCCCCATCTCAGTGCCTTAATGGGGGCACCTGCCGACAGACCAGTGACCATTCCTATGAGTGTGCTTGCCTACCAGGTAAAATAGCTCTCTATCCTCGTAATAGAACACACATGAACACATACAAACAAAATTAGAGTCAGTGCGTAGACCCTGCTGTTTTCCCAGGCCCTCACCACAGTGGTTCAGGCATACAGAGTTTCCCAGCCTGATGACGTAGATGTTAGTGCTGTTACTGGGATTTACGCCTCTGTCCCAGGTCAGCTTCCTGTGTGCTATTAATAGCTACTGATGGGAGATGAGATGGTGGGAGAGTTGAAGAGGCAGCCCACCGGCACTCTACTCCACTCCGCTCTGCTCACAACAGAAGGAATTTACTTTATGGACCTTCTGGTTTCCCACTGGGGAGCTGACAGGAAATGTCTCTTGCCAGAGAGGAAGTCATTGAAACTGTGAGAGATTATAAAACAAGCAAACACTGCAGGGAGTGCAGACCTCTGAAGCAGGCAGGAGTCACGGCTGTTGCTGGCATAGTATGGGAACTGTCATGAGAAGATGTAAACAATCAGACACCCCTGAACCTTTTTACTGCCCGTTGCCCCACACCTCCTAAAGTTTGGGAAGTATGACTCAAGGTTATGAGTAGAAATGCTTAGTGTCTGGAACAGGGACCACTGAATGTTTAATAAACTCTCACTCTGTGTGCGTTACTGTGTCTGTGTATCATAACTCTTTTCTCTCCATCTGTCCTGTCTCAGGGTTTGAGGGTCACAACTGTGAAAATAATGTGGACGACTGTCCAGGTCACAAATGTATGAATGGAGGAATATGTGTGGACGGAGTCAACACCTACAATTGCCAGTGCCCACCAGAGTGGACAGGTACAGCTCTATTTACATCATATTTAAAACAAAACATTTATATATGCAGTATATCATGGTGAGAATGTGTGAGCTAATATCTCACCTTTCCACAATAGGACAATACTGTGCTGAGGATGTCAATGAGTGTCTCATGCAACCAAACGCCTGCCATAACGGGGGTACTTGCTTCAACACCATCGGCGGGCACACCTGTGTTTGCGTCAATGGTTGGACTGGAGATGACTGCAGTGAGAACATCGATGACTGTGCCATAGCTGTCTGTTTCAATGGTGCCACGTGCCATGACCGTGTAGCATCCTTCTTCTGCGAGTGCCCAGTTGGAAAGACAGGTTAGTGAGTTTATCAAATGGCCTCTGCGCCCCTCTTAGTCCTAGCTGCCGAGTTGTAACTGTCATGTGTTTTCTTTCTGTGCTTTCTGCACAGGTTTGCTGTGCCACCTTGATGATGCATGTGTGAGTAACCCCTGCAACGAGGGTGCAGTGTGTGACACCAATCCTCTTAATGGCCGCGCCATTTGCACCTGTCCTGCTGGCTTTGTAGGAGGTGCCTGCAACCAGGACATGGATGAGTGTTCGATTGGTAAGCCTGCGGTTTGTGTTTTTACCATTGTTAGTGTTGTTTTTTGTTTTCTTCAGATGTGTTTCATGTACTGATCCCCTGCTTTCTTCCCACAGGTGCCAACCCATGTGAGCATTTTGGGAAATGTGTGAACACAGAGGGCTCCTTCCAGTGCCAGTGCGGTCGGGGATACGCTGGCCCGCGGTGTGAGATTGACATCAACGAATGCCTGTCCATGCCCTGCCAGAATGATGCCACTTGCCTGGACCGGATTGGAGAGTTCACCTGCATCTGCATGCCAGGTATTTAGACCTGATAAGTTGTATTTCAGCAATTAAACAATGTGGAACTCATCCTGATGTCTTTCACATAGGACAGGCTAAAACCAATAGCTGCATGGAACAACTGATTGTTTAAACTTGACCTTCTAAAGTAGCTTTATCCACAGTGCTGTCATACTGACTGCCAGTGCAGACTATTATGTAATACATCCCCATTGACGTTGGGGGTATGGAGGCGCTGCTCAACTCTGAGTACACTGTACAAGCCAGACAGGGTATTAGTTTGGACTAAGTGATGGTTTGGACATTCACTGACAAAAACACAGTGAAACTCTCACGCACAGTCCTACATGCATCCTGGGGTTTTGGGAACTATACAAATTAGAGCTGGGAGTCGGGTCTATAGGACTGGATGTGAGAGAGGGCCAGCAGTTAGGGGGAGGAGTGTGCAGTGAATACTAATGAGAGGTAGAGTGGTGGGAATGGAGCGGAACAATAGGGCCCCTCTGTGCTCCACTTTGCACCCCTCATACACACACAGAGGGAAAGAGGCCTTTTCCCAGAGCCTCTCCCCCCTCCCCCTTCATTTCCAGAGACAGGCCCTTCCTCCTCACCCTCCTCATCATCAACCAGCCTGGCAAAGCTCATGTGGAGCTGCTGATTATTTCTGATTCCACGCTAGCCTCTCCCCAGGGGCAGCACTCTGATCCACACTCTGTTTCACCTCAATGAAGGAGCCCTTCATAGTTTGCTAACGCAGAATGTATAACATGCGTCTGGTGAATGGGACACTAACCCAGGGAGGGGTAATGCTCCATGGACAGTAGGGTGTGGTAATTTCAGGTCAGTAGAGTAGGAACACTGGGGATGCTCCAGGGAGCTTTTATTCCACCCTGTGGTTCAGCAGAGGCCAGTGTCAAAAATTCTGAGGCCTCCCATGAGAGGAAAGTTTCCCACAGACCCTTTCCTCATTGCAAAGAATACACACAATCACACAGACACCATGCTGGCTTGAACAGACGTACTCGTTCATAAAAACTGAACATTGTCAATCTGCTTTAACTGTTTAAGTTCTGAATTCAGTTTGAATTTCTCTCTTCCAGGCTACATGGGGACTTACTGTGAGATTGACGTAGACGACTGTGAGAGTAACCCATGTGTGAATGATGGCATCTGTCGGGACATTGTCAATGGCTTCACATGCACCTGCCAGCCAGGTGAGACTTTTTTGACCGATCTTTACTTGTACTCCCTTTGTTCATTTATTTTCCTGTTAACAACTCCTGCTCAGTGACAGCAACACTAAGAACAGAAAGCCAAAGTTTAAATGCCCCCACGACCAGAGGAGGGAGGGTCAGACTTGATACTTCTGCCTGCTGCTGGTTAGAGCCACCACTCATATAAAAAGGCAGGCCCAAAAAGCTGCCTATCCTCTCCTCTTGCCTGAACAAAGACACTATTGTGACCCCCGCCCCCCTCCTCTGTGGAATGTGGAAGGGACAGCAGTCTCCCTCATCCTGCCCTGGTGGTGGGGAACAGCAGTCCTGCTAATGAGATTCTTTTCCAGGTCCGCAATTTACATCTGGGACAGACGTCCCCCCTCCACCCCCCATCTAGCTATTGAGCCGGTGGAGCTGATGCAGGAAGGGGAGGGGGGTTCCCTAAAAGAGAAAACAATCCCACCGTCTCCTCTACCCCCCCTTTGCAGCCCAAGCACCAACACACAGACCATCTTGACACTGTTAATCAACTGAGCAGTGTGCTACCAATGCACCAATTCACCCCTGTCTGGGCACTGTGCCCACTGATTTCAAGCCTGCTCAGTTTCTCAAGCTTTGCAAACTAGTACAATTTATATTATAATTATTTTTTATTACTATTATTATTATTATTATTATTATTATTGTCATTATTAATGTTTTTAAAAAAGGAGCCCATCCAAACATTCCATCTAATTTTATTTATCTGTGCTGACATTCCAGTTTAGAGTCGGCATTGTGCAGGCACAAAATGTAGCTTTAAGTGAAGTTAGCTTAACCTGCATAAGTTGCATTGCTGCCCAGATTTTCCAAACCACCTGATAGCAATATTCATTTATTTTCAGATCCATCTTGCATGCATTCGATTGTTAATCTCCCCTCAAACACATTATCAAGGTCACAGGCTTTCCAGTGTATTTAGTAGTGGTCATCTCAGCACTGGTCCAAGTGCACAAATTACATGTCCTTAACCAGTCGAGACGCTCTCAAACCCAACCTTAGCCAGACGTCACTAACCTACCCGCAGACCTCTGCCCTTCAGAGAAGGGACAAAACTGCCCTCTGACCTGAGCATGGACCCTTCCACTGGGCCTTCTTTCTGACCCTTCACCTCTGTGTTTGTATGTCCCAGGGTTTACTGGCACCATGTGTCAGATCGACATAGATGAGTGCGCCAGCACACCCTGCCAGAATGGAGCAAAATGCTACGACCGGCCCAATGGGTTCGAGTGCCGCTGTGCTGAAGGTAAGGGCTTCTATACCTAATAGTTGTCAGTGGATAGTTGTTTAATGGGACACAGCTCAAGATGTCTTCCCAGGCAGAAGAGCAGATGAGCCTTAACCACTTGTCGGGCTGTGTTTGGTCTTTGTTAAGTGTTCAATGTTTTGGGGGGTCAGCTATTTCTCTGAACGTCTGCTGGCCGAGCAGACTGACTTGAGGCCCCTAATCCCACTCTTTCCCTCATCGGCTCTCAGGATCATGGGGTCACTGAGGACCAGCAGTTGCCAAGAAAGGAGCCGTGGTCATCACCCCGACATCTGTTCATCTATTAAACCCCCACACATCACCTTATGCCACATCTTAACTTTCATTCCTTCACATTTGGTCATGTCCATGTTTGAAAACATACCCAGATACAGTGAGCTATGGTTAAGTTTGTCACAAAGGCTGCATGTATGAGCGGGCTGTGTGTATACATTGATATTTAACATGTTTATTTGGACCTATGCCTACGGAGGAGCCTGCTTCATTGTTTCAGTCGCCAGCTGCTTGGTATTCCCTGTGTTTGTGGGCCCCTTCTGTTGAGTGAAGTGGCCCTGTTTGACGTGGTGCAGTCTATTGTTCCCTCCGCCACTGAGAACAAAAGCAGGACTGGGAGGCCTGTGTAGGGCCCTTCTTTACTGCTTTGCCCAACTCAGCACTGCACTACACACATACCACACAAACCAACACTTACTTGCCCAACACACAGACACTGTTGACATGGAAACCACAGCAATCAGAACCCAAACTGTAGAAGCTTTTATAAGGAAAAAGTGGGAAAAAGAGCGGAAAAAAAAGAAAAAACAGGCCTGACCAGATTCTTCACATCAATCTCCATTTATGCTTTTTTCTTTTTAGGTTATGAAGGGACACTCTGTGAGAGTAACATTAACAACTGTCAGCCTGACCCATGCCACCATGGTACCTGTATAGATGGCATTGCCAGCTACACCTGCAACTGTGATGCTGGCTACACAGGCTATCGCTGTGAGAACCAGCTCAATGAGTGCCACAGCAGCCCTTGTCAAAATGGGGCCAAGTGTGTTGACCAGGTCAACAAGTACTTCTGCCAATGCCAACATGGAACCTCAGGTAAAAGAAAAGCATCCATAAACACATTGACAGACCTTATTCATTTAAATCTTAATGATTTGAAAATGTAAAAGCTCGCCAGCTTTTACAGTAAATGTATGACAATACGGAATGATAATAATGGAATTAAAAAATATTAAAGATATATCATTTGGATTTACACTTTCTATACTGAATCATATTTTCTAATGTTTACAATATTCTAAAAGCCAAATGTAAAAACTCCAACTCTTCTTCAAACAGGTATCAACTGTGAGATAAACTTTGATGACTGTGCCAGTAACCCATGTGACTATGGCATCTGCAAAGATGGCATCAATCGCTATGACTGTGTTTGCAAACCTGGCTTCACTGGTAAGTCCCTCTGACGCTGAAATCACAAATTTGTTGTGAATAATCAACTCTCATTGGAAATGTCGACAAACACACTTTGATTATATCTAACATGTCGCCTGCCAGGTCCCAAGTGTAATGTGGAGATAGATGAGTGTGCATCCAGCCCCTGTCGCAATGGAGGGACATGTGTGGATGAAGAGAATGGATTTCACTGCCAGTGTCCTGCAGGCTTTAAGCCCCCTTACTGTTACTCCCAGGTGGACGAGTGTGGCAGCAGCCCATGTGTCCATGGCTCATGCAGGGATGACATCAACGGGTATGAACTGTTACAGCCTGTATCACAATTTAAAGTGACTCAATGATGTCAATGAGAAACTTGGCATGACCACCTTGTTGTTTCAACTTGTACATCAATTCATTATCACTGACTGTACTGATCTGTATTCCCAGTTACCGCTGTGACTGTGAGCCTGGATGGGTGGGGAAAAACTGTGACCTGGACAGGAACGACTGTTTGCCCAGTCCCTGCCAGAATGCTGGCACTTGCATCGACCAGCTCAATGGCTTCACCTGCAAGTGTCGCCAAGGCTTCAGAGGTAAGGGGGTGGCATAGTAGCCCAACACACAACAACCAGTGGAACAATCAATATTAAAAAGTACAGTGCTCACAGAGGAAAACACAACTGCAGTAGTTTTAGTCATAACTGAATATCTTACAGACTGAGATATAGACATCTTTTAGTCTAAAAGATTCGTACCACGTCTTCTATCATTTTCTTTCTACTCAACTACGATGATCTACCTCCCCCTAGTGGTGCATTAAAAATGTGCAGACACATTCACCAGTCCACAACACCACATCATAATACAGTTATGTAGTATATTTAAATGTCTTGTCTGCCTCTCCAACAGGTAACCTCTGCCAGGTGAACATCAATGAATGTGCATCCAGTCCCTGTCTGAACAAGGGTACTTGTGTGGACGGTGTGGCAAGTTTCACCTGTGTGTGTGAGCTTCCCTACAGTGGACCCACTTGTGCTGATGTCCTCACCCCTTGCTCCCCTAATCCTTGTGCCAATCATGCCATCTGCACCCACACGCCAGACTACTTGGGCTATCAATGTAACTGCCAGCCAGGGTGGCAAGGTAAGCAAATTTAGTATGAATCATCTCAGTGCCAGCTGTGTGTTTTTCAGTAAGTCTTATAAAATGTGTTTTCTCGTTTTAAACTCCATTGTACCCTTTATTTGCATTCTTCAGGTCAGCTGTGTAACGTAGATGTGAATGAATGCATCTCAAACCCCTGCAAGAACCGTGGGACCTGCACTAACACACCTGGAGCCTTCCTGTGCTCCTGCAGATCCGGATACACTGGGCTGAACTGTGAAACAGACATCAATGACTGTTCTCCCAGTGAGTGGTCACATAAAGGATGAATACTATAATATTCTGTTACTGTCAAACACAACACCAGGTCCATGCACATTTACTCGACCTCCATGCTCATTTACTCGACCTGACCAAAGTTGTCCTCTTTATGTGCCACCAGATCCATGCCTAAGTGGAGGTTCCTGCATGGATGGTGTAAACTCCTTCCACTGCAGCTGCCTGCCAGGCTTTACTGGGCCCCGTTGTGCTTCAGAGATCAATGAGTGCCAGAGTTCCCCCTGCAAAAATGGAGGCACGTGCACAGACTACGTTAACTCCTACACCTGCACCTGTCGGCCTGGCTTTACTGGCATCCACTGTGAAACCAACATACCTGATTGCACTGAAAGGTGAGTGAGTGAGTGAGTGAGTGTGTGTGTGTGTGTGTGTGTGTGTGTGAGTGTGTGTGTGTGTGTGTGTGTGTGTGTGTGTGTGTGTGTGTGTTTGAGGATTGAAATATCTCAATTGGCCTTAATTAGCCTGCTCATAGACACGTGTATGTAAAATTTAAATCCATCTTTTTACTCATGTCAACAGCTCTTGCTTCAATGGAGGGACGTGCTCAGATAAAATCAATGGTTACACCTGTACCTGCCGCTCAGGCTTCACTGGCTCCCACTGCCAGTATGAGGTCAATGAGTGTGACTCCCAGCCCTGCCTCAATGGGGGCATCTGTCAAGATGCCCTGGAGTCCTTCCGTTGCTCCTGCCCCAAGGGCTACACTGGCAACCGCTGCCAGGTAGACACACACACTCGCAAAAACTCTTTAAAGGTCCTTCTAAGCCTCAAGTCTTCATACCTTTATGCTTTTAGATTGATAAATGCTAACAATTTTTCCATTCGCCTCTTGCCTACCCAGACTCCAGTTGACTGGTGCAGACGCTCATCTCCCTGCCAAAATGGAGGACGGTGTCGCCAAAAAGACTCTTCCTTCATCTGCGAATGTTCTAACGGCTGGTCTGGACGTTACTGCGATATCCATAGGGTTTCCTGTGAAACAGCTGCTCGCCAGAGAGGTATTTGTATGTTCTGTATGTGATGACATTTGAACTCTTTGTGTTGTAACTGAGTAATTAAAAGATTTTTTTTCACAAATCTTTCTAATCAGGGATCCAGACTGATGATCTATGTCACCATGGTGGTCACTGTGTTAACGCTGGGAATAGCCACTATTGTAAATGTCCTGCTGACTACACTGGGAGCTATTGCGAAAGCCAAGTTGACCACTGTGAAGACAAACCCTGCCGAAATGGTGCCACCTGCAGGGGATATGTGGGAGGATACCAGTGTGACGTGAGTGCATTGCTTTGTTAATATAATGTGCTTCTCTGACAGATTTCAGCAACATCAGTCTTCATGGTGCTTCATAACAATAGCAGAGATTATGTAATTGTCATCTGCATGTCATTACAGTGTATGCCAGGCTATACTGGACAGAACTGCGAGATAGAGATCAACGAGTGCCAGTCTCATCCTTGCCAGAATGGAGGCACATGCATTGACCTGGTGGGACATTACATCTGCTCCTGCCCTCCTGGGACACTCGGTATGTGAGCACATATTCAACAGAAAACTGTGTTTATTACTATATGTGAATAAAAGATTAAAAAATATATAGTAGTATTAATAATTCTGTCCCTTTACAGGTGTTCTCTGTGAGATCAATGAAGATGACTGTGCTCCACCCCTGAGGATGCGCAGTGCTCCTCCTAAGTGCCTGAATAATGGCACCTGTGTGGACAGAGTGGGTGGATATCGCTGCAATTGTCCCCCTGGATTCACAGGAGAGCGCTGTGAGGGAGACATAAATGAGTGTCTCTCTAACCCCTGCAATCCTTCCAACAGTCTTGACTGCATCCAGTTGCCCAATGACTACCAATGTGTCTGCAAGCCTGGCTTCACAGGTTAGACAACTGGAGGCTCCCCTTGCCTTACAATGTAATTTCTATAATACTCTCCTCAAACTGTGGAGCTTTACCATCATTATTTTGTGTTTAGGTCGCAGGTGTCAGGGCAGGTTCAGTGTGTGTGAGTCTCAGCCTTGTCAGAATGGAGGAGCCTGTACTGTATCCAGCAGCTTTCCACTGGGATACACCTGCACATGTCAGCTTGTAAGTATACATTCACATTAAAGGTTAAAACATAACATTTTATGTTATAGTTTGTGCATTATAGCATCTTCTTCTTTTTTGTGTTGTTACAATCTAAGTGTAAAAATTATGTTTACTTTAGGGTTATACTGGGCTCAATTGTGAAAGAAGCATGTCCTGTCGGGAGCTGTCCTGCTACAATGGAGGTAGCTGTGCACTTACCACAAGGGGGGCGCGTTGTACGTGCAATCCAGGTTTTGGCGGGCCTCAGTGTCAGCATCGCACTTCTGAAGGCTGTGCCTCCCAGCCCTGCCGTAATAGCGGTTTGTGCACTGAAGAGACCAGCTTCCCGTACTTTCACTGCCAGTGTCCCAGTGGCTATACAGGTAAACGGTGTGAGCAGAGCATCAGACCCCCTCAGACACCCTCATGCCCTCTGGCAGACTGTCTTGGCAAAGCCAATGATGGTGTTTGCGACAGGGAATGTAACATATTCCCTTGTCACTGGGATGGCGGCGACTGTTCTCTAGCTGTGAACCCCTGGATCCGCTGTGCACACTGCTGGCAGGCCTTCAACAACAGCGTGTGTGATGAGTCCTGCAACAACGTTGACTGTCTGTATGACAACTTTGACTGCAAAAGCAAGGAGAAAGTTTGCAAGTGAGTATACTTCTTTCTTTTTTTTCCTTACTTATCACTGATCTGAAAACTTGAGCTGATCCCTGTGTTTTTGTCATCTCCAGTCCAATATATGAAACCTACTGTATCGACCACTATGCTGATGGACAGTGTGACCAGGGTTGCAACTCAGGGGAGTGTGGCTGGGATGGCTTGGACTGTGCAGTGAAGGTTCCAGAAAAAATCGCCAACGGTGTCTTGGTTTTGGTTGTCCTACTGCCTCCAGAGGAGCTTCTCCGCACCGGCACAGCTTTTCTGCAGAAATTAAGTGCCATCCTACGCACTTCGCTGCGCTTTCGGCTGGACGAGAATGGAGAAGCCATGATCAAACCCTACACACGCCAAGAAGCGCGTCTCAAGCGCGAGCTACAGCCGCAACAGGAGGTCATCGGGTCAGTCAGGCATACAGTATACATAAATGATGTAGTTTTTGATATAGATTGTACAATACACTAAACAGTTGCCTCTCTGCTAATCCTGTAGCTCCATAGTGTACCTGGAAATAGACAACCGTATGTGCGAGGAAGACTGTTTCCCTACAGCCGAGAGTGCAGCAGATTACCTTGGAGCCCTGTCAGCTGCAGAAATGCTGCGCTTCCCTTATCCACTCAAATCAGTCCGTGGTGAGTAAGGATATTTAAAGAACACAAAATGAACTGGTAAGACTATGAGTTACTAATATTTGATAACTGCTTTGTCTTCTCATCACAGGTGAAAAGATGACAGTTGACCCTCCCATACCTGATTGGGGCAAGTTGATGCTGGTGGGGATAGCATCTCTTTTACTTTTGGTCATCCTTTTGATTGGCATGTTGATTGCTCGTAGAAAGAGAGAACACAGTACCCTTTGGTTCCCTGAGGGCTTCTTCCTCAAGAAGGAACCCAGCAGCAACAAGAACAGGAGGGAACCCGTGGGCCAGGATGCTCTGGGAATGAAGTAAGTTATCTGCTAGCAAATGTTAACGCTAATGATATTGTTGCGACTGGATCGCTTTAGCAATACGATCTGGAATTGTTTTAGAATTGATTGTGTTTGCTTGTGTTTACATTGTTTAACACTTGATTCATCTCTAAATAGACACATGCCAAAAACTGTGGAGGAATCTCTCCTTGGAGATCACAGTGACCAGTGGATGGACTCAGACTGCCCTGAGGCTAAAAGGCTCAAGGTCAGTTACACAGCTTTTTTACAATTATACATTTTTCACTTTATATAAACACTGGCACAAGAGTGTATAAGTACATTTTATAACAACATTTCAACTTGCATTTTGATCAAAGTAATTTAATTGAGTTTTCTCATTCTGTGACTTCAGGTTGAAGAGCCAAGTATGCTCTCAGACAGTGAAGATGCAGTGGATAGCAGGCAGTGGACACAGCATCACCTTGCAGCTGCCGACATTCGTGTGCCTCCCACCATGGCCCTCACCCCACCTCAAGGAGAGTTTGAAAGTGACTGCATGGATGTTAATGTCCGAGGCCCAGGTTGGTAATGAGATAGTCAGAATTTTAGGATTACTTTCTTGGTATGATCTGTTTTGATGAACTTACCAATTCATGTTTTAATCTCCAACAGATGGTTTCACACCTCTGATGCTGGCATCATTCTGTGGAGGCGGCTTAGAGCCTGAGATAGCAGAGGAAGAGGAGAATGAGGAGTGTTCAGCCAACATTATCTCTGACCTAATCTACCAGGGCGCATCCCTTGCTGCCCAAACCGACCGCACTGGTGAGACAGCTCTCCACCTAGCTGCCCGCTACGCCCGTGCTGATGCTGCTAAGAGGCTGCTGGATGCCGGGGCAGATGCCAACGCTCAGGATAACACGGGACGTTCGCCGCTACATGCTGCAGTGGCTGCAGATGCACAGGGTGTCTTCCAGGTAAATAGACATCAACATGTACTGCTTATTGGCCCCATCAGTGGTAGAAGAAACATGTGTTGTATAAATTATAATTTCAAATGCAATATTTTCCATCCTCCTAGATTCTGATCCGAAACCGGGCTACAGATCTTGACTCGCGTATGTATGACGGCTCTACTGCATTGATCTTGGCGGCACGGCTGGCAGTAGAGGGCATGGTAGAGGAACTCATTACTTGTCATGCTGACGTCAATGCAGTTGATGAATTGGGTAAGTGTGTGTAATTCTTCAATCAACAGAGTGTCCTAACATAGATGTTCCTGTTTTTTAGGAATATTCACTGAAACCAATTGTTTGTTTCACTGTTTGTCATCTCTTTTAGGTAAATCTGCTTTGCACTGGGCTGCTGCAGTTAACAATGTGGATGCCACTGTTGCCCTGCTAAAGAATGGTGCAAACAAAGATATGCAAGATCTCAAGGTATGACATCCACGCACACTGTTTTAACCACACTTTTGCATCAGCATGGCTTAAACAGAGATATAGTCGTATCTAACACAGCATCTGATTGTTTTTCTTTTCAGGAGGAGACCCCTCTGTTCCTTGCAGCCCGTGAGGGCAGCTGTGAGGCTGTGAGGGTGCTGCTGGCTCACTTTGCAAACAGAGAGATCACAGACCATATGGACAGGTTACCAAGGGACATTGCCCAGGAGCGTATGCACCACGACATTGTGCAGCTTCTTGATGAGTACAACACAGTAAGGAGTCCCCAGGGCCATGGAGGGGCTGGACACCACCTCAGTGGTGGACACACTCTGTCTCCTCTCATGTGCCCTCCCAGTGCCTTCCTCCCTAGTCTGAAGAACACCCCACAGGGAAAGAAGAATCGCCGGCCTGGGGCCAAGGGTTCTGGCCTGGGAGGCCCACATGGTGCCAGTCTGAAAGATTCAGTTAAGGCCCGTAATAAGAAGCTGACCTTGGACATGCAGAGTGCCTTACTGGAGAGCTCAGTTACCCTGTCCCCAGTTGACTCACTGGACTCACCCCATGGGGGAGCTAGCAATGCTGGCTACATCACCAACCCCACTTCCCCTGTGGCTATGCCATCACCAGGGCTCTTCCACTCCTCCATGTCTGTCCCAAACACTCCCATGGTACATAGTAGCATGTTGGAAGGAGGTGGCCCCTTTGCTGTGTCTCTAGCCCAACTCAACGACCTGGGAGCTGCAGGAATGTCCTTGCAGGGACGTGTCTCGATGGCTTCAGATGTCAATCATGGCTATGTGCTGAGTTCAGGCCAGATGGGGCTCAACATGGGCCTGGTGAGTCCTGTCAGTGTGCCCTTTGACTGGCAGCACCGGATGCCCCCCTCCTCCCAGTGTGGTCAGCAGGTGGTGAATCTTGTGCAGAGTAGCCAGGCAGGCATGCACCCCCAGAGTCCAGCCATGCAGCAGCAGAACATGTTGATGCACCAGCAGCAGATCTACCGTAATGCCATGCTGCAGCCAACACCTGTTACCTCCACGCCCACTATCAGCCCTGTCAAGCTTCCCTCCATTGCTGAGCAGCAGCAACAACAACAGCAGCAGCAGCAGCTTATTAACCACACCATCACCAACCAGCAAAACATGGCCCGCATGGGCACCTCCACCCCACCAACACCCCAGACCTCCCAGCCTCCGCCATCCTTCTTCCAGCAGCAGCAGATGTCTCAGCAACCTTCTCAGCCCCAGCCTCCTGCTCAGCCCCCACAGGCAGCCACGCCAGTAGCCCAGCCCACTCAGGCTCTGCCCTCCCAGCCTAGTGGCAGCACTGCAGGAACGGAGGATTACCCAACCCCTCCCTCCCAGCACAGCTACTCATCCGCACTAGATGCCACGCCGAAGCATTACCTCCACTTGCCCAGTGAGCACCCCTACCTGACCCCCTCCCCCGAGTCTCCCGAGCCCTGGTCCAGTCCTTCTCCTCACTGCGTCTCCGACTGGTCAGATTCCACACCCAGCCCAGCAGTCGCTGGCCCTGCCCAGACCCAAATTACTCAACTCCCAGAGGCCAATGGCAAGATGCAGGTGTTTGCGTGAAGATCTCATAGCCCCTGCTTGAAAAGGGACCTAGGGTAAAAGAATTTGTGGACTGGCCCTTGGGCCTGTCTGTGTTTATATGTGTCAGCCTGTTTCCAAGATTTTCATTGGATTTGGATTGACTGTGTTTATCACAAGGACCGTCTGCTAGTGATTTTGCAGAGAAAAAAAAGTAAAGGGAAATGTGTGTTGTCTGAAAGAACAGCAGACAATTTAATGAAGTAATTCTGTCACAGATGGACTTGTTTTTTATTATAAAAAAAAGTATATGAAGAAAACCAAGTCTTTCATTTAAAAGACTTAGGGATGCTCTCCTGGAAACTAACAAACATTTAAAAAGTAGACAAGAGAAAAAAGTAAAATGTTGAAGGGAATTCATTTATTTTTATTTATTGTTTTTATCTCTCTGAACTGCTTTTTTACTGCTCTTTCTGTCCTAATGTGTCAGCCCTTCTTATTTTATATGGCCTACATTTCTATTTAGGCAATATGGCAAGTAATGGTAAAGGAATATAATTCATCATTCAGACCAGTTAACAGATAGAAAGAGGAATTTTTTTCACCATTCTTGACTGATATTTATTTAGGAAAACAACAGGTGGTAAGAATGATTAAGTGGTTCTAGCAGATATATATTAAGAGTTGCTCAGCAGTAGTGTTATGTTCTAATTTGATTGAATTGTGGTAATTGATTACTTTCTATTTGAGCATTATGAATAAGAATGTAGATGGGTGTCTCTGAAGCACTTCACGTGACCAGCCTCAAAGGGCAAGTGTGGGTCGGATACAGCATTAAACTACAATGGATATTTATGATATACTAGTGGCATCTTCTTCATGACCTTTCAAAATGATTGAGCTGAATAAAGTTTTAGGTCTTCCATTTCAGCTGTAGCTTCTCACTGACTCTACTGTCAGTCTGATACCGTCAGTTTTGAAGCTCGTTTTCATTCACTTTAAGAAACTGTTTCAAACAGAGACTTGTTTTGCCTTTAATATCAGCCTCTCACTGCCCTTTTTAGTTTAAGTTTTACTTTTTGTTTGTTTCATTTGTTTTATACTCTGTATATTTGTGAAAACCATGGATACCTTTTTTTGTAACATCACTTCAGATGTACTAAGCTATGCTTATCAGCTGCTATTTTATATCACTCTTCCCTGCGAACATTCCTCCATTTTGCCTGTCTTGTTGAGTGTGGATACTATTCCTTTAGGCAGCATCCAGCACAGAGAAGATAACAAGATGACAGGTAAAAGTTGCGTCTGCATCCGGTCCTTCACTGGACTAAATGTAAACATTCCTGGACTATATGTGGCAGTTAAGATCTCGTTGACACTCTCACCTCGTCTCACCTTGTGTGTGGTGGATTAGTGGTCATTGTGAGCAAATGGCTGCTGGGCTTTGACTGCTTATGCCCTGTCACTCCTCAGGGAGGTGTTTTATGGCATGCAGTGGGACAGTTCCCCTTGCATCTACAGTAGCTTCCAGTCCAGAGGCCGTGGAGTTGCATCTTAAGAAGATTGTCAGAAGATACTGACGGAAAGAACACTACTATGTAGTGCTGCAACCTTTTACTTTTTACAAATTCTGAGATGACGCTCCATCCAGCTAACCTTGTGACCAACTCTTTATCCCCACATGACCTGAGTGTAAAGGATAGAGCTCATCCTCTCCTTGACGTACTGAGGACATTTCAGCATAAAATCGATTGATAATAGTAGATTTTTGAGAAAGAAACCATTGCATTTTCATTTTTTGACATCATGAACAGAAATGAGTAGGCCACTACCCCTAGCTGTTACTTTTGTGGTGACCTAACACTGCCCCTAGTTGTGTCATAGGCGGAGTTTATCTGTCATTCATTGTTTTATCCTGTTCACTATAGACTCAGCATCTGTTTTTTGTTTGTTTTTTTATTTTTATATATAACTGGTCTTTCATTTTCCCTACCAGGTCGCACTAAGTGTTTTGTACATTTCAACCTCCCAACTTCTGTTTGTAAATATGTTTGTTCTGGGTAGATCTTTGCTTGAGAAGTCTTATGTTTCTAAAATGATTGTTATGTACTAAAAAGGACAAAAATAAAATGTACTTCATTTAGCATTATTTGAAGCTGAGGCTGTGACTGATATTTTATTGGTCTTGTGTTATTAGAGCAGTCATAGATATTTTCTATCATTATTAATTTCTATACTTGTTTAAAAGTAGTTCAAAATCATTGTACATAAAACCTTTCGACGGTTTTTCTTTCTAAAGTCAAAAGTTGTAAAATAAGTTACTTATAATAAAAACTGTAGGGAACTACATTTTTGTGTCCTCGTGTTCAGTGATTGTTTCATACTTTAATGGAGGATGTTCATTAATTCAGGTCCTCATAATCATAATAATTAAAATGAAATTGAAATGACCCAAGATCAATTATTTAACAGTTTGAGAGTGTTAAATGTTGCTCTTTATAATATAACAGCCCCACAATAAATGTTATCTTTGCAACTCTTGTGTATGATAATACATTTTTGATTTTGTAAATCAGAGTTGGAGGTAATAATGTATTGGATTGCATGCAAATACTACAGCTACAGACAAAAAAAATTACCCCAATAATGAATGAACACCTATTTGATCTGCTTCCACCAACAAAGTGCTTCACAGTGGTAGCTTTAGTTGCAGGATTATTGATTAGATTGTGCACTTAAAGAAAATATAAACACAAAACTTTTTTTCTCTCTCTCATTTTTCACAAAGTAAAGAAGCTAAGACTTTTTTTTCTCAAAATCTGCCTACAAATGTATTCAAATCTGTGTTGTGAGGACTTCTTTGCCAAGATAACCCTCCACCTGACAGGTGTGGTATATCAACATGTTGATTAAACAGCATGATAATTGCACAGGTGTGCTCAGGACCGGTCACAATAAAAGGACACTTAAATCTGCAATACACCACTCAAGTAAAAGCAACTTATTCTAAAAATAAGGTTTCATATGTGCACACAACTTTTCTCCATGCTTGTGAAAGTGTTGCCTCTACGAGGTCTGAGAGCAATCACCTCTAAGGACGAGCTATGAACTGAGTGTAGCAATGCAAGACTTTAAAGGGATGTCCATTACTCCTCCTTCTCAGTGGTTCATGAGCAGGAGGGCTGCATTAAAGAAGGCATAATTTATTAGTTCCTTTTTATGAGCCAGCCTGTCTGACAACTGGATAAATCAAATACAGTATGGTACTAATAATCCCATACATTCCCATAGTTTATACCAAACCACCTCTGTAAGAGTCATTACAGTATATTAAAATATACAATTTGTGTATTATTTTATTGCCTTGGTTTTGCTTGCCAAGAGTGGAACGTACAGTTTAATCTTGTTATTCTATGAGATCAGAAAATGAAAGTTTTTATTTCACATTTCTGGTATGATACAGTATTTATCTGTACAAACCAATAGAAAGTAAAAACAAAAACAAGACAGATTGCACAGCAAGAAAGTCCATAAATACTATGTGCATATTTACAGTATTTGAGGAATTAAAATGTATTGCACAAACAACATCTCGTGGCCTGTGCCATGTTCAGTGCTGCTCAGAAACAAACAAAGTTGTATACTGCAGTCAATCACTATTTACCAAAGCATGTCATTTATAGTCTATGGTGAAGTGCGATCATTATTTATTCCCTGTCCGCCTCTGCAGTAAGCGCAGCACCCCCAGGGTAGCATTGAACACATTGTCATGTTTAAAGATCATCTTATAGAAGGTGTCCAGAGGCAGTCGACCAGTCGGATCTGCGTGCTTCAGTGCAGTCATGGGCATGTACAGCCGGTTGGTCTGGTGACGCAGGGGAGGCTCCTTGGCTGTGATCACTTTAATAGTTTGCTGCATCATAAAAACAAAAATATTTCAACACTTATGAGGGCAAACGCAATTATTTTTAGAGATCTTTTGAAGCCACATAGAAACATAATTGTCATCACTTGCCTCAGCAACATCCTCTGGTGTCTGGCCTAACGAGGCGAAGACCTTTTTGGAGTACGGCAGGTAAATTTCACGGAAGATTTTGGCGGTCTCCTCGTCTGTCCCTGACAGATCCATCTTCTCAGCCTCCTCGTATACTTTCCTTTCAAACTCTGTTACCACAGGACCAGGCTCCACGAGAGTCGTCCTTGTGACGGAGATATAAAGAAGATGCATATAGGACCACTATGTTAAAACATATCATTGTGGGCTTGCTCATAACTCAAGTTTCAGATGTGGGGTGGCTGCATTAAGTTGTTACAGCTAATGTATTTTTCAGGACATGTAATCACTTGATGTTAAACTTCATTGCTTGCACTGCCAGACTTTCACAAAATCCTTCCACAGCGAATTTGGAGGCAGAGTAGACATCATTGAACAGAAGCCCTGTGCAAAAACATAAGGACACTTGTTAGTAACCTCTTAACTTTCTTTTAATTGCTTCTTCTGAAATTTGACTGACACAAACGCACCCTGTATGCCCATGACGCTGCTCATCACCACAATATGGCCGCTCTGCCTCCGCTTCATGTCAGGCAGCAGCTCTTTCACCAGCCGTGCCAGGCCGAAGAAGTTTGTGTCAAAGAGGTCCTTCATGGCAGTGATGCTTTGGCACTCCAGTGGTCCAATCATGCCAACACCAGCATTGTTCACTATAACAGCAGAGAATCCTGTGTCATTATAGGAGACATCTTTAATTCACTTTATAGTCAGTGTCAATGAGGATGTGAATGAGAGGAGACAGACCAAGGACATCCACTCGTCTGTCCGGCAGGCTGTTGACACACTCTCTGATGGAGTCTTCACAACAGGCATCTAACTCTTTGATTTCCAGGGTTTTGTTCAAGGAGTCACCTGCCGCTTTCTCCAAGGGCCCCCGTTTCCTCAGATCCCTCATTGTGGCAACCACTGCATCAAGTAAATGATGAACACACAGGCTGTCATATCTCTATTAAAAGGGCCTTATTACCTTTTAAACTAACTAACGCTTAGTACAGGACCTAAATAAAGCGTTACCCTATCATCGACTCTTTTTAGGTGGAAGAGAATGAACGGCTGACCTTTAAACCGTCTGAGCTCATCCTTGGCCAGTCGTGCAGCAACAGCCAAGCCAATGCCAGAGGAGCACCCAGTTACCAGCACCCTCCTGGTTCCCATGGCTCTTTGACCTCTGACCTCAAGGCTCAGGAGGATCCTGACTGCTCGGTCAAAAAATGCTGTGAACAGGGAAATTTTATGAAATGAACACTATTCTGATCATCATCCTGTACAGTAAAGGCAACCCTTTATGATTAAGTGTAAAAATTCCCTCTTTGGTGAACCCCTTGTTTCTAAAATGGGATGTGTACATCTATTTCTGCTCTCGATGTCTTACTTTGCGTTGAAAGCTACTTAAAAAACCCTCAGTGTGTGTGCATGAAAATTGATGTGAGAAAGCCTACTGCATGCTCAAAATATGGCAACTCTCTCAACTGCATTAGATCATGGTCAAATATATTTAACATCTTTATTTCCATTTTGTCTCATAGTCGGACACTAAATGTTTCCAATGTAAATCTGCCTTTCCACTGCAGATACCATGCAATACAGTGGTAGCTACTACAACAAATGAAGCTGACATATGTGTATGTTTTGCTTAAAGCAATTCATTTAAATTATCTGGATGTAGGAGACCAACTTTCTCCCCGTGAGGCACCACTCAGACCAGATTCGTATTTGTTCAAAGATTATAGCGGCTCTAATCTGATTTTTTTGTATGTATCCTGGAATGTTTAGCTGCCTACAACAGCAAGCTTAGTGCTTTGTCCACAGAGGCCCGACAGTCACACTTGAACTCCTTAACAGGGATAACAGAGATTATCCAAGTGAGTATGTGAAGTGTCACATTTTCAAGATGTACAACATGATGATAGAATAATAACAATTCTGGAAATCCAGTCCCACCCATCAGTGTGTGATGCAATGAGTGTTGCTGCTTGAAAGATTAATTATATATTTAGATATTACACATTTCAGTCAGGGAAATTCAGAACCAGATGAATGGTTTTCAAAGTAAAAAATGTCAGGAAGTCAGAAGATATTAAGATTCAGATGTTTATGTTTACCATTATTTGCTTCCACAGAGGTGAAGCTAAATGGAAACACTTATACCTCAGATTTTATTAGACACTAGAAGCTGCAGCTTTAACATAAATATAGTGAA
Source organism: Pagrus major (assembly GCF_040436345.1). Taxonomy (NCBI): domain Eukaryota; kingdom Metazoa; phylum Chordata; class Actinopteri; order Spariformes; family Sparidae; genus Pagrus; species Pagrus major. The sequence goes on from NC_133237.1 coordinate 23,476,772, forward strand.
GTAAAAATACAGTAAAGCATAAAATGATAATTGTTGAACATTTTTCAAGCACAGTATCCTACTTCAGTATTACCTCCCACCACTGTATATCATCCGAAGTGAATGCAATTAAGGTCCTGGAGATAAAATACACAATAAGGTCACTGTGATTATTGCAGACACTGTAAATCCCCACACACACACATCAAAGTCCAGACTCAGAGGTCTCTGGGTTTGTTTCTCGGTGGTGTTGTAATCTACCAACCTGTAGGGCGAGCAGCGCGTCCTCCACAGCGGCAGATATGACAGAGACAGACTGTACTGAACCAGCGGCTCGATAAAGCAACGTTACAGCTGCGTTCAGAGAGGAGGGACACGACCGAGTCACAGGACGGGACGTGCGGCTACATAAGCCCTGCGATTACCTAATAGGTCACTTAGGCCGACTCAGTATGTGGGAGTTGTAGTTCTTTAAGTGACAACGACTCCCTTGACAACTGCAGCACAGCAGCACCTATCATATCACCTAGAAGTTTGTAGCTGACCCAGTCTCAGAGCTGTTATTTTATATTATTTTTATTGTTGTTGTTGTTGTTGTTGTTGTTGTTGTTGTTTCCTCCTATAATAGGCCTATATCCTATAAGAGTCTACACACATTTAAACTAGGCTATAATACATCCTCAACAAATTATTCTAATTAAAGCAATAAGAGTTTTCAAAAAGTTTAATATTTCCATCATCTGCTTCTGCTCATCATGCGGGTGTTCACATCAATCAAAACTGTGTGTCTTTAGAGTCGGAGGAAAACCGCAACACCGGCTTTCGGGATAATTCACACATATTGTTAGACTGAATAAAAACACAGGCTATCAAAAGAAACAGGCCCCATTATTAAGCATAGACATGACAAAAATAGTCACCAGAACAAATATCTGTAGGCTTTTATTCTCATTAAAGAATATGTAGTAGTGGGCTTTAACTGTGACCACGAGAGAACAATCAACATGATCATTTTATAATTATTTCTGGTTTAATCCCTTCAATTTGGAGGCTTTATTTTGAAGTAACCACCGGAAGTGGAGGTATTATATCACGTATATTTTAAAGATTCAGTTAAGACAGCTGTTGTTTAAAGTAATCACACGAAGTTGTAAGAATTTCTATTAATAACAATACGGATGCATCTTCATGTATACTGATCACATCAGTATATAAATGCTCACTAACCCACAGCTATGATTGATTTTCAAGTTTTTGATTTATTTTGAAAGTATTTAGCGGAAGTCTATAATCATTATCGCTGACTCTAGCTTGACGATATTAGAAGCAGCTCTGCCTTGACGCTCGGTGGCCTGTGTTTAGAATCTTCACCGCCATCTTGTGGCCAAACTGAAGAACTGCATCATCTTAGATATCGTCAAGCTAGAGTCAACGATGATTAGATACTTCCGCTAAATACTTTCAAAATAAATGCAAACTATATATATATATGTTATTGTTTTTGTGGCGCATTTCATTATATATCTCCAGTATTCTTTAAGTAGGTGATGTAAATGGAGGTTAAATAAGGGTTGTTAATTAGAATGCGGCAGGGCTTCGATCATATTTGCCAATAAAGTAGGCTAAATTAGCCAGCAGATAGCAGCTATTCAGAAGCTAATAGGCATCTCAACAAACAAACAAGTAAACACAAAATCTTAAACAATAGGCTACATTGTTAATGAAAATGCTCATTGACATGTCTGAATAATAATAATAATAATAATAATAATAATAATAATAATAATAATAATAATGGCAGTAATGATAATAATCATAATAAATATATGTAGGCCTACACTGCACCAGCATGGATGTACAATACTTACAATGAGTTTCTTGATTTTGAAAGTATATTTTTATTATTATAGGTTATTTACCAGGCAACATTATTTTGAAAAGAGCTGAAAGTCGTACATGTATGTGTTTTTTTCTGACACTTGTGAATGGGACAGCGTGAGGGTTGGACGGAGGCCTGATGGGGGGTTTCAAGACCACGAGAGAACAATCAACATGATCATTTTATAATTATTTCTGGTTTAATCCCTTCAATTTGGAGGCTTTATTTTGAAAGTAACCACCGGAAGTGGAGGTATTATATCACGTATATTTTAAAGATTCAGTTAAGACAGCTGTTGTTTAAAGTAATCACACCAAGTTGTAAGAATTTCTATTAATAACAATATGGATGAATCTTCATGTATACTGATCACATCAGTATATAAATGCTCACTAATGCACAGTTACGATTGATTTTCAAGTTTTTGATTTATTTTGAAAGTATTTAGCGGAAGTGTATAATCATTATCGTTGACTCTAGCTTGACGATATTAGAAGCAGCTCTGCCTTGACGCTCGGTGGCCTGTATTTAGAATCTTCACTGCCATCTTGTGGCCAAATTGAAGAACTGCATCATCTTAGATATCGTCAAGCTAGAGTCTACGATGATGATTATATACTTCCGCTAAATACTTTCAAAATAAATCACAAACTATATATATGTTATTGTTTTTGTGGAGTATTTCATCATATATCTCCAGTATTCTTTAAGTATTTGATGTAAATCGAGGTTAAATAAGGGTTGTTAATTAGAATGTGACAGGGCTTCGATTATATTTGCTAATAAAGTAGGCTAAATTAGCCAGCAGATAGCAGCTATTCAGAAGCTAATAGGCATCTTAACAAACGAGTAAACACAAAATCTTAAACAATAGGCTACATTGTTTATGAAAATGCTCATTGACACATCTAAATAATAATAATAATAACGATGGCAATAATGTTAATAATCATAATAAATATATGTACGCCTACACTGCACCAGCATGGATGTACAATACTTACAATGAGTTTCTTAATTTTGAAAGTATATTTATATTATTATAGGTGACTTACCAGACAACATTATTTTTGAAAAGAGCTGAAAGTCGTGCATGTATGTGTTTTTTTTCTGACACTTGGGAATGGGACAGTGTGAGAGTTGGACTGAGGCCTGGGGGGTGGTTTCATATATCTTTCTAAATGCTTTGCCACAAGAAGAAAACGCCTTTAACTCTAAGCTGTACTACTCACGTTACATTACCCTTATTGAGAGGTAATCACAAAAATGTGATAATGAAGTCCTTTATGGAGGTAAATAGATGTTTTTCCTTTAACCAACAGCTCTTTCTATTATAACACATTGCAGTGGTTAATAGTAAAGTTATAATTAAGGTGCAGCAGTCGGTGGAAATACAGTACAGACTTCTAGAAGTTTCCTGCCTTTACTGGCCACACATTAAAACTTTCACTCAAACTTGATTAACATTAGAAAGTATATGTTATTTTCAAGAGCCTCGCCTATGCTCAGCATGATGCTTTGAATGATGCACTTACTTAAAACACATTTGAGTAACCAGCTTTATAATAACTGTAATTATTAAAAGTGTTCTCTGTGTCGCCTGACTTAACATCAAAACATTCCTATCCATTGTTCAGTTGGGTGTGACCAGACCTTTTTCTCATGTTTTAATGCAAGTTCTTGAAATTTGACCAAACTCAAGGGATTCAGTGGTCTGCAGGTACAAAGCAGGTATTATGTGGTCTGTGCCAACAAAAGAGACAATGTAAATAATTCTCTTGTGACATTAATTCACATCGCAAGAGAATATTTATCATATATATGTTATATTCAAGGTGGTCATGTTATATACGTATAAGCAAGATATGTCAACATGTAACAATTTATTGTTAGTCCATCATTTCTCTCAAGCCTCTTTGTTTCTGTCACACTGTGTACCAGAGCCAAGGTGGTCATTTAGGACATTCAATACCGTGTAGGTAAATAATATCACATGTGAACTGGGCGTTTCATTCATGCTGTGAAAGTACACACGTGAGCTACCGCCTTACATGATGTTCTGTCACAATTTGTACCACTTTGTACCCAGATGGTTCTCTTAAATATGCTGTTTATTGATTATTTCTATTTTAAAATGTGTGAATCCAACTTGATGAGATGAAGATGTGTGAATCCTACTTCTTATATTGATCAAGATAAAGACATTATATATAAAAACAGTTTTTAACGTGAACTGTGTTCAGGAAAATATCACAAAGATTCAGGACATTTGTCAATAAAAAGAATTCTGTTTTATATTTTTCCATTGTGACATTAGAGATCAGTTTTTAAGAATGACTAGAACCTACATCATACTGCAGTTTCTTACCTATGTGCCTCTTCATGCAGTCATTATGCACACATTCATCCCCAGGCACAGGAACACAGAGCATCATTGGTAGTTTTAAGCTTTGGGCACAGAAACACAGAGCATCATTGGTAGTTTTAAGCTTTGGGCACAGAAACACAGAGCATCATTGGTAGTTTTAAGCTTTGGGCACAGAAACACAGAGCATCATTGGTAGTTTTAAGCTTTGTATAATGTTGTCAAGAGTCAGTAAAAAGATATGAACATCTCTCTCTTAACCAATAAGCATAAATGTAATATTTTTAAATTTTATTTCACAAAGCTCTTCTACATCACACAGATATAATCATGTTTTGTAACCAATCATAACACATTTGGTCAAACGTGTCTCTTTGTTTGTGTCAGAATTGTTCCCACTTTCTTGTTTCTGCTTTGGGTTCCCATTGGTCAGAACACTGCATTGTCTGGTTTGTGTTACGAATTCAGGGAGTGGCCAGTTTGCCTTTCATAACCAGAGTTGGAATAAATAGTTCCTGTGGACTAGACTGCGGAGATACAATTTTCGGATGCAGAGGAACCAACTGCTGCCATGATGTAAGTACAATTCCACTGTCCAGATTGTCTCAGATGAAATTATTGAATCATAGAAATGTCTTGGTGTATAAATGAAACTTAAACTGTCTTCTTTTCACTGGATGAACATAAAAATGTCTTCAGTCTTTGTGCTGAGTGAAAATACTCTGTATTTGTGTTTTAGGATGTATCTTTCAGGGTTTGTTGGCTTTCTGCTGGTGCTGACAGCTGAGGCCAGAGTTGGGTAAGAAAACTGAATTTAACCTCATTTTTAGTAGATTGCTGCATCTATCTGCATTTATTTTCTTATCCAATAAAGTTTGAACATCAAAGTGTAAGTTATTAGAAAACTGGAGGCACTGTTACTTCCACAAGTCAAATTTCAAAATTACCAATCAGCTCATAGATTGATAGATAAATAAGTAATTGAGGATAGTAATCACATTTTCACTCAGATCTTGTTAAAGATGACGTTAATGTCGGCATCTGTTGCTTTTTGTTAATACTTTTTGTTCTAATTACACAGAAACTCCTCTGAGTTATCGTTCTGCACTGAAACAGAAGAATGTCTGCTGTTCAACAAGATTTGTGACACTGACCAATATGAGGTGAGAGAAACCTTCTCACATTTCAGAGCTAAGAAACTTTCATAAAGCTCACTCCCATGTGTTTGTTCTTGTCCTTCAGGTCCGTCACTATGGATCTGCAAAATGGGTCACAACTGAGGAGACACACTACATCATGGAGTTTGCTTCAATGAGAGCTTTCAGACGACTGTTTAAATACATCACTGGTGACAACGAGGATGGTGTGTTTGCGTGTGTATCCACTCGTTCATTCTTGTGTTAATCTTTTATTGAAACAGGTCGTTTCATTGAGATCAAGAGGTTCTTGAAGAGGTTCTTCTGTGCAGAATAAACATATACAGTATAAGCACCGACAAACACAGAACATCAAAACAGCACACAATGCACATACACAATACAGTGTTTCGGCATTACAAAAATGTGAACCAGAAATGAGAGGTTTTACTTGGAAATAGTTTTGTTGCTCTATCTGTTTGTTAGGAACATATTATTTAAAGCCAGTTTGTCTGGCCTCTGTTTGACCATGTGGTAGACCTAAACTTAAAATGTCTTTTGACTCAACATTGTAATTACTGTGTTTAGTTGTGATCAGAGTGCAAAGATGGTTTGGCGGTTTTATTGGACATTCAGGTCAGAACATTTTTTATGTATTTTCTTTTTTGTGACATCTAAAAACACATTATTTTCTTAATGTTTACCTTCAGCAAAGAAAATTGAAATGACAGCTCCTGTTCTTATGAAAATGCCGGATGACAAGAGATTTTGGCAAACGGGTGTCTACAAAATGGGTTTCTTGCTGCCATCTGAACATCAGAAGGATCCCCCCAAACCCACTGATAATAAGGTAAGTTTCTTTGACGTAGCATGGCCAAAACAGAAACATATCAAACTTCCTTAAGTCCTTACTGCCATGATCTTGTTTGAATTCATTCTACCTACAGCGCTGGCAGATAATGAATCTTTGCTGACTTGCAGGTGACCATCCTTACGTTGCCCCCTATGAAGGTGTATGTAAAGAGCTATGGAGGATGGATGACGTCAATTTCTGACCAAAACAACGCCAACAGTCTGTCCTCAGCCCTGGACTTAGTTGGTGCAAAGTACAACAAGAACTTCCACTATGCTGCTGGATACAACAGGTAAACAAATCAGCATCATTTTCTCTGTGATAATCAGACATAAACAACTCAATGTCTAGAATAAATGTTGGCAATGTACATCTCTGCAAACCATGGATATGTTACAACTTTAAATTTTTTTTTTTATTACCTGGTTCTGTGGCCACAAACGCAGCTGGTTTCAGGCTGACAAATAATGAAAATGCCTTCTCAAACATTCTCTGGCTTGGCACCAGCACCATCCCTTCCACCTCCTGACATGGAAGTCAGCACATATAACTGTAATGTGAACTTGATATTGACACATATTGTACAAATGTTGATACAGGACTGTATGTGTGACACGTACACATTTGAAGTATCTGTGGTTTGCAGAAACATAAAATGCTGACACTTTATCCTGCAGCTGAGCTGAAAGAAAAACACCAAAGAAAGCCAAAAACAGTTACTGTGTGTGTGTGTGTGTGTGTGTGTGTGTGTGTGTGTGTGTGTGTGTGTGTGTGTGTGTGTGTGTGTGTGTGTGTGTGTGTGTGTGCGCGTGCTCCTTGCAGTCCAATGACATGGTTTTACAGGCACAATGAGGTGTGGTATGTCGTTGAGGACGAGCCGGAGTGTTCCAGCAGCAGCGAGGAGGATATGGACTTGTCTCCTTTCGCTTAAATATTGTGAGCTCTGAACGACGACAGCTTACAGCAGACTTCGTATATGGAGAGATGCTGTGGCTGCCGATGCTTCAAGACGCTATGTGCCATAATAACCTGCCAGTGAGAGCACATGTTTTTAAAATGTAATGAATTTTATACACAAAGCACTGCTGGTGACAATGATTTTACACTAGCTTGATGATTTTTTTTCTGTTGTATTCAATAAAGTTAGCCTTTTGCATTAATTTCTTCAGTTTTTTTTCTGAACCAATCAAAGGCCTCTTCTTTGGACCTATCCTAAAATGTGTCTAAAGCAGCTGGTTCAACAATAAATTGTGGCGGGACTGGCTGTAAATTGCTTACAGGCCAGCCCAACCTACATAAAAATATAAACAAAAAACATGTAAAACTGGGGGAATGCCCGATGTCAGCTACTAGGACAATAAACAATAAACAAATGCCTCTTCCCACTATAATAAATAAATGTGCTCCTACAAGCCCCAGGGAAATAAAATGGTAAACTGAAGGTGTAAAGGGGCTTGGGATTTAAGGGATTCCCAAATAAACAAAGTTCCCTCAAGAAAGATGTGGGCAGCCAAGAAAACAAAATGTGTGAGTTTCTGGCTGACAATCTGAGGGGGAATGAGGTTGTCAGTAATTCAGGGAGAGATTCAGACTGGGTCAGGGGCAGATTCACTATGAGGGTGAGAGCCCCTGGTGTGCTATTTCCCACCTGTTTTAAGCCTTTCAAACAGGGTGTCATCACACCCTGATTGGCTGGGAGGGAAATGCCCCAAGCTGCCTCCACTCCTCAAATCAGGAGTCTCAGCCACCTGTGCACAGGTGATCTGAATCACCTGCAATCAGCTATGAGGAAAATCAGCCCAAACAAAGAAAAATAGCAAGTCAAACAATTGGACTGCTACAAGATGAAGCCTGCAGAAGACAATTCAGGCTAAATCCAGTTTAAAACAGTGGTTTTCTACCACCAGGTGGCACTACAAAGCTCAAGAACACCATTACTTCATGGATTACACACACCATTTACAAGCTAATGTGCAGGTGTCATAACCATCCACCCTTGAACTGGCCTATTCCTTGACGTCACCGTGAGCTTCATCAAAGCAGCCTGCACCATTTGGGGCGGTCAGGTTGCACCATATCATCTCAAGTAATGGCTGGGAATGTGGAGCGACACAATCCATCTCTGATTTCACTATTATTATTGTTTTCTCTTTGTGTGATGAAGGCATCAAATTCATAATGAGTGTTTTTTTTTTTTTTTACAAAAAACAATCAAGTGTATCAGTTTGAACATTAAATAGCTTAATAGCTCAGCATATTTGTACTGCATTCAATTAAATACAGGTTGAAAAGGATTTGCAAACTGTATCGTCTGTTTTTTATTTACATTTCACACAGTGTCCCAGTGCTGGAAGTTGTAAGATTTGACATAAATACACATTATCAGTTTATGAAATACAATGCTTTCCTAAAGATTAAACCAGTGACTGCTTAAACCTTTTGGCCCTTGACCCCCTCACTAAACATCCCCTCATATTTCAGATGTCTCAGATGGTTTAATCTAAATCAATCTTCAAGGATATTTTCCCTATTACTCATCTCACAATGCCTCAGATTTAACGTGTGAACCCCTCAGTTGGAGCCACTACATTTCCTAACTGTATATAAAATTAGCTCCACTTCAACTAGCTACAACAATGAAATGATATTTACCCTCAGTATCAACAATCTAATAATGTCATATATAATAACATCACATAGGCCAGTTTTTTTACTTTGATATTTTAAATATATTTTGCTGATCATACTTCTGTACTTTAATTTAAGAAAGATTTTAAATTAAGTACTCTTCCTTGTACTGGAGTATTTGTATATTATTGTGCTGGTGCGTTACCTCCACAACTGCATGAATTAATAATAATATGATAATGATAATACTCAGATTTCATGTCAAACTCAAGGAATTAACATGAAATGTGAGTGTATGTAGTTTTGACTGTGACTATCTGCACTCTTCAGTGGACCCTTATCTTATCAGCTGAGTACCAAGATGGCTCCATGATACTGTAGTGATTTCACTACAGTAACTCTCGAGCAGGTGGATATCTGACTGTCTCTCATGGACAGTCTGGTGTTCTTGCTGACTGACTGGGTAGGAGTGCCAGTCAGGAGAGGTTTTATGACACTCACTACAGATCGAAGTCCACCTGTGGGCCTCGAACAACCATCAGTCCACCGGGGCTGTTGGGCCTTCCTGCCGGCCTTTCTGTGACTCTCCTGCTGCGTCTGTCTGGTCTCCTGATCTTTGCAACAATGAAGATCCCGCTGGACTGAATGTGAAGCTCACATCCCATCAGCCAGAATGGACTTACCCGGTTATCACACACAGCAGCCTCTTGTCCACCATCCTGGAAACTTCCCAGAGGATCTGTTGAATTTGGAAGGATCATCAACATGTGAGTACAAGATAGATAGAAATAAACCTTAAAGATAAATAGTGCAACTTCAGTCAGGTTTCAGAAAATACTGTTTGAATTTTCACAACGTTTTAAGGGTAACAATGTTTGAGTGACCCTATTTTGAAAGTCAGAGTATTACAGTGTCTGAATATGTTTATCAGACATGACACTGAACACATCCATGTGGAAAACCACATTCAGGCTACAGACGTAAAAGGCATAAAAGTGGTTCACTGTTGTGGATTTTTCATTTGGGAGACTGGTTCATGTGGAAGTCATAACCAGTGATATCTGAGAATTATGTAAGGCTCATATCTGTGATCATAGTCAAGCAAATCAAGCTGAGTGATAAGGTACTGTCTGTAGAGGAGGGATGGTCCTGTGCTGCTCGCTATTCTCTCAACAGCTGAGCAATAAACCTCATTACATGACACACTTACATGTCAGCAGCGTAGTACTCAACCAGAGTATTCTGGAGTACTTTGAATCAAAACTGAGAATATTTCTGTTTACAGTCCAGACATATTATCAACTAGAATGGCATTCAGTAGAGCGCATACCTCCGCCAAAGGACAGCCCCCTTTAATTTAATCAAGCCTACTACAGTATCAAATCAAACACATTTAAATCCACTTGTTTCAGGTTTTTATTTGGATCTGCATCAAATTGTACTCACTCATAGATACCAGCCACCTAAATATGCCGGGTTTTTCCGCATCAAGATCCATGTATTATTCCCTGAGAGATTTACAAAAATGTCGAACGAATTATCCTTTGATCCGGATCTCCACCAAAAAGGTTAACAGTGCCTTTTCTGGGCTGAGACCCAAGAAAACAACCAACCAACAGATGCACACAAGTGAAGACATAACCTCCTTGGTGGAGGTAATTAAGAATCTTCATTGTGAATGACTTGAGATATTACCTGTACTTATGCCAGACTGGAATATTGTGTTGTCTTATTGTTTGTATTACTGTCAAGTACACTCATTATTCCCAAGAAAACAAATACAGTATGGTGGAAAGTCCACTCGCCTTTGGCAATTCTGTATTTTACTAAAGAAAATAAGAAAAAATGGGAAGAGGAAGAAGGTTGGAGCAGGATTTGCTCTTGTATGTGTTTTCAGTAGCTTGCTACATCATTATAACACTCTCCATTGAAGAGTACAAGCACTTGTTATCTCACCTTGTGCCACATTCACCGCCTGAAGCATCAAGTCTCAAATTCCCTCACAAGTTATTGTCATCAAACCAGTGCTTTGAGTAGACTCGAGTCCACATTGTCATTATGTACATTTACCATTTAAAGTTAATAGTGGTGTCGTCCTCTAGCTCAGGAGTTAAAGACCGAGCCAGACAGCAGACCAGAGTCGGAGGAGAGCTGTCCAATCTGTGGAGACAAAGTGTCAGGATACCACTATGGGCTGCTCACTTGTGAAAGCTGCAAGGTAAGGAAGGTTTGGAAAGTCCATGAAAAAGGATGTATCCTGTATCATAAGTTGCTTTGATGTGATAGTATACACCAAATAGAACAAAGATATATCATATCTGTAACTATAATGATGCATATTGTATGTTTATGTTGTCACCCCAGAGTGTCTTGTATCTGCAGAAAAACAGTTTCTCTCTTTCTTTCTCTCTCTCTCTCCATAGGGCTTCTTTAAACGCTCAGTACAGAATAACAAGCATTACACCTGTGCAGAACAACAGAGCTGCCCCATGAACCTTTCACAGAGGAAACGTTGTCCGTACTGCCGCTTCCAAAAGTGTTTGGCAGTAGGCATGAAGAAAGAAGGTACAGGAAATCACACCATACAGAAACACACATGGAACCATAAGATTTATCTTAAAAGTCATAAACCAGAGCTGTAATGACCCAGATTATATATGACCCTGTAATGACCTAGATTATACATGATGCCTTTGTATTGTGAAGCTAATCTGAGCCCTAAAAATGGAGGGGCCATGTTATCAGTTTCATGGACTAAAATGTCTGACATGTCATGGTAAAACCTTGATTATATGTTTCATGTTCTGTCAACAGCAGTGAGAGCGGATCGTATGAGAGGTGGCAGGAATAAATTTGGCCCTCTGTACCGGCGGGACAGGCAGATGAAACAGCAAAAAATGACCCACCAGCCAAACACTGCTCCCTACAGGATTAAGATGGAAACTACACAAATACACCGGCCCACAGCTCCAAATGACCTTCACCTCATGAGCAGTCACACAAGTGCCTCATTGTCCTCTGATGCTTTTCATCAGCCCCACACTTATCCCTCTGGAATTGGACATGCAGGTGCGCCCATGCCTCTGGACTGCACTATGAATGCAGACAGGATTCTCACTCCTCCATCCCTGCCCTACCCTGGACTGTACCACCGCACCTTCCCTGGATACTTACAGGACAAAGGAGAAATGCCTTGTAGCTACAGCCCCGTTCCTTCAAACTACCCACTGCACCCAACTCCGAACAATTCATTTAATTCACCAAGAAGCACACCAGCATCATCCCCCTGCTCAACACCAAGCTCCTCCACCCCTCTCTCCCAGGCTCCAACCGCAACCTCAGAACCCCTGTCATCGGCCACTCTTACACCCAACTTCCTAAGTCAGCTCCTGGAGGGGGAGCAGGATGAGAGCCAGCTGTGTGCAAAGGTCGTCGCCAGTCTGCAGAAAGAACAGGCCAACCGCGGTAAACATGACCGCCTCAATACATTCAGCATCATGTGCAAAATGGCTGACCAGACTCTGTTTGGCCTTGTGGAGTGTGCCAGGAACAGTGTGCTTTTCAAGGAGCTTAAGGTAGTGAATCATAAATCATAAAATCATATAAGCCCTGTCACCATAGTGGAAATCTCTAATAAGCTTTGCAAGCAGACCATCAGCATTTTATCTTTACTATGTGTTGGGTAATTACTGGAGGTCAAAGGTCACAGCCTTTCATTTTCAACTACATCAGATGCATTTGTTATAATTCCCACAGGTGGAGGACCAGATGGTGCTGCTGCAGAGCTGTTGGAGCGAGCTTCTGGTCCTGGATCACCTCTGTAGACAGGTGACCTATGGCAAAGAGGGCTGCATATATCTGGTCACTGGACAACAGGTGAAGTTTGAATTTTATGATCACCAAAAATGTCTGTTGTGTATGTATCACAGAAACTTATCACCACCTTTTTCTCATCCTGATGCAGATCGAGGTGTCGACCGTCATCTCTCAGGCAGGACAGACACTGAGTGGCCTGGTATCAAGGACCCAGGACCTGGTGTCCAAACTGAAGACACTCCAGTTGGACAGACACGAGTTTGTCTGTCTCAAATATTTGGTGCTATTCAACCCCGGTGAGCTTTTCCTTTTGAAAGTCTTAGTTTTGAAGGATCCTTTAAGATGTAGCTTTTTGATAAACTTTGTGATCTTTTAGTTGTTTCATTTCATATTTCTGTCATGCATGGAGCTTCTGTCAGTGTTGAGCATGTATACATGTATGTATTGTGTGCTGATGATGAACATGCTATTTATCCTCTTTCACCTGTAGATGTGAAGTCAGTGCAGAGCCGCAGGCAGGTGGAGCAGACTCAAGAGAGGGTGAACAGGGCCCTGATGGAGCACACCCAACAGAGTCATCCAGGACACTCAGACAAGTTTGGCCAGCTGCTGCTCCGGCTGCCTGAAGTACGCAGCATTAGCTTGCAGGTTGAGGAGTATTTGTACCAACGCCATCTTCAGGGAGATTTGCCCTGCAACTCTTTACTCACTGAGATGCTGCACACCAAGCACAGCTGAGAAGAAGCTGCCGTATCACGAGTGGCTACTGTGAATTTCAGTACCTCCATTTTGGCCTTTAAGACCTAATTGTACTATCTTCTTTTTGTTGCAAATAGTAAACAGGCATGCTACCATGTGAGGGAGAAAATGTCATCCAGGAAACTAAATGAAGGGGAGCATTTACTAAACCTATGTCATGCTTCACCCAAGTACTCATTATTAACAGTATTACCGCAGCCAAACAGCCCAGTAAATGTTTTTTTTTCCCGTCAGTATTGATTTGAGATCCAAGCACTACCATGATGTTTTTTTATCAAACAGAAAGAGATTAACTGTGTAAAAGGAAGAAAGAAAAATGCATCATTGAATAATAAAACTTTTTTTGATATGCCTGTGTGCTCAAAACCCATGACTGAATTCACTCAGGTGTGTATCAATACCTCGATAATATATCATTATTGTGATATGAGATTAAATATCACCCTAGATCTTGGTTATCGTTTGCATAAGTGATTTTAAAGGCAGCGTAACAGCAGAACGATGTAATCTTCTGAACTTACAGACTGTTGTAGTGCTAATATCGATCTACCAAGTACCAACATTCATCCCTACAGCACTGCTACAGTATCAATATTGAGGTATTTGATTATGTCGCCAAGTCCTGGCATTTATGAAGCGCTTTCAAAATATCAACATATTCTGTGTTATAACATTATAACATGTCACTGATTTTGCCCTCACTCATTGCCTAGTGGCACTAACTGATTATCAACTGCATCCATTCAAAATTCTATTAACATAAACAATACAAATGGAAAATTAAACATGGGAATGAGAAAACATAGATGATGATGATTTAAAAAGGATTTTTATTTTTCTGGTCCAGTTGCCAAGGATAGTCAATTTATGAAATGAACATACATAATGTGCTGGCACAGATCTGATAACAGAAAAGAAAGAAAACAACATAAATGTTATGACAACTTCTATGAAATGAATGAGTGATTTACCACCTTAACCAAAAGAAACATAAGTAGAACCTAAACATCAAATGCACCATCTAATGCAAACCAAATAAATACACCTCTGGGTGACATGGGGGGATCCTAGGGATGAATTGCACAGAATCAAAATATAGTGTTCAACTACCACATACTACTCTTTTTACAAAGACATAAATACAAACATCCACTGTTTCCATATGCACTCCTCCACTCACACTTTTAATCAATCATCTTACCATGATTCCTAGTCTAAGTCTGCTTGACAGTCTGTTTGACATTTTTTTGTACATCTGTTTTGAATCTCATTCAAACAACACATTTGTTGGAGGCAGTCAGTGATTTGAGAGAAAACAGCTGCGCCACGGCGGCTGCTGTAGTGCTAAAGAAGTAGGACAATTTCCCACAGATTTTGTGGTGATATTGACCTGATCACAAGCAATTGCAGGGTCAAGTGTTTTAGCTAATAGCGTGGACACACTGAAAAAAAACAGCTCAGAGTTTTACATTCCCCCAGATATGCATGAAGGAGTCTCTAGAGACTGTGTGGGGTAGATGAGGGCTGCTACAGTCCGGAATGATCCTTCATTAGGAAACTGTTTATATGCCAGGGCACACAAACAGGGAATCATATATGAAACAGACTCCTAGTGACCTAAAGGATTTATTAATCCCTCGACAAAAGGTTTCAGCAATTTTCAGCTGTTTGACAATTTCTTTTCATTCTCATTCACTCATTCTCATCCCAAACATACTTGTCACTAATGCTTAAGCAGCAGGCTAGCTTATTCGTAGCTTACAAAGGTCAACTTACTTTTTACAAATCATTGTCAAAAAAAAAAAAAATCAAAGTAATCAGCATTCAGTATATATTAAATCAGCATTGATTATCATTTTCACACAGAGCTGTATCCAAGTAATGATAAACGTGATAAAGCCCTCCTTCATGTTTCCAGTATTGTTTTTCAAGATAAGCTCAGATAACATTTCAATTCATCACATGTTGAAAATGAGAAAGCCAGTTAAGAGGAAAAAGTCACATGAATTTCATTCTTCTTTCAGCTCAGAAAGGCTGAAGCAATTTGTCCAGCAAAAACATGTCAAAATAGTATAAAAAAAAACATCCAGATGTCTACAGCTGAAGGAGAGTAGGAATGGAGTGGAACGCACAAACTGTGGGGGCACAGGCAGTTTCTAGGTGTGCAAGTGCATCGACAACCACAGTAGCCACCACCAGTGCAGCCCACAGAGGAATCACCCACTATGTTCTGGTTCTGACCAACCAGTGAAAACACCCCTGAATGGAATGAGTGGATAGTGTGTGTCCTACATTCATATGAGAGCAGTGTTACCTGCTATTAATTTTCAGCTGAGATCTCCTATTAGAACTGAGAGCTGAGCCACTTATCTCAGTAGACTGGAGAGAGATTGAGCCCTGGAAGAAGAAGAAAAGGCAGCAAAAGGAAAAGCAAGCAGAAATGAGAGGGGCGGGAACTACTCTGGCCCAAAATACTGTTGTGTGGGCAAAGGCAGTGTGGCTGTCCCCTCTTTTTCTTACCTAAGAGTCGCAAAAATGACTCCAGGGGCAGGGTAAGGCAAGGCATGAGGAGGCAGGGTGCAAGGTAAAGAGAGTTCTTCATCCCGACAGAATCAGTCGCATTACATTTTACAATCTAGGTTGACCAGGCAGAGCCAATCAGAAGCTCTCACGAGAGAAACTATTGTAACTACATTGGCTGAATGAGTGAGTGATTGGCCCTTTCTCTTGGCAAGTAGAGTTGACTGGATTGTTCTCGGGGTCCAGGTTGGTAGCTGGCCAAAAGCCTGATCAGTCATGCTGTCCACTGCTAGTCTAACTGGGTAATAAACAAACTCAAGTGCCTCACTGGCCACAATAGAGGACAATAGGAGTCAAATTGGGAGTTGGTTCCCTGAATTTTAACACCCATCCTGGGTATGTCTTATTTGGGGGTGCCAAGCTTCTTAGGAGTTCCTGGGCGCTTTTGCCAAAAGTGACCGGGGATGGTGAAGGCGTCAACACTCATGGACATGGTTTTGGACGGGATGACAGTGAACTGCTTGCGGTCAGAGCTGTACTTGTAAATGGACTCAACCATCTCAGGTGCTATGATCCGAGGGCCAATACCAGTGAGCCGTACCATTTCCTCAGTTTCAGGGTTCATGGTGTAAACTGCTCTGAACTGGCAGCTGTGATCTCTGAAGAGGATGAGAAAGTGGTTGGCCGAACTCTTCTCCATTTCCTAAAGAGGGAGAAAGAAACAGGAAAAAAAACAAACCCACACGATTAGAGAAGCTGCAGACGGAAATCTGATTCACTTTTAGCCTAGTAAGTGAGGACCTCTTTGTGGACATAGCGTACCTCTACAATCTTGTTTTTCTGTGGTTCATTGACCTTGCCGGCCAAGCAGCAGCGAGTGATAGCATTATGAATGATGAACTTGTTGGACTTAAAGCTAGGCTCCTTGTACAGCTTTGGTCCTGCAAGACACAACATTTCAAATGTCAGTAACACAACAAAATAACACGTTTTATAATGTCCCAGTTAGGAATGTGTCATTGACCTGTATATTCTGGGATTGAGGCAGGGGAGGAAATAGTGGATCCATTCTCCCAGTCCTTCTCTCCATTCTGACCACTCAGTCGTCTTGGTGACATTAGCCGGGAGGGAGAGTGTGAACGACTAGAGGACGAAAATAAAAGGAGTGAAGAAAGTCAGTTAGAGACTTGAGACTAGAGACTAGAGAGGCTGCATGTCCATGTTATATGTTACATGCACCTTATTTGCACAAGACCTGTAGATGTACAGACATATTAAAAATATTGATGTCAGTGTTCAGATAATATTTTGGGGAAAGAAATCTACAGACACATTTTTAAAGATGATCACTTAAAATGTGGACATAATCCTACAAGAGTATGATAAAGTCGACTTGTGCAATATATTATACTAATATATTGCACAAGTCGACTTTATTATAGGAAATGCATTAACTTTCGATTTTTAAGCACTAATCTATACCATTATTAAGACTCTCTCATCTGGATTTGTAAAGATCAATAGATCATTGGTTTTATGCCCTGAATGGTTATTTAGGCTAGGTTTCAAATCCTTTCAAAAGACAGTGGGAAGTTAACACCATGACTTTATCCCAGTGACTTTTGCAAGTTAGGGTTAGGATCAAATAATACTGACAAAAAATTTAAGAATTCAGTTTAATAAAAAAAATAACACTATTCAGATTCAACATTAAACAATAGAAGATAGAATTTCAGTTTGTTACAAACTTTGGTTTCTCAAATCTGTCCAGAGTAACTTCTCTTCCCAAACAAATCAATAAACAATCTCTGGCAGTGTCATTAGCTCTTTCCCATGAGTAAATCCTCTTCTCAAACAAATCAATAACAGATCTCCGGAGAAGAAAACCCAATATCACTAACACTGTCGAAGTTACCTCCAGTACAAGACAGTTGATTGTCGAGAGGAAAAAATATACTGAAGAGAATCGCAGATCCAGCTTTTGATTTCTATGATCGAAATTGAAAGCTCATTTTGATCAATCTTTGATTTAAATGTTTTTAAGGTCCCTGGGGCTTAAAATAATCTCAGCACTGTTTTATGCCAAATCCCGTGCCTCCCAATTTCAAAGCATTTATTCACAAAAACCAAGCCACCGTCACGGTGCAGGTTACCTGGGAGACTTCCTGACAGTCAAGCCTCCAGAGTCATTAGCCATAGAGGACAGGTTCATGGTTGAGTGGGAGTACACCTTGTTCAGCCTGGTGCCTAGAAGGAGAAAAAGGGACAGAAAATTAAATTATACTGAGAAACCAAATATATGTGAGAATAGGAAGGAGAATGACTCAGACTAGTGCAAACAGCAGAACTATTTACCCATGAAACCCTTGACAGGGCTATGAGAGAGGACAGAGTCATCTCTGAACACAGTCTTGGGTCTCTGCTTCTTGACACCTCGGACCGTGGTGGGTTTCTGCCTCAGCACCTTGTCCAAGTCCTCCATGATCTTCAGCTGATGTCTCCTCTCATACTCCTGCCTAGTAAAGTCACCTCTGCGCTGGGGAGTCCCCTCTACAGGTGGGGTACGGGATGCTGGAGGGGTGCCTGGGGTTTGGGGTCTGTCCTCACTCTTATTCCCCCAGCCCTCGATGATCATCCACTGAGGCTTGCTAAAGTACAGGACCATAATGTGTAAAACTTTCAATGTGACATTGCAAAACCAATCATAGAAACTTGAGACTTATGTATCAGACAAGTAATATCAACAATTACTCTAATTCACTAAACAAAGGACAACAAATCAATCAGTCCTAATCGTAATAAGGTATATGCTGTAGATACCTGACTACAGTCTTCTTCAAACTTCAAACCTCAACGATTTTAATGCAGGACAGCTACTGTTGCTGCTGCGTTTATTTGGTTATGAATGCCGGCACTTGAATAAATAAGGTTCTCACTTTGATTCTTTTTCTTTTTCCTGCTCAAGTTTGCGTCTTTTCATCTCTTCTGCTCTCTTCTGCTGTTTCTCCAGCAAAGCTGCTCTTCGTTGGGCCATCTCATCCTCCGGTCGCTCAGTGTCATCCTAATAATGAAGACAGAAGCAAAGAGTCCTGAATGCATCAACAACACAAAAACAGCATTTATAGAATGGCACACACAAAATTCAGTCACCTACCTTGAAAAAGAATCCAACTCCTCCTTTCGTTTCTGGCTCAGTCCGGTCACTCATCGAGTCTGAGAAAGCATCAGGTACTTGGTCATCCTCGTCCCCATCTCCACGCAGAGACGCTAGCGAGATCTCTATCAGGCTACCTCGTTTGCCATTCATCATTGTCGAAGGGGCATCACTCTCAAAGGAGCACTCTGATGGGGCACCAGAGCTGCAGCCCCCACTTACAAGTCCTTCCTTTTTAGCCAAAGGGCCATGCGATGGCCCGGCCTCCAGGTCCATGCTAAATATACTATGATCATCATTGGAGCCTACCTCTGACAGGGCGTCATCTGCAGGAGGACGGGGAGTCGGGGTAGGAGTGGGTACAGGGGTCAGTGTGGGAGTGGGGACAGGAGTTGGTCCAGATGAACGCAACACATCTAAGCTGTCAGAGTCACCAATGGAGAAAGAGGACGATGTCTGGACTTGGGATTGCCACGGATTTACACGACGAAGGTGAGGAATGCGGTCCACGTTTTGAGGTGGAGCGATGACCCTCGATAGGGTAGGGACCTTATTGTCCAAGGTACGACTTTGTTGGTGGTGTTTAGGGCTTTTAGGGGGCGCAGATTGGGCTCTACGATGGACATGAGGAGATTTAGGAGGAGTGGTGTGGTTTGTGATTCTGCGGGATGGAGAGGGAGAGGAGTAGGCTGAATTTAAATCTCGGGTGGATTCTCGCGACAGCCGTGCAGGGGCAGGGGCTGGGGTGGAGGTTTTAGGGCTGGCTGGAATAACCCATGAGTTGTTGGTGGAAGGTGTAGATTTCTTCTTGACTAGCTGGTTCTGCTGCTCAGTCAGCCGTTGCATGTCACTCTGCAGGGAGCTGAGCGCTGCAGTCAGCTTAGATACAGCATTGTTATAGTCCCCTAGGGGAGCTACCATTTTCTCACCAGGTGTCCCCGCGCCCTTCCCTCCTGGTTTACCTGCCTTTTCTTTGGAGGTCAGTACCTGCTTGTTGGGCTGAAGTCCTTCTTTGACATTAGCCTCATCCTCCACTGGGAGGTGCTGTTCATCTTGTTCCTGCTGCTCTTCCTCCTCCATTCTAGCTAGCCTTTCTTCCAGTGTCAAGCGAGAGAGGTCTTCTTCTGTGGATGACGTGCTGACCTGGCCATCGCCTCCTTCTCCTCCACCTTCGTCCTCCCGCTGCTCCTTCTTTAACTGCAGAAAGGCACTCTTTCCCAATCTTTGCCGGTGCTTTGCAAAAATGGCCTCAATGCGTTTCTTCTGGGCTTCAATAGCCTTGCGTTTTTCTTCAAGCCGAACCCCCAGCTCAGACATCTCATTATTGAGTTGTGGGCTCTTGGTGGGGCTTTCTTCAGACTTTTGGGCCCATGAGGTCATCTGAGGAGAAGTGGGGCTGCTGGCTTTGGGAGAATCCATAATCTGCTTCTTTTTTCGTTCTGCAAAGCTGGTCATCTTCACTCCACTGTCAGACACCTCTCTGCCATGGCCTTTAGCAGCATGTGCACCAGCAGCTGGTGTGGTCGGAGTGGACTGGGCCTTAGGCAGGTCTTCTGATGCATCTGAGTCCACACTGCCATCTCTCAAGACTGAGTCATCATCTCGTGAACATTCGGAGGTGTTTCTGGTGCGTGTGGGCTCTCTGGACTCTCCTGTGGGCCGGTACATCATTCCTGAGCGTGAAGGGGCAGAGCAGCTGATGGGTGCCAAGTTAGGTAAGTTATGTCTAGAACTAGCAGGGTCATCAGGAGAGTGGAGGTAGAAGCCATCAGGAGCACCATCAGGGTGTAAACGAGGCTCCATCTTGCTCTCGTTGTGAATAATTTGGAGAGCCTCTTCAATGGTAGGTAGCTCTCCTGTTTCACTTGCTGCAAGGCCGTTCTCCTCTGCCAATCTTGGAATACTGGGACTCTGGGTGGACCAGGAAGCTCTCTGTGGACCATTGGGGCCAGGGGGTTTACTCAATAAATGGCTGAGGTCTTCAGGAGGTGTGTAGGGCACCCGGGTCAGATTTTGGCCTGCTGGGTTGAGTTGGTCTGAGCTCACAGAGCGGGTTATCACAGGGTTGCCCATCACAATGTCCACATCACTGTCCAGGCCAAAAGGAATGCTGAAGGATACTGCAGACAAGGGGCGGCTAAAGAGAAAAGAAAAGCACAATAAGTACAATAAAAAGTTCAAAAGACAGTGTTTAGATGGTCCTGAATACATGGACCCTACCTGAGAGGTTTCTTGCTCCATGTCTTTCCAACACCTTCTATATGAGACATTGAGGTAGACTGAGTCAAAGATCCTGAGTACAATGGGACACACACACAGACACGTAAAGGCATGCACACCACACAGGGATGCACAAAACAACCAAGCAATACACCAATAAAAAGGAAAAATATGTATAAAGTTTCAAATATCAACTAAATAAAAAGACAAGGCTATCATACAACACGAAACATAACTGCAAGACAAACGAGGATCGAGGGAGATAGGAAAAGCAGATTGCAAAATGAGAGAAACATACACAAAACACTGTAGCTTGATGTAATGATGATGTAATCTTACCTGACGCAGGAGAGGAAATGGGAAGGAAAGGCTTCTTGAAGATAGATGGGGAGGTACTGTACGGCAGAAAAACAACTTTTCAGTTCAAACGTTCAAAGTGTTTCATCCAAAAATATGTCAGACAAGTACAAAAGAAAAATCATATTCAGAGAGCTTCTGTACCTGTTACCACTCAAACTACTTGGTGTTACTGGTGTGGATCCATCTAACAAAAAAGAAAACCCCCAATAAGACTTTATAACAGATATTCAATATTATGATCACACAGTTTTACACAGGACCACAAATTTGATGCGACTTACCTAACGTGTCTATTGGCTGAACAAATTCTGGCCTTCGTACTTCAAACCAGCACAGCAGCTCTGCTAAGAAGCTCAGCAAGTTGAGCTGAACAAATCGCACAGAATAAATCAGGCATTAAGAAAACAGTACTCAATATATTTGTTAATGTGTCAATCAGTTGAGTAATGATCAGGAAATAAGAATTTAAATACCTGAAGCTCCTGTGGTGTGTACAGCATGTCCTCTAGTGCCAAGTGACAGCAGCTCTTCAGACAGCTGTCACAGAACTCACGGATGAACTGCAGGTTGTACAGGCTGTCTGCTGCAGACATGGACTCCTTCATGCAAACATCTTATAGAGAAATCAGGGAGAAAGTGTTAAACTGACATAAATACAGTAAGTACTACAAAGCTGTTTGTGGTTACAATGTTTGTTGGTACCTTCAAGTCTTAGCAGGCCAGGGCAATAGTAATGTATGACTGCAGCAACAGCACAACCACTGGAGAGGTCTTTCACTTCATTCACAGATGGAAAAATGGGCTTTTGTTTGGACTGAATTTTATCCTTCCTGTAGCGAAGCTAAAAAAAAAAAAACAATAACAGACATGACAATCAATTATTTCAGTGTGACCTTAATGGTTCTTTTGACATATTAGTTAATGTTAAAATCATCATCAAAGCCAAGGTTTCTCAAACACAGTTGGTTACTCTAACGTCAGTTTGAACTGTGAAACATAACAGAAAATGAAAAAGAAAAGAACTGGAGCATGGATGTAAGAAGAAAGGACGAATAAAGGTCATGCTAATGTGCACAAGAGAGAGTTGAGCTGAACAAATGGCAGATGCAGAAGGAGTGAATTAATCAGAGCTGAACGAAGGAAGGTTCCATCAGGAGAAAGTGGGACAAGTGAGGGTCTCAGGAGGCACACAAGAGAAAAAATGTTTCAGGTACAACCACATTATATAGACAAACAGCCCACTGTCAGCAGGGACCTGCTGACTAGAAGCCTGCCTCTGTTAACCCCCATAGCCAGTCACACACGAAAACACACACCTCTGTTGCAGAGGACCAGAGGAACCGGTTGCACACGCCAGTTTCAAGGCCTGCTTCAGTACCAACTGTGATTCATGCAGCACTTGTGTGTCAAACAATGCCTTTCACGCCCCACCCTATGACATTTATGCTGTGACGTGCAATTTAATGTAAACTGGGATGCGATGCACACTGGCATTCCCACACCAGCATATGGAGAAAAAAAACACACCTGACCATCAGATAATTGCTGATAAATTGGATGAAGACACTTGAGGGATGGAGGGACAGGGGGAGGGAGCAGAGGAAAGGAGGGAACTTACAGGAACAAGTTTCCAGTACCAGCGAGTAGGACACTGTCAGAGAGGAGGAGGGACAGGAAATAGAGAAAGACAGGGAAATGGAGAACAGGAGTACAAGGAGAGGTATTAAGCCTACAGTGGAAGAACTAGACAAACAGGAGAAAGGGTTGTGACGACGGCTGTGAAGACAACCTTGTTGACAAAGCGATGATGCTAGACTTAGTTTTATTGTGTCAACCAATACCGGCTGTACTTGTAGAGCACGAATGGGTAAAAGGCCTACAAATGCAGCAGAACAATGTGAGCTTAAAACACAGCACTTGTGCTTTTTTATGGCACTGAGTGCATAATCCTAGAAAGATTATAATGTGTGTTTGGTTATAATGATTTGTGATATGCGTAGAAATACACTTGAGGTGTAATGCAATACTCACAGAGGGTTGAACAGGTTGGGGATCCGTTATGGCCTGAGAAGTGTCATTCTGGGCTCCATCGGTACGTTCTTTCAACTTCTGGTTTAACTGAGAGCATGCCAAGAAGACAATATAGTTAACACAGAGAGATTGTGGATCTATACTATAGGGATACAGCTAACAATTATTTTTCGTATTGATTAATCTGATAGTAATTTTCCATATTAATCTATTTTCTACAGTTTTGTTTATAAAATGTCAGAAAAGAGAAAAAAAAAAATCCAAGGTGATGAATGTTAATGTCTTGTTTTGTCAGTCCATGACCCAAAAATAATCAGTTTAATAACATATATAAACAGAAAATCTCCATATTAAAGAGACTAAAAAGAAGCTCCATTTTTTGCATTAAAATTACTTTAACAATCAATTAATTATCAAAAAAAGATGGTGATTATTTTTCTGTCGATTCTCGAAGAATTGTTGTAGCCCTTCTTCAGCGTTTTTAAGCATTTTTAAGACATAGTGGCTTGAAGAATTAAAGCATCGTTTATTCTGCAGTTAAACAGACACTGGATCATCTACAACAGAGGTCTGAAGAAGATAACCATCTGGACTATGAGTAATTTCTGACAGGATACAATAAAAGACCTGTGCTTGAAACAAGCATCGTTTCTGTTTGGCCTTTTTCTTACCATATTAACCCAATAAAGCAGAGCATCCTCCCAGCTGGAGGCTCCACCCAGTAGCTCGGTGGAACCACACGTCTTCACCGCAGTCACCGTCTCCATGGCTCCCACGGTCATTAGGGCATCGATCACTGCCAAGTGAGCACTCTGCACCAATCACATAGGAGAAGGAAGAACTGTCAGAGGGAGCACCATACACCGTGAGGGCCAGAGAGGCCAGACAGCATCAATCAATCACAGTTAACAGAATAATGCTGGGCACTGACTTGTCTACTGCTCTAGCAGGGCACTGCTTACTGCAGAGCAGAGATCACCTCTAACTGTAGCAGCACTACCAGTATTACCAGCAGCAACCTCTAGAGGTCACCAGAAGCCAGCTGTGAGTCAGCAGAAACACAGACAAGAGTTTTAAGTAAGTAAACTCGCCTCAGTAGATGTGGGTGAACTTTGGACCCATGTTTGTACAATCATTAAAGAGGCAATGGACCTGTAATATGATAACACGTGTGTCCCAGGACTGTCATTCCTAAGCTGCTTTACCTTTATTTGCCTTCTCTCCAGCATGCTTCCCTATTGCGCAGTGAAATATTGCTGTATGACTCATGTGTAACAGACTACAGGATAAAATGACGTGTAACTAGATCACCAGGAAGCAAAACAATGAACAGCATTCTCTGTAAGAAACAGGTGCTCCAGGTCTTTACTGCAGTTTAGGTTTATGAACATGTTTTTGTCAGACATTGTCTACTTCAGATATGTTAGACATTCCCAAGCATTTGTACCCAACAGTCACAAGTGTATTTCCTTATACTTGAGAGGCCATTACAGAGCCCTTTCTAATGGCTAGAGCCCATTAAAATGCACCGACAACATTATCAGCTCAGTCAGAGAGAGCGCCTTAATTCTATAAACCTGTTAGCTCATTAGAAGTTGTGCTCAGTTTGTGCCATGGGGCTGCAACAAACAGTACTTAACATGTCATGAACTCTGTGTTGTGTAAATTATTCATGTGTTTTTAATTTTTTTGATGATTGGCAAATAACAAATCAATTGTAGAGTTTATTCATGATAAATCAAGCACTCCTGTCCTGTTGACTAGTTTAATTTTTCTTTTTGTAATATTGAAGATGATCACAGTAGCTGGTAAATAAAGCTCTCAACGGGAACTCAACAGGACCATAGGCTTTTCTAACAATGATTAGACTGATTAGACAAGACATGACACTGTTAGTTATTCACAACTCTTCCTTCCTACTCTAGTTAATGTAATGAATGTAGGATCTCTCTCTTTCTCTGTCTCCTCTATCTGTATCACTTTAAGTTGCCATCCAACAGCAGTACTGGAGCCCCTCTCTCCTCCTAACAGCAACAAGCTCCTTGTTATAATAATTAATTCTGACCAACAGAGCAGGCAGACAGGTTGCAAACAACACATTCTTGTCATGGGGCCACTCCTTCAATGTCAATCTTCAGTTTTGAGCCTAATCTGTGCAAATCAGTGCCTGTTCCCTTTTACTACTTACAAATTCCACTTTAGGGGCCAGACATTCCTACTCTAACCTCTTACGTTGTCCCAGATGGAGGCTGGTGGCAGTCCAGCTGCGTGCATGAGCCCTGTCTGCATGTCTGCCTACTCAACCCTGATGTAAAGTGCTGACCTGGGCAGACCCAGTGCTGGGGCGGGCAGGGTGGGCTATGCCAGCAAAGCCTTGTCAGATAGCATTGGGCCAATATCTGTGGATGTGCTGCAGTCAGTCACTGGGAGCTGTGTGGCCCTGGCAGGCCTGCCCTCCCAGCACTGGTGCCAAGACTAGGGCTGCAGCTTGTGCGTCTGTGACATGACTTGTCTGTTCAATGAAAATGTCTGCAGTACAGAAGGGGACAAATGGCCCCATAATAGGGACGAGGGAGTCTCAGGGCGAGCCACAATCTGACTGATTCAGAGCAGGGATAACTGGAACACAGAAGGCCTGGGCACAAATTCAATTACACTATATGTCAACTTCTATACTATGATGATACGAATACACTGTATCTGCAAAATTCTGTTGCCCAAAACAGAATTCATTGTTTCGGACATTAACTGAATTATTTTTATGTGCATTTTCCATATTGTAGTATACACTCCCTGGCCACGAATTAAAGGTACACCTACACAACAAATGCAACTCAGTCCAGCAGCTTTGCCGCACATTCTACCTTTATGAAGCTTATAATGTCACCTTGCAAGGCAGCTAGATTTGTGAGAGCTAGTGATCATGTGATTTCACAAATCCTTCTTGCCAGGCTTCAAAGTATGTGCTTGTCGCCAAACACACAGTGGAACTGGCAGCTACAAGCGTGGTTTAGATGTGATGACCAGTGAGAGACGTGATTGTTTGTTTGACAACAACAATGGCGGCTCCTAGAGAGGTTAGCGCAGACACTGCTATAGCATCAGTTATATCAGAATTGTGGAGAAACAAGAGCAAAAAACAGCACTGAAAACTTTTCTCGATGATAAACATGGTGTTGCTCTCTTTCAACTGGCTTCGTCAAGAGTGTGATTTACCAACAGGCTCTGTCGTTTGCGCTCTCCTAATGTTGATCTGATTGGTTGAAGTCCGGTTGTGATCGACGGTGATAGACAGATGGTTTGTCCAATCACGTGCCAAATTTTTTCCGAATGATCTGCTCTTTTTCACAGATGGTTCTGTGTAACAAACCATGTGGCATATCAGGCTACTTATAATGGGCAGTTTTTACTTAAACTGTATAGAAGGTGTTAATTCAACTAACTGAGGTCGTTGTTTGTGGTGGTGTTTTACTGAACGGCATTATATTGAAATGTGTTTCAAATATTATATTTGTCAGTGGGGTAGGAAAAACATCATATAAGTGTCTCCCAATATAATGCAGTCTGGTTAACCATCACTGCAAACCAGGACCTCAATCTGAGAGAACAATGGTTAAATTAATACTGCTATGACAGTGTCAATAAAAGTTAAGCATAACTATCTTTGTAAAGGCAGAATTTATGGCTGAACTGTTGGATTGGTTTGCATTAAATTTGAGTAAAGCGGACACAGAGTGTATATATAAATTTGTCAGTAGCCATGTTTCACTCCATAAGAAAATACGAGTGATTTAAGGTACTAACATATTTCTGCATTCAGCTACAAAGAGTAATCATAGATTGGAGCTGTTGTCACAGTGTGAAAGGAGACAGGATGACTGAGACACAATGAGAGGAGATGAACAAATACAATGACAGACCTCGTGAAAGTGGCCATCCTTGTTGTCATGCTGTACAGAAGTTATTCAGAGGAGAGAGTGGAGGGTAATTCATGATAGAAAGAATGAAAGGGGAAGAAGGGGTGGATTTCCCGTTGCAGACCCAGGAGAGCTCACTAAGCTAAATCACAAGTCTCCCTAATGAGAGGGGAGAGAGGAGCAACTCATGAACACCCAGCACATAGCCTGCCAGATCACCATAACAACCAACCAGCTGACCCACAATGCATCTCAGCACAAGCCTGACCACAGCATTGCTCCGTGCCCCTGGCTTAGCACCGGCTCTCTGCTCGGAAACATCCAGCCAGCAAACAGTTAGCACCCCTCAAAACTGATGTAACAGAGAGAGGAAAAATTAATACTCCATCAATTAACCCCCGCCAACATGAAATCGTTATGGCTCTATTTGGTAAATCTGCTTGCATAATCGTGTCAACAACTGAGTCAAACAAAGAATGCAAAGACATCTTGCGGATCATTAAGTGAGATAACAATGAGGGTAAAATCTGATTATGTCTGAAATATGACTTAACCCCATCCCCCTACCCTGCCTGATGCCCACTGAGGGAGATAAACAGGGGGATCAGGCAGGTCTGGGGCCCAGCAGGGGATTTTAGACAGGAGGTTCTCTCAGAGCACATGGATATATGAACACTGATATGTATAGAAACGGCATACTTAAACCAGGAAACCAACCTAGAGCAGCTTTACACCAAAATCATTTAACATATGGTCGATAATTTTACTCCACATTAGCTTCTCATTGGCGAAGGCCCAAAGCTAAACAAATAGTCTAAGATGATGGTTAGCGCCTCTGATAGTCTGCCACTTCTATTTCCAACTAAGCTCCTGAATGATGCTCACTTGACCAGAAACCTGCCAACACAGCAGTATGATTTAAGACAAAGTGTCAGTGCCTATCTAAAACCAACAGGGGACCGGGAAGAGGGTTAGCTGCATTATGGCTACATGACTTGCTTTGTCACTGTGGGAACAAATGCTCCCATCTCGAGAGCCATAAAAAATAATAGTACTTCTGTATTCAGTTATGTATTCAACAAAGAATGTTTGAAATGGATAATTGTGATCATATTCAACTGTCTCAACCAACAATAAATTAAACAAATAATTTTGCTGTTGTGAGACATGTTAGGTGCATGGTGAGTCAGTGGTCATCTCTGGCGTGTCATCCAATCGTGGATGATGACGTTCAGTCTGCAGGCAGATTATCTCTAATCTGGGCTGGGCCACCACCAGAAGGACAGTTACCAGTGGGGCACCAACACACAGAGAGAGACATGTATATATATATATACACAGCACGTAGGGGATGGAGGTAGCCGGTGGCTCCATTACTGAGACCGAGGGGTGTGCCATCAACAAAGCGCCTCTTTCAGGGTAACCCTGGCCTGTAAAGATGCTGATGCTATCTTGGGTTGTATTAGCAGTGCCACTGACCGTCTGTTTTGAAGAACTTCATACCCTCTGTACACGTTCTTACAGTAGGGAAAAAGCAGATGTATTCATATTTATCTAGGTGCTGAATTTAACACATAATTGTAGTTAAATGTGTGATGTTTAAAGCCTTTTTTTGTAGAAACTATTGTAATATCTATGATACGAAAAGCATAGTTTAAAAATAAGTCCAAAATGTATGGGCTTACAGGACAACACAACTTATTATGAGCTACATTTGGAATTGCAAGTAATACCTAAAAATTCTACTTTTAAATAAATATTACATATTTCACACATGCATGTTACACAGTTTAACCTTCAGAGCTTCATGTTTCTAGCCGAATTCAAAGGTTATAGACAATATACAAAAAAAAGATTAAGACATAGTAAATAAATACATCATGCTGTCTTTTATGAGCATACAGTATTTGGTCGAATTATTTCAGTTTAGACCTGACAGCTCAGCAGACCAGCTCAGACCATTTTCTAACTAAGAATTGTCGAGGTCTAGAAGCAGGGACAAACAGCGAAAGCTTCTTCATGGATCATCAATGTACAGTTTGATCAAGAGAATAATTAATGTAGTACAATTTTATATGTGTTTGGATAAGTATGATTTGTCTGTTTTTGCCCTACTATGATAAAAGCACAGTGTAGTTTTATAGAGCAGGTCATTGGTGCTCTGCACTAATGCTGCTGCAGCAACCAGCTCTATCCCTAGAGCTATACATGAGCCAAATTTCATAATTATCAGCAATAAACAGAAAAGATGTAAATTGTGTGATGCATTAACAACAAAGTAAAAGTAACGAACGGTGCATGATTTGGCAGTAGTGTTTATTTGTCAGCAACAAGCATGACTCAACATACTTCTATGTACATGCACTGTATGTTAGCCTCTGGTTTGACACAGATATGTGAAGCTTTAATATACAGCAGCGCTGCAGCAGATTGCTGCTGCTCCAAAGCCGTTTACTGGCCAAGACCCACATTGATGCTCCATCCTTCTAATGCTGCTGCAGCATGACCCACTTTCTCTGCTTGCCACACTGTAGCTACAGTGCCAGTCAGTGGCAGACAAGCTCAGAGAGCTGCCAAGCAGCGACTGGAAGTCTCATACACCAAAT
The DNA here is from genome assembly GCF_040436345.1 of Pagrus major. Taxonomy (NCBI): domain Eukaryota; kingdom Metazoa; phylum Chordata; class Actinopteri; order Spariformes; family Sparidae; genus Pagrus; species Pagrus major. The sequence goes on from NC_133237.1 coordinate 23,506,995, forward strand.
CAGCAAACAGCAAATGCAGCATTAACAGTAACAGCCAAAATAAGAGTTTAATGACGAGGATTTACAGCCGAGATATCCATGGTCTGGCATGGAAGCATTGCCCAGAACTGAGACGCACGCAAGCAGACAGATTCGTGCACACACAACTGACATGGCCATCGTGTATGACAGAGACCTACTGTGTCATTAGACCATTATTTCTGGTGCTGTAGGGTTAATATGGACACAAGAGCAAGCAGGTGTGGGGTTAAGACAAAACCTCTAATAGGAGGGCTAGATGACCTCATATTTGGTGCAAGAGGAGGGTGCTTGTGACATGCTGTAGGCTGTAGATTTTAGCAAAACACTATACCATAATGCACCAAATGGCAAAGCATCAAAATAGAGACAGAGACTTGCATAGTTAGATTATAACTTGTGTAAACAGAGCTAGTACAGGATAAGGCAAAACAGTACGTCATAATAAACAGAAAAGAATTCCCCATTCAAGGAACCTTCTCTACTCTGTCCTCACCAGCTTTCATCCTGGATTGGGTCTCTCATCTTTATCTATACAAAACAACCAATCTGTCAGGTTACAAAGTACAACTTCACCAGTATTTACATTCATTTTTTATATTAGATATTTCATATTAGATACCAGAATAACACATTAACCACCATCCAAATTCTCATATACTGCTGGTGCACATACACTGATATACATACATTGATTTAGAAAATGTCACAATGTATGCACACCTTTATAAGCATACGATTAAGCTCATAATCACAAGAGCACAAGCAGTGCCGCACCTGCTGCAGCAGCCAGTAAACAACAGCAGTGGAGCAAACAGCTTTCACCTGACAACAACACCGTCCATGCAGCTCCCTGGAGACTTGGCTCTCAAAAAACAGCCTGAATATGCATGTGCGCCGAGGCTACTCAGGAAATGCCTATTTTTTTTTATTTTTTTTTTAGAAAAACCTGCATAAAGGGAGGTTTTGTAGAAATACTACAAAATTGAGTTGCAGTGAGCTGTTGTGTCAGCTGAAGCAGAAAAGCTGTAAACTGGACAGCATCTCTCCTTTTAGACTCTTATGGTTCCTAATTTGAAAATAAAATTAGGTATCTGTAAGTTTGCAGGCTCAAGTATTTTGGGGCTATGTTATGTGTATGCTAAAGAGCGACAGACAGAGAGAGAGATCCATTGTCAAGGGCTAAGAGGACAAACCAGTTTCTCTTGATTTAACTCACTGAGTCAGCCCAGAGTATTCTCTCAATGGAGTATCTAAGGTTTCACCAGAACTGTTTAGCCATTGTTCTGCAGCTGATCTGGACCATCTATTGAACCTAGACTCTCCCTCCCTCTCACACCCTGGAATTAAAGTAGTCGTCCCAATGTCACAATGACCGCCCTAGTCTACGCAGCTGGATCCACTCATCCTCTTGGATCAGCTGGGGGCAGCATAGGGGAATGGGGGGGTGGGGTTGAAAGAGTGGGGGTCTTTTTGATGTCCTTTAATCCCTCGAATCAAAGCATAAACAAGCGCCTATACCAACAACCAAGCCCCCTCAACCCCTTCTGCTTTCTACAGACTCCTGAATAGCAGAGCATCTGGTTTCACGGGAGGAGACATTCACTCCTTTAGGGTGAAAGCAGTTTCTAACCAAACAACAGTTATGTCATCTCCAGAAGGCCACCACCCACAAAACTGCATGCTAGACTGGTGTGGGGTTATCCCCTATGCGTTTACTATTCCCATAACCAAACCAAAACATTACCATTTTGATGGGTTTATGTCGGAGGTCTGCATCTGTCACCGGTGTGTCCTGATCTTTGGAGACTATGCCCCTCTGAGTGAGTAGCTGCATCAGGGCGGCGTTGTCTTTGGGCTGTGCCTCGGCTCCGATGCCCCCCAGTAATAGGCTGTAGGTGCGGCAGTAGAGCTCTGAGGACTGCAGGAGGCGTGTGACTGGCGGTTTAAGGTGCTCCTGCTCATACTGGTCACAGTAGAAAGGGTCACGCAGCTCTGCAGGGACATTTTCTACCAAGAGACAAAACATACAGACACAGTTAGATATGTTCCTGAAGCAGCGGTGCTACTATTAAATTAATCGTCAATTACTTTGATTATGGATTAATCTATTTGAGTCATTTTTTGAAGGAAAAAAGTTTCATTCCAGTGTATTAAATGTGAATATTTGCTGGTTTCTTTACTCCTCTATGACTATAAACGGAATATCTTTGAGTTTTGAACAAAACAAGATATTTGAGGACATCATCTTTGGACTTTGGTAAACACTGATCAACATTTTTCACCATTTTCTGACATTTTAAAGACCAAACAACCAACTGATTATTGGGAAAATATCAACAGATTAATTAAGATTAACAGACAAAGAATATGTTGATGGAGATGTTCTGTATAAATAGGATGTTGTGAAAGTTCTGAAATTAGAGACATTTTTTCAGTCAAAGGTCATCTTGAGCATTTTCTATTGTTGCTGACTTGTAAGCCTGCTTCCTGTCAGGTTTGGTAACAGATTAAGACAGCTTGTAAATACCCCAGAGCTATAATCATATGAGTGAGTAGAGCAGAGCAAGCATCAAGGTCAGTAGGACATGATAGGCTAAGAGGTTGGCATCTGCAGATTACAAGATGCTCTGCCACTCGTTTCTTCCCTTCTTTTAAACCTCATTTTTTGTACAAAGCTTCAGTGAAAACCGCTCCTTCCGGTCTTCACAAAGATGATGTAAATCTCACAAGCAGAAACCAGCAACCTGATCAAAACCTACAACCTCAAAACCATCAAAAGCAAATGACACAGCTGAAATTCTGCTACAAATCAGATCAAGGTGTAGTAAGGCAACATGTGGATCTATTGGTGGCTATAGCTGAAGATTGTTAAAGAATCTGTTCAGACTGGTCTTCCTGATCACAGCAAACATTATACTAAAAACATACACAGGACACACACCCTGTGAAACTGGTTTCTCTGCATCCAGTCTAAACCAGCAGCAAACTCAATACCCTGTGTTTCTGTGCAAACACACTAGAATAAGCTTTTCACTGTTTTAAAAGGGCCTGTGGGAAAAAAGTTGACAATCTGAAAAACCAGCAGTCTGTGTGAAAAAAGAAAGGAGAAACTTATGATCGTCTAAGACTGTGCCTTAAAGGGAAACAAAGGGGTTATTACATGGGAGGTGTCACTGTTGTTGTATCATTATAAAGTCATGTAATGGATCCACTGACATTAGACAACAAAACAAAACGCCCAGCTTTAGAGGTTAGACAATGCTCTGCTCTCTGTCTCTCACTTTCAGTCCATGATAGTTGTCAAACAATGTCACGCCACATGGTCCATTTTGTTTGCATGCTCCTGTGTGCCAAAACTACAATGCTCACTATAGTGTTGTAAACACTGTCACTCACCAACCAAAATGTACACCTATGTCTAAACGAGGGCAAAATGTCTTCCTACGATGACGTGTTGAAAAAAAAAAAGAGAAAAAGAAAAACTTCCCCCAGAAGGCAAAGTAGGATGCAAATGCCACAACTCAGTGAGATGAAAGACATCGATATGAGAATGATTTGCCTATGAGAAGTCAGGCCATGAAGACTTTATGTGTCACATTACGTCCTGGAAACAAACAAGAGTATACATTTGATGTTGCGCATCCATACACATCCTTCTAAAACCATTTACCTGCAGATCAAAAATAGCAAGAATCACTGGATAAAGCACACACCTAATGTTAAAAAAAACTGTAAGGAATTGGAGGAAATAAAAATAACAACCAGTCTGCAGTCTCAAGCACAACTAAGCCCAAGCAAAAAGGAATGAGATGCCTCCACAATGTTGACATCAATAGACCTCCAGGGAAATATTTAGATTAAAAACAAAAGCTTGTGTGTTTGCATAAGCTGGAGCAACAACCTGTCTGTCACTTCCACAAGTCAAAGGGTCAGTGCTTATCTACTGGTCTGACTAAGGCATTATCATAGTGGGTGAACAGGGAGATTGCTCTTCAAATAGAAAGGTCCAAGCAAGCATTTGGGATCTACTGAGGAGATTTTGGCCAAGAGACTTAATCCCTTCCACCAGCAGGTGGCCTGTGTGGTCGCTGACCCTGACCTCTTACCTTCCTGAGTAGGATGAAATAGCAGTGGGCGATCTGACGATTTTAGACCATGATTGATCTGGAAGGCATCCACAATCTCCTTTTTTTAGCCTCACTGAAGAGCAGATCCACGCTACATGAACGTACCAATAGACTGATGTAGCCAACTAGATGGCTTGGCTGATTGGACAAATTACTTCATGTGCTCCTCTTTGGGTGACGTATTTTAAATTATTTTATACGGCCCTGGTCACATTGTTGTGTTATTAACATAACAAAAATATTAAAGACCACAGCAACATTTCAGTGGTGAGCAGAAAATTATGTAAAATGATCAATTAAAGAAATATAGTAGAATTGATGCAGCTTGCCATAATGGCTGTAGTCCGCTTAGCTGTGTTGTCCTCCTATCTGTCCTGCATTGCTTGATAGCAGGAGCCATGTGTCCTACTTCATTGACGGATCGAGCTAGTGTGCTGGTCATGACACAGACACTGCCACACGTGTCGGGACACTAATCAACGGACACAGAGCAACATGAACACATCCAAACAAAGGTTGGTTGAAATTAACTGCCATCTAAACCAAGCTGGCTCCTTTGGGAAAACAAGGTCAGGCGAGACCCCAACACCCACCCCTTCTCATTTTACATTTAAGAGGAACAATCAGCATTGCATTTCAAGAAGGTTGTCACAGTAACAGTGAACAGTAAGTAGTTCTCTCTATTAATAACACAGCACAGCAGTTTAGCAAAACCTGCTGGATCTGACAATTTAAACCGCCAGGCGGCTTACTGGAACCCTTCAGGAACCACGACACAAATTAAATAATTCATCAGACCTTAGACATGCAGAAGTGTGCAAGGTAAGCACACTAGCAGGAAGTTAAAATTGGCCCTTTTCACCCTCAGGTGATATGCACCCCTGCATACCTGCACAATCAAAAATCCTGTTTTATGACAACTTTTCTTACTATGCCACTTCTGGGGAACATTTTACAACATGAATAACTCATCATTAAATGTGTTTGATAAGGCTGTTGGCCATGATTTCTAAATGCTAAAAATTTAACTATGACCATCTTCATCATGTGCTGGAAAGGATCAAACACAGAAGATTAACCGCTCTCATTTTTAGAACAAAGCAGGTACTGTTCTGTTGCCCCAAAATCTAGCAGTGGTGAGAGGCACTATGTTAACGCCCTACGCTACATGTGACCACTAGTTCTGAGTGTAATACTAATGCCAATATAAACACTACAGCTTAGAGGTCTCAGACAACACTGGAAGAGATTACCTGAAACCCTGACTACATGTAAAGACTGTGCTGTTCCACTTCTAATAATATCTTAACTGACTATTCATCTGTTCAGTTCCTGCTGAAACTGAGAAATATACATGCATGCAAATTAAGAATGCTCATGTATTTGATCGAACAACGAACTAATGATTAAACTAATCTGCAACTATTCTGATAATCATTTAAATGGTTTGAGTACTTTTTTTAGAAAAAAAAGTAAAAGTTCTCTGACTCCAGCTTCTTAAATGTGAATATTTTCTGGTTCCTTTGCTCCTCCCTTGACAGTGAACTGAATATCTTTGGGATGTGGACAAAACAAGACATTTAGGAACATCATATTGGGCTTTGGGAAACACTAATCAACAGTTTTCACTGACATTTTATAGATCAAACAACTAATGGATTAATTGAGACAATAATCAATAGAATCATTGAGAAAACTCATTAATTGAAGCCCTAGACAGTTTGTCCTTAAAGGGAAAAAACACACTTCAAGCACTACACATGAGGTGTCTCCTGTCTCCCTATAGATTCACCTACCGTAAACATGCCATCCCTAACAGCCCTATGTATCCTGTAACACATCACCTCAGACAGCGCTGGAGTATGACATAACCACAGTAGCTTTAAATTGCATTAAGGGCCAGCATACACAGAAGCATTTCCTGTTGAATCTAATGGGACAACACTGGATCAATCTGGATGAACAGTGACAACGGATGCATTTGTCTTGTATCCACCTTGCAGTACTCTCCTAAAGTTAGACACTCTCAGCCAGATCTTTGTAAATTATTCTTTATCTTACACTGGCCTGTGTGGTGTTGCAAATGACTTCTCTTATGAAATATCGTGTTATCTTGAAACAGACTGTGCCACTCAGTAACTGTATCAAAGCGTTTCTCCCAGTAGAGTTTCATATGTTATATCAACAGGCCTTCCTACCTCTTCAGCAAACATTAATAACAAGGAAACATCCTCCTCAGGTCCTTGTCCCTTGTTGACTCACCCTAGTTACAAATGATTGGGAGAGGATGAGTAATCATTCCAATAGGATTCAAGTATTTAGGAAGAGCTTTGTAGTTAGGTGGAGCTAGCATGCTAAGGAAACACAAGTTTTGAAACGTGAGGGTACCATGTGGATTGTTTTTTAATTGCTAGAAAAATATCAGGATGTTTATGTTTGGCCATCAGTTGTTTCACAAGTGGCAATTAAGTTGTTTAAAGATGGATTGCCTGCAAACACGCACAACTCATATTAGTATTATGGACTTAGTAAGAAAACTGAAGGACAGTTTTCACATAAATCATCCCTATGAACATGTCAGTTTGTATGAGCAGGTTTCTCCCTACCCAAACTGGTAATCAAGAGCTTCTGGTCTCATTCCAATCGTCAAACTAGTTTGTGTCAACCTCAAATGATCTGTCAAGTCATCTGACAAAGCATCAACAAGGGCTGATCATTAATTACATCTTTGCCAAACGACATGTCCCTCAACTTGATAAAAACAATAAAAATTAAATGCAATATTTTAGGCTATATTGGGATAAACAATAAATATCCTCAATATTGTGAAATCTCTTCAAAAGCATTTTATAAATTAAATTATACATTGATTTTGACTAAGTGGGTACAGGCAAGTATGATTAGAATAGCATGGTTAATTCAGATAATTACATCACTGAGCTGTAATGCAGCTTTTAAAACCAGAATAAGACAACATGTATGCCAATTCATGATCACGATATAATATCAATACATTGCCCAGTCTTATTAGACCATGTAATAATGAGTCTCTACGCTGGTTCTTAACAATGTTATTATGAAAGGAATTACTGGGCTGATCAAACAACGCCTATACAGAACACCCATAATGCACGCTGTTGGTTCTGTGTATTCCTGGCTAAAGGAGACAAGAAAAACAATTGCTGCAGCTCATTTCTTGAACATTTAGTGAATATGACATAGATTTAGTGTTGTGTTTCAAACGGTTAGGCTTAGGCAGCTTGGCTGTAAATTGTTAATCTGTAAGAAATGGTTAACTTAACACTTTGGGATCAGTTGTGGTGAAGATGAGGGCAACAATGTTGTAGGGACTTTGTCTGAAAATGTATTCTGTGCACTTGTTCTCCTCGCTGTTTGTTTTTTTTTAATGCTAATATAGGCATTTCAGTCCAAGCCAGTAAGCAACTTTTACATTATCATGGATGCACATGGATTCATTTTAGGGTTGCCGCTATTCGACTTGAGATCTTGTTTTGATTTAGTTTGTCTATGTCATTAGGCCCGTCAGTGCTCATTGAAAGCTACTGCCTAACCTTTAATCATTCCTGTATCTAAATAAGGACCTGAGACGTATACAGTGTGTAGTCCATGTGAAAGTCCATTCTGTATCGCAGCGACTCAGAGATTAAAAATGTTGCCTATTGTTATCATTAGGGTTAATTGACCTGGAAGAACAGAGGACCAGATGACCCGGTCTGGCTCATGCTGTGCTAGCTGTTGTTCCACCCAGCAGAGATTTGGGGAAGGGAATGGTGATGTCACCTTGACTTGGCAGAAAACTATCAGTAAGGCCACTCAGCTGATTAGACAAAAAACTATACACATCAACACAGTCTTGGTACTGGTATTCCTGTAGCTTGGCTTGGAGAGTGACTTTGACCAGAGGGCGTGGTTGAGGTGCTAAACAGAGAACACAGAGGCTGTAGCAGCCTGAAGTCCTGGACCCAGAGCCTGCCTGGGATTGTGTAACATGCAAGTCATGTTGAAGTAAAATAGAGTTCAACCCCCCTCCTCTTTCCAGCTGAAACTGAGTGAAGTCTGGAAGTTAAAACCTTGACCATTAACCTCTGAGTATGTATTTACATGCACATCACAGGAATCAGGATGTGTGTTTTTGGCCTTGTGTTATTTAGGTAAATGTACCAGTATTTCATTGAAAACAGTGCCCTATCATTAGACTGCTGTGTTTAATCTAAAATACAGTTAAAATGAAATGAAAGGGAGCACGTCATGAAGACTTTCTCAAACAGGACTGTTTTGATGTCTTCATTGTGAGATCTAATCTTTAGCAGATAGGACTTTAAAACAAAGACGAGACTTGTTATCACCTCAGGGTCGGAGCTGGCGCTGTTCTTGTCCCAGGAAACCTGAAGGCAAAACCATGTCTCATGATACGGACCGGTGTCTATGCAACAAAATCATTGTCTTGGTGGGTGTACTTTGCATCGTAGGGGATGGTTTCTCACAAGCGCATCCTGAGGTTTGTTGACTAAGGTTAATAGAAGAAACCCCCTGACAAATTGAGATGGCATTACAGTCTTTCTACTCAGTACACAATGAGATATTACACGCAGCTATTTGATCCTGATTATGAATTACGGAAGAAAGTGGTATTCACATAGGCTACTAGGGGGGCTGTCATCACCAATGGCGAAGAATGGTTCTGAAAACCATCTACGCCCCATGTGCCATGCCTGTGTAACCGGATTAAAAACATATCCAGCAGCCTGCAATTTGTGTCTGAAGCCTGGCGGCTGGAAAATACGACAAAATGGGTTAGCGTGATAAGGCCTAGGGAGGAGGCCTGTCTCTGTGACACACACATACCTAGAAAATGTGACCACACATTGAGTGAGAACAAATGACATGTGTCAAAAAATGCATACCGTGCGTGGTCCCCCTTTCATATGCGTCTCTTTGTGCTGGAAATCGCTGAGCTATACACACACTGTAGTTCCCCTACATGCATGTGCTTTTCGCTACACTGCTGAACAAAATATAAACATACTGCCTGACGACAAAATGTTGGTGGTCTTCATACGACCTCTCTGAACATTATTCTAACTCACCAGGCCTGCAGCCTCAACCACAACCTACCTGCGCTGCCGTAGGACTTCGCCAAAAGCCATCCGACACTTGCGCATATTTTTGCTTTAGTACAGTCATACAGATCCAATGGCTTTATGTCTGGGACCACAAAAGTCTTCTTCATGGTAGGGGAGTCCACCATAGCGAGTCTGTAAAAAATGGGAAGCGGTGTTGGCGGAAAAAAAAAAAAAAAAAAAGCTACAAGATAGTATAAAAATATCAAGCAATCATTCTTTTAGTCGACTATTCCACACGACCGGGGCTGGGACTGTGGCTGAGGGTTTTGTCGGGAAAATATCCGCCCCGGAGCTGCTTCCAAGTCAGTAAGATGTCCTTTTCTGTGCGGTTTTGGAGAGATATCCCAGTTAAGTGTTGCCTCACGACCACGCAAAGCCCCGACCCGCCGGGTTGTTAGAGTAAACCGGACTATTCCCCTCGTTTTTGCCCTTCTTCGTCCGCATAGCTGTGCGGTCGGTTCAGTGTACGCAGCTCCACTGAGAACACCGCCGATGACTGACTACCAGGTGCTCCACACTGGCATCACTCACTCACCCCGCGGACCAATAGAAATAGAGTATAAGCAAAGAGGGCGGGATCTCCCTCTGCTACCACAAACTGCAGGTAGAGGTGTGGTGTGACTTGTTACAGGTTTATCTGCTGGTGCACACACACAGGTGGACGCCTGAGGGGGCACCTTTTGACAGGTAACGTCAATAGAAATATTACCTTCACACCAACTATATGAAAATTGCTGTTTTACTCATAATATGTAGTATTGTAAAGAATTTGATTATTCTAGATATTTTCATTATCCAGATAAGACTGACAGAAATAGCTTTTGGGGTTATGTGTTTAGTTTAATTATTAGCTGGTTTAGCACATATATTTTTTGCACAAGTGGTATTTTTTGTGATTATGTGGGCACCTGAGGTTGTACAGGTAGAAGAGCAGGTATAGGACCAGCATGCACCTGGATGGGCATGTGTCCCCCCCCCTTTTTTTTTTTTTTTTTTTTTACCATAGGAAGAGAAGCATGCAGGAACCATGACTTCTTTATGTTTGCTTGCTTGTTTTTGGAGAAATAAATCATAAGTGGCCACTAAAAAGGCTACTACAAAGGCATTAATACAAATATATTCTGACAAACCAGTTCAGACCATAGTTAGTGTTGACACTTGGAGACCACCACAACCCTTACACCCCTAGGCATCTGATATTAGTCAAAAAAAACTTTAAACATTGTCTTTCATTAAAATACAAGATTAAATCAAACATCAGCATGCTAAGTAAATAACATGCATGTTTATTCGTTTGTTCTCCATCTGAGCTCACCATGCAAAAGAAAAAAGAAAAAAGAAAAAGCAAGGCATATGATAGTCACATTGTCGAGGAAGGATTTCTTTAGATAGGAACTGTTCATATCAGCCTCTGGTAACAATTGAGTTACTGCCTATTAAAGATCAGCAGCAATGTCAAAAACCTGCAGATAAGTACTTATATACCTTACTGCACATTACTAGCCTGCAGCATATACAAAAAGAATAGTGTGAATGTACTATACTATGTTATCTATGCATAAAGGAAAAATGGAAATTAAATTGGGAGAAAATGTTAATTGTTTGCTTATAATTATAGAGACTCAGGACAGTTTCTTTCCAATTGTTTGTGAAGTGTTTTTCCAGTAGCACCATCCCCACTGGAAAACAGAAATCTCAAGAGTGCCGCATCACATGATGCTGCTCAAAGTTACAAGAGCACTCCAAGTGCCCCACCGCAGTAACTTTGTAAGACGATTACCTCTCAGCTATTTTAATCTAATTATGAAAGAAACAATTTCTTCCTAGTCAGTACTTTTTCCAGTTCTGACAATTTAACTCTTAAAACAGGGTGGGTATGATTACAAGCATGAGGCCTTTTCCATTTAATACTTAATCACATTCTGTCTTAAATGAATTCCCCCAAGATACACAGCTTCCACATACATTACTGGAGTGCAATTTAAATGTGTCAGGTGATGTCTGAATAAACCAGAGTTCTGCAAGACACTGCATTTAACTGGTATAAATTCATTTTTATTACAAGAAAATATAAGGAAACTTTCAGAGATCTGAAGTGACTAGCTTGTCACAGACAGAGTTGCTGGGACATAATTCACAAACACTGCACACATAAGCAGTGTGGAAATAGGAAACATTTCAAATGTCTTGCTGCATACCAAACAATTTCAGACTGCACTGGGGGATAAGAAGGCCCTCAACAATGCTGACTGAAACAGACATTTACATTATCTGCCTCAAAAATTGTTAGTGAGCCATGTTAACACCTGCAACTGTAACAAAAAAAAAAAACAACATACAGGAATTAGAAAACCTTCCAAGTAAGCATTTACTGCTACTGAATAATAAGTTGTTTACATTTCTTTTCATAGCCCTCATATTATTCAACCAGACATTTAAGCTGTTGCTCGAGTGCAAACTGTTCCTCAAGTGTATTTGAACCATGATACAGATACAACTACAACACCATTTTTAATATTTGGATAAGGACATATACAAGTTATGAAATCTTTTAGAAACATTGGGTTTTGCAAGACTCCCACCTACTGGTGATTCCCAAGCCAACAATGTGAGGCTTGAATGCTCAGCTCTAAATGAATGCTCCCTGTTGAAGAAACTATGCTCCTCCCCTGTGTTTTCTAGGGCAGGGCTTCCTGTCAAAGAAATGCCTCTGCATTTGGTTGGTGTTTGGTAACAGTGTTTTTACTGTTAACACATTAACAAAATGTTATTTAGAAACAAAATTAAACTGCATTAGACTTCAGTTACAGTTACAATGGGGCCACATATGAGTATTTCATAACAGCAGGCTGCTCAATTGTTCAATTATCTGGAGTTTCATACTTGAGAAAGACTGACACCACATGGCCAAAACGAATACAGGCTCATATTTTTGCTTTGTGTACCAAAAAATCCACCAGGAAAATACTTGTGTCTGTTTTTCACTCATGTCACAGTCTATAAAAATAAAGTGAATGCAACTGAGCATTTACACAAATGTAAAAAGGAGCCTATTCAACGTATACAAGAGAAATCAGAAGAACGTCTCTTTCAGTCATCTTTAAGCCCTCCAAAGACGGCTGTGGGGACGCTCTTCTGCTCAAGCTGCACCTCTGTAAAGGCCAAAAGGAGAAGACAATTAGCAGATGCATGATCATGAATAAAACATGTCTACATTAATGTTTAAACAGACACCAAATGTTTCGGTTTTACGTTGAGGCTTGATCACTCACCATCCGGTCCCTGGTCTTCATCATCTTCATCCTCGTCATCATCAATGTCAATCTCATCAGGATTGGCTTGTTTGGAAAGCTCAGCCAACTCACTGCGAGATGTGTCACTCCTGCACAGATGCAGAGAATAAGACTTATGTGCCAACATATTCTTTGGAGCATTAAGTCCAATTTTATAAAAGATGAACATTTTAAGTAGTAGAAAGTAGACTTTCTAGAGATACATGGTTCTCACAGGACAAGGACCCTACAATCAAATGATCCATTGTCGTAGATTAAACTACCCAACAGGATATACAGAAGTTGAAATGAGGTCAACCTAACCATCTTCGGAAGTAAAATGCAGCATTCACAATGCAGAGGTAATATAAATCCAAAAACTTACCAGTAAAAGATTTAAATTCAAAATGAGTACTTTACTTTTCAAACGCAAGTACATTTGGTTTTTAATAGTTACATACCTTTACTTACTTTTAATTAAGGTTATAAATGCAGAACTTTTACTTGTGGTTGAGTGTTTTCAGTGTGGTATTTTATTAGTATTTTACTTTTATTAAAGCAAAGAATCTCTATACTTCTTCCACCACTGCTTTTTCACAGATACCTTTCACTGGAGTATAAAAGAGACAAAAGACATACCTGACGAAGAGGATCTTCTCTTTGAGCTTGGGTTTGTCCTGCTCGGCCTCTGCAGCAAGCTGCTGAGCTTTCTGCTCCAACATCTTCATGTCATCAATTCCCATTTGGCCTGGAGCAAGATCTGACACTGGATACAAGCCGTAATAAAATGGTTGGACACACACAGAAAACCTTAGCCCTAATACATTAGTACATTGATACTTGGGCATTTCTGGGGTCTAACTTTAGGATTTGGGTCAATAGATAGCATGGCTACCATATTAATGTAATTATATTGTTATTAAATATTAACATCCCCCCATGTCCTGTATAGCCCTGACAGATAATGGTACAAGCCCAGGATGACCTTGTCAGCTGCTAAGGAGTTGCTGCAAGCATTCTTACCAGTGCCTGTGGAGCTTGTTGTGGCCTTCAGCATCTGCGAGGACATAAAGTTGACCTGGGTGTTGTACGTGGCCTGGACACTGCGTTTGATCCTCAGCATTTCTCTAATAGTGTCTTCATTTCCATGGCGGATCTCAAATTCTTTCCAGGTCTGCCAGAAATTTGCAGTCACCTGGAAGATCAAGTTCATAAATATATCAAGAGGAGTTATGACATGCACATCACTGATTGAAATGTTATATTTAATTCAGAAACAGGCAATGGCAGGAGCTGGTTTATCTCACCCTGGGATCACAGATCTGGGAACAGTAGGAGTAGATTGCTCTGGCTCGATCAATTTCACCCAGTTTACTCTCCATGTCAGCAAATCGCAGGCACATGTCCCTCGAATGCTCATCAGGAAGGACCTGTATGAGTACAAAGGTACAATTTAGATTTTAGTTATTGTAATTTGAAACGAACAAAGGAGAAAAATGTTTGTTATTTAAAAGCTTTATCTATTGTATCCTAAGCTTTCAGGCATAAGAACAAATCAAATCAGGCTAGCCTAATTTTATGACACTGAGGAAAATCCTGCAAATTAATAAAAAAGTAACACTAGATAACTTTATAGCACCACTTGACAGCAAACCTTGTAATTTCAGAATTAACAGAAGGATTTGAGTTATAACCCACAGATAATAATTTGAAAGCATGAAAGTATTAAAGAATTGTTATTTTTCCTACAGGACATGTGTGAATCTATGAAATGACATACACACACAAAGTTTGTCTCCTATTCTTGGGTGTACAGCATGTAGCTGCAGTACTATTACAGAGTACTGGAAGTACTGATTAATCAAAGCAATGGTTTGAAGATTTTCCACGACAAAATACATTGTTAAAGCCACCACAGGTATGTTCATTAGACATTAGTTATCATTAACATTGATGATGATTATCTTCAGTATTGAAGATGTACATGAACAACCTAAAAATCTAATTAATTCAACAGAAAAGATGCTTCAGTATGACATGTCATATTCGTCAATGCTTTTACCATGTACCTCAATAGCTTTCTGGTAGATTGCTCTGGTGTATGTGACTCCATAAATTTCAGCTGCTCTCTTGATGTAGATGTTGAACATGTGATGCCTCTCCTCACTTTCTACTGCCTGGGTTGCTCTTTCATAGACAGCCATGGCATGTCGTGCCAATCCATATCCTTCTTCCAATTTGGCATACAAAAGGTAAATTGCTGGAAAGGAAGGCACAGTAATACATTCGGCTTCAGTACACGTCATGAAGAAAAGGTAGATGTGGAATGTGGAATATACAGTATACAAGTTGTCAATGCAATTCTAACAAAGCTACATACTCTTGGCAAACTTGGCAGGGCAGCCATCCAGGGCTTGCTCAAATAAATCTCTAGCTCTCTCCAGCTTCTTCCCCCCATAACGATCAATGAATTTGGTGAGGTAAGTGTTCCAGATGTCATAAACATTTGGCCACCTGAAGAGAGCGATACCACGCTCATATGCCTGAAAAGGTATTGAAAAACACATAGAAGAATTGGTTAAATGTGTGGTATGTTAACAAAGGCAAGAATACATATTGAAATTAAATGTTGGTCTAGTTAATAAGTTGCATGTTCTTACTTTGAAGCTTTCCTCAAAGTAGTTGTGCTCTTCAAGGAACATGGCATAATTGATGATGATCTGTGGCGTGGCGATGCGGAGGTCAATAATGCGGTCATACACTGCTTTTGTAGACTAAGGACACATAAAAGGAAAATGGAGGAATAATTACACTAAACATATACAACTCAGAGACAAATGAAAGGTCTGATTTTGATGACAGACTAAAGCACACAGTGGATCAGCATTCTAAGACCAATACCAAGAACTAAGCATTTTCCTGCCATGTGATGTATACCTATTTCATTGTTGTGGCTCACATGTAGTAATATATACAAAGACATGTAGAGAACATACCTGGAAAGTGCCAAGGCTCTCCTCCAAGTCTGCCAGCATAGACCAGACCTTCAAGGATTTGTAGACTCTGTTTTGGACCGGCTCAGATGCGTCAAAGTACTCAGCTTTCTTGGATGGGATGGCTGTAGCTTTCTATATCAAAATATTTATTTTTTTAAAAGTAAGACTTACAACTATGTGCACAAAGCATTCAAATACAAAGTGGTCTATTATTTAAAAGGTGCAATCAGTAATATTCAACTATTTTCCTTAAAATTGCCATAAGTCATGAGCAGGGACAAATATTGCTGTTTCTCTGTAGGTTAGATTTCACAATCTAACAGGCAGAGCTGTCCTAAATTTATTTTGCTTTCAATACTCTAATATTCAAGTGCCCTAAACGACCCTGTGTGCACTATGCATTTGGTTTAGTTTACCCCAAACAAAAGTTAAAATCTGTGCAATGTCTGACTGTTTTAGTTCCCAGGTGGTAAGTTTAAAAAATGATCAGCTTAATCTTGATAGTGAATATGTTTTAAAATAGCACTGGATCACATGTTGTTGTAGTTTCTCAGTCCAGCCACTAGATGTTACTCAATATCTAGTGTAAATGGTACTACTTTTCTACTGACTGCACCAGTAATCATGACTGCAGAGAAGATACAAATGTCTCACCCTCAGTATGCGCAGTGCCTGTTCATAATTCTCGTGCCGGAGCTCCATCTCTCCATATTCACACCACACTGCAGCAAGGTCATCCACCTGCTTGTAGTTCACCTTGGTAGCCTTCTCAAAAATTGTCCTGGCCTGAGAGATAGACAGTCAACTTAAAACATATCAAGAAAAGAAAAAGCATTTGTCCTGATTTGCTCCGAGTATCCAGAAGCTTACATCATCCAGCTGCTCATTTTCCTCATAGAATTTAGCAAATGAAACCCAGAGAGAGTGAGGCTTCCCTGTTGCCTTCATTGGATCCACAGTCTGTACGGCCTCAGTGTAGGTGTTGATGATCTGAAGAGGATTGCACAAGATTGAGAGTTTGTTAAATTTGATACTACTATTCATTGTGTGTGCATTGTTCCAAAAACTCACCTGCCGTGGATTGCCCTCATACAGTTTTACCCGCTTGTGCCACTCATGGACATTATGAGGATTCTGCCGCAGCAGCACACTGTTCAACAGGAGGGGGCGCCGGGCTATCAGCTGCTCAAAGCGGGCCAGTCTAAGCTCCAGGTCGATGTCATCTTAGAGAAGAGGGACAAAGAGTAAGGTATGCATGAAAAGAATAGTAAACACAAAGACTGTTGCCAATATCAATGAATCCAAACACACCCTCTTCATCCTGCCCCATCTCAGCAGTGGTCTCCATCTTCGCTGCGATCATGCTCTCTTCAAACTGGGCATAGCTATCAAACACTTGTGTGAAATCCCTTACTGTTACCACTGTAAGGATGGCCTCTTCATATACATCACGGGCCTGAGAAAGAAAAGAAACACCAATAGTCACAGTCAGTCAGTCAATCCAGAGTTAAGTCTATGCAAATGAGCCAACTAGCTTGATACAAAGCTAGAGGGAAAAAATGTGTTAAAATGGAAACAGACAACTTTCCAACTCATAGATTTTCCATGTGTATTGTTGGCAATGCTGTAGGAAAGACAACCGGATTGCTTTCCTTTATCCTCAGTATCAACAACACAGGACAAGAAGAGATTGTTCATTCATTTAGTCTATAATAGAGATGTGAAAGCAGACAGTAACGATGCCCGACAGTCAGCCTTCATTTTCCCAAGTGATTTCGTGCTTGGTGGCAGACGAAAGCAAGGTTTATAGGGAACCAATCTAAAGGCCAATGGTGTCATTATTTCATAACCATTAAATTGTGCAATCAACATTTACTTCATAATGATGAGTTAAAGCCAAACAACTATTAACTACCAAAAATCTATTGCCAGTTTAAGTGCTATGATGTGTAGAGAAATGAAAGTTATTCAGAAGAAACCCACCTTCTCAAAGTGGCCACTCCTGATATAATAGTCAGCTAAAGAGCACCAGAGCTTTCCAAGTTGGTCTGTGAAGCGAGTGAGGCCTCCTCGGATGATGGCTCCTACATTCAGAGAGGTCACCTTATCAGGGTTCTGAGAGATCAGGTCGCATAGCTCATGCCACAGCTGTCCAACAAATAAACAAAGAAAGAACATTTATCCATTTCCATGGTCAGCTTAAAAAAAACATGCATATTTAGAGCTGCTTGGGGTGAGAAGAAATTCTTACTTGATAGTTAGATTTGCCCTCTTTGGACACAAAGCTTTCATCATTGACAATAGCTGCTAGTCGCACAGCTGCTTCATCCAAGCGGCCAACAGACCGCAAGTAGTCAATGTATTCCTCAGCATTCTCTGGAGAAAGCTAAATGGTACAAAGAGCAGAAAGCACATATTTAGGGCATTAACATTCATGTAAAAAAAATGTTCACTTACATATCAAGGTCATTATCTCTTGACAGCCTCCCATTTCACATATAAATAGTAATCCTTTTTATATATATATAATTTTGTATATGATTTTTAAGGAAATGTGTTTGGCCTCCTAATCAACATAAGTGCTCAATATAGTATATAATATATACATCATTAGATGAGATGAGATGATATATATAGTGCTAATAAAGCCTCCTTTGTCATAATCCAAAAGATTCACCAGTCATCCAGAGTGACTTGGAGAAGTATCCTTAAGATGAAAACAGCAAATCTAGCAGCCTTTGACTTGGCAGAGAATCCACATCACATCCATTTTCAATAAGTTGCCCTTAAAGGTGCACAAATACAACTGAAAGCTGCTGTATGCAACTAGTTTGTGTACTATACTCTCACCTTGAGGTACCTGCGGTACACTCGGATGGCTGTCTCAGGCAGAGGCAGGTTACGGACAAAGCGGAGATACAGAGGCCAGACCCTCGGGTGCTGAGTAACTGGAAGAGCTCTGAGTGCGCGGTCAAATGTTTGCCGACTTCTTGTTATCTTGCATTGAGACACAAGGAACTGGCAGTAATCAAGCCATATTCTAGGCATCTAGTGAAAGGAAAAACATTTGATCAGTGTCAAGCATAACTTCCAGATGACAATGTAATATTCTTTTGTATTGTCAAGTGGTTTAATATGGAGTTCAATAAGAAGTATTACCTTATGCATGAACACCAATGCCCTTTCATGGCAATTATTGACCTCTTCATAGCCTGGTTCAGTGATACATTTCCCTTTGACTTGTTTCCGCCTCTCTCTCAGATAATTGTACCACAGTTTATAGCTGTCAAAACAGGGTTAGATCGTAAGCAATAGTAGTTGTACAAAATCTTAAAGTTCACTTGGTCATCTTGATCCTATCACCTAAATGAAAGTCAAGGTACTTATCCAATCTTTCAACAACAACAACAACAACAATCCTAGTTAAGCGTTCAATCTCAATTTCAAAGCTAAAATATCCTTGCATGTTCAGATGTGGTTGCAATAAGATGTGGATTTTAATTACAAGGTCGACGCTTTCTTTATAACGTTTCCGTGTATGTTAAATTACCTGCCAGGCAGCTCTTTCAGAGCCCGCTCATAAATCATGTTGAGGGTGGATTTTTGTCCATTCTGCTTGAATTCGATGTAACGCATCCAGCACTTGACTGAATACGGGTTCCTGATAATCTCCTCCTCATAAGGCAGATCATCGTCCTCCTAAGAAAGCCAGAAATCACAGCACATAACATTTCAAGTACAACTGTGATAACTTTTGAAAGAGTTGCGTTTGCTAAAGCTAACATTAGCGAGACAGCATAACGTCACAATAACGTTGACATTTTTTCATCCGTCGATCGTAAATTAATCATTAGGAAAATAACGGTGATCGAACGAAGAAGAGATGCTGTGAACTCGGAACTTCAATAATTCAACAACAATTTAGGAATCGAGCATGTCTGACAACAAATCTGTCATTCGTAGCAACAAGCTATCTTCAAGACTGCTACAGCCCGAGCTAACGTTAGCACTCCAGTTAAAGTTAGCTAGCCAACACTCGTTGACAACAAAGGCTGTTAGACAACAATTAAATGAACGTGTGCAGCTTACAAACATAACATCGGGTTTTCCATTTAGCGAAGGCATTTCTTCCAAGAGAGATTGGCCGTTAGCGATACAAAGTAATGCTAACTGTAGCTAACACTGGCTTGCAGATAACTCAAAGCGTGTAGTCCTTCAGTAGTACTTCCGGCTACGTCACATTACGCGCACATGAACTTTTTTTTTCCTTTTCCTGTCATTTTATTTATTTATTTTTTTTAAATTTATTATCCTCCCTACTTTTTAAGTTTACTGGCATTACTAATAATAACCTTAGTTTATTGTGACTTATTTATTATTTATTTATTTTTGATGTTACACATATATTGGAGCACCTGTCTGCTGTTATATCTACATTTGTTTGTATGTACAACCTCTTTCAATAAAGTTCACTGAAAAAAAAAAAAGTCTCATGAACTTATGCTCCGTGTTTCGCCAAGGGGTTGGGCTTTCTGTTCGGTGTGTTATGTTGCAGAATTGCAACAAAAAAACACAAAACAAAAAAATCACTGGCCTGATTTTCATTAAATTTAGCGGAAGGGCAGGGTCGAGCATGGTCCCAGAGAGAACCCACTTGAATTTGGAGCGGATCCGAACCACAGGGCGGACACACTTTGATGTTCCTGTCAACACTTAATGAGAAATGTTAGTCAGCTGAAGTGTGCACAGTGCAGAGCTGAACAGAAAGTCATTATGGCTCAAGTGACAGCTAGGATGAACAGGCCTACAACATGTGCGTGTTGTACTTGTAAACAATCTTTTCGACCACGACTTTTTAAAAACTCTTATTAGGGGGTAGCTTTTTTTTCCACAAAATGTTATAATGAAGCCACCTTTTAGCAAATTTAGACTATTGTTTTACTGCAAGGCTAAAATGTTTGTCTACACTATGAGTCATCATTTTATTATTTTCCCATTAAACTGTGTAAAGCAAGTGTGAACAGTGAAAGTGTACTGCAGAAAATCTTGACAAGTTTATGACTGCTAGATACAGATAATTAGAGCTGTGTGAGTAAATGAGATGCAGAAATGTAAGGTAGCCTAAATACTATGGTGAGTTTCCAAATGTTACCAGGGCTGTAAAGTCCGTTTTGAAAGGTTAAAATGTTATAAACACTATTTTTTAATGCGAAAACTATTTATGTATAAATTAATGTAAGTACTTCTGAAAGGCATTTGTTTAGCTGCTGATTGTTTAGATTATATAGGTTTATTTATTTTGGAACCAATGCCAGCAATGTTTCAAAACCACAGACACATAGTTTTTCAAGGACACTGAGTTTCCATAACAGCAACAATATCCTTAGAATCAAATGTAGCACAGGGATAAAGATCTTTGATATCTGAGTGGGACTTAATATAGGTCTTATCTCAGCCCTGTTGGCAAATGTTCTTGTCCTTTTAAGGCAAGGTGTAATACCACTTGAACTTTATGGAAAGGGCCTTACATCCAGTTTTATTAGAGGAATATGAGATGGGCCAATGTCCTGCAACCATATACCAGCACCACTTGAATGCTTCTCCAAAATTAAGTTCCATTCCTGGCTATGAGCATGTCTAATTGCAAGGGTAAGTGGAGACGGTCCGTAGAGACCTCTCATTATAAAATGGTGAAATCCTTCTCTAGTTAAGTCAGAATCTAAATTTAAGTAAATTATTTATTGGAGCAAAGTGGTCCAAAAACATGTGTGTGCATTGCACGGCATCTATTTTGGGACATACTTTGGACATTACCATCACACTTACACTTTATGAGCAGAAATCAAGTCCAATGTGTGTCTTTTAAACATGTTGCATGATATTACTAATATTACATGACATTTTCTTCAAAATGTATATACGGTATGTGAGGGACTTCAAGTTACCATGTGTTATTTTACTTATATTGGTGATACTTACCAATGATATTTAATTTTACTACATTTTAAAGATCTGAAATGTGGACAAGCTCTGACACTCAATACAAATGACATTTAAGTTCATCTTACTAATGGCAAAAAGGGAAAAGGCAAGGCACACTCCATTAATAGATTTAAATGTGTAGTTGTCAACTAAGATATGTTTCGATCTTAATGTGTATTATACAGTGTATGATGTACAACATGTAAAATGCTTCAGGCAATAATGCAATTTGAAACACTTGTATTTGCATATTTTCTTTTCAGTGTTAGTTTTACTAAATGTACTAAAATTCTGATCCTAGCTTGCTTGATTAATCTAACATGTTTAAGTTTTCTAGTTTTCTTGTGATTTGCTATTTTGACAATTAAGCAATTTTATATCTTAAAAACAAGAAAGACTTACAAAACCGTCACTGTCACAAGATAGGTCTAACCACGACAGGGATGCTTGACCAAATCAAGAGGCAGACTGCTGCTGACCAGGCAGTTCCAGTCTCTATAAAAGCAGCAGCAGCTTCAGGCTCCTCTGAGAACTGACAGAACATCACAGGTTAGTGCTTTTTGTGTGGTTATGCTCACGTAATTTGCTTTTACTTAAAATTACATAAATGTCCTGACTTTGTTAACATGTTTTTACATGTCTTCTAAACTTACAGTGATAATAATAATTATCAAAGATTTTTGCTCTATCTTAACGCAAAGGGGCAAAAAGTCATTTTGGAACTCCTCTTGATAATTTATGAAGAAAAGCTTTACAGTGAATCTGTTATTTGATCAAAATACATTGTAATCACAGAAGAGGCTATGGAAATGGTCTTTAGTGGTCTAGATAATCTTATAACTGAAGTAATTGTAAAGGCAAGGCATGGCAGCTTTTTTACACAGCACACTGAACAGAGGCAAGTCAAAGTGCTTTACACATTAAAAAAACATTGACTGACATGACACAATAAAATAAATTAAGATACAATAAAAAGGAAGTTTTAAAAACAAGATGGAATTAAATAAAAAAAACAAAGTGGAATAGAATACAAGTGACAATTACAATGCAGCTACAATGCAGTAATAAAAACTTGTGGCACCATTAAAGTTAGTTAAAATAAGTTAAAATTCATGTAGTGATTGCTGTTTACTGTTGTGAGTACTAGACTGTGGAAAATAATTTAGTTTTGTGTCCTTTCCAATTATTATCTCAATCTTTCTTTAATAGCATCGTTACACAGCAACAGATCTGTGCCACTCAGTTGGGATAAACTGAGGTAAGACATGTCTACAAAGCTCCATAATATTCAGATACATGACAATAAATTATATTCAAAGTAATTTAAACTCTTTCTCTTCGTTTCAGTTCTCAATAAAGTGCCACCATGAGCACAGACGCAGAGATGCAGCAGTATGGGCCTGCGGCCATATACCTCCGCAAGCCCGAGAGGGAGAGGATTGAGGCTCAAAATATTCCATTTGATGCCAAAACAGCATACTTCGTGGCCGAACCGCAGGAAATGTACCTTAAGGGTAAACTCACCAAAAGAGAGGGTGGCAAAGCCACTGTTGAGACACTTACAGGAAAGGTAGATTGATGCTTTACTTAAAACTTATTTTGAACAGTGAAATAGGATGAAGTCTATCCCATAAAATATTATTTAAACTGTTTTTTTGTTTTTTGTTTTTTTCCTATTCAGACGATCACTGTAAAAGAGGATGACATCCATCCCATGAATCCTCCCAAGTATGACAAAATTGAGGACATGGCCATGATGACCCACCTCAATGAGCCTTGCGTGTTGTACAACCTCAAAGAGCGTTTTGCATCATGGATGATCTATGTTAGTGTTTAACTTAACACTTAAATCAGCATGAAGATGAACATACAAATAAAAATTCAACTTTTACGAGTGGTGGTAACTTTTCTCTACATTCTACATTCTCAGCCACAACTCTAAATGAAGTTCGGATTTAAATGATGATATAAATGTCAAACATAGAAGCAATGAAGTTTAGAGTGAACTGTCTTCTCTTTCCAGACATATTCCGGCTTGTTCTGTGTCGTCGTGAATCCCTACAAGTGGCTTCCTGTGTACGATGCTCAGGTTGTTGGGGCATACAGAGGCAAGAAGAGAGTGGAGGCTCCACCCCACATCTTCTCCATCTCTGATAATGCCTATCAGTTCATGCTCACTGGTAAGATATTGTGTTTTTAGATGAGGGCATATGAATTTACCTTCACTTGACATAGAAAATAAGACACAGCAGATGTGACCTGAAATGTGACTGTGGGTCATATATGGTATTTCATGAGACATTCAAGTATTTGTTCTTTTCAGATCGTGAGAACCAGTCTATCCTTATCACGTGAGTAATTTACAAATAACTGAATAACATTACAGGACAGTGACATACTGTGGGTAGGTAGGTAGGTATGTATGACTCAAGATATCTCTCTCTTTCCCCAGTGGAGAATCCGGTGCCGGAAAGACTGTCAACACCAAGCGTGTCATCCAGTACTTTGCAACAATTGCAGTGGTTGGGGGTGGCAAGAAATCAGAGCAATCATCTGGCAAAATACAAGTAAAAATGCTTGTCTTAAATGAAAAAAATGGAAAACTTCAAGCTATCTTACACATTATTGTAGGCCTAGTTTAATATTCAACATAATTCTATATAATGTATGTAGATGGGAGTCCCTGCTCTTACTCTCTACCAGCAAATGGGTCATTGGCCTGGAAAATGTTGAACACCCTTAATCAACATCATGTGTTTTTATATCTTTTTGTAGGGTTCGCTGGAAGATCAAATCATTGCAGCCAACCCTTTGCTGGAAGCTTATGGTAATGCTAAGACTGTGAGGAATGACAACTCCTCTCGTTTTGTAAGTGTTGAAAGGGGAAAAAATAAACAGAAGTCATTTGAGCTGCATATCAAGAATCCTCCTAACTTCAATCTGTTATGTTCAGGGTAAATTCATTAGAATTCACTTTGGAACCACTGGCAAACTGGCCTCAGCTGATATTGAAACATGTGAGTCATTTTCAACATTTTGCTCACCAATTTTGCATTTACACCGTGATGCTAGTTTGGGAAAATGTTTAAGAGACACTTGTCATACATGCAATATACTGCTGTAATCCGACCCTGATCTTTGAATATTAGATCTGCTGGAAAAGTCCCGCGTCACCTTCCAATTGTCTGCTGAGAGGAGCTACCATATCTTCTATCAGCTGATGACTGGCCACAAGCCTGAGCTCTTGGGTATGTTATAACAAAATGAACAAAAAATAAGAGAAAAAATAAGAGTGCCCCCACTCATGCATTTCCTCTACTTTCTTCCAGAGGCCCTTCTAATCACCACCAACCCCTATGACTACCACATGATCAGTCAGGGTGAAATCACTGTGAAAAGCATCGATGATGTGGAGGAGTTCATTGCAACAGATGTAAGTTGATAGTAATGTGTAGATTATCAGCAGATAAATGTAAGAATAATAGATTTTCTAAAATTATTTTCTGTGCATAAATTGCAGACTGCTATTGACATCTTGGGCTTCAGTGCTGAGGAGAAATTGGGCATCTACAAGCTGACTGGAGCTGTGATGCATCATGGCAACATGAAATTCAAGCAGAAGCAGCGTGAGGAGCAGGCTGAACCAGATGGCAATGAGGGTAATTTCTAAAATAATACACCCTTATTATGCAAGCTCTCCGGTGCATAAAATACAACACTATGGTATTAAGATAATGTGTATTTATAACTTCTTGTTTTTCTCTCCATCAGAGGCTGATAAAATCGCCTACCTCCTGGGCCTGAACTCAGCTGATATGCTGAAAGCTCTGTGCTACCCAAGAGTCAAGGTCGGGAATGAGATGGTGACCAAAGGTCAGACCGTCCCACAGGTAATAAAACAGAAGTTTGGTGTTTGGAAAGGGAAATATTTACATTTCCAAATAGAAATACCACACTAATAAATCCACACCTAAATCCTTATATTTAGGTCAACAATTCTGTCAGCGCTCTGTGCAAATCCATCTATGAGAAAATGTTCTTGTGGATGGTCGTCCGTATCAATGAGATGCTGGACACAAAGAAGGCAAGACAGTTCTTCATTGGAGTGTTGGATATCGCTGGATTTGAGATCTTTGATGTAAGTTTTGGAAAATCAACCTTTCTGAAAAATTCAGAGGTTCAAATTTATTTTGGCATGAAATTAAATGTTTTTCTATAACTACAGTTCAACAGCTTGGAGCAACTCTGCATCAACTTCACCAATGAGAAACTGCAACAGTTCTTCAACCACACCATGTTTGTCCTGGAGCAAGAAGAGTACAAGAAAGAGGGCATTCAATGGGAGTTCATTGACTTCGGTATGGACTTGGCTGCCTGCATTGAGCTTATCGAGAAGGTAACATATCACTTTGTTGAATCAGATAGATTTCTTGATTCAAGTGCAAATGTTTGCTTCCTCAGGTAAATTTTTTTCTTACCATGAAATGTAAATTCTTCTCAGCCAATGGGCATCTTCTCCATCCTTGAAGAGGAGTGCATGTTCCCCAAGGCCTCTGACACAACTTTCAAGAACAAGCTGCATGATCAGCATCTTGGCAAGACCAAGGCCTTTGAGAAGCCAAAGCCTGGAAAGGGCAAGGCTGAAGCTCACTTCGCCCTGGTTCACTATGCTGGTACAGTGGAGTACAATATCACTGGCTGGCTGGACAAGAACAAGGACCCCCTGAACGACTCAGTTGTTCAGCTTTACCAGAAATCTTCAAATAAACTGCTGGCCTTGTTGTATGTAGCCATGCCTGGAGCTGATGGTAAGAAAAAAAAGTGAGCTGAGTTATCAGAAACTCTGTGTACCCAGTACAGATGTTTTAACCTCCTATTTTCTACTGTTGAAGATAGTGAGCATTGTTGCCATCTCTTTTCATAGCTACTGGCTGCTTACTGAAAAGTGGAGTTTGGAAAGTTACAGGCAGTGCAATGACTTTGTAGTGATAGGTAAAAAACGGTGTGTCTGTTTCAATTGAGTTTGGCCGAGTAAGAAACAGGTAACTTCTCTGTGGTAAAATATTAATTTAGGTAAATTTTAAAAAGTTAAATCCACATTCCAGAGACAAAAAGTTATAACAGTTACTGCTGTGTAATCCAGTACCAGTAATACAAATCAATATTGTGCAGCTGGTTGAAATTGAAATTGAAAAATACACATTCAACACAGAAGAAAACTTAAACCACTTACTGCAGTGTACTATTATTATTATTATTATTATTATTATTATTATTATTATTCGGTACCATTAATAAAATGTCATGTTTTGCAAAATAGAGGCTGCTGGTGGTGGTGGCAAGAAGGGTGGCAAGAAGAAGGGCGGTTCCTTCCAGACTGTGTCTGCTCTTTTCAGGGTATGTATTCTTTCATATTGTTGGACAACAATTAACAATCTCATCTTAAAATAATGATGAGCTATTATTTTGTGATGCTCATCCACAGGAGAACTTGGGCAAGCTGATGACCAACTTGAGGAGCACTCACCCTCATTTTGTCCGCTGTCTAATTCCCAATGAAACAAAGACCCCAGGTAAGAAGCGCATAACCCAGATTTGTGCAATGTGTGTGACATGGTATGGTAAAGAAATGTTTTGATACAATGAGTTTGCAATGTGCAGGTCTTATGGAGAACTTCTTGGTCATCCACCAGCTGAGGTGTAATGGTGTGCTGGAGGGCATCAGAATCTGCAGAAAGGGCTTCCCCAGCAGAATCCTCTACGGTGACTTCAAGCAGAGGTGACTGCAGTTTTCATTATAAGCAAGCCAAGTTGATTTCAGTAGAGGTATTAGGATGATAAACACCAAGAAAAAGTGGGAGGAAGATAAAAGGAACAACATCATTTTCTGTTGTAGATACAAAGTATTGAATGCCAGTGTCATCCCTGAGGGACAGTTCATTGACAACAAGAAAGCTTCAGAGAAGCTGCTGGGCTCTATTGATGTGGACCACACTCAGTACAAGTTTGGACACACAAAGGTTCATCCTCAAAGACAGTACTACAGATTTACTTGTGTGGTTGTCCTGTTATACCCATATGCACTGAATACTAATTTGCCCCTAATTTGACAATATAGGTGTTCTTCAAAGCTGGTCTGCTGGGTCAGCTAGAGGAGATGAGAGATGAGAAACTGGCTGAGCTGGTGACAATGACTCAGGGTCTCTGCAGAGGATATGTCATGAGGAAGGAGTTTGTTAAGATGTGGGAGAGGAGGTAGGATTATTTTACTGTACACTAAACTGTACTGTCCAATTATGTAGTTGATATATATTTTTTCAATTGTTAGACTTAGAAGTTCTCCAAAATAATGTTTCAGAAGAAATGACACTTTCTACATCAATCTCATTTTCCAGAGAATCTATCTTCTCAATCCAGTACAATATCCGTTCATTCATGAATGTGAAGAACTGGCCATGGATGAATCTCTACTTCAAGATCAAGCCTCTCCTGAAGAGTGCTGAGACTGAGAAGGAGCTGCAGCAGATGAAGGAGAACTATGATAAGATGAAAACAGACCTGGCTACTGCCCTGGCCAAGAAGAAGGAACTGGAGGAGAAGATGGTTTCCCTGCTGCAGGAGAAGAATGACCTGCAACTCCAAGTGGCTTCAGTAAGTAGGAAAACCAGGAAGTGTAATTGTAGCAAGTGCCAAGGTGAAAAGAATGTTTAGGCTAGTCAGAAGTGAAAGGCACGGGAGGACTAAATTATTCTGAGGCCCAGAATAAGAATGAAAACCACAGACAATGGAGTTTGCTAAAGAAGGTGTATTGTACACAGTGATAAGCAATAGATTATTTACAGAATATACAGTTGGCCACAAGCTTTGAGTTGATAGTTTGCGTAGACTATGTCTGCACCTCTAATAAAAAAAAAGAAAAGAAATGTTATCAGAGAACATACTTCAATGAATCCAATTGCATCAAATAAGTCACACACACAAATAGTAAACCACATTCAGCATCAAAAACAATGCAACAAATTGCTGCCCCAGTCCCAATAGTCTGATCTTGTCCACCCCAAAAGAGTGAGAGAGTCTGTGTGAGATGTGTGGGTATGAATTGTCCAAGTCGGGGGGAGAAAAGGGGATTGGGCTGGTGATTGAGTGTGTGAGGGATGAATGGAGAAGAGCACACAGTGCTATCATTGGTGTCCCACCACTCAGGCAGACACATTGCTTCTGGATCCTTCTGGTCGCTAGCTCGCCATAAATGTCTCAGGAAAACCTGGCCAATTCCGCTGTTCACTCAAGGCATACAGTCACTCAACCCAGATCGGTGGCCGCGGACACGTCAAGCTCTGTCTGTCGGCTTCACGCCACAGATACACGCCGCTGCCCACATGCTTGCTCTCTCACACCATCTGACTCTACCTGCTGCTGCTGCTACTACTGCCGTATGCAGCCTTAGGGCTGCTCTGATTGGCTCATGAAAATCTTGCGAGAGACACAAGATCACTGCACAGGTATTTATGACCCAGGTTACATAATTCTATTACATATACGCTTCACTAATTGTACCATGTTGCTTAAATTTATTCAGATGTCTAGGTGAGATAAGAAGAGGCCAAATACCTTTACTGACTTCTAATACCAGAGAATATATCAATCTTTTCAAACTTTGAAACTTATTGTATGTTCATTATGTACAATAGGAAGTCGACAACCTCTCTGATGCTGAGGAAAGATGTGAAGGGCTCATTAAGAGCAAGATCCAACTTGAGGCCAAACTCAAAGAGACAACTGAGAGACTGGAGGATGAAGAGGAAATCAATGCTGAACTGACCGCCAAGAAGAGGAAGCTGGAGGACGAATGCTCTGAGCTGAAGAAAGACATTGATGACTTGGAGCTCACTTTGGCTAAAGTGGAAAAGGAGAAACATGCCACAGAAAACAAGGTTTGAATTATTTTAAACCCACATTCATTTAAACACAGACAATATGAATATAATGTGATGGAAATAATCCACCTTTCACATCATTTTAGGTGAAAAACCTGACAGAGGAGATGGCATCTCAAGATGAGTCTATTGCCAAGTTAACAAAGGAGAAGAAAGCCCTCCAAGAGAGCCACCAGCAAACACTTGATGACCTCCAAGCAGAGGAAGACAAAGTCAACACTCTGACCAAAGCCAAGACAAAGCTGGAACAGCAAGTGGACGATGTAAGAAAACAATTGTTTCAATTGTATCTTTCTATTGTCAAGTAGCTTGTGTTTTAATTGATATTCCATGATACAAATTCAAAAGAATATATACTGCTTGTATTGACACACTGTCATTTGAATACCTCAAATCACTTATTATTAACTGCCATGTGATAGCTGGAGGGATCACTGGAGCAAGAGAAGAAGCTCCGCATGGACCTTGAGAGAGCCAAGAGGAAGCTTGAGGGAGATCTGAAACTAGCCCAGGAATCCATAATGGATCTGGAGAATGACAAACAGCAATCTGATGAGAAAATCAAAAAGTAAGGTTTTTGATTTAGGTTATTAATCCTCTTTTCAGCATCTCAAACATTACACTCCAACAACAGTACAAACTGTGACAGTGAAAGCCTTCTTTGTATCCTCATCAAGGAAAGAATTTGAAACCAGCCAACTCCTCAGCAAGATTGAGGATGAACAGTCTCTCGGTGCTCAGCTTCAGAAGAAGATCAAGGAGCTCCAGGTGACATATCCAACATACAATACATACACTGTTATATGCATGCGAATCAGACTCAGTAAATAAAAAATAACAAATTATATTCAAGTCAATAAACCTTCTTTCATCAAATGTAGGCTCGTATTGAGGAGCTGGAGGAAGAGATTGAGGCTGAGAGGGCTGCTCGGGCTAAGGTTGAGAAGCAGAGGGCTGACCTCTCCAGGGAGCTTGAGGAGATCAGTGAGAGGCTCGAGGAGGCTGGTGGAGCAACAGCTGCTCAGATTGAGATGAACAAGAAGCGTGAAGCTGAGTTCCAGAAGCTGCGCCGTGATCTTGAAGAGTCAACCCTGCAGCACGAAGCTACCGCATCAGCTCTCCGCAAGAAGCAGGCAGACAGTGTTGCAGAGCTGGGAGAGCAGATCGACAACCTCCAGCGTGTCAAGCAGAAGCTGGAGAAGGAGAAGAGCGAGTACAAGATGGAGATTGATGACCTCTCCAGCAACATGGAGGCTGTTGCTAAATCTAAGGTGAGTCGTTTGTTTATAAGCAAAGGATTTATCTCTCAGTCCTTAGGTTTAAAGATACTAACATATACTTCTTTTCAGATGAATATGGTAATTAAGTTAGGATAACATCCTGTATTGCTTAAAAGTTTTCAAGAATAGGACATTTATTTTTGATAGGGTAACTTGGAAAAAATGTGCAGAACTCTTGAGGACCAGTTGAGTGAGCTCAAAGCCAAAAATGATGAGAATGTTCGCCAGCTGAACGACGTTAATGGACAAAAGGCAAGACTGCAGACAGAGAATGGTGAGTCATCTAGCCACTTGTAAGTAAATGTACTCTGTGGGTGGGTTCATCATTTTCACAAATTCATTTATACATTGTCATTCAGGTGAGTATTCCCGGCAGCTTGAGGAGAAGGAAGCTCTTGTTTCCCAGCTGACCAGAGGAAAACAGGCCTTCACTCAGCAGATTGAGGAGCTTAAGAGACATGTTGAGGAGGAAGTCAAGGTAAACAAGTTTACATGCCCAGTTATTAGATTTTTACAGGGGGTATATTCTCTTTTTCAAATGTAGTCATTCAAAATATGTACCATAATACTGTAATAAGATTTAAAAGATCAAAGCTGAATCTATTCCCACAGCAACAACATCCAGGCATACTGCTATTACTGCTAAGTGAACCTTTCACGAATTACATTTTGAATAAACTTTAAAAAAAAGTTGATTAAACTCAAAAAAAGTACTTATTTACTATTTCTTTTTCCACTTCATAGGTATGATACTAATGTTTTGTCATGTTCAACAGGCCAAGAATGCCCTGGCCCATGCAGTTCAGTCAGCCCGCCATGACTGTGATCTGCTCAGAGAGCAGTATGAGGAGGAGCAGGAGGCCAAAGCTGAGCTGCAGAGAGGAATGTCCAAGGCCAACAGTGAGGTGGCTCAGTGGAGAACCAAATATGAGACTGATGCTATCCAGCGCACCGAGGAGCTAGAGGAGTCCAAGTATATAATCCTTTCTACTTTTTCAAAGATAAATCCATTTTACTATCTTTGTTCACTTAAGCACAAATAATTCCTCTTCGCTACAGGAAAAAGCTTGCCCAGCGCTTGCAGGATGCTGAGGAATCCATTGAGGCTGTGAACTCCAAGTGCGCCTCTTTGGAGAAGACCAAGCAGAGGCTGCATGGTGAGGTGGAGGACCTCATGATTGATGTGGAGAGAGCCAATGCTCTGGCTGCCAACCTTGACAAGAAGCAGAGGAACTTTGACAAGGTACATGAAGATTAGAAAGAAAACAAAACCAGATTTATTCAAATTAAAAATATAACTTTTTATTCATCAATACAATTCTAGGTACTTGCAGAATGGAAACAGAAGTATGAGGAGGGCCAGGCAGAGCTGGAGGGAGCTCAGAAGGAGGCTCGTTCTCTCAGCACTGAACTGTTCAAGATGAAGAACTCTTATGAGGAGGCTCTGGATCACCTGGAGACCATGAAGAGAGAGAACAAGAACCTGCAGCGTATGCCAATCTTACTGTATTTAATGTAACGATCATAGTCATTGTAAGGGTTCTTCTTTGACCTCTAGTAGTGTAGTCTATGAGCAATATTTGGTCGTAAAAGCACTGACACATATTTCCAGATGTAATCTGCATGTATAGTTCTAACTATATTTGACTTTGGTTGCTCTACAGAGGAGATCTCAGACCTGACTGAACAGATTGGTGAGACTGGAAAGACTATCCATGAACTGGAGAAATCCAAGAAGACTGTAGAGACTGAGAAGTCTGAAATTCAGTCAGCACTGGAGGAAGCTGAGGTACAGCAACATCAGAAGATGACAGGGAGTCATTAAAAACATCCTATAGTCAGTCAGTTCTAAGGTTGGGCCAATCAAACTTGTATCATGACGATGATAAAAGATGTTGAATGTTACATGATTGTTTTTCCCCCCACAGATCTCCCACAGATCTTTAAAATTAGTCTGGTTTCGCACGTGGATATGCCCCTAAAAACAATGCTGATGTGCTAATATGTATAAACAATTAATTGATACATTTAATGAAAAAGGCTGTTGGAAAAGGAGTCTGATAGCATTTTAGCTCATGTCACATCACATCAGATATGATAATACTTTTGAAGGATATCTTGTATGAGGTATTAACTTTCATAATTATTGAAATTACACCAAGGGCACACTGGAGCATGAGGAGGCCAAAATTCTCCGTGTTCAGCTTGAGCTCAACCAGATCAAAGGTGAGGTTGACAGGAAGCTGGCAGAGAAGGATGAGGAGATGGAGCAGATCAAGAGGAACAGCCAGAGGGTGATTGACTCCATGCAGACCACTCTTGATGCTGAGGTCAGAAGCAGGAATGATGCCCTGAGAGTCAAGAAGAAGATGGAGGGAGACCTGAATGAAATGGAGATTCAGCTGAGCCATGCCAACAGGATGGCTGCTGAGTCCCAGAAACAACTGAGGAATGTCCAGGGACAACTCAAGGTGATGTTTGGAATATTATTTAATATTAAAAGCAATGACAAAAAGAGTGCAGAAGGTTCAATGTTTTGCACTTTTTCTTTTGCTGTCAGGATGCCCAACTGCACCTTGATGAGGCTCTCAGAGGACAGGAAGACATGAAGGAGCAGGTTGCCATGGTGGAGCGCAGAAATGGCCTGATGGTGGCTGAGATCGAGGAGCTGAGAGTAGCTCTGGAGCAGACAGAGAGAGGACGCAAAGTGGCTGAGCAGGAGTTGGTTGATGCTAGTGAGCGTGTCGGACTGCTTCACTCTCAGGTGTGTTTTTGTTAATTCAAAAGAATTGTATCTAATCAAAGATGTGAGACACATACCAATAAACACTGTCTATTCTTGGTCAATATTCAGAACACCAGTCTTATGAACACCAAGAAGAAGCTGGAGTCTGACCTCGTCCAGGTTCAAGGTGAAGTGGATGATGCTGTTCAGGAAGCAAGAAATGCTGAAGAGAAAGCCAAGAAGGCTATTACTGATGTGAGTTAACACCTTCAAGAACTGGTCTGCTTGTACATGTTCAATAAGTTGTGATTTTTTTCGGAACAAACTGGAATTAGACACTATTTATCATTTCAGGCTGCCATGATGGCTGAGGAGCTGAAGAAGGAGCAGGACACCAGTGCTCACCTGGAGAGGATGAAGAAGAACCTGGAAGTCACAGTCAAGGACCTCCAGCACCGTCTGGATGAGGCTGAGAACCTTGCCATGAAGGGTGGCAAGAAGCAGCTCCAGAAACTGGAGTCCAGGGTATGAACTGTATATAAAAATTTGGAGGCACATCGCTTTTATTATACTTTTTATTACTTCAACTAAAATCTCTGCGTGGAAGACTGATATATTATTTATCATCACATTACAGGTACGTGAGCTAGAAGCTGAAGTTGAATCCGAACAGAGACGTGGAGCTGATGCTATTAAAGGTGTCCGCAAATATGAGAGGAGAGTGAAGGAGCTGACATACCAGGTAAGCCGTACTGAAAAACTCCCCTAACCTCTAATTCATTCTCTATTCTTCTTCACATACTGTATAATCTTGTATCTGTACAGACTGAGGAGGACAAGAAGAATGTGCACAGACTTCAGGATCTGGTTGATAAGCTGCAGCTTAAAGTCAAGTCTTACAAGAGACAGGCTGAGGATGCTGTAAGTCAAATACATAACGTGGCACATCAATGACAGCTGATTTAATAATAACACTACTATTAACTGTCTAGTAACTACGCCAACATTCCTCCAAACACTTCACAGGAGGAGCAGGCCAACACCCACATGTCCAGGCTCAGGAAGGTTCAGCATGAGCTTGAGGAAGCTCAGGAGCGCGCTGACATCGCTGAGTCCCAGGTCAACAAGCTGAGAGCCAAGAGCCGTGACGTTGGAAAGGTTTGTTTTTAAAATGATTTGATGCTGTGAACTTTCACTGATGACAGTGTGAATCAATATCACATCTTAAATGATACCCAAATAATAATAATAGATTTTCATCTCTTTTTTTTAGTCTGATTCTGCTGAGTAGCCGTCATCATCCTTGAGGCCTTTCAACAGAGTTCATAAAATATGAACCATGTTGGGGGCTATTTACAATAAAGACGATAACTTTCATCATTATCCTGAATCCTGTCACTTCCTTTCTGACGAATAATTTATTTGGTTGACCAGAGAATCAGTCCAAAACTAAGGAGAGCAATTATGCAATATATGCTCTGTCATATGGTAGACTATTTGCAGCACAGTACTCATCAACAATTGAAAGTAATTTTCAATATGGTACAAGAATAGTACTTTCAGGGGTTTTAGTAGTTATAGTAGTAATCTTTTTTAAATACTTTTTGCTTTAAAAACAATTGGCACTTTTAAAAAGCTTAGTTCTTCCATTTGTGGCATGGTTTGTGAAACACTGGTGATGTTGTGGCGGTACTGGCAGTAAAATGCTTACAAACCAGCCCCAATCTACATAAAAATAAACAAAAATATGTATATCTACAGGGAATGCCAAATGTCAACTACGTGTATAATAAACAAACACCTCTTCAGGGGATAATCAAAAAATGCATTTCAGAGGATAATCAAACTGAAATGTCAAGTCTCAAGTCCCCAATGAAATAAAATGTGAAAAACTGAAGTCTGCAGTCTGCAGTGTGTCATGGGCAGATTCAGAGTGAGAGTGAGTCCAACCTGGATGCCATTCCCCACCTCTCTTTAGCCTTAACAAAGGGCCATCGTCACACCGTGATTGACTGGGAGGGGAATGCCCCAAGCTGCTTCCACTCATTAAGGAGTCAGTCTGCCCAGAGGATTTTGAAATTTAGCCCAAAACAAAAAAAGATAGCAAGTCTTACACGATGGGACTGCTACAGATAGGTTACCTACAATGAGTCATCCGTAAGCAGTGCCTCATATACTTTTCTGGACTTCTGGATCGTTCCTTTGAGCTTTCCAGATATCCTCATCGGTCAGGGGAAAAGGAACAAATTTCTTGTCACATGCCAGGGAAGGTGAATATAATGCCAGGGAGGCCGGAAATGTGGCCTGCGTTAGAGCATCAGGTGCATTGTTAAACTCACCCTTATGATACTTTGTGAGTAAAAACATATACATATTAGGGTGACCAAGGGCAGGAGGCGAGGTCAGATGGCCTTTGAGACACTGAAATGCCCTCTGACACTCATCCCTCCACCGAAACACAGCTCCTTTCCTTTTCAGTGCGTTAAGAGGCTCCTCAATCATTGAAAAGTTAGGGACGGGTTCCTTTGTATCCGGTAGTCACGCAGCGCCTCCTTCTTTGCCATATCTCCCCGATCTACATCCATACTCACTACATGACCCAGGAATTTAAGTTTGGGGCATGGAAGTCTTTACAATAGATGACAATGTCATCCAGGTACACCATGCAGCAGTCTCCAAGGCAGCTCCGCAGCACATGATTCAGCAGCCTTTAGAAGGTGGCTGGAGCGCCCTTCAAACAAAAAGGCATGACCCGAAAAAGGGAACAACCCAAAAGATGTGACAAATGCCGTCAGGGGCTGGCTTTCAGGCTCCATTTCCACCTGCCAATAACCACTGTTAAAATCTAGGGTGGTGAAAACAGTTAAGCATACCAGTAGCCCCTTTTAGTTAGAAAATGCGCCACATTTGCAGCCAGGTAAAGGCTGCAATCTGCCGTCTTGTCTATGTCAAACGGAGGTGTAATATTCCTCCTTTTCAAAAAAGCCGCCACTGGGGTAGGTGTAAACATGTGACGTGAAGTGAAGCACGAAGTTGGGCGTGAACAGTGACGAGTGATCTGGTTATTGACGTTTCTCTCGGCTGTGATGGTTAGCATCTCCCGGATCTCAGCGGCTTTCCAGTTGCTCATCTTGACATCCGTGGATGAAGTGATGAACTGGATGCTGTGATCAGCCGTTTCCTGCTTTTAAAACTCAGACAACAGTGCACGTCAGACACCTCCGCCCATGTCACGCAATTGCCAGCACAATTGACACCTTGTTTTTACATAGCAATGGAGGTGGCAAAAAGTGTACCCTCCGAGGCGTCATATTGGCAGACCAAAACAGACCCCCCGCCCCGCAAAAAGGACAGCCAAATTGGCGGGTTGCTGTCCAGTATAAAACGGCTAGTGACTCAAGGATCTCAGAAATGGCTGGCAGAGGATAGGCATCCCCATCACTCTGTTCATTAACACGACGGAAATCTACACAAAACCAGGGGGAGCCACCATCTTTTCTAGGCACCGATACAATTGGAAAAGCCCATGGTGAACAGGAAGGCACAATGATACCCTGTTGGAACATGCCTTCCATCTGCTCTGTAACAATTTTCCACTTTTGAAGGGGAAAAATTATAGGGGTGCTGGGACTGCACAATGAGTCTGCTGCAAGGTCAAAAGTCCAGCAACACTTGCAGTATGGTATGAAACTTTTGACTTCCTCAGACTTTTACACTCCATGTGTGGCGAGGTTGGAAAAATCTATAGTTAAATTGAAAATGAATTCTTAAATAAAATGTATTAGTAAAAGGCCAATATCGCCACCTAGGTTAAAAGAGCCTAGGACTCCAATTTTAAAAAGCAACACAGGTTCTTATTTAAAATCAGGGTTGAGCAGAGTTAAAAACCACAAATCCAAATAAAAGTTAAATACAAGATTTATTATAATTAAAGTGATAAAATAAAATAAAATAAAATAAAATGAAATAAAATAAAAACCCCAGCTCAAAGTCTCTTCCGGCAGTTCAATCGTCCTTTGTACTGGTCTCACTCTAAAACCGAAGGTGGCAGACCCCAGGCCTTGAAGGTGATGACGGGAAAGCAGTCATTCGTCGGTTGGAGACACATAAGAGAGAGAAAATCCCGGGAAAAGTAGGCAAACTAAAATTGTTCAACAATTAAAAAGGGAAATCCCTAAAATGCTAGTTAAAATCCTGCTGAAAATGGTTTAAAATAGGCAGAAAGTGTACTTAGCTGCAAGAGGGGTGCATCGTGATTACACCCCTCTGCTTCTCCAGTTACTTCCCCTCAACTGCGGCCGATGACCTCCCTTCGCCTGCTGTCCACCCTCCGGTCCCGTGGTCCACCACTGGATGTTTTGCTGTAAGGCCAAACGGACACAGACTGCTGCGCTTCAGGCGTGTGGTTGTTCTCCTGTGGTGGTGGTGGTCTCCTCTCGCCGTCCGGCTCTTCGGTGGGGTCCCCTGTCTTCTTTCTGCCCCCTGAACGCTGCTTTCCTGCTGTTTTAAAAGGAACATATCCCCTGCGCTCGCCACCACCCGTGGCTCGTTGCGCTGATTGCTGCCGGGGACGAGTCCGTGTGCAGTTCAATGTCAGTTCGGAAATGAAAACTCTGCATGCAGTTCAACATAATCTCCAACTGAAATAATCAAAATACTGCAAACAAGGTAACATGCAACATTTCATAAACGTAACGAACACAGTAAAATAAGCAAATTAACACAACATGCAAATAAGCAAAGTAACACAACATGCAAGATTTCATAATCGTAACTAAAACACAGCAAAATAATAACAAAATATGCAACGTCCTAGGAACTGACCCCGTTACACATGCACCCTGAAAGTAGGTGACACTGGGCCAGAAATCTCTACTCTGCTACTACCATTTGAGAAAATGTCAAAAAAACAATGGGGTGAAGCAAGGACAGCCAAATGCAAGTGACAATAGGAGAAGAAGCAGATGACTCTACTGCTGTACTCTCCTAGACACACTCTTAAGACCATAAACCACTAAGCGGCCTGAAAGATCATTCCACCATGATAAATTCATATGAGGAAAAATATATTGTAATTCCAAAATTTAAAAAACAAGGCTAAAGAAAAAGGCTAAAATTAAACCTTGACCTGGCATTTTGCATTTTGGAGAATGAAGTCTTCAGCGGATTTCATTTCATAGCAGAATCCAAAATGTTAAAGGACCAACAAATACAATAAATGGGTCCAAGTAATGATCACCTTTTTTACAAAAAACAATATTAAGATTTGATGATCATCCAGGTTGTCTCATTACAAACATATCAAACTCCCTGGATGAACTCAAAATGTATTCTTTACAGCAGACAAAGGCTTCTGGGTAGCTGATAAATGGTATAATCGCTCCACTCTTCCATATCTGTCATATGTGTCTCACAAACCCACATACAATCACACAATCTCACGCACGCACGCACGCACGCATGCACACACACACACACACACACACACACACACACAAACACGCACACACACACATTGTTGGACCTGTACATGTGTCAAAACATAGTGCATTCAGAAAGTATTCAGACCCCCTCACAAAGTAAAGGGGTCTGAATACTTTCTGTATATCCATTCTTAGATTGATAAAAATCTAACTTAAATGCTGTTATCAATATCAGGAGCAAAGAACTTTAATCAGCGGTGGAAAATACTGGTTACAGTCACTTGGACACTTTTATTATAAACACCACCTGCTCAAATCAGTATGTGTCCTAAGAGCCAAATCAAAAGAACTCAACATAAATGAAGAAAAAAGTTGAGAAAACGGTTCACCCACTTTCTGATAGGGGTTTAGTGTTTCCATGTGTATATGTGTGGTTTGCCGCTTTGACTCAAAAAGGCTATAAATGACATGACCCCTTAAGATTTTCCAGGGCACTTATCATGGTACTTGAATAGATGTCATCTCTTTCATATCAAATGTAGTAACTGGAGAAGTTCATATTGTTCAATTTATTTTGGTCCTGATCTCAAAGGAGTTTCCAACTGTTTTCATTTCCATTTAGGGAGTTATCCAAAAGATTCTTGTTTTTATTACAGGAATATGAGATGTGCCAGTCTCCTGTAATTGTAAACTACAAACATTTGGGGACATTTCCAAAACTAAGCTCTTTGCATTCATCTGACATGACTCAAAAACAGTAATGCAATGTAAAATCCACAAATACAGTGCTCTGACTTTCATTTATAAGGTCAAATAGAGCACAACCATGTCTATACATTTCATGGTAATGACATTAGTACAACCTCTAAGTTTGTATCAAAGATGCATTTTATTATTAAATAAACGTGTATACAACCACAACTCTCATATTAGTGTCATTTAGGGGTGAACTCAAATGTGCAAGTGTCCTGAAATTGAATACTAATGGAATTTGGAAGACTTTTCAAAACCAACCCCCAAAGCCGTCCATTCATTTTAAATAAAGATGTTCAAAACAAATCCCAACTTCAGCGTCGTTTAAATCAATTATTATAATGATTGGAATCATACACAAACCACATTCTGCACAAACGTATCCTGTATTTTTTAAGCTGTAGTTACAAAGAATTATGCAAACCCCGTCCTTAAACGTCACTGCCACAAATAAGCAACAGGATGAAAAGATGCCATGACCAAACCGAGCGAGAGACTGCTGCTGACCAGGCAATCCCACCCTCTATAAAAGAGGCAGCTCTGAGCTACTGCATTAACTGAAGCTTCATCACAGGTGAGTGTATTCACTTTGACCTCAGCTTTTACTGTTCTTAATTAGTCAGTGAAGTTAATGTGTTGCTAATTACTTTTGCATATTGTCCAGAATTATATGGCAGAGTTACCTGGGTGGTAGTCTTGGCTAGAAATTATTTCAAAATAATTTTCTTGATATACTCCATTTATATACTCTATCACATTTAACACAATTTGTTAGTTTGTATTTGCATCTAATACACACCCTGTTTCATCACATACATACTGACTGATCATTAAGAGCAATACTATTTCTCTGGTAGCGAGGGCAGTTGAGGGGATGAAAGAGTACTTTAATGGTAAATGATTGACTTTGACTTTAATGATTCAATTCATTACAGTTTGAATATATTTTATAAGTCTATAAACATTTTGCCATCTTTACCCTCATCTGTTTTCTAATTGGCTAAATTTCCACAGAAAAAAATTGAAATTAGAAAAACAATCTGAAACAAGTTATTGTACTCATGTTTAATCATGTATTTACAGGATCTCCCAACTCCACCAGAGACTCCAACGCTCAGTTGTTTTCGGAACCAGCTGAGGTAAAAGATTTCAGCATAAAAAACTTTAAATCTCCACAATCAGCTGGGCAGAAGACCATAGCTATGTCATGCCAATATGTTAACACTATTGTGGACTTCATCTTTTCAGTCGCCACTGAAGTGCCACCATGAGCACAGACGCAGAGATGGAGGCCTATGGCTCAGCGGCCATCTACCTCCGGAAGCCAGAGAAGGAGAGGCTTGAGGCACAAACAACTCCTTTTGATGCCAAAACCGCCTTTTTTGTGGCTGAGCCTGCGGAGATGTACCTCAAGGGTAAACTTACAAAGAGAGAGGGTGGAAAAGCCACGGTGGAAACAGACTGTGGAAAGGTAAGTGATTCATTTATTTACTTTTTTCAACAAAACTACTCAATCGATTTTCATCTAAGACACCTTGTATATACAAGGATAGGATTAACATTTATTTAAAACAATATCTTAGTAAAACATTCAGTGAACTATTTGTTTCTCATTGTATTTTAGACTCAAACTGACACTGTCAACAACAATGTGATCTATGTGATGAACTTTTCTGTTTGAAGTTATTTCTTAGTTAATTACGTTTTACTGTATTTGCTGTTCAGACAATCACAGTAAAAGAGGATGACATCCATCCAAGGAACCCTCCCAAGTATGACAAAATTGAGGACATGGCCATGATGACCCACCTCAATGAGCCTTGCGTGTTGTATAACCTCAAAGAGCGTTATGCATCATGGATGATCTACGTGAGTTTCCACACTATGCTAATTTAATGTATATGTAAATGTGTATAGAGTATGTGTACCTAAATGGAAATCAAACAAAATCTAAATAAAATCACACTATGTTTATGCTTTTTACTATTACAGACCTACTCTGGGTTGTTTTGCGTTGTCGTGAATCCCTATAAGTGGCTTCCCGTATATGATG
The DNA here is from genome assembly GCF_040436345.1 of Pagrus major. NCBI lineage: Eukaryota > Metazoa > Chordata > Actinopteri > Spariformes > Sparidae > Pagrus > Pagrus major. The sequence goes on from NC_133237.1 coordinate 23,548,708, forward strand.
CTCAATGTGTAGAAGCATACAGAGGCAAGAAGAGGATTGAGGCTCCACCCCACATCTTTTCCATCTCTGATAATGCCTATCAGTTCATGCTCACTGGTAAGATAAAAATATCAGTGTTGGAATCTGAACACACAGAGGTAAAATCTTCCATTGATATTTATTAAAAGAAAACTCATGTCAAGCATTCATGTTTGTGTTTCAGATCGTGAGAACCAGTCTATCCTGATTACGTGAGTATAAAACACACTATTGTGCTATAACTTTATAAGCTTAATGATAATCAAGCAAAATCTTGATAATATGTCCCCTGTACCCCAGTGGAGAATCCGGTGCTGGAAAGACTGTAAACACTAAGCGTGTCATCCAGTACTTTGCAACAATTGCAGCTATTGGAGCTAAGAAGACTGAGCAACAAGCTGGCAAAATTCAGGTAAAATTGGTTGTATAAGATGAAAGTGTTTGTCAGAGGAAAGTTAATTTGTATGTATAGCTCATGTAATTCAAATCTTCTCTTGCAGGGCTCTCTTGAGGACCAGATCATTGCGGCCAACCCTCTGTTGGAGGCCTATGGTAATGCCAAGACTGTGAGGAATGACAATTCCTCTCGTTTTGTAAGTACTGGAGAAAATATCTTGAGACTTTTTTCGTTCTTACATATAAAAAAAACTGATGATATTAATGTTCTGGCTGTCTAGGGTAAATTTATCAGGATCCACTTTGGCACAACTGGCAAGCTATCTTCAGCTGATATTGAAACATGTAAGTTTCAATCATGGTATTAGTCAATATCCATTTAAATTACAATCTAGGCTCTGATAAAGTTACAATAAACTGTAAAACAGTAAAGTTTTTAATTTAAATTTCTTCTTCTTAGATCTGCTGGAGAAGTCTCGTGTCACCTTCCAGTTGTCTGCTGAGAGGAGCTACCATATCTTCTACCAGCTGATGACTGGCCACAAGCCTGAGCTATTGGGTATGTTACTAAACCAATTTTAAATATACCTTTTGACAATATGAGAATAAAACATCAAACAATACTATGTAATTCTACTGTCCTTCTCTAGAGGCTCTTCTGATCACCACCAACCCCTATGACTACCCAATGATCAGTCAGGGTGAAATCACTGTGAAAAGCATCGATGATGTGGAGGAGTTCATTGCAACAGATGTAAGACAACAATTTAGTTAAAGAGATAGTATACAGGGGAAAATGTTTCACATACCAATAACTTTGCTTCATTTACACTGCAGACTGCTATTGACATCTTGGGCTTCACTGCTGAGGAGAAATTGGGCATCTACAAGCTGACTGGAGCTGTGGTTCATCATGGCAGCATGAAATTCAAGCAGAAGCAGCGTGAGGAGCAGGCTGAACCAGATGGCACTGAGGGTAATTTCTAAAATAATACTCTTATCACGCAAGCTTTCTGGTGTGTAAGATACTACACAAGTCAGTGTGTATTTATAATCCATCAGGGATGGGTCATGTTAATGACCAAACACGAAAAAAAAAAATTCATTCATTCATTCATTCCTTCATTCATATAACTTCTTGTTTTTCTCTCCATCAGTGGCTGATAAAATCGCCTACCTCCTGGGCCTGAACTCAGCTGATATGCTGAAAGCTCTGTGCTTCCCAAGAGTCAAGGTCGGCAATGAGATGGTGACCAAAGGTCAGACCGTCCCACAGGTAATAAGGCAGAAGTTTGGTGTTTGGATAGGGAAATATTTACATTTCCAAATAAAAGTATCACACTCATAAATCCACACCTAAATCCTTATATTTAGGTCAACAATTCTGTCAGCGCTCTGTGCAAATCCATCTATGAGAAAATGTTCTTGTGGATGGTCATCCGTATCAATGAGATGCTGGACACAAAGCAGGCAAGACAGTATTTCATTGGAGTGTTGGATATCGCTGGATTTGAGATCTTTGATGTAAGTTTTGGAAAATCAACCTTTCTGAAAAATTCAAAAGTTCAAACTTATTTTGGCATGAAATTAAATGTTTTTCTATAACTACAGTTCAACAGCTTGGAGCAACTCTGCATCAACTTCACCAATGAGAAACTGCAACAGTTCTTCAACCACCACATGTTTGTCCTGGAGCAAGAGGAGTACAAGAAAGAAGGCATTGAATGGGAGTTCATTGACTTCGGTATGGACTTGGCTGCCTGCATTGAGCTTATCGAGAAGGTAACATATCATCTTGTTAAATTAGATAGATTTCTTGATTCAAGTACAAATGTTTGCTTCCTCAGGTAATTCTTTTTTTCTTACCATGAAATGTAAATTCTTCTCAGCCAATGGGCATCTTCTCCATCCTTGAAGAGGAGTGCATGTTCCCCAAGGCCTCTGACACAACTTTCAAGAACAAGCTGCATGATCAGCATCTTGGCAAGACCAAGGCCTTTGAGAAGCCAAAGCCTGGAAAGGGCAAGGCTGAAGCTCACTTCGCCCTGGTTCACTATGCTGGTACAGTGGAATACAATATCGGTGGCTGGCTGGACAAGAACAAGGACCCCCTGAACGACTCAGTTGTTCAGCTTTACCAGAAATCTTCAAATAAACTGCTGGCCTTGTTGTATTTTGTCAAGGCTGGAGCTGAAGGTAAGAAATAAAAGTGAGCTGAGTTATCAGAAACTCTGTGTACCCAGTACAGATGTTTTAACCTCCTATTTTCTACTGTTGAAGATAGTGAGCAGTGTTGCCATCTCTTTTTATAGCTATTGGCTGCTTACTGAAAAGTGGAGTTTGGAAAGTTACAGGCAGTGCAATAACTTTGTAGTGAAAGGTAAAAAACGGTGTGTCTGTTTCAAATGAGTTTGGCCGAGTAAGAAACTGGTAACTTCTCTGTGGTAATATATTAATTTAGGTAAATTTTAAAGTTATAACAGTTACTTCTGTGTAATCCAGTGCCATTAATACAATTCAATATTGTGCAAAACAGAGGCTGCTGGTTGAAATTGACATTGAAAAATACACATTCGACAGAGAAGAAAACTTAAACCACTTACTGCAAAAAACGGTGTGTCTGTTTCAATTGAGTTGGGCCGAGTAAGAAACAGGTAACTTCTCTGTGGTAAAATATTCATTTAGGTAAAAAAAAAAAAAATACACATTCAAAACAGACGAAAACTTAAACCACTTACTGCAGTGGATTATTATCATTATTCGGTACCATTAATAAAAATGTCATGTTTTGCAAAATAGAGGCTGGTGGTGGCAAGAAGGGTGGCAAGAAGAAGGGCGGTTCCTTCCAGACTGTGTCTGCTCTTTTCAGGGTATGTATTCTTTCATATCTTTGGACAACAATTAACAATCTCATCTTACAATATTGATGACCTATTATTCTGTGATGCTCATCCACAGGAGAACTTGGGCAAGCTGATGACCAACTTGAGGAGCACTCACCCTCATTTTGTCCGCTGTCTGATTCCCAATGAAACAAAGACCCCAGGTAAGAAGTGCATAATCCAGATTTGTGTACTGTGTGTGACATGGTAGGGTAAAGAAATGTTTTGATACAATGAGTTTGCAATGTGCAGGTCTTATGGAGAACTTCTTGGTCATCCACCAGCTGAGGTGTAATGGTGTGCTGGAGGGCATCAGAATCTGCAGAAAGGGCTTCCCCAGCAGAATCCTCTACGGTGACTTCAAGCAGAGGTGACTGCAGTTTTCATTATAAGCAAGCCAAGTTGATTTCAGTAGAGGTATAAGGATGGTAAACACCAAGAAAAAGTGGGAGGAAGATAAAAGGAACAACATCATTTTCTGTTGTAGATACAAAGTATTGAATGCCAGTGTCATCCCTGAGGGACAGTTCATTGACAACAAGAAAGCTTCAGAGAAGCTGCTGGGCTCCATTGATGTGGACCACACTCAGTACAAGTTTGGACACACAAAGGTTCATCCTCAAAGACAGTACTACAGATTTACTTGTGTGGTTGTCCTGTTATAGCCATACGCACTGAATGCTAATTTGCCCCACTTGACAATATAGGTGTTCTTCAAAGCTGGTCTGCTGGGTCAGCTGGAGGAGATGAGAGATGATAAACTGGCTACGCTGGTGACCATGACTCAGGGTCTCTGCAGAGGATATGTCATGAGGAAGGAGTTTGTTAAGATGTGGGAGAGGAGGTAGGATTCTTTTACTGTACACTAAAATGTACTGTCCAATTATGTAGTTGATATATATTTTTTCAATTGTTAGACTTAGAAGTTCCGCAAAATAATGTTTCAGAAGAAATGACACTTTCTACATCAATCTCATTTTCCAGAGAATCTATCTTCTCAATCCAGTACAATATCCGTTCATTCATGAATGTGAAGAACTGGCCATGGATGAATCTCTACTTCAAGATCAAGCCTCTCCTGAAGAGTGCTGAGACTGAGAAGGAGCTGCAGCAGATGAAGGAGAACTATGATAAGATGAAAACAGACCTGGCTACTGCCCTGGCCAAGAAGAAGGAACTGGAGGAGAAGATGGTTTCCCTGATGCAGGAGAAGAATGACCTGCAACTCCAAGTGGCTTCAGTAAGTAGGAAAACCCAGGAAGTGTAATTCTATTACATATACGCTTATCTTTTCAAACTTTTAAACTTATTGTATGTTCATTATGTACAATAGGAAGTCGATAACCTCTCTGATGCTGAGGAAAGATGTGAAGGGCTCATTAAGAGCAAGATCCAACTTGAGGCCAAACTCAAAGAGACAACTGAGAGACTGGAGGATGAAGAGGAAATCAATGCTGAACTGACTGCCAAGAAGAGGAAGCTGGAGGACGAATGCTCTGAGCTGAAGAAAGACATTGATGACTTGGAGCTCACTTTGGCTAAAGTGGAGAAGGAGAAACATGCCACAGAAAACAAGGTTTGAATTATTTTAAACCCACATTCATTTAAACACAGACCATATGAATATAATGTGATGGAAATAATCCACCTTTCACACCATTTTAGGTGAAAAACCTGACAGAGGAGATGGCATCTCAAGATGAGTCTATTGCCAAGTTAACCAAGGAGAAGAAAGCCCTCCAAGAGAGCCACCAGCAAACACTTGATGATCTTCAAGCAGAGGAAGACAAAGTCAACACTCTGACCAAAGCCAAAACAAAGCTGGAACAGCAAGTGGACGATGTAAGAAAACAATTGTTTCAATTGTATCTTTCTATTGTCAAGTAGCTTGTGTTTTAATTGATATTCCATGATACAAATTCAAAATAATATATACTGCTTGTATTGACACACTGTCATTTGAATACCTCAAATCACTTATTATTAACTGCCATGTGATAGCTGGAGGGATCACTGGAGCAAGAGAAGAAGCTCCGCATGGACCTTGAGAGAGCCAAGAGGAAGCTTGAGGGAGATCTGAAACTAGCCCAGGAATCCATAATGGATCTGGAGAATGACAAACAGCAATCTGATGAGAAAATCAAAAAGTAAGGTTTTTGATTTAGGTTATTAATCCTCTTTTCAGCATCTCAAACATTACACTCCAACAACAGTACAAACTGTGACAGTGAAAGCCTTCTTTGTATCCTCATCAAGGAAAGAATTTGAAACCAGCCAGCTCCTCAGCAAGATTGAGGATGAACAGTCTCTCAGTGCTCAGCTTCAGAAGAAGATCAAGGAGCTCCAGGTGACATATCCAACATAGTGTACATACACTGTTATACGCATGCAAATCAGACTCAGTAAATCAAAAACAACACATTATATTCAAGTCAATAAACCTTCTTTCATCAATGTAGGCTCGTATTGAGGAGCTGGAGGAAGAGATTGAGGCGGAGAGGGCTGCTCGGGCTAAGGTTGAGAAGCAGAGGGCTGACCTCTCCAGGGAGCTTGAGGAGATCAGTGAGAGGCTCGAGGAGGCTGGTGGAGCAACAGCTGCTCAGATTGAGATGAGCAAGAAGCGTGAAGCTGAGTTCCAGAAGCTGCGCCGTGATCTTGAAGAGTCAACCCTGCAGCACGAAGCTACCGCATCAGCTCTCCGCAAGAAGCAGGCAGACAGTGTTGCAGAGCTTGGAGAGCAGATCGACAACCTCCAGCGTGTCAAGCAGAAGCTGGAGAAGGAGAAGAGCGAGTACAAGATGGAGATTGATGACCTCTCCAGCAACATGGAGGCTGTTGCTAAATCTAAAGTGAGTCGTTTGTTTAAAGATTAGGTATTTGCCTTTGTTATGCTCAGAAACATGATCTCTAACCAATAAATATGGCAGTAGCTTTAAATTTAGAAGAAAAAAACCTCAATGTATATCATGTTTTGTTATTGATAGGGCAACTTGGAAAAAATGTGCAGAACTCTTGAGGACCAGTTCAGTGAGCTCAAAGCCAAAAATGATGAGAATGTTCGCCATCTGAATGACGTTAATGGACAAAAGGCAAGACTGCAGACAGAGAATGGTGAGTGTCATGGAATAAAAACTACTGATGGAAGTTATTAATGAGAATTTTGATAATAAAAAATCTCATTTATACATTGTCATTCAGGTGAGTTCTCCCGCCAGCTTGAAGAGAAGGAAGCTCTTGTTTCCCAGCTGACCAGAGGAAAACAGGCCTTCACTCAGCAGATTGAAGAGCTTAAGAGACATGTAGAGGAGGAAGTCAAGGTAAACAAGTTTACATGCCCTGTTATTAGATTTTAACAGGGGGTATATTCTCTTTTTCAAATGTAGTCATTCAAAATGTATACCATAATACTGTAATAAGATTTAAAAGATCAAAGCTCAAGAATCTATTCCCACAGCAACAATATCCAGGCATACTGCTATTATTGCTAAGTGAACCTTTTACGAATTACATTTTTGCCCAATAATGAAAAGAAACATGATGCTGAGTAGCAAATATGATTGATGCAGAAGTAGTCTTTAGGATTCAAAACTAAATGGCTACATTAAAATGATTAAACTTAAAAAAAAGCACTTATTTACTATTTCTTTTTCCACTTCATAGGTATGATACTAATGTTTTGTCATGTTCAACAGGCCAAGAATGCCCTGGCCCATGCAGTTCAGTCAGCCCGCCATGACTGTGATCTGCTCAGAGAGCAGTATGAGGAGGAGCAGGAGGCCAAAGCTGAGCTGCAGAGAGGAATGTCCAAGGCCAACAGTGAGGTGGCTCAGTGGAGAACCAAATATGAGACTGATGCTATCCAGCGCACTGAGGAGCTGGAGGAGTCCAAGTATATAATCCTTTCTACTTTTTCAAAGATAAATCCATTTTTGCAATCTTTGTTCACTTAAGCACAAATAATTCCTCTTGGCTACAGGAAAAAGCTTGCCCAGCGCTTGCAGGATGCTGAGGAATCCATTGAGGCTGTGAACTCCAAGTGCGCCTCTTTGGAGAAGACCAAGCAGAGGCTGCAGGGTGAGGTGGAGGACCTCATGATTGATGTTGAGAGAGCCAATGCTCTGGCTGCCAACCTTGACAAGAAGCAGAGGAACTTTGATAAGGTAAATGGTTAAACTGGTAATCAACACCAGTTTTATAGCGAGAAACAAGCACCTTTATTAATAAATAATCATTTAATTAACATATTTTGACCTATACAATTCTAGGTCCTTGCAGAATGGAAACAGAAGTTTGAGGAGGGCCAGGCAGAGCTGGAAGGAGCTCAGAAGGAGGCTCGTTCTCTCAGCACTGAACTGTTCAAGATGAAGAACTCTTATGAGGAGGCTCTGGATCACCTGGAGACCATAAAGAGAGAGAACAAGAACCTGCAGCGTATGCCAATCTTACTGTATTTAATGTAACGATCATAGTCATTGTAAGGGTTCTTCTTTGACCTCTAGTAGTGTAGTCTATGAGCAATATGTGGTCGTAAAAGCACTGACACATATTTCCAGATGTAATCTGCATGTATAGTTCTAACTATATTTGACTTTGGCTTCTCTACAGAGGAGATCTCAGACCTGACTGAACAGATTGGTGAGACTGGAAAGACTATCCATGAGCTGGAGAAATCCAAGAAGACTGTAGAGACTGAGAAGTCTGAAATTCAGTCAGCACTGGAGGAAGCTGAGGTAAAATCTTGCTAACATTATCGGACCACTATGATAAAATACATGGTTAAAATGTAACCATGTATTCATTTTGAATTTATTTCTGCCAAAAATACCTTTTGTTGTGTTTGTGACTTTTTAAGGGCACACTGGAGCATGAGGAGGCCAAAATTCTCCGTGTTCAGCTTGAGCTCAACCAGATCAAAGGTGAGATTGACAGGAAGCTGGCAGAGAAGGATGAGGAGATGGAGCAGATCAAGAGGAACAGCCAGAGGGTGATTGACTCCATGCAGACCACTCTTGATTCTGAGGTCAGGAGCAGGAATGATGCCCTGAGAATCAAGAAGAAGATGGAGGGAGACCTGAATGAGATGGAGATTCAGCTGAGTCATTCAAACAGGATGGCTGCTGAGTCCCAGAAACAACTGAGGAATGTCCAGGGACAACTCAAGGTGAGATTTGTTTGATTATTAAATGTAAAAAAAAATCAAAGGGAAATTATGTAAACTTTCTTTTTCTCTGTTCAATGTCAGGATGCCCAACTGCACCTTGATGATGCTGTCAGAGGACAGGCAGACATGAAGGAGCAGGTTGCCATGGTGGAGCGCAGAAATGGCCTGATGGTGGCTGAGATCGAGGAGCTGAGAGTCGCTCTGGACCAGACAGAGAGAGGACGCAAAGTGGCTGAGCAGGAGTTGGTTGATGCTAGTGAGCGTGTCGGACTGCTTCACTCTCAGGTGTGTTTTCGTTAATTCAAAAGAATTGTATCTAATCAAAGATGTGAGACACATACCAATAAACACTGTCTAATCTTGGTCAATATTCAGAACACCAGTCTTATGAACACCAAGAAGAAGCTGGAGTCAGACCTCGTCCAGGTTCAAGGTGAAGTGGATGATGCTGTTCAGGAAGCAAGAAATGCTGAAGATAAAGCCAAGAAGGCTATTACTGATGTGAGTCTTGTTTTTATGTAAATACTGCTTCAAGAAATACTTGTTTACACTTCATTAATTATTATCTAGCATTATTGTCATTAATATCAAGACTAAAAATTCTATTTCTAAACTGTGCATCATTTCAGGCTGCCATGATGGCTGAGGAGCTGAAGAAGGAGCAGGACACCAGTTCTCACCTGGAGAGGATGAAGAAGAACCTGGAGGTCACAGTCAAGGACCTCCAGCACCGTCTGGATGAGGCTGAGAACCTCGCCATGAAGGGTGGCAAGAAGCAGCTCCAGAAACTGGAGTCCAGGGTATGAACTGTATATAAAAATTTGGAGGCACATCGCTTTTATTATACTTTTTATTACTTCAACTTAAATCTTTGTGTGGAAGACTGATATATTATTTATCATCACATTACAGGTGCATGAGCTAGAAGCTGAAGTTGAGGCTGAACAGAGACGTGGAGCTGATGCTATTAAAGGTGTCCGCAAATATGAGAGGAGAGTGAAGGAGCTGACATACCAGGTAAGCCGTACTGAAAAACTCCCCTAATCTCTAATTCATTCTCTATTCGTCTTCACATACTGTATAATCTTATATCTTTACAGACTGAAGAGGACAAGAAGAATGTGCACAGACTTCAGGATCTGGTTGATAAGCTGCAGCTTAAAGTCAAGTCTTACAAGAGACAGGCTGAGGATGCTGTAAGTCAAATACATAACGTGGCACAGCATTGACAGCTGATTTAATAATAACATCACTATTAACTGTCTTGTAACTACGCCAACATTCCTCCAAACACTTAACAGGAAGAGCAGGCCAACACCCACATGTCCAGGCTCAGGAAGGTTCAGCATGAGCTTGAGGAAGCTCAGGAGCGCGCTGACATCGCTGAGTCCCAGGTCAACAAGCTGAGAGTCAAGAGCCGTGACGCTGGAAAGGTATGTTTGTTTTTAAAATGATCTGATGCTGTGAACTTTCACTGATGACAGTGTGAATCAATATCACATCTTGAATGATACCCAAATAATAATAATAGATTTTCGTCTCTCTTTTTTTTAGTCTGATTCTGCTGAGTAAGTGTCATCATCCTTGAGGCCTTTCAACAGAGTTCATAAAATATGAACCATGTTGGGGGCTATTTACAATAAAGACGATAACTGTCATCATTATCCTGAATCCTGTCACTTCCTTTCTGACGAATAATTTATTCAACTGACCAGAGAAATCAGTCCAAAACTAAGGAGAGCAATTATGCAATATATGTTATGTCATATGGTAGACTATTTGCAGCACGGTACTGATCAACAAGCAAAAATCATTTTCAATATGGTACAAGAATAATACTTTCAGGGGTTTAAGTGATTATAGTAGCATGACCCAAAAAAGGGAACAACCCAAAAGATATGACAAACGGCGTCAGGGGCTGGCTTTCAGGCTCCATTTCCACCTGCCAATAACCACTGTTAAAATCTAGGGTGGTGAAAACAGTTGAGCATGCCAGTGACTCAAGGATCTCAGAAATGGCTGGCAGAGGATAGGCATCCCCATCACTCTGTTCATTAAAACGACGGAAATCTACACAAAACCGGGGGGAGCCACCATCTTTTCTAGGCACCAATACAATTGGGAAAGCCCATGGTGAACAGGAAGGCACAATGATACCCTGTTGGAACATGCCTTTCATCTGCTCCTTAACAATCTTCCGCTTTTGAAGGGGCAATCTATAGGGGTGCTGGGACTACACAATGAGACTGCTGCAAAGTCCAGCAACACTTGCAGTATAGTATGAAACTTTTGACCTCCTCAGACTTTTACACTCCATGCACCCTGTAAGTAGGTGACATTGGGGGCAGAAATCTCTACTCTGCCACTACCATTTGAGAAAATGTCAAAAAACAATAGGGTGAAGCAAGGACAGCCAAATGCAAGTGACAATGGGAGTGGCAGCAGATGACACGTGCTGTATATCCATTCTTAGATTGATAAAAATCTAACTTAAATGATGTAATCAATATCAGGAGCAAAGAACTTTAATCAGTGGTGGAAAATACTGGTGTCAGTCACTTGGACACTTTTATTATAAACACCACATGCTCAAATCAGTATGTGTCCTAAGAGCCAACTCAAAAGAACTCAACATAAATTAAGAAAAAAGTTGAGAAAACGGTTCACCCACTTTCTGATAGGGGTTTAGTGTTTCCATGTGTATGTGTGTGGTTTGCCACTTTGACTCAAAAAGGCCATGAATGACATGACCCCTTAAGATTTTCCGGGGCACTTATAGTGGTACTTGAATAGATGTCACCTCCTTCATATCAAATGTAGTAACTGGAGAAGTTCATTTTGTTAAATTTATTTTGGTCCTGATCTCAAAGGAGTTGCCAACTGTTTTCTTGTCCATTTAGGGAGTTATCCAAAAGATTCCTGTTTTTATTACAGGAATATGAGATGTGCCAGTTTCCTGTAATTGTAAACTACAAACATTTGGGGACATTTCCAAAACTAAGCTCTTTGCATTCATCTGACATGACTCAAAAACAGTAATGCAATGTAAAATCCACAAATACAGTGCTCTGACTTTCATTTATAAGGTCAAATACAGCACAACCACATCTATACATTTCATGGTAATGATATTAGTACAACCTCTAAGTTTGTATTAAAGATGCATTTTATTATTTAATAAACATGTGTATACAACTACAACTCTCATATTAGTGTCATTTAGGGGTGAACTCAAATGTGCAAGTGTCCTGAAATTGAATACTAATGGAATTTGGAAGACTTTTCAAAACCAACCCCCAAAGCTGTCCATTCATTTAAAGAAAGATGTTCAAAACAAATCCCAACTTCAGCATCGTTTAAATCAATTATTATAATGATTGGAATCATACACAAACCACATTCTGCACTAACGTATCCTATATTTTTTGAGCTGAAGTTACAAAGAATTATGCAAACCCCGTCCTTAAACGTCACTGCCACAAATAAGCAACGGGTTCAAAAGAGGCCATGACCAAACCGAGCGAGAGACTGCTGCTGACCAGGCAATCCCACCCTCTATAAAAGAGGCAGCTCTGAGCTACTGCATTAACTGAGGCTTCATCACAGGTGAGTGTATTCATTTTGACCTCAGCTTTTACTGTTCTTGATTAGTCAGTGAAGTTAATGTGTTGCTAATTACTTTTGCATATTGTCCAGAATTATATGGCAGAGTTACCTGGGTGGTAGTCTTGACTAGACATTATTCCAAAACAATTTTCTTGATATACTCCATTTATATACTCTTTCACATTTAACACAATTTGTTAGTTTGTATTTACATCTAATACACACCCTGTTTCATCACATACATACTGACTGATCATTAAGAGCAATACTATTTCTCTGGTAGCGAGGGCAGTTGAGGGGATGGAAGAGTACTTTAATGGTAAATGATTGACTTTGACTTTAATGATTCAATTCATTACAGTTTGAATATATTTTATAAGTCTATAAACATTTTGCCATCTTTACCCTCATCTGTTTTCTAATTGGCTAAATTTCCGCAGAAAAAAATTGCAATTAGAAAAACAATCTGAAACAAATTATTGTACTCATGTTTAATCATGTATTTACAGGATCTCCCAACTCCACCAGAGACTCCAACGCTCAGTTGTTTTCGGAACCAGTTGAGGTAAAAGATTTCAGCATAAAAAACTTTAAATCTTCACAATCAGCTAGGCAGAAGACCATAGCTATGTCATGCCAATATGTTAACACTATTGTGGACTTCATCTTTTCAGTCGCCACTGAAGTGCCACCATGAGCACAGACGCAGAGATGGAGGCCTATGGCCCAGCGGCCGTCTTTCTCCGGAAGCCAGAGAGGGAGAGGCTTGAGGCACAAACAACTCCTTTTGATGCCAAAACCGCCTTTTTTGTGGCTGAGCCTGCGGAGATGTACCTCAAGGGTAAACTTACAAAGAGAGAGGGTGGAAAAGCCACGGTGGAAACAGACTGTGGAAAGGTAAGTGATTCATTTATTTACTTTTTTCAACAAAACTACTCAATCGATTTCCATCTAAGACACCTTGTATATACAAGGATAGGATTAACATTTATTTAAAACGATATCTTGGTAAAACATTCAGTGAACTATTTGTTTCTCATTGTATTTTAGACTCAAACTGACACTGTCAACAACAATGTGATCTATGTGATGAACTTTTCTGTTTGAAGTTATTTCTTAGTTAATTACGTTTTACTGTATTTGCTGTTCAGACAATCACAGTAAAAGAGGATGACATCCATCCAAGGAACCCTCCCAAGTATGACAAAATTGAGGACATGGCCATGATGACCCACCTCAATGAGCCTTGCGTGTTGTATAACCTCAAAGAGCGTTATGCATCATGGATGATCTACGTGAGTTTCCACACTATACTAATTTAATGTATATGTAAATATGTATAGAGTATGTGTACCTAAATGGAAATCAAACAAAATCTAAATAAAATCACACTATGTTTATGCTTTTTATTATTACAGACCTACTCTGGGTTGTTTTGCGTTGTCGTGAATCCCTATAAGTGGCTTCCCGTATATGATGCTCAATGTGTAGAAGCATACAGAGGCAAGAAGAGGATTGAGGCTCCACCCCACATCTTCTCCATCTCTGACAATGGCTATCAGTTCATGCTCACTGGTGAGATAAAAATATCAGTGTTGGAATCTAAACACACAGAGGTAAAATCTTCCATTGATATTTATTAAAAGAAAACTCATGTCAAGCATTCATGTTTGTGTTTCAGATCGTGAGAACCAGTCTATCCTGATTACGTGAGTATAAAACACACTATTGTGCTATAACTTTATTAACTTAATGACAATGAAGCAAAATCTTGATAATATGTCCCTTGTACCCCAGTGGAGAATCCGGTGCTGGAAAGACTGTAAACACTAAGCGTGTCATCCAGTACTTTGCAACAATTGCAGCTATTGGAGCTAAGAAGACTGAGCAACAAGCTAGCAAAATTCAGGTAAAATTGGTTGTGTAAGATGAAAGTGTTTGTCAGAGGAAAGTTAATTTGAATGTATAGCTCATTCAAATCTTCTCTTGCAGGGCTCTCTTGAGGACCAAATTGTTGCAGCCAACCCTCTGTTGGAGGCCTATGGTAATGCCAAGACTGTGAGGAATGACAATTCCTCTCGTTTTGTAAGTACTGGAGAAAATATCTTGAGACTTTTTTCATTCATACATTTTTAAAAAAGCTGATGATATTAATGTTCTGGCTGTCTAGGGTAAATTTATCAGGATCCACTTTGGCACTACTGGCAAGCTAGCTTCAGCTGATATTGAAACATGTAAGTTTCAACCATGGCATTCGTCAATATCCATTTAAATTATAATCTAGGCTCTGATAAAGTTACAGTAAACTGTAAAACAGAAACGTTTTCAATTTAAATTTCTTCTTCTTAGATCTGCTGGAGAAGTCTCGTGTCACCTTCCAGTTGTCTGCTGAGAGGAGCTACCATATCTTCTACCAGCTGATGACTGGCCACAAGCCTGAGCTATTGGGTATGTTACTAAACCAATATTACATAAAACTTTTAACAATATCAGAAAAAACATCAAACAATACTATGTATTTCTACTGTCCTTCTCTAGAGGCTCTTCTGATCACCACCAACCCCTATGACTACCCAATGATCAGTCAGGGTGAAATCACTGTGAAAAGCATCGATGATGTGGAGGAGTTCATTGCAACAGATGTAAGACAACAATTTAGTTAAAGAGATAGTATACAGGTAAAAAAATGTTTCACATACCAATAACTTTGCTTCATTTACACTGCAGACTGCTATTGACATCTTGGGCTTCACTGCTGAGGAGAAATTGGGCATCTACAAGCTGACTGGAGCTGTGATTCATCATGGCGGCATGAAATTCAAGCAGAAGCAGCGTGAGGAGCAGGCTGAACCAGATGGCAATGAGGGTAATTTCTAAAATAATACACTCTTATCATGCAAGCTTTCTGGTGTGTAAGATACTACACAAGTCAGTGTGTATTTATAACCCATCAGGGATGGGTCATGTTAATGACCAAACACGAAAACAAAATATTCGTTCATATATTCATTCCTTCATTCACATAACTTCTTGTTTTTCTCTCCATCAGAGGCTGATAAAATCGCCTACCTCCTGGGCCTGAACTCAGCTGATATGCTGAAAGCTCTGTGCTACCCAAGAGTCAAGGTCGGCAATGAGATGGTGACCAAAGGTCAGACCGTCCCACAGGTAATAAGGAGAAAGTTTGGTGTTTGGATAGGGAAATATTTACATTTCCAAATAAAAATATCACACTCATAAATCCACACCTAAATCCTTATATTTAGGTCAACAATTCTGTCAGCGCTCTGTGCAAATCCATCTATGAGAAAATGTTCTTGTGGATGGTCGTCCGTATCAATGAGATGCTGGACACAAAGAAGGCAAGACAGTTCTTCATTGGAGTGTTGGATATCGCTGGATTTGAGATCTTTGATGTAAGTTTTGGAAAATCAACCTTTCTGAAAAATTCAGAGGTTCAAATTTATTTTGGCATGAAATTAAATGTTTTTCTATAACTACAGTTCAACAGCTTGGAGCAACTCTGCATCAACTTCACCAATGAGAAACTGCAACAGTTCTTCAACCACACCATGTTTGTCCTGGAGCAAGAGGAGTACAAGAAAGAGGGCATTCAATGGGAGTTCATTGACTTCGGTATGGACTTGGCTGCCTGCATTGAGCTTATCGAGAAGGTAACATATCACTTTGTTAAATTAGATAGATTACTTGATTCAAGTGCAAATGTTTGCTTCCTCAGGTAAATTTTTTTCTTACCATGAAATGTAAATTCTTCTCAGCCAATGGGCATCTTCTCCATCCTTGAAGAGGAGTGCATGTTCCCCAAGGCCTCTGACACAACTTTCAAGAACAAGCTGCATGATCAGCATCTTGGCAAGACCAAGGCCTTTGAGAAGCCAAAGCCTGGAAAGGGCAAGGCTGAAGCTCACTTCGCCCTGGTTCACTATGCTGGTACAGTGGAATACAATATCGGTGGCTGGCTGGACAAGAACAAGGACCCCCTGAACGACTCAGTTGTTCAGCTTTACCAGAAATCTTCAAATAAACTGCTGGCCTTGTTGTATGTAGCCAAGGCTGGAGCTGATGGTAAGAAATAAAAGTGAGCAGAGTTATCAAAAACTCTGTGTACCCAGTACAGATGTTTTAACCTCCTATTTTCTACTGTTGAAGATAGTGAGCATTGTTGCCATCTCTTTTCATAGCTATTGGCTGCTTACTGAAAAGTGGAGTTTGGAAAGTTACAGGCAGTGCACTGACTTTGTAGTGATAGGTAAAAAACGGTGTGTCTGTTTCAATTGAGTTGGGCCGAGTAAGAAACAGGTAACTTCTCTGTGGTAAAATATTCATTTAGGTAAAAAAAAAAAAGAATACACATTCAAAACAGACGAAAACTTAAACCACTTACTGCAGTGGATTATTATCATTATTCGGTACCATTAAAAAAATGTCTCGTTTTGCAAAATAGAGGCTGCTGGTGGCAAGAAGGGTGGCAAGAAGAAGGGTGGTTCCTTCCAGACTGTGTCTGCTCTTTTCAGGGTATGTATTCTTTCATATTTTTGGACAACAATTAACAATCTCATCTTAAAATATTGATGACCTATTATTCTGTGATGCTCATCCACAGGAGAACTTGGGCAAGCTGATGACCAACTTGAGGAGCACTCACCCTCATTTTGTCCGCTGTCTGATTCCCAATGAAACAAAGACCCCAGGTAAGAAGCGCATAACCCAGATTTGTGCGCTGTGTGACATGGTATGGTAAAGAAATGTTTTGATACAATGAGTTTGCAATGTGCAGGTCTTATGGAGAACTTCTTGGTCATCCACCAGCTGAGGTGTAATGGTGTGCTGGAGGGCATCAGAATCTGCAGAAAGGGCTTCCCCAGCAGAATCCTCTACGGTGACTTCAAGCAGAGGTGACTGCAGTTTTCATTATAAGCAAGTCAAGTTGATTTTGGTAGAGGTATTAGGATGGTAAACACCAAGAAAAAGTGGGAGGAAGATCAAAGGAACAACATAATTTTCTGTTGTAGATACAAAGTATTGAATGCCAGTGTCATCCCTGAGGGACAGTTCATTGACAACAAGAAAGCTTCAGAGAAGCTGCTGGGCTCCATTGATGTGGACCACACTCAGTACAAGTTTGGACACACAAAGGTTCATCCTCAACGACTACAGATTTACTTGTGTGGTTGTCCTGTTGTACCCATATGCACTGAATACTAATTTGCCCCACTTGATCATATAGGTGTTCTTCAAAGCTGGTCTGCTGGGTCAGCTGGAGGAGATGAGAGATGAGAAACTGGCTGAGCTGGTGACAATGACTCAGGGTCTCTGCAGAGGATATGTCATGAGGAAGGAGTTTGTTAAGATGTGGGAGAGGAGGTAGGATTATTTTACTGTACACTAAACTGTACTGTCCAATTATGTAGTTGATATATATTTTTTCAATTGTTAGACTTAGAAGTTCTGCAAAATAATGTTTCAGAAGAAATCACACTTTCTACATCAATCTCATTTTCCAGAGAATCTATCTTCTCAATCCAGTACAATATCCGTTCATTCATGAATGTGAAGAACTGGCCATGGATGAATCTCTACTTCAAGATCAAGCCTCTCCTGAAGAGTGCTGAGACTGAGAAGGAGCTGCAGCAGATGAAGGAGAACTATGATAAGATGAAAACAGACCTGGCTACTGCCCTGGCCAAGAAGAAGGAACTGGAGGAGAAGATGGTTTCCCTGATGCAGGAGAAGAATGACCTGCAACTCCAAGTGGCTTCAGTAAGTAAGAAACCCAGGAAGTGTAATTCTATTACATATACGCTTATCTTTTCAAACTTCTAAACTTATTGTATGTTCATTATGTACAATAGGAAGTCGATAACCTCTCTGATGCTGAGGAAAGATGTGAAGGGCTCATTAAGAGCAAGATCCAACTCGAGGCCAAACTCAAAGAGACAACCGAGAGACTGGAGGATGAAGAGGAAATCAATGCTGAACTGACTGCCAAGAAGAGGAAGCTGGAGGACGAATGCTCTGAGCTGAAGAAAGACATTGATGACTTGGAGCTCACTTTGGCTAAAGTGGAGAAGGAGAAACATGCCACAGAAAACAAGGTTTGAATTATTTTAAACCCACATTCATTTAAACACAGACCATATGAATATAATGTGATGGAAATAATCCACCTTTCACACCATTTTAGGTGAAAAACCTGACAGAGGAGATGGCATCTCAAGATGAGTCTATTGCCAAGTTAACAAAGGAGAAGAAAGCCCTCCAAGAGAGCCACCAGCAAACACTTGATGATCTCCAAGCAGAGGAAGACAAAGTCAACACTCTGACCAAAGCCAAGACAAAGCTGGAACAGCAAGTGGACGATGTAAGAAAACAATTGTTTCGATTGTGTCTTTCTATTGTCAAGTAGCATGTGTTTTAATTGATATTCCATGATACAAATTCAAAATAATATATACTACTTGTATTGACACACTGTCATTTGAATACCCCAAATCATTTATCATTAACTGTCATGTGATAGCTGGAGGGATCACTGGAGCAAGAGAAGAAGCTCCGCATGGACCTTGAGAGAGCCAAGAGGAAGCTTGAGGGAGATCTGAAACTAGCCCAGGAATCCATAATGGATCTGGAGAATGACAAACAGCAATCTGATGAGAAAATCAAAAAGTAAGGTTTTTGATTTAGGTTATTAATCCTCTTTTCAGCATCTCAAACATTACACTCCAACAACAGTACAAACTGTGACAGTGAAAGCCTTCTTTGTATCCTCATCAAGGAAAGAATTTGAAACCAGCCAGCTCCTCAGCAAGATTGAGGATGAACAGTCTCTCAGTGCTCAGCTTCAGAAGAAGATCAAGGAGCTCCAGGTGACATATCCAACACACAGTACATAAGCTGTTATACACATGCAAATCAGACTCAGTAAGTCAAAAACAACACATTATATTCAAGTCAATAAACCTTCTTTCATCAAATGTAGGCTCGTATTGAGGAGCTGGAGGAAGAGATTGAGGCTGAGAGGGCTGCTCGGGCTAAGGTTGAGAAGCAGAGGGCTGACCTCTCCAGGGAGCTTGAGGAGATCAGTGAGAGGCTCGAGGAGGCTGGTGGAGCAACAGCTGCTCAGATTGAGATGAGCAAGAAGCGTGAAGCTGAGTTCCAGAAGCTGCGCCGTGATCTTGAAGAGTCAACCCTGCAGCACGAAGCTACCGCATCAGGTCTCCGCAAGAAGCAGGCAGACAGTGTTGCAGAGCTGGGAGAGCAGATCGACAACCTCCAGCGTGTCAAGCAGAAGCTGGAGAAGGAGAAGAGCGAGTACAAGATGGAGATTGATGACCTCTCCAGCAACATGGAGGCTGTTGCTAAATCTAAAGTGAGTCGTTTGTTTAAAGATTAGGTATTTGCCTTTGTTATGCTCAGAAATATGATCTCTAACCAATAAATATGGCAGTAGCTTTAAATTTAGAAAAAAAAAACTAAACGTACATCATGTTTTTTTGTTGATAGGGCAACTTGGAAAAAATGTGCAGAACTCTTGAGGACCAGTTCAGTGAGCTCAAAGCCAAAAATGATGAGAATGTTCGCCATCTGAATGACGTTAATGGACAAAAGGCAAGACTACTGACAGAGAATGGTGAGTGTCATGGAATAAAAACTACTGATGGAAGTTACTAATGAGAACTTTGATAATAAAAAATCTCATTTATACATGTCATTTGTCATTCAGGTGAGTTCTCCCGCCAGCTTGAAGAGAAGGAAGCTCTTGTTTCCCAGCTGACCAGAGGAAAACAGGCCTTCACTCAGCAGATTGAGGAGCTTAAGAGACATGTTGAGGAGGAAGTCAAGGTAAACAAGTTTACATGCCCAGTTATTACATTTTTACAGGGGGTATATTCTCTTTTTCAAATGTAGTCATTCAAAATGTGTACCATAATACTGTAATAAGATTTAAAAGATCAAAGCTCAAGAATCTATTCCCACAGCAACAACATCCAGGCATACTGCTATTATTGCTAAGTGAACCTTTTAAGAATTACATTTTTGCCCAATAATGAAAAGAAACATGATGCTGAGTAGCAAATATGATTGATGCAGAAGTAGTCTTGAGGATTCAAAACTAAATGGCGACATCAAAATGATTAACCTTAAAAAAAAGCACTTATTTACTATTTCTTTTTCCACTTCATAGGTATGATACTAATGTTTTGTCATGTTCAACAGGCCAAGAATGCCCTGGCCCATGCAGTTCAGTCAGCCCGCCATGACTGTGATCTGCTCAGAGAGCAGTATGAGGAGGAGCAGGAGGCCAAAGCTGAGCTGCAGAGAGGAATGTCCAAGGCCAACAGTGAGGTGGCTCAGTGGAGAACCAAATATGAGACTGATGCTATCCAGCGCACTGAGGAGCTGGAGGAGTCCAAGTATATAATCCTTTCTACTTTTTCACAGATAAATCCATTTTTGCTATCTTTGTTCACTTAAGCACAAATAATTCCTCTTGGCTACAGGAAAAAGCTTGCCCAGCGCTTGCAGGATGCTGAGGAATCCATTGAGGCTGTGAACTCCAAGTGCGCCTCTTTGGAGAAGACCAAGCAGAGGCTGCAGGGTGAGGTGGAGGACCTCATGATTGATGTTGAGAGAGCCAATGCTCTGGCTGCCAACCTTGACAAGAAGCAGAGGAACTTTGATAAGGTAAATGGTTAAACTGGTAATCAACACCAGTTTTATAGCGAGAAACAAGCACCTTTATTAATAAATAGTCATTTAATTAACATATTTTGACCTATACAATTCTAGGTCCTTGCAGAATGGAAACAGAAGTTTGAGGAGGGCCAGGCAGAGCTGGAAGGAGCTCAGAAGGAGGCTCGTTCTCTCAGCACTGAACTGTTCAAGATGAAGAACTCTTATGAGGAGGCTCTGGATCACCTGGAGACCATAAAGAGAGAGAACAAGAACCTGCAGCGTATGCCAATCTTACTGTATTTAATGTAACGATCATAGTCATTGTAAGGGTTCTTCTTTGACCTCTAGTAGTGTAGTCTATGAGCAATATTTGTTCGTAAAAGCACTGACAGATCTTTCCAGATGTAATCTGCATGTATAGTTCTAACTATATTTGACTTTGGTTGCTCTACAGAGGAGATCTCAGACCTGACTGAACAGATTGGTGAGACTGGAAAGAGTATCCATGAGCTGGAGAAATCCAAGAAGACTGTAGAGACTGAGAAGTCTGAAATTCAGTCAGCACTGGAGGAAGCTGAGGTAAAATCTTGCTAACATTATCGGACCACTATGATAAAATACATGGTTAAAATGTAACCATGCATTCATTTTGGATTTATTTCTGCCAAAAATACCTTTTGTTGTGTTTGTGACTTTTTAAGGGCACACTGGAGCATGAGGAGGCCAAAATTCTCCGTGTTCAGCTTGAGCTCAACCAGATCAAAGGTGAGGTTGACAGGAAGCTGGCAGAGAAGGATGAGGAGATGGAGCAGATCAAAAGGAACAGCCAGAGGGTGATTGACTCCATGCAGACCACTCTTGATTCTGAGGTCAGGAGCAGGAATGATGCCTTGAGAGTCAAGAAGAAGATGGAGGGAGACCTGAATGAGATGGAGATTCAGCTGAGCCATTCAAACAGGCAGGCTGCTGAGGCCCAGAAACAACTGAGGAATGTCCAGGGACAACTCAAGGTTAGATTTGTTTGATTATTAAATGTAAAAGAAATTGTTTTCAAAATCAAAGGGAAATTATGTAAACTTTCTTTTTCTCTGTTCAATGTCAGGATGCCCAACTGCACCTTGATGATGCTGTCAGAGGACAGGCAGACATGAAAGAGCAGGTTGCCATGGTGGAGCGCAGAAATGGCCTGATGGTAGCTGAGATCGAGGAGCTGAGAGTAGCTCTGGACCAGACAGAGAGAGGACGCAAAGTGGCTGAGCAGGAGTTGGTTGATGCTAGTGAGCGTGTCGGACTGCTTCACTCTCAGGTGTGTTTTCGTTAATTCAAAAGGATTGTATCTAATCAAAGATGTGAGACACATACCAATAAACACTGTCTATTCTTGGTCAACATTCAGAACACCAGTCTTATGAACACCAAGAAGAAGCTGGAGTCAGACCTCGTCCAGGTTCAAGGTGAAGTGGATGATGCTGTTCAGGAAGCAAGAAATGCTGAAGATAAAGCCAAGAAGGCTATTACTGATGTGAGTCTTGTTTTTATGTAAATACTGCTTCAAGAAATACTTGTTTACACTTCATTAATTATTATCTAGCATTATTGTCATTAATATCAAGACTAAAAATTATATTTCTAAACTGTGCATCATTTCAGGCTGCCATGATGGCTGAGGAGCTGAAGAAGGAGCAGGACACCAGTTCTCACCTGGAGAGGATGAAGAAGAACCTGGAGGTCACAGTCAAGGACCTCCAGCACCGTCTGGATGAGGCTGAGAACCTCGCCATGAAGGGTGGCAAGAAGCAGCTCCAGAAACTGGAGTCCAGGGTATGAGCTGTATATAAAAATTTGGAGGCACATCGCTTTTATTATACTTTTTATTACTTCAACTAAAATCTTTGTGTGGAAGACTGGTATATTATTTATCATCACATTACAGGTGCGTGAGCTGGAGAGTGAAGTTGAGGCTGAACAGAGACGTGGAGGTGATGCTATTAAAGGAGTCCGCAAATATGAGAGGAGAGTGAAGGAGCTGACATACCAGGTAAGCCGTACTGAAAAACTCCCCTAACCTCTAATTCATTCTCTATTCTTCTTCACATACTGTATAATCTTATATCTTTACAGACTGAGGAGGACAAGAAGAATGTGCACAGACTTCAGGATCTGGTTGATAAGCTGCAGCTTAAAGTCAAGTCTTACAAGAGACAGGCTGAGGAAGCTGTAAGTCAAATACATTACGTGGCACAGCATTGACAGCTGATTTAATAATAACATCACTATTTACTGTCTTGTAACTACGCCAACATTCCTCCAAACGCTTAACAGGAGGAGCAGGCCAACACCCACATGTCTAAGCTCAGGAAGGTTCAGCATGAGCTTGAGGAAGCTCAGGAGCGCGCTGACATCGCTGAGTCCCAGGTCAACAAGCTGAGAGTCAAGAGCCGTGACGCTGGAAAGGTATGTTTGTTTTTAAAATGATTTGATGCTGTGAACTTTCACTGATGACAGTGTGAATCAATATCACATCTTGAATGATACCCAAATAATAATAATAGATTTTCGTCTCTCTTTTTTTAGTCTGATTCTGCTGAGTAAGTGTCATCATCCTTGAGGCCTTTCAACAGAGTTCATAAAATATGAACCATGGTTGGGGGCTATTTACAATAAAGACGATAACTGTCATCATTATCCTGAATCCTGTCACTTCCTTTCTGATGAATAATTTATTCAACTGACCAGAGAAATCAGTCCAAAACTATGGAGAGCAATTATGCAATATATGTTATGTCATATGGTAGACTATTTGCAGCACGGTACTGATCAACAAGCAAAAATCATTTTCAATATGGTACAAGAATAATACTTTCAGGGGTCTTAGTGATTATAGGAGCATGACCCAAAAAAGGGAACAACCCAAAAGATATGACAAACGGCGTCAGGGGCTGGCTTTCAGGCTCCATTTCCACCTGCCAATAACCACTGTTAAAATCTAGGGTGGTGAAAACAGTTGAGCATGCCAGTGACTCAAGGATCTCAGAAATGGCTGGCAGAGGATAGACATCCCCATCACTCTGGTCATTAACACGACGGAAATCTACACAAAACCAGGGGGAGCCACCATCTTTTCTAGGCACCAATACAATTGGGAAAGCCCATGGTGAACAGGAAGGCACAATGATACCCTGTTGGAACATGCCTTCAATCTGCTCTTTAACAATCTTCCGCTTTTGAAGGGGCAATCTATAGGGGTGCTGGGACTACACAATGAGACTGCTGCAAAGTCCAGCAACACTTGCAGTATAGTATGAAACTTTTGACCTCCTCAGACTTTTACACTCCATGCACCCTGTAAGTAGGTGACATTGGGGGCAGAAATCTCTGCTCTGCCACTACCATTTGAGAAAATGTCAAAAAACAATAGGGTGAAGCAAGGACAGCCAAATGCAAGTGACAATGGGAGTGGCAGCAGATGACACGTGCTGTATATCCATTCTTAGATTGATAAAAATCTAACTTAAATGATGTAATCAATATCAGCAGCAAAGAACTTTAATCAGTGGTGGAAAATACTGGTGTCAGTCACTTGGACACTTTTATTATAAACACCACATGCTCAAATCAGTATGTGTCCTAAGAGCCAACTCAAAAGAACTCAACATAAATTAAGAAAAAAGTTGAGAAAACGGTTCACCCACTTTCTGATAGGGGTTTAGTGTTTCCATGTGTACGTGTGTGGTTTGCCACTTTGACTCAAAAAGGCCATGAATGACATGACCCCTTAAGATTTTCCAGGGCACTTATAGTGGTACTTGAATAGATGTCACCTCCTTCATATCAAATGTAGTAACTGGAGAAGTTCATTTTGTTAAATTTATTTTGGTCCTGATCTCAAAGGAGTTGCCAACTGTTTTCTTGTCCATTTAGGGAGTTATCCAAAAGATTCCTGTTTTTATTACAGGAATATGAGATGTGCCAGTTTCCTGTAATTGTAAACTACAAACATTTGGGGACATTTCCAAAACTAAGCGCTTTGCATTCATCTGACATGACTCAAAAACAGTAATACAATGTAAAATCCACAAATACAGTGCTCTGACTTTCATTTATAAGGTCAAATACAGCACAACCACATCTATACATTTCATGGTAATGATATTAGTACAACCTCTAAGTTTGTATTTTATTATTTAATAAACATGTGTATACAACTACAACTCTCATATCAGTGTCATTTAGGGGTGAACTCAAATGTGCAAGTGTCCTGAAATTGAATACTAATGGAATTTGGAAGACTTTTCAAAACCAACCCCCAAAGCTGTCCATTCATTTAAAGAAATTATAATGATTGGAATCATACACAAACCACATTCTGCACTAACGTATCCTATATTTTTTGAGCTGAAGTTACAAAGAATTATGCAAACCCCGTCCTTAAACGTCACTGCCACAAATAAGCAACAGGATGAAAAGATGCCATGACCAAACCGAGCGAGAGACTGCTGCTGACCAGGCAATCCCACCCTCTATAAAAGAGGCAGCTCTGACCTACTGCATTAACTGAAGCTTCATCACAGGTGAGTGTATTCACTTTGACCTCGCTTTTTACTATTCTTGATTAGTCAGTGAAGTTAATGTGTTGCTAATTACTTTTGCATATTGTCCAGAATTCTATGGCAGAGTTACCTGGGTGGTAGTCTTGACTAGACATTATTCCAAAACAATTTTCTTGATATACTCCATTTATATACTCTTTCACATTTAACACAATTTGTTAGTTTGTATTTACATCTAATACACACCCTGTTTCATCACATACATACTGACTGATCATTAAAAGCAACACTATTTCTCTGGTAGCGATTGCAGTTGAGGGGATGGAAGAGAACTTTAATGGTAAATGATTGACTTTGACTTTAATGATTCAATTCATTACAGTTTGAATATATTTTATAAGTCTATAAACATTTTGCCATCTTTACCCTCATCTGTTTTCTAATTGGCTAAATTTCCACAGAAAAAAAATGAAATTAGAAAACCAATTCGAAACAAGTTATTGTAATCATGTTTAATCATGTATTTACAGGATCTCCCAACTCCACCAGAGACTCCAACGCTCAGTTGTTTTCGGAACCAGCTGAGGTAAAAGATTTCAGCATAAAAAACTTTAAATCTCCACAATCAGCTGGGCAGAAGACCATAGCTATGTCATGCCAATATGTTAACACTATTGTGGACTTCGTCTTTTCAGTCGCCACTGAAGTGCCACCATGAGCACAGACGCAGAGATGGAGGCCTATGGCCCAGCGGCCATCTTTCTCCGGAAGCCAGAGAAGGAGAGGCTTGAGGCACAAACAACTCCTTTTGATGCCAAAACCGCCTTTTTTGTGGCTGAGCCTGCGGAGATGTACCTCAAGGGTAAACTTACAAAGAGAGAGGGTGGAAAAGCCACGGTGGAAACAGACTGTGGAAAGGTAAGTGATTCATTTATTTACTTTTTTCAACAAAACTACTCAATCGATTCCCATCTAAGACACCTTGTATATACAAGGATAGGATTAACATTTATTTAAAACAATATCTTAGTAAAACATTCAGTGAACTACTTGTTTCTCATTGTATTTTAGACTCAAACTGACACTGTGAACGACAATGTGATCCATGTGATGAACTTTTCTGTTTGAAGTTATTTCTTAGTTAAATACATTTTACTGTATTTGCTGTTCAGACGATCACAGTAAAAGAGGATGACATCCATCCCAGGAACCCTCCCAAGTATGACAAAATTGAGGACATGGCCATGATGACCCACCTCAATGAGCCTTGCGTGTTGTATAACCTCAAAGAGCGTTATGCATCATGGATGATCTACGTGAGTTTCCACACTATACTAATTTAATGTATATGTAAATATGTATAGAGTATGTGTACCTAAATGGAAATCAAACAAAATCTAAATAAAATCACACTATGTTTATGCTTTTTACTATTACAGACCTACTCTGGGTTGTTTTGCGTTGTCGTGAATCCCTATAAGTGGCTTCCCGTATATGATGCTCAATGTGTAGAAGCATACAGAGGCAAGAAGAGGATTGAGGCTCCACCCCACATCTTCTCCATCTCTGACAATGGCTATCAGTTCATGCTCACTGGTAAGATAAAAATATCAGTGTTGGAATCTAAACACACAGAGGTAAAATCTTCCATTGATATTTATTAAAAGAAAACTCATGTCAAGCATTCATGTTTGTGTTTCAGATCGTGAGAACCAGTCTATCCTGATTACGTGAGTATAAAACACACTATTGTGCTATAACTTTATTAACTTAATGACAATGAAACAAAATCTTGATAATATGTCCCTTGTACCCCAGTGGAGAATCCGGTGCTGGAAAGACTGTAAACACTAAGCGTGTCATCCAGTACTTTGCAACAATTGCAGCTATTGGAGCTAAGAAGTCTGAGCAACAAGCTAGCAAAATTCAGGTAAAATTGGTTGTGTAAGATGAAAGTGTTTGTCAGAGGAAAGTTAATTTGAATGTATAGCTCATGTAATTCAAATCTTCTCTTGCAGGGCTCTCTTGAGGACCAAATTGTTGCAGCCAACCCTCTGTTGGAGGCCTATGGTAATGCCAAGACTGTGAGGAATGACAATTCCTCTCGTTTTGTAAGTACTGGAGAAAATATCTTGAGACTTTTTTCATTCATACATTTTCAAAAAAGCTGATGATATTAATGTTCTGGCTGTCTAGGGTAAATTTATCAGGATCCACTTTGGCACTACTGGCAAGCTAGCTTCAGCTGATATTGAAACATGTAAGTTTCAACCATGGCATTCGTCAATATCCATTTAAATTATAATCTAGGCTCTGATAAAGTTACAATAAACTGTAAAACAGAAACGTTTTCAATTTAAATTTCTTCTTCTTAGATCTGCTGGAGAAGTCTCGTGTCACCTTCCAGTTGTCTGCTGAGAGGAGCTACCATATCTTCTACCAGCTGATGACTGGCCACAAGCCTGAGCTCTTGGGTATGTTACTAAACCAATATTACATAAAACTTTTAACAATATCAGAAAAAACATCAAACAATACTATGTATTTCTACTGTCCTTCTCTAGAGGCTCTTCTGATCACCACCAACCCCTATGACTACCCAATGATCAGTCAGGGTGAAATCACTGTGAAAAGCATCGATGATGTGGAGGAGTTCATTGCAACAGATGTAAGACAACAATTTAGTTAAAGAGATAGTATACAGGTAAAAAAATGTTTCACATACCAATAACTTTGCTTCATTTACACTGCAGACTGCTATTGACATCTTGGGCTTTAATGCTGAGGAGAAATTGGGCATCTACAAGCTGACTGGAGCTGTGATTCATCATGGCGGCATGAAATTCAAGCAGAAGCAGCGTGAGGAGCAGGCTGAACCAGATGGCAATGAGGGTAATTTCTAAAATAATACACTCTTATCATGCAAGCTTTCTGGTATGTAAGATACTACACAAGTCAGTGTGTATTTATAACCCATCAGGGATGGGTCATGTTAATGACCAAACACGAAAACAAAATATTCGTTCATATATTCATTCCTTCATTCACATAACTTCTTGTTTTTCTCTCCATCAGAGGCTGATAAAATCGCCTACCTCCTGGGCCTGAACTCAGCTGATATGCTGAAAGCTCTGTGCTACCCAAGAGTCAAGGTCGGCAATGAGATGGTGACCAAAGGTCAGACCGTCCCACAGGTAATAAGGCGAAAGTTTGGTGTTTGGATAGGGAAATATTTACATTTCCAAATAAAAGTATCACACTCATAAATCCACACCTAAATCCTTATATTTAGGTCAACAATTCTGTCAGCGCTCTGTGCAAATCCATCTATGAGAAAATGTTCTTGTGGATGGTCATCCGTATCAATGAGATGCTGGACACAAAGAAGGCAAGACAGTTCTTCATTGGAGTGTTGGATATCGCTGGATTTGAGATCTTTGATGTAAGTTTTGGAAAATCAACCTTTCTGAAAAATTCAGAGGTTCAAATTTATTTTGGCATGAAATTAAATGTTTTTCTATAACTACAGTTCAACAGCTTGGAGCAACTCTGCATCAACTTCACCAATGAGAAACTGCAACAGTTCTTCAACCACACCATGTTTGTCCTGGAGCAAGAGGAGTACAAGAAAGAGGGCATTCAATGGGAGTTCATTGACTTCGGTATGGACTTGGCTGCCTGCATTGAGCTTATCGAGAAGGTAACATATCACTTTGTTAAATTAGATAGATTTCTTGATTCAAGTGCAAATGTTTGCTTCCTCAGGTATATTTTTCTTACCATGAAATGTAAATTCTTCTCAGCCAATGGGCATCTTCTCCATCCTTGAAGAGGAGTGCATGTTCCCCAAGGCCTCTGACACAACTTTCAAGAACAAGCTGCATGATCAGCATCTTGGCAAGACCAAGGCCTTTGAGAAGCCAAAACCTGGAAAGGGCAAGGCTGAAGCTCACTTCGCTCTGGTTCACTATGCTGGTACAGTGGAGTACAATATCGCTGGCTGGCTGGACAAGAACAAGGACCCCCTGAACGACTCAGTTGTTCAGCTTTACCAGAAATCTTCAAATAAACTGCTGGCCTTGTTGTATGTAGCCAAGGCTGGAGCTGATGGTAAGAAATAAAAGTGAGCAGAGTTATCAGAAACTCTGTGTACCCAGTACAGATGTTTTAACCTCCTATTTTCTACTGTTGAAGATAGTGAGCATTGTTGCCATCTCTTTTCATAGCTATTGGCTGCTTACTGAAAAGTGGAGTTTGGAAAGTTACAGGCAGTGCACTGACTTTGTAGTGATAGGTAAAAAACGGTGTGTCTGTTTCAATTGAGTTGGGCCGAGTAAGAAATAGGTAACTTCTCTGTGGTAAAATATTCATTTAGGTAAAAAAAAAAAGAATACACATTCAAAACAGACGAAAACTTAAACTACTTACTGCAGTGGATTATTATCATTATTCGGTACCATTAATAAAATGTCTCGTTTTGCAAAATAGAGGCTGGTGGTGGTGGTGGCAAGAAGGGTGGCAAGAAGAAGGGTGGTTCCTTCCAGACTGTGTCTGCTCTTTTCAGGGTATGTATTCTTTCATATTTTTGGACAACAATTAACAATCTCATCTTAAAATATTGATGACCTATTATTCTGTGATGCTCATCCACAGGAGAACTTGGGCAAGCTGATGACCAACTTGAGGAGCACTCACCCTCATTTTGTCCGCTGTCTGATTCCCAATGAAACAAAGACCCCAGGTAAGAAGCGCATAAACCAGATTTGTGCGCTGTGTGTGACATGGTATGGTAAAGAAATGTTTTGATACAATGAGTTTGCAATGTGCAGGTCTTATGGAGAACTTCTTGGTCATCCACCAGCTGAGGTGTAATGGTGTGCTGGAGGGCATCAGAATCTGCAGAAAGGGCTTCCCCAGCAGAATCCTCTACGGTGACTTCAAGCAGAGGTGACTGCAGTTTTCATTATAAGCAAGTCAAGTTGATTTCAGTAGAGGTATTAGGATGGTAAACACCAAGAAAAAGTGGGAGGAAGATCAAAGGAACAACATAATTTTCTGTTGTAGATACAAAGTATTGAATGCCAGTGTCATCCCTGAGGGACAGTTCATTGACAACAAGAAAGCTTCAGAGAAGCTGCTGGGCTCCATTGATGTGGACCACACTCAGTACAAGTTTGGACACACAAAGGTTCATCCTCAACGACTACAGATTTGCTTGTGTGGTTGTCCTGTTGTACCCATATGCACTGAATACTAATTTGCCCCACTTGATCATATAGGTGTTCTTCAAAGCTGGTCTGCTGGGTCAGCTGGAGGAGATGAGAGATGAGAAACTGGCTGCGCTGGTGACCATGACTCAGGGTCTCTGCAGAGGATATGTCATGAGGAAGGAGTTTGTTAAGATGTGGGAGAGGAGGTAGGATTATTTTACTGTACACTAAACTGTACTGTCCAATTATGTAGTTGATATATATTTTTTCAATTGTTAGACTTAGAAGTTCTGCAAAATAATATTTCAGAAGAAATCACACTTTCTACATCAATCTCATTTTCCAGAGAATCTATCTTCTCAATCCAGTACAATATCCGTTCATTCATGAATGTGAAGAACTGGCCATGGATGAATCTCTACTTCAAGATCAAGCCTCTCCTGAAGAGTGCTGAGACTGAGAAGGAGCTGCAGCAGATGAAGGAGAACTATGATAAGATGAAAACAGACCTGGCTACTGCCCTGGCCAAGAAGAAGGAACTGGAGGAGAAGATGGTTTCCCTGATGCAGGAGAAGAATGACCTGCAACTCCAAGTGGCTTCAGTAAGTAGGAAACCCAGGAAGTGTAATTCTATTACATATACGCTTATCTTTTCAAACTTTTAAACTTATTGTATGTTCATTATGTACAATAGGAAGTCGATAACCTCTCTGATGCTGAGGAAAGATGTGAAGGGCTCATTAAGAGCAAGATCCAACTTGAGGCCAAACTCAAAGAGACAACCGAGAGACTGGAGGATGAAGAGGAAATCAATGCTGAACTGACTGCCAAGAAGAGGAAGCTGGAGGACGAATGCTCTGAGCTGAAGAAAGACATTGATGACTTGGAGCTCACTTTGGCTAAAGTGGAGAAGGAGAAACATGCCACAGAAAACAAGGTTTGAATTATTTTAAACCCACATTCATTTAAACACAGACCATATGAATATAATGTGATGGAAATAATCCACCTTTCACACCATTTTAGGTGAAAAACCTGACAGAGGAGATGGCATCTCAAGATGAGTCTATTGCCAAGTTAACAAAGGAGAAGAAAGCCCTTCAAGAGAGCCACCAGCAAACACTTGATGATCTCCAAGCAGAGGAAGACAAAGTCAACACTCTGACCAAAGCCAAAACAAAGCTGGAACAGCAAGTGGACGATGTAAGAAAACAATTGTTTCGATTGTGTCTTTCTATTGTCAAGTAGCATGTGTTTTAATTGATATTCCATGATACAAATTCAGAATAATATATACTACTTGTATTGACACACTGTCATTTGAATACCCCAAATCATTTATCATTAACTGTCATGTGATAGCTGGAGGGATCACTGGAGCAAGAGAAGAAGCTCCGCATGGACCTTGAGAGAGCCAAGAGGAAGCTTGAGGGAGATCTGAAACTAGCCCAGGAATCCATAATGGATCTGGAGAATGACAAACAGCAATCTGATGAGAAAATCAAAAAGTAAGGTTTTTGATTTAGGTTATTAATCCTCTTTTCAGCATCTCAAACATTACACTCCAACAACAGTACAAACTGTGACAGTGAAAGCTTTCTTTGTATCCTCATCAAGGAAAGAATTTGAAACCAGCCAGCTCCTCAGCAAGATTGAGGATGAACAGTCTCTCGGTGCTCAGCTTCAGAAGAAGATCAAGGAGCTCCAGGTGACATATCCAACATAGTGTACATACACTGTTATATGCATGCAAATCAGACTCAGTAAATCAAAAACAACACATTATATTCAAGTCAATAAACCTTCTTTCATCAAATGTAGGCTCGTATTGAGGAGCTGGAGGAAGAGATTGAGGCTGAGAGGGCTGCTCGGGCTAAGGTTGAGAAGCAGAGGGCTGACCTCTCCAGGGAGCTTGAGGAGATCAGTGAGAGGCTCGAGGAGGCTGGTGGAGCAACAGCTGCTCAGATTGAGATGAGCAAGAAGCGTGAAGCTGAGTTCCAGAAGCTGCGCCGTGATCTTGAAGAGTCAACCCTGCAGCACGAAGCTACCGCATCAGCTCTCCGCAAGAAGCAGGCAGACAGTGTTGCAGAGCTGGGAGAGCAGATCGACAACCTCCAGCGTGTCAAGCAGAAGCTGGAGAAGGAGAAGAGCGAGTACAAGATGGAGATTGATGACCTCTCCAGCAACATGGAGGCTGTTGCTAAATCTAAAGTGAGTCGTTTGTTTAAAGATTAGGTATTTGCCTTTGTTATGCTCAGAAATATGATCTCTAACCAATAAATATGGCAGTAGCTTTAAATTTAGAAAAAAAAAACTAAACGTACATCATGTTTTTTTGTTGATAGGGCAACTTGGAAAAAATGTGCAGAACTCTTGAGGACCAGTTCAGTGAGCTCAAAGCCAAAAATGATGAGAATGTTCGCCATCTGAATGACGTTAATGGACAAAAGGCAAGACTGCTGACAGAGAATGGTGAGTGTCATGGAATAAAAACTACTGATGGAAGTTACTAATGAGAACTTTGATAATAAAAAATCTCATTTATACATGTCATTTGTCATTCAGGTGAGTTCTCCCGCCAGCTTGAAGAGAAGGAAGCTCTTGTTTCCCAGCTGACCAGAGGAAAACAGGCCTTCACTCAGCAGATTGAGGAGCTTAAGAGACATGTTGAGGAGGAAGTCAAGGTAAACAAGTTTACATGCCCAGTTATTACATTTTTACAGGGGGTATATTCTCTTTTTCAAATGTAGTCATTCAAAATGTGTACCATAATACTGTAATAAGATTTAAAAGATCAAAGCTCAAGAATCTATTCCCACAGCAACAATATCCAGGCATACTGCTATTATTGCTAAGTGAACCTTTTAAGAATTACATTTTTGCCCAATAATGAAAAGTTACATGATGCTGAGTAGCAAATATGATTGATGCAGAAGTAGTCTTGAGGATTCAAAACTAAATGGCGACATCAAAATGATTAACCTTAAAAAAAGCACTTATTTACTATTTCTTTTTCCACTTCATAGGTATGATACTAATGTTTTGTCATGTTCAACAGGCCAAGAATGCCCTGGCCCATGCAGTTCAGTCAGCCCGCCATGACTGTGATCTGCTCAGAGAGCAGTATGAGGAGGAGCAGGAGGCCAAAGCTGAGCTGCAGAGAGGAATGTCCAAGGCCAACAGTGAGGTGGCTCAGTGGAGAACCAAATATGAGACTGATGCTATCCAGCGCACTGAGGAGCTGGAGGAGTCCAAGTATATAATCCTTTCTACTTTTTCACAGATAAATCCATTTTTGCTATCTTTGTTCACTTAAGCACAAACAATTCCTCTTGGCTACAGGAAAAAGCTTGCCCAGCGCTTGCAGGATGCTGAGGAATCCATTGAGGCTGTGAACTCCAAGTGCGCCTCTTTGGAGAAGACCAAGCAGAGGCTGCAGGGTGAGGTGGAGGACCTCATGATTGATGTGGAGAGAGCCAATGCTCTGGCTGCCAACCTTGACAAGAAGCAGAGGAACTTTGATAAGGTAAATGGTTAAACTGGTAATCAACACCAGTTTTATAGCGAGAAACAAGCACCTTTATTAATAAATAGTCATTTAATTAACATATTTTGACATATACAATTCTAGGTCCTTGCAGAATGGAAACAGAAGTTTGAGGAGGGCCAGGCAGAGCTGGAAGGAGCTCAGAAGGAGGCTCGTTCTCTCAGCACTGAACTGTTCAAGATGAAGAACTCTTATGAGGAGGCTCTGGATCACCTGGAGACCATGAAGAGAGAGAACAAGAACCTGCAGCGTATGCCAATCTTACTGTATTTAATGTAACGATCATAGTCATTGTAAGGGTTCTTCTTTGACCTCTAGTAGTGTAGTCTATGAGCAATATTTGTTCGTAAAAGCACTGACAGATATTTCCAGATGTAATCTGCATGTATAGGTCTAACTATATTTGACTTTGGTTGCTCTACAGAGGAGATCTCAGACCTGACTGAACAGATTGGTGAGACTGGAAAGAGTATCCATGAGCTGGAGAAATCCAAGAAGACTGTAGAGACTGAGAAGTCTGAAATTCAGTCAGCACTGGAGGAAGCTGAGGTAAAATCTTGCTAACATTATCGGACCACTATGATAAAATACATGGTTAAAATGTAACCATGCATTCATTTTGGATTTATTTCTGCCAAAAATACCTTTTGTTGTGTTTGTGACTTTTTAAGGGCACACTGGAACATGAGGAGGCCAAAATTCTCCGTGTTCAGCTTGAGCTCAACCAGATCAAAGGTGAGGTTGACAGGAAGCTGGCAGAGAAGGATGAGGAGATGGAGCAGATCAAGAGGAACAGCCAGAGGGTGATTGACTCCATGCAGACCACTCTTGATTCTGAGGTCAGGAGCAGGAATGATGCCTTGAGAGTCAAGAAGAAGATGGAGGGAGACCTGAATGAGATGGAGATTCAGCTGAGCCATTCAAACAGGCAGGCTGCTGAGGCCCAGAAACAACTGAGGAATGTCCAGGGACAACTCAAGGTAAGATTTGTTTGATTATTAAATTTAAAAGAAATTGTTTTCAAAATCAAAGGGAAATTATGTAAACTTTCTTTTTCTCTGTTCAATGTCAGGATGCCCAACTGCACCTTGATGATGCTGTCAGAGGACAGGCAGACATGAAGGAGCAGGTTGCCATGGTGGAGCGCAGAAATGGCCTGATGGTAGCTGAGATCGAGGAGCTGAGAGTAGCTCTGGACCAGACAGAGAGAGGACGCAAAGTGGCTGAGCAGGAGTTGGTTGATGCTAGTGAGCGTGTCGGACTGCTTCACTCTCAGGTGTGTTTTCGTTAATTCAAAAGAATTGTATCTGATCAAAGATGTGAGACACATACCAATAAACACTGCCTATTCTTGGTCAACATTCAGAACACCAGTCTTATGAACACCAAGAAGAAGCTGGAGTCAGACCTTGTCCAGGTTCAAGGTGAAGTGGATGATGCTGTTCAGGAAGCAAGAAATGCTGAAGATAAAGCCAAGAAGGCTATTACTGATGTGAGTCTTGTTTTTATGTAAATACTGCTTCAAGAAATACTTGTTTACACTTCATTAATTATTATCTAGCATTATTGTCATTAATATCAAGACTAAAAATTATATTTCTAAACTGTGCATCATTTCAGGCTGCCATGATGGCTGAGGAGCTGAAGAAGGAGCAGGACACCAGTTCTCACCTGGAGAGGATGAAGAAGAACCTGGAGGTCACAGTCAAGGACCTCCAGCACCGTCTGGATGAGGCTGAGAACCTCGCCATGAAGGGTGGCAAGAAGCAGCTCCAGAAACTGGAGTCCAGGGTATGAGCTGTATATAAAAATTTGGAGGCACATCGCTTTTATTATACTTTTTATTACTTCAACTAAAATCTTTGTGTGGAAGACTGGTATATTATTTATCATCACATTACAGGTGCGTGAGCTAGAAGCTGAAGTTGAGGCTGAACAGAGACGTGGAGGTGATGCTATTAAAGGAGTCCGCAAATATGAGAGGAGAGTGAAGGAGCTGACATACCAGGTAAGCCGTACTGAAAAACTCCCCTAACCTCTAATTCATTCTCTATTCTTCTTCACATACTGTATAATCTTATATCTTTACAGACTGAGGAGGACAAGAAGAATGTGCACAGACTTCAGGATCTGGTTGATAAGCTGCAGCTTAAAGTCAAGGCTTACAAGAGACAGGCTGAGGATGCTGTAAGTCAAATACATTACGTGGCACAGCATTGACAGCTGATTTAATAATAACATCACTATTAACTGTCTTGTAACTACGCCAACATATCTCCAAACACTTAACAGGAGGAGCAGGCCAACACCCACATGTCTAAGCTCAGGAAGGTTCAGCATGAGCTTGAGGAAGCTCAGGAGCGCGCTGACATCGCTGAGTCCCAGGTCAACAAGCTGAGAGTCAAGAGCCGTGACGCTGGAAAGGTATGTTTGTTTTTAAAATGATTTGATGCTGTGAACTTTCACTGATGACAGTGTGAATCAATATCACATCTCGAATGATACCCAAATAATAATAATAGATTTTCATCTCTCTTTTTTTTAGTCTGATTCTGCTGAGTAAGTGTCATCATCCTTTAGGCCTTTCAACAGAGTTCATAAAATATGAACCATGGTTGGGGGCTATTTACAATAAAGACGATAACTGTCATCATTATCCTGAATCCTGTCACTTCCTTTCTGACGAATAACTTATTTAGTTGACCAGAGAAATCAGTCCAAACTAAGTAGAGCAATTATGCAATATATGTTAAGTCATATGGTAGACTATTTGCAGCACGGTACTGATCAACAAGCGAAAATCATTTTCAATATGGTATAAGAATAATATTTCAGGGGTTCCAGTAATTACAGTAGTATTTTTTTAAATACTTTTTGCTTTAAAAACAATTGGCACTTTTAAAAAGCTTAGTTCTTCCATTGGTAGCATGGTTTGTGAAACACTGGTGATGTTGTGGCGGGACTGGCAGTAAAATGCTTACAAACTAGCCCCAACCTACATTAAAATATAAACAAAAAATATGTATATCTACAGGGAATGCCAAAAGTCAACTACTTGTATAATAAACAAATACCTCTTCAGGGGATAATCAAAAAATGCCTCTTCAGAGGATAATCAAACTGAAATGTGCTTTTACAAGCTCTCAAGTCCCCAATGAAATAAAATGTGAAAAACTGAAGTGTGCAGTCAGCAGTTTGTCATGGACAGATTCAGAATGAGAGTGAGTCCAACCTGGGTGCCAAATTTATAAACAAAAATATGTATATCTGTAGGAATGCCAAATGTCAACTACTTGTATAATAAACAAACACCTCTTCAGGGGATAATCCAAAAATGCCTTTTCAGTCGTCACACCATGATTGGCTGGGAGGGGAATGCCCCTAGTTGCTTCCTCTCATTAATAAGAAGTCAGTCTCCTCACCCGCACAGGTGACCTGAAGCTACTGCAATCAGTCCAGAGGATTTTGTAATTTAGCCCAGAACAAAAAAAGATAGCAAGTCTTACACAATGGGACTGCTACAGATAGGTCACCTCAGTCAGGATGTTTGGTTAACCAGAGTCTGCTTCACCAAATGAAGAGTCATCCGTAAGCAGTGCCTCATACACTTTTCTGGACTTCTGGATCGTTCCTCTGAGCTTTCCAGATACCCTCATCGGTCAGGGGAAAAGGAACAAATTTTTGTCACATGCCAGAGAAGGTGAACACAATGCCAGAGAGG
Source organism: Pagrus major (assembly GCF_040436345.1). Lineage (NCBI taxonomy): Eukaryota > Metazoa > Chordata > Actinopteri > Spariformes > Sparidae > Pagrus > Pagrus major. The sequence continues at coordinate 23,586,496 of NC_133237.1, forward strand.
CCGGAACAGTGGCCTGCGTTAGAGCATCAGGTGAATTGTTAAACTTACCCTTATGATACTTCATGAATTCCTGCAGATGCAGCACCCAGCGAATAAGCCTGGAGCTAGGATAATGAAGTATCCTAGGAAATGAAGAGTGGTCAGTGATGACCAATAAAGGTTTTCCTTCCATGTCTCCATTTCTCTAAACTCCAGCCCTTGCCAGACACTCACATTCAGTGTCATCTTGCTCTGCGCTGGACAGAGAGCAGCCACCATAAGCAATGACCTGCTCTTGGGAGGAGGTGTCAGATCTTTGTGCTAGGACAGCTCCAAGACCTGTAGAACTTACATCAGTGTAGACAACGAATATGTTACACATATCGGGGTGGCCAAGGACAGGAGGTCAGATGGCCTTTGAGACACTGAAATGCCCTCCTTCACTCATCTCTCCACCGAAATACAGCTCCTTTCCTTTTCAGTGCGTTAAATGGCTCCGCAATCACTGAAAAGTTAGGGATGGGTTCCTTTGCACCCAGTAGTCACGCAGCTCCTCCGTCTTTTCCGGATCTCCCTGATCTACATCCATACTCACTACATGACCCAGGAATTTAAGTTTGGGGCACGGATATCTTTACAATAGATGACAATGTCATTCAAGGCAGCTCTGCAGCACATGATTCAGCAGCCTTTGGAAGGTGGCTGGAGCGCCTTTCAAACGAAAAGGCATGACCCGAAAAAGGGAACAACCCAAAAGATGTGACAAATGGCGTCAGGGGCTGGCTTTCAGGCTCCATTTCCACCTGCCAATAACCACTGTTAAAATCTAGGGTGGTGAAAATAGTTCAGCATGCCAGTGACTCAAGGATCTCAGAAATGGCTGGCAGAGGATAGGCATCCCCATCACTCTGGTCATTAACACGACGGAAATCTACACAAGACCGGGGGGAGCCACCATCTTTTCTAGGCACCGATACAATTGGGAAAGCCCATGGTGAACAGGAAGGCACAATGATACCCTGTTGGAACATGCCTTCCATCTGCTCCTTAATAATCTTCCGCTTTTGAAGGGGCAATCTTTAGGGGTGCTGGGACTACACAATGAGACTACTGCAAAGTCCAGCAACACTTGCAGTATAGTATGAAACTTTTGACCTCCTCAGACTTTTACACTCCATGCACCCTGTAAGTAGGTGATATCGGGCCAGAAATCTCTACTCTGCTAGTACCATTTGAGAAAATGTCAAAAAACAATGGGGTGAAGAAAGGACAGCCAAATACAAGTGACAATGGGAGTGGAAGCAGAGGACTCTACTGCTGTACTCTCCTAGACACACTCTTGAGACCATAAACCACTAAGCGGCCTGAAAGGTGATTTTACCACAATAAATTATTATGAGGAAAAATATATTGTAATTCCAACATTAAAAAAACAAGTTAAAAGAAAAAGGCTAAAATTAAACCTTGACCTGGCATTTTGCAGCGGATTTCATTTCATAGCAGTATCCAAAATGTTAAAGGAACAACAAATACAATAAATGGGTCCAAGTAATGATCACCTTTTTACACAAAATATAATAACAAAATATATAACAAACATATCAAACTCCCTGGAGGAACTCAAAATGTATTCTTTACAGCAGACAATGGCTTCTGGGTGGCTGGTAAATGGTATAATCCCTCCACTCTTCCATATCTGTCCTATGTGTCTCACAAACACACATACAATCACACAATCTCACACGCACACACACACACACACAAATAAACACACACACACACACATGCGCACGCACGCACACATGCACACACACACACACACACACACACAAAAAATACAGTGCATTCAGGGGTCTGAATACTTTCTGTATATCCATTCTTAGATTGATAAAAATCTAACTTAAATGATGTAATCAATATCAGGAGCAAAGAACTTTTTATCAGTGGTGGAAAATACTGGTTACAGTCACTTGGACACTTTTATGATAAACACCACCTGCTCAAATCAGTATGTGTCCTAAGAGCCAACTCAAAAGAACTCAACATAAATGAAGAAAAAAGTTGAGAAAACGGTTCACCCACTTTCTGATAGGGGTTTAGTGTTTCCATGTCTACGTGTGTGGTTTGCCACTTTGACTCAAAAAGGCCATAAATGACATGACCCCTTAAGATTTTCCAGGGCACTTATAGTGGTACTTGAATAGATGTCACCTCCTTCATATCAAATGTAGTAACTGGAGAAGTTCATTTTGTTAAATTTATTTTGGTCCTGATCTCAAAGGAGTTGCCAACTGTTTTCGTTTCCATTTAGGGAGTTATCCAAAAGATTTTAGTTTTTATTACAGGAATATGAGATGTGCCAGTCTCCTGTAACTGTAAACTACAAACATTTGGGGACATTTCCAAAACTAAGTTCTTTGCATTCATCTGACATGACTCAAAAACAGTAATGCAATGTAAAATCCACAAATACAGTGCTCTGACTTTCATTTATAAGGTCAAATACAGCACAACCACATCTATACATTTCATGGTAATGATTAGTACAACCTCTAAATTTGTATTAAAGATGCATTTTATAATTTAATAAACATGTGTATACAACTACAACTCTCATATCAGTGTCATTTAGGGGTGAACTCAAATGTGCAAGTGTCCTGAAATTGAATACTAATGGAATTTGGAAGACTTTTCAAAACCAACCCCCAAAGCTGTCCATTCATTTAAAGAAATTATAATGATTGGAATCATACACAAACCACATTCTGCACTATGACATGAATAATTGAATTTGGCCATCACTGCCATGTGTGCACACGAGGAGGGAAGTGAACCAACATTTGAAGCAGCAAGCCTGTAACTTACAAGACAGTTTAGAGCAGAAATTCATAAACACCTGCTTCTTTCTCTCTAAGTAATTTGACATCCATGCTTCCATAAGCCTTATTTGATTGACTGGAATATTTTCATGTTCTCACATAGCAACTTTTGCAAGTGCAATTTCAGCAACTCTTTGCTCTGTGCTGCA